>NC_092225.1:81752612-82392612 GCF_036320965.1 Panulirus ornatus | reverse complement strand
CACTCGCTGAGTATCTTGGAGTAGGCGGAGTCCGGACACACACACACACACATACACACACACGCACATATATATATATATATATATATATATATATATATATATATATATATATATATATATATATATATATATATATATGCATATATATACGAGGGAAAAATTTCTCGCATGGCTCATAGTTCCTTTTTGTTTCTTTGAAAAATAATACAGACGGGGAGGTTTTCCACCCCCTGTTCCCACCCTTCTTAGTCGCCTTCTACCCCATGCAGGAGCACGTGGGCAGTATTCTTTCTCCCCTCTGCCTAGGGATGTACTAAACCTCGAAGTTCAGTCAATAATATTAATTAACAGGTTTAGAATACAATGTTTTTCATGTCGACTTTCACAAGGGAATTCGTACTAGTTTTACTGACATTTAGTGCAATTCAGTATGAGCCTCGTTAACAGCTTTGTGGATTCCGCAAACCAAATTGCGCATTTTACTTTCTTCCACGGCGCCGCTATGACTAAAATGTGTTTAATTTGTGTTAGGAGTATTGCGCATGCGCAAGGTGTCCCTGGTGCTGTCATCTGGCGGCAACACGTGACACTACAACTTTGAGAGATTTCGCGCCAAATTTTGACAGGAGAAACCAACTCCGAAGGTCATTCACTCTCGGCCACTCTTTATATTTCACGTGATGATTGAGAATTGTTTGCGTATCTTCGCAATCATTTTTGTCAAAAAAGGGATGGAATATATATCACATGTCAGAGGACGTATATAAGATATATACATATAGAGCGGGCCACGTCATAGAGTACCGCGCGTTGGCCTTGAAAGCGTTTTTGAGGCCACCTAAGGCCACCCCAGCCTTATAGATCACACTTAGCTGTACTCAGTGGCGTCCTAGCAGCTTTAGATTATAATGAAGGTACCTTAGGATCAAAAGCAGGATCCAGGGACACCAGAGCCTGGCCTTAAAGGCCACCTTTCAAGGTTCAGAGGTACTTGAGATTCCTGATCCTCATTCAGCTGAGACGTGACCACATAGTTCAGTTTTAACAGTCGATCCTGAGAGCCATCTGTAAGCCATCTAAGGCAGTTTTGATTTAGAGCCTTTATATATATATATATATATATATATATATATATATATATATATATATATATATATATATTTTTTTTTTTTTTTTTGCTTTGTCGCTGTCTCCCGCGTTTGCGAGGTAGCGCAAGGAAACAGACGAAAGAAATGGCCCAACCCCCCCCCATACACATGTATATACATACGTCCACACATGCAAATATACATACCTACACAGCTTTCCATGGTTTACCCCAGACGCTTCACATGCCCTGATTCAATCCACTGACAGCACGTCAACCCCGGTATACCACATCGCTCCAATTCACTCTATTCCTTGCCCTCCTTTCACCCTCCTGCATGTTCAGGCCCCGATCACACAAAATCTTTTTCACTCCATCTTTCCACCTCCAATTTGGTCTCCCTCTTCTCCTCGTTCCCTCCACCTCCGACACATATATCCTCTTGGTCAATCTTTCCTCACTCATTCTCTCCATGTGACCAAACCATTTCAAAACACCCTCTTCTGCTCTCTCAACCACGCTCTTTTTATTTCCACACATCTCTCTTACCCTTACGTTACTTACTCGATCAAACCACCTCACACCACACATTGTCCTTAAACATCTCATTTCCAGCACATCCATCCTCCTGCGCACAACTCTATCCATAGTCCACGCCTCGCAACCATACAACATTGTTGGAACCACTATTCCTTCAAACATACCCATTTTTGCTTTCCGAGACAATGTTCTCGACTTCCACACATTCTTCAAGGCTCCCAGAATTTTCGCCCCCTCCCCCACCCTATGATCCACTTCCGCTTCCATGTTTCCATCCGCTGCCAGATCCACTCCCAGATATCTAAAACACTTCACTTCCTCCAGTTTTTCTCCATTCAAACTCACCTCCCAATTGACTTGACCCTCAACCCTACTGTACCTAATAACCTTGCTCTTATTCACATTTACTCTTAACTTTCTTCTTTCACACACTTTACCAAACTCAGTCACCAGCTTCTGCAGTTTCTCACATGAAGCAGCCACCAGCGCTGTATCATCAGCGAACAACAACTGACTCACTTCCCAAGCTCTCTCATCCCCAACAGACTTCATACTTGCCCCTCTTTCCAAAACTCTTGCATTCACCTCCCTAACAACCCCATCCATAAACAGATTAAACAACCATGGAGACATCACACACCCCTGCCGCAAACCTACATTCACTGAGAACCAATCACTTTCCTCTCTTCCTACACGTACACATGCCTTACATCCTCGATAAAAACTTTTCACTGCTTTTAACAACTTGCCTCCCACACCATATATTCTTAATACCTTCCACAGAGCATCTCTATCAACTCTATCATATGCCTTCTCCAGATCCATAAATGCTACATACAAATCCATTTGCTTTTCTAAGTATTTCTCACATACATTCTTCAAAGCAAACACCTGATCCACACATCCTCTACCACTTCTGAAACCACACTGCTCTTCCCCAATCTGATGCTCTGTACATGCCTTCACCCTCTCAATCAATACCCTCCCATAGAATTTGCCAGGAATTCTCAACAAACTTATACCTCTGTAATTTGAGCACTCACTCTTATCCCCTTTGCCTTTGTACAATGGCACTATGCACGCATTCCGCCAATCCTCAGGCACCTCACCATGAGTCATACATACATTAGATAACCTTACCAACCAGTCAACAATACAGTCACCCCCTTTTTTAATAAATTCCACTGCAATACCATCCAAACCTGCTGCCTTGCCGGCTTTCATCTTCCGCAAAGCTTTTACTACCTCTTCTCTGTTTACCAAATCATTTTCCCTAACCCTCGCACTTTGCACACCACCTCGACCAAAACACCCTATATCTGCCACTCTATCATCAAACACATTCAACAAACCTTCAAAATACTCATTCCATCTCCTTCTCACATCACCACTACTTGTTATCACCTCCCCATTTGCGCCCTTCACTGAAGTTCCCATTTGCTCCTTTGTCTTACGCACTTTATTTACCTCCTTCCAGAGCATCTTTTTATTCTCCCTAAAATTTAATGATACTCTCTCACTCCAACTCTCATTTGCCCTTTTTTTCACCTCTTGCACCTTTCTCTTGACCTCCTGTCTCTTTCTTTTATACGTCCCCCACTCAATTTCATTTTTTCCCTGCAAAAATCGTCCAAATGCCTCTCTCTTCTCTTTCACTAATACTCTTACTTCTTCATCCCACCACTCACTACCCTTTCTAATCAACCCACCTCCCACTCTTCTCATGCCACAAGCATCTTTTGCGCAATCCATCACTGATTCCCTAAATACATCCCATTCCTCCCCCACTCCCCTTACTTCCATTGTTCTCACCTTTTTCCATTTTGTACTCAGTCTCTCCTGGTACTTCCTCACGCAAGTCTCCTTCCCAAGCTCACTTACTCTCACCACCCTCTTCACCCCAACATTCACTCTTCTTTTCTGGAAACCCATACAAATCTTCACCTTAGCCTCCACAAGATAATGATCAGACATCCCTCCAGTTGCACCTCTCAGCACATTAACATCCAAAAGTCTCTCGCGCGCCTGTCAATTATATATATATATATATATATATATATATATATATATATATATATATATATATATATATATATATATATATATATATATATATATATATATATATATATATATATATATTTTCCTGTGAGTCCACAGGGAAAATGAAACACGATAAGTTCCCAAGTGCACTTTCGTGTAATAATCACATCATCAATGGAAATGCAAGAGAGAAATATAAGTCAGTTGATATACAACTAAGAGACGTAGCTACGACGCCATTTTGTAAACAAGTGATTGTCCGACAGACAACGAGCGTATGATAAACTTATTATGTGGATAAGGAGAATTTTTTACAATTTTTATCAATAATAAAGTTATCCAATTTGCATAGACTTTCACGAATATTAAGGTTATAATTCTTTGTGTATTTGATGATAGAAGAATCACTGATATTTCTCGTGGTAATAAAGTTGATAACTGAGATGTCAGAGTTATATATATATATATATATATATATATATATATATATATATATATATATATATATATATATATATATATATATATATATATATATTTATATATATATATGTATATATATGTATATATATATATATATATATATATATATATATATATATATATATATATATATATATATATATATATATATATATATATATAAAGACCATTTTTGTCGCAAGGAGCGTCGGGTAAACCAGCTAAGTCTATAGATAGTTTCGTGTTTGTGCGTGTCTTATTCTTGGAGGAACTGTACAACCTACAAACCCCAGATTTTGGCTGTAGGTACGTCAGAATCTGGCCCAGATTTTAGACGCGCTCGTTGACCTTGAGCGCAGTTTTGATTCCAACAAAGAATGTCTTTTTAAAAGTCCGCGTGACTTTTGGGTTAAAATATGGGTAGCTATTACCATAGACTTGATCAAGCACCCAACGTGGGGTCTATACCATACATAGGGAAGACCTGGGTAGAACCGGGGGAAGGTGTGTAGGAGACCAGCGGAAGATGTAACAACGAATAGGGAAGACGTAGGGAGGATATGAGGAAGACGTAGGGAGGATCTGGGGAAGACTTAGGGAGGATCTGGGGAAGACGTAGGGAGGATCTTAGGAAGACATCATGAGGAACTGCAGTTAACTTGAGAGGATCTGTGACCGAACTGCGAGAGATATATTGGAAGACCTGAGAAAGACTTAGGGACGATCTGGGGAAGACCTTGGTAGAACCTGGGTAGGACATGAAGAATACTCGAGGACGAACTGCGGAAGGTAATGGGCAAGATATGGGGAAGACTTTGGAAAGACCTAGGGAGAACCTGAGGACGAACTGCGTTAGATTAGGTTGGAGGGCCTGGGGAAGACCTAGGGAGGACTTGGGGAAGACCTAGTGAGGGATGAAGGAATAATTAGGGAGACCCTGAAGACCACAAGGAAGACCTGGGGAAGGTCTGTTTGTGCAGTTGTTTTTGCGTTTAGTTTGTCACTTCACGTCCGAACCGTAGCACATAGATGGCCCAGGTCTGGGGTACGTATCCCTGAGAACCTGGGCCAAATATAAAGCTACGGACCTTCGCCTTGAAGGCCGTTTTGAGACCACCAAACACCACAGTGTTTACCTGTCAGCGCCGGATACTCCACTAGTATATATATATATATATATATATATATATATATATATATATATATATATATATATATATATATATATATATATATATATATATATATATAGGTATTACAGGACTGTGGTTACCCCACGGGTGAAAAGTCACTCTCTGAGACCACGCATCATCGTCTGTTGACGTAAGAGTGGAAAGTCTCATTGACAGTTTTTTCTTTGGCAAGGACGTCATCACTTTCCTGCTATTGTAAGTAGCGCAGACTTGGGGCAGCAGGAACGTCTTGAGATGTGATGCACTAGCAACACCAATGACCTGTCGAGAAAGTGTCTTAGGACAATTATAAATACATAAGATGAATTATTTAACTGACCACAATACAAAGTACCTTTACATATCTCTTTGCACAAAGCAAATTTATACACACATCTCCCACAAAACTGCAGTCTATTTAGTGTATCAGCGCCATTGAATCTGATCCTTAAGTCTATGCAATCACTAGTGATTTCTTATTCATAAATCGACAAGATATCGTGAATGATTCTGTCCGTCACGTCTTGTGTCAATTGGTTGGTTAATAAGTCTTTTAAACCAGCGAGATGAAGCGTATCTCTCTAATGTGTTGAGCCAGTGGCCAGTCCTGTACCACATGTGGTATGGGTCGTACCACACACACACAGACACAGACACACACACACACACACACACACACACACTGGTTCATATGGTGGGGGAGGCGACCACGACCCAGTGTACCGCGCCATCCTGGTAAGCAGAGTCATTTGGTCTCGGTCATCATGTGTTACTCCCTGTAAATGTAAACTTGGAGTCTGTGTCTATCTTACATAACCAGGCTGAGGTGTGTCACATCACTGGTCAGACAATCCCTCATGCTTGGCTGACTTAAAGGAAATAATTCAAAGATTTTTATTGAGATTTTTGCCTCGAAAGAATTTTCTAAAGCCTACAGCAGTCATGATATACCAGAATATATATCTGGCCATATTTATACCAACGCCAGAGGAGTATATGCGCTCATATTGGATTAAAGTAAAAATCATGAATATACGTACTACAATCTATATAGATATACCGGAATATATTAAAAAATCATTAATATATGGGCTGTAATCTGTGTTTAGATATACAGTGGTTTAATACGGTAAATGATACATACTCTGGTCCAGCCTCACTGGAAAGAGAATTCGTAACCCTTGGTGTGGGTATGGAAGCCACGTTATCGGTGTAAGGTCCAGCCACCAGCCAACCCCTCGTCAAGACAGGTTCTCAGGATGCGGGAGCCCGGGGCAGCCAGGCAAGGCAGAAGCCATTGCAAAAATAGCCAACACGTGTACTGGTGTTGTGTCTAGTGGGTGGGCAGCACACCTCTGCCCACCACACACCACCCCCCATCTCTCCCAGCCCACCCCTGGTGCACACACACACACACACACACACACACACACACACACACACGGCAGGCCGTACATACAGCTAGTGTAGACACGGAGGAAGTGGGCCACGGGTATACAAAGTAAAGAAACAAATAAACGCTTGGGCCTGGGTCGTCCAGAGGAGTTGCCGGGTCGTGTTTATGTGTGTACGACTCGTTGCCAGTGAAAGCAGTGACGGAACTGCTCGTCCTTATCTCACCGTAAGCCATTAACCCGGTCAACTGTTTGTTAGTGTGACAGTTGGTTATACCATCTCGTTTTTGTAAGCATTTTTTTTTTTTGTATATGTTAGTTGAGATGGTGCGGGCAATTGAGGCCTTACTGAAGATTATCTTTAGGATATATATATATATATATATATATATATATATATATATATATATATATATATATATATATATATATATATATATATATATATATATGTGTGTGTGTGTGTGTGTGTGTGTGTGTGTGTGTGTTTATATAAACTAGCGTAAGCCAGGTAATCAGTTTATCGGCCAACCTTGGGGATGGATGAATAGCTTGGTTGTCTGTGCACCGACTGCCGTAACCAGAATTCGAACCCATGCACTCGACCCTGGGCGGCCCGTGGATGCGTCACGGTCAGGAACGCTAACCGATACACCACGAAGATATGGAAGGTCACGTAAACTTTGATATATAAGTTTAACTGCTAAAGAGAAATGTTATTACAGGATAGGTATTATCTTATGGGACGTATTCACATTTTCTTTATTAAAGAAGTTCTTTAAGTAAAAAGAAATAGCGTAGAATATAAGGATCAACCCACAAGGAGGCAGATTTTCCCGAACAACTTGAGCACGACTGTACGACCTGAGGGTATGATGACCTGACCTTCAAGGGACTGGTTAAAGACTAGGTTATCATGCCCAAGGACTAAACTGTCGTGCTCAAGGAGTCGTATCGTCGTGCTCATGGAGTCGTACCGTCGTGCTTAAGGTTTGAACCGTCGTGCTTAAGGTTCGTACCGTCGTGCTTAAGGTTTGTACCGTCGTGCTCAAGGCTTGTACCGTCGTGCTTAAGGTTTGTACCGTCGTGCTTAAGGTTCGTACCGTCGTGCTTAAGGTTCGTACCGTCGTGCTTAAGGTTCGTACCGTCGTGCTCAAGGCTTGTACCGTCGTGCTTAAGGTTTGAACCGTCGTGCTTAAGGTTCGTACCGTCGTGCTTAAGGTTTGTACCGTCGTGCTCAAGGCTTGTACCGTCGTGCTTAAGGTTTGTACCGTCGTGCTTAAGGTTCGTACCGTCGTGCTTAAGGTTTGTACCGTCGTGCTCAAGGCTTGTACCGTCGTGCTCAATGGGTCGTACCTTAATGCTCAAGGGGCCGTACCGTCGTGCTCAGTGTGTCGTACCGTCGTGCTCGGTGCGTTAAAGTGGCCATGATAAAGTGTGTCAGGGTCGTAGTCACAACATTCCCGTGGCCTGGTGTTACGTGACCAGCAGCTCACGTTACTCTTATCATTTCTAACTACATAATGACCTGCTGACTTTTTTCCCTCAGACTGTGTGTGTGTGTGTGTGTGTGTGTGTGTGTGTTTGTTTGTAATTGCCCATATGTGCAGTACAGGGAAAGAGTTGTTGCACTATTTGGGGTCCATGTCGTAGATTTCCGAAACCATCAAAGTATCTTCCGAAACATGTGAAATATTGCTGGAATTTACAGCTTTAGTACATAATCTACTGCCAACCTCCATCATGCCTTGTGCCGGCGTGAGAGAGTGTTGCGTGTAACACCTCTGTGTTGCCAGCAGTGCACCGTAGGTACTGGGAGTGAGGTGATGGCGGGAGATATTATTTCGAAAATGTCAAAAATATCTGTATATAAAAGTTCCATGGCCAGAGGTGGAATATTCTTCGTTAAGTAGGTTAAAATGCAGGTTATATCTTGACGTTAGAAGGGACATAACACTGGCAAAATGCAAACTAGTGTGTGTGTGTGGATATATATGATGAGGCCAGGGATGTCGGTTGTTTGATGAACGTACCTACGTATGTACGAACGTATAGTACATGTCTTTCATTCCAGTTTACGTATTAGCTGCGTTTTAGGATATTTTTTTACCTTACCGTTCATGTATTGCCTTCTGTCACTCTTTATGTTTTATCATTCTATTACTCGTATGTTTCTATCTTTCTATCAGTCATATGTTTCTATCCTTCTATCACTCGCACGTTTCTGTTTATCATTCGTGTATTTCTGCCATTCTTGAGCATACCGTCAATCCTTCACTCCACCTAAGCTATCATCATCATCAGAACCCTCGATGATTTCAGACAAAATTACAGTCTTGGACACTTCCTGCTCAAGGTATTTGCACTTGACATATATTACTTGATGTTTCTCATATACTGAAATTCAGAGCAAAAGCTGAAATTCTTGAAAAAGAAGTATCTCTAAACGTGTGAATAGCATTACGTGAATCTTGAAGCGTGAAGTAATGATGGTCGACAGTTGTTACACTGCTCATTTTGATATACGTGTCAAAATGGCAGTTCTCGGAGTGTTCGCGTAATAATGTGCATGACGTATGGTTGACTGTCCTTGTGTTGACCGAACGAAGTTCATCCCTCTGGTGAAAACGAATGAGATCAGACTTCTTCGCTGTCTCCTCTGCTTAGCCACGATCAAGCTCCCCTGGTGAAGCGATAGATCAATGGATTACTTAAGACTTCTTATCAACGTAATGCCTAGGTTGCATCACCTCCTCCCCCCTCGTTCCTCCTCCCATTGTGGGCAGTGTGTGTCGTGTGGGCTAGGACGGTCAAGACGTGAGGACGGGCAGGGTGGCTCATAGAATTACGGGCCGTCAGCCAAACGGTCCAGCTGGGCCACTAATTATAGTGTAGTGGCGAGGATGACGACTACTGCCCCCGCCACTCATCCTGACTCACACTTCCTCTTAAGCTAACCCTCTCTCTCCCCCAGAGGCGGTTAAAAAGGAATTTAGGGGCCGTATGCAAGGGTCTTGTATGTGGGCTCCCTTACTCTGTGGCTGTTTCCGGTATATTTTTAGCCTAGTCATACACCTTTTATAGCCTAGGATACACCTATTCCCCCCCCCCCCCCCACCCGAACTTTGGTTAAAGTTTAACTTGACAAACCGGTTTCTCCACACAAAGTGTTCATCTACCTAGCCTATATATTACATCCCATTTTGAGTGATTATATCTCAATCTCAGTGAAAGAAAACTGTGTTGTGTAAAAGATATCGCATTTCCTTAAATAAGATGGGAAAATAATTCAGCTATACATATTGTTGAGGAATTTCTTGTCTGATGATGATCATTGCCAGACATCGGAGAACGATTGATCGCTACTGGATTCTGTTACTGGCATTTGTTAACAATATTCCCAGCTGATACATTTGACGTCAGTCAGTTACAAACGTACGATATAAACTGAGAAACACGAAATATCAGAAGCAAAACAATTCATTATTAATTACAATTCCTATTGACGTGATCGCTGGTAACATTGAAGTATGATAAAGAGGGCGCTAGTCCTGGTTGTTCACGATATTCTGGTCGAACTGAGATCATGTGTTTAATAGTTATTATTTTTTGTTATTGATCTAGAAGAAAGTGTGTGGCATATTTGTAAATTAATCGTATAGTTGGGTGACCATTTACTGAATTGACTTAGGCGGCCGCTTTTTTCGACTTGATGCCGAGTCGCCAGTGATTTTCTCAAGGGTATTATTATACAGATCATCAGAACCATTGAAATTCTGTTATCATGAAGTGCAAGAGAGAGAGAGAGAGAGAGAGAGAGAGAGAGAGAGAGAGAGAGGAGAGAGAGAGAGGGGGGGATTGAAAGTTTTGTCTTCTACACCAAACCATTTTCTTTTTCTTACTGTCTTCTGTCAAGAGTCAGTTTACGACATTGTTTTCCCGAGAAGATTTACTTAACACTGCCTGGGATCCGAGAAGGCAATTATTCCCTCAGTACACCTGCCAAGAGGGAGAATGTAGGTCTTATCTAAGTGGCGGGCGACCACTGGGCCTGCCGGGAGCCCACCCCGCCAGCAACAGAGCCAGTAAAACCGGATAAAGAACCAGCAATTCCTGACGGCTTTATCAAGCTATTTCACCACCACGGAGGCAAGGCAGAGGCATTCTGTTCGCTCTATGTTACCCGTAAAACTCTCTCATTCAGTACGAGTCCATTTTCGCGGTATGACATAATTACTACACATTATCAGATCCCCCCTCCCCCTTCTTTATTAACTTTTGAAACAAATATATTGGTTCTGGGAACTTGGACAGTACGGTCTATACTTATGGTTCTGGGAACTTGGACAGTACAGTCTGTAGCCTTTGGTTCTGGGAACTTGGAGAGGCCGGTGTGTAGCCTAGCTAACGACGAAGTGTACGATCGATCGTTACTGAGGCACGGGACGGCGGTCATTCCCCTGCCCCAGCCAACCCGCCCGTCTGCTAATCAGGTCAAGCTGTAATGTGCAGCTAAGTTTAGCTCACATCACCAGACCACTGTGCGTCATGGCAGACATCAAGCTATCATCATACTAGGGCAAATACCTTTAATCTAACAGTCTAAACCTGCCTCATCCTCTTACCTTGAGAATAAGAAAAAAAATTATCCCATCATGCTTGATTGTCGAGTGAAAGCCTGAGAAATATTGAAATATTACCATTAGTAATTTCAATATTGCAGTTTTGATATGACCCATACATGGGAATCCCTAACCCTAATCTGATCATCGTGAGCCGCTGCCAACAGGCTCGTATCCAGGATTTGGTCAAGAGGCGGATATGGGGCGAACTATGAACTTATTCAAGATGATGCAAAGCTCAAAATAAGTGTGGTATATGCTAGCATAATGTATGCAAGAGAACTGAAAGCTCAAAATAAGTGTGGTATATACTAGCATAATGTATGCAAGAGAACTGAGAGTTTTTTAGATGGTGAATCACTAATATTAATCAGATTTTCATAGACTGAATACAGCAGTTGTACTTACGGAAGCAAGTTTGATATGAGCAAGACCGTTTTGGTATAAAGATGAATGTATGGTACTTAATTATATGAAACAACTGATAGCAAAAGTCGAGTTATGATGAAACTGACATATTATTTTCAAGGTGGAGAAAATTTCTTTTCCTTTTAAACATCTTTGTATTAAGATAGTGAAACGTCCACGGGGAAAATGAATCACGATAAGTTCCCTAGTGCACTTTCGTGTAATAATCACATTATCAGGGGAGATACAAGAAAGAAATATAAGTCGGCTGATATACAACGAAGAAACGTAGCTAGGACGCCATTTGGTAAACACGTCTCTTCGTTGTATATCAGCTGACTTACATGTCTCTTGTATCTCCCCTGATGATGTGATTATTACACGAAAGTGCACTTGGGAACTTATCGTGCTTCATTTTCCCCGTGGACTCATAGGAATATACTTGATCACGCGCAAAATTGTGATCCTTTCCAATATATATATATATATATATATATATATATATATATATATATATATATATATATATATATATATATATATATATTCTTTTTTCTTTCTTTTAAACTATTCGCCATTTCCCGCGTTAGCGAGGTAGCGTTAGGAACAGAGGACTGGGCCTTTTTTGGAATATCCTCACCTGGCCCCCTCTGTTCCTTTTTTTGGAAAATTAAAAAAAAAAAAAAAACGAGAGGGGAGGATTTCCACCCCCCCCCCCCCCCCGCTCCCTCCCTTTTAGTCGCCTTCTACGACACGCAGGGAATACGTGGGAAGTATTCTTAATCCCCTATCCCCAGGGATAATATATATATATATATATATATATATATATATATATATATATATATATATATATATATATATATATATATATATATATATATATTTCATTTTACCGAGCGAGGGACAAAATGGTTAGAATGATTATGATAATGTACAGATGGTCTTTGTTATTGCGTAGCTCTATATGATGCTGTATCGCTCAAAAAGGCGAGAGGGGGGTTGCCATTCTCCATTCCCCCCCACCTAGAGACGCCCCCTTGTTGCCAGTTGAAGGAATTAAAACTTATTGACACGATAGTTTTATGTTTCTTTTTACTAAGTGTAAACTTACTTCAAATTGAGGTTAGCGTACGCATGATCGAGTTTACACAAGCAGCTGTAATACAAACCTAACGTAACCTAAAACTGTTGTGTCGCAAGGTAAATGGGGTTAAGTTAAACCAGCTAACACCTAGTTACGTTCCTTTGTTCTGGGAATTTAAGTGAGGTACTTAACGTTAGTCACAGGTATGGCAGGTGGCGACCACTTAAGTAATAAAGTTCTGTCTGATGACTGCCAGACATACAGTCCCAAGCCTCGCCCACCATGACCCAAATACTTGGTGATAAATTATAGAGAAAACTGGCGTGCGTCACAACACGTGAAACCTTACTATGGTCCGTACTGTGTCCCTGTCTACCTGCGGCGTAGATAAGATCTGGGCCTTGTTGAAGAGAGTACACATGACTTTTTTACGGAGTACCTTAACCACATGATCGTAAAAAAAAAAAAAAAAATGTATTGGCTACGCTATTTTTCGGGAGGCTACCATCGTTATTATAGTTCACGTGACAAACTGAATGCCAATTCATATTTTCAAGGAGAGATCTGGTCAGGGTACATGTTACACTTACTGTATTGTTTGAACACTACCTTTCAGAACAATGGCAAAATGTATTTAATAGCTGTATTGAGTGAATAGATTTTATGATAATGATAATAATAATCAGTTATTATTATCATTATTATTATTTATTTATATTTATTTTGCTCTGTCGCTGTCTCCCGCGTTTGCGAGGTAGCGCAAGGAAACAGACGAAAGAAATGGCCCAACCCACCCCCATACACAATGTATATACATACACATCCACACACGCAAATATACATACCTATACATCTCAATGTACACATATATATACACACACAGACACATACATATATACCCATGCACACAATTCACACTGCCTTTATTCATTCCCATCGCCACCTCGCCGCACATGGAATACCATCCCCCTCCCCCCCCTCATGTGTGCGAGGTAGCACTAGGAAAAGACAACAAAGGCCCCATTCGTTCACACTCAGTCTCTAGCTGTCATACAATAATGCCCGAAACCACAGCTCCCTTTCCACATCCAGGCCCCACACAACTTTCCATGGTTTACCCCAGACGCTTCACACGCCCTGATTCAATCCACTGACAGCACGTCAACCCGGTATACCACATCGATCCAATTCACTCTATTCCTTGCCCTCCTTTCACCCTCCTGCATGTTCAGGCCCCGATCACACAAAATCTTTTTCACTCCATCTTTCCACCTCCAATTTGGTCTCCCACTTCTCCTCGTTCTCTCCACCTCCGACACATATATCCTCTTGGTCAATCTTTCCTCACTCATTCTCTCCATGTGCCCAAACCATTTCAAAACACCCTCTTCTGCTCTCTCAACCACGCTCTTTTTATTTCCACACATCTCTCTTACCCTTACGTTACTTACTCGATCAAACCACCTCACACCACACATTGTCCTCAAACATCTCATTTCCAGCACATCCACCCTCCTGCGCACAACTCTATCCATAGCCCACGCCTCGCAACCATACAACATTGTTGGAACTACTATTCCTTCAAACATACCCATTTTTGCTTTCCGAGATAATGTTCTCGACTTCCACACATTCTTCAAGGCTCCCAGGATTTTCGCCCCCTCCCCCACCCTATGATTCACTTCCGCTTCCTTGGTTCCATCCGCTGCCAGATCCACTCCCAGATATCTAAAACACTTTACTTCCTCCAGTTTTTCTCCATTCAAACTTACCTCCCAATTGACTTGACCCTCAACCCTACTGTACCTAATAACCTTGCTCTTATTCACATTTACTCTTAACTTTCTTCTTTCACGCACTTTACCAAACTCAGTCACCAGCTTCTGCAGTTTCTCACATGAATCAGCCACCAGCGCTGTATCATGAGCGAACAACAACTGACTCACTTCCCAAGCTCTCTCATCCACAACAGACTTCATACTTGCCCCTCTTTCCAAAACTCTTGCATTCACCTCCCTAACAACCCCATCCATAAACAAATTAAACAACCATGGAGACATCACACACCCCTGCCGCAAACCTACGTTCACTGAGAACCAATCACTTTCCTTTCTTCCTACACGTACATATGCCTTACATCCTCGATAAAAACTTTTCACTGCTTCTAACAACTTTCCTCCCACACCATATATTCTTAATACCTTCCACAGAGCATCTCTATCGACTCTATCATATGCCTTCTGCAGATCCATAAATGCTACATACAAATCCATTTGCTTTTCTAAGTATTTCTCACATACATTCTTCAAAGCAAACACCTGATCCACACATCCTCTACCACTTATGAAACCACACTGCTCTTCCCCAATCTGATGCTCTGTACATGCCTTCAGCCTCTCAATCAATACCCTCCCATATAATTTACCAGGAATACTCAACAAACTAATACCCTCCTGTAATTTGAGCCCTCACTCTTATCCCCTTGCCTTTGTACAATGGCACTATGCACCGCATTCCGCCCAATCTCATTATTTATTATTATTATTATTATTATTATTATTATTATTATTATTATTATTATTATTATTATTATTATTATTATTATTATTATTATTATTATTATTATTATTATTATTATTATTATTATTATTATTATTATTATTATTATTATTATTATTATTATTATTATTATTATTATTATTATTATTATTATTATTATTATTATTATTATTATTATTATTATTATTATTATTATTATTATTATTATTATTATTATTATTATTATTATTATTATTATTATTATTATTATTATTATTATTATTATTATTATTATTATTATTATTATTATTATTATTATTATTATTATTATTATTATTATTATTATTATTATTATTATTATTATTATTATTATTATTATTATTATTATTATTATTATTATTATTATTATTATTATTATTATTATTATTATTATTATTATTATTATTATTATTATTATTATTATTATTATTATTATTATTATTATTATTATTATTATTATTATTATTATTATTATTATTATACTATTATCATCTCATCATCATCATCATCATCATCATCATCATCATCATCATCATCATCATCATCATCATCATCATCATCATCATCATCATCATCATCATCATCATCATCATCATCATCATCATCATCATCATCATCATCATCATCATCATCATCATCATCATCATCATCATCATCATCATCATCATCATCATCATCATCATCATCATCATCATCATCATCATCATCATCATCATCATCATCATCATCATCATCATCATCATCATCATCATCATCATCATCATCATCATCATCATCATCATCATCATCATCATCATCATCATCATCATCATCATCATCATCATCATCATCATCATCATCATCATCATCATCATCATCATCATCATCATCATCATCATCATCATCATCATCATCATCATCATCATCATCATCATCATCATCATCATCATCATCATCATCATCATCATCATCATCATCATCATCATCATCATCATCATCATCATCATCATCATCATCATCATCATCATCATCATCATCATCATCATCATCATCATCATCATCATCATCATCATCATCATCATCATCATCATCATCATCATCATCATCATCATCATCATCATCATCATCATCATCATCATCATCATCATCATCATCATCATCATCATCATCATCATCATCATCATCATCATCATCATCATCATCATCATCATCATCATCATCATCATCATCATCATCATCATCATCATCATCATCATCATCATCATCATCATCATCATCATCATCATCATCATCATCATCATCATCATCATCATCATCATCATCATCATCATCATCATCATCATCATCATCATCATCATCATCATCATCATCATCATCATCATCATCATCATCATCATCATCATCATCATCATCATCATCATCATCATCATCATCATCATCATCATCATCATCATCATCATCATCATCATCATCATCATCATCATCATCATCATCATCATCATCATCATCATCATCATCATCATCATCATCATCATCATCATCATCATCATCATCATCATCATCATCATCATCATCATCATCATCATCATCATCATCATCATCATCATCATCATCATCATCATCATCATCATCATCATCATCATCATCATCATCATCATCATCATCATCATCATCATCATCATCATCATCATCATCATCATCATCATCATCATCATCATCATCATCATCATCATCATCATCATCATCATCATCATCATCATCATCATCATCATCATCATCATCATCATCATCATCATCATCATCATCATCATCATCATCATCATCATCATCATCATCATCATCATCATCATCATCATCATCATCATCATCATCATCATCATCATCATCATCATCATCATCATTGAATGGACCTCAAACCCTTACACCCAACCAACCAAACATGACGGAGGAAATACAGGTGATATTTTGGTTTAAGAACCTTCAGCTGGCGATGGCTGTTCGATCCAACGAAGTACATACATGAGGGGGGGGGGGGTACCCCTCATCTCATCTCATCTCACCCAGGGAGGAAGTGAATCCCGGTGATCGAGTCTGGTTATGAGCAGCTGGTGAGAAAATACTGCGTAGAACATTTTTGTACGCGTGCACTGGTGCCTCGTGAACCCCATGCCTCATTCTGAGACAGGATGCTAAGCCTCCTTCCTCAACAAAGGTGTGAGACCGTGGTAACAAACTCAAACTTGACCTCTGTGAGCCAGAGATCATTGTGCTGCTGACCTAAGTCCCATCTTGCACGGAAATCATTCTTCTTAACCCTGTATGATCGAAGATTATGGTGACTTTGTATTGATTTTCGTCCAAAGAGATGTTGAGGCTGATATTGATATCCTAATACTTCCCTGATAGTCTACCTTATCATTGTCCAGGTAGCTCTAGATAAGTGATCAGGCATCACTGATTTTCATTTGTTTTACAGTCAAGGATTTACAACAGTAGCAAATACCACTGGAGAAGTCCCATCGAGAGGAATCGAACATTGAAATGAAGATGTTGGTTACCAAGAGTTTTCGTACCGCTGTCGAACTTGCTCCAGTGTTGGAACGAACTTCATGGTGACGTGGAGTTAATTTTCTGAAAACCGATCGTGTCAGCGCCGGGAGGTAAATGCCACTGAAGTATCAACGATTCCTAGAGTTGCCCCGGCTCGTCACTGTCTCTAGAGAAATATCAACTTCTCGAAACAGTTTGTGACGTAAGGGTGATGTCATGTTGACACTTGGGTGATGTCACCACGTGGGCTCGGGACGTTGATACTTGCATGATGTCACCAGGCCTAAGAGGTGGTATATGACGTCACTAAGACCAGGATGGTGATGGCGATCTCGGTATAACACCAGCAGATCCACTGGCGTGAGCGGCGTCTGATGTTACCGGGTTCAGAGTGATATCTCTGAACAAGATAGACCGGTGTCGTGAAGCAGTCTCGGTCTGGTGGTTCGTAATGCTTCAGATCGGGCGGGCATTACGAACCAGAGCTCACTGTCGGGTTCGTTCTTTCTGAGAATCAACTCCAAAAAAAAATCTTGTCCAATCCTCATTAATTTCCATATCTTTAGCACGGTGCCTGCTGAAGCACGTTCTTACCTGCCCCAACCCCATTGATTTCCATTTTCCTCCTCATTTCCTACCATGGTCCGTGTGGGGGTGTCTGTGGTGGCCTGATCCGACAGATAACTCGATGGTACAAAATAGCGACGACTTCCTCACTTGTGGCGCGGCTGTGACGAGGAAGGCAAGACACAGCCTGACACATGAGGGCCTCTGGGAGGAGTCTTTATTTAGGACGGCGTCTGGGAGACACTGGCCCCCATCTCCCTCTCGTCCCAATTCCCTCCCGTGCCCCCTGGGGTCTTCTTCCCTCCCCCGGTGCCCCAAGCCCCTCCTCCCCCAGCGAGACGTACTGCCGAGTTATATCTGTTGACAGCAGGCGACCTCCCGCGCCCCGGGGCCACCATACACCAGCCAGCTTGTGTTTGCTGTTTTTGCTGAGGGTCAGAGACGAGGCGAGATCATGCCTCCCGCCGCTTACATGAACCCAAAGATATTTTGAATTCTTCTTGTGGATGGCCGCGCCCGAAGTGACACACACACACACACACACGAGTGTCGAACTCTCTCCTCGTCATACTGAAAGAGGTAATCACACACACACACACACACACACACACACACAGCCTCTCTACAAAGGATTGGAATTTGCCGCATCCTTCACTAGACACTTTGTAGTGGTTTACCGGCTCATGATGAAGTAAGAAGACGTATGTATGTACAGTGGGTTCCCGTCTGGTGAAGATCTGAAGATCGTATCATGTAAGGGGCAGCAACAGTCGTGATAACTATCGCTTTAGTAACTGGTAGAGAGGAGAGCATGTGTTTCTGAGTGTTACGCCCTCGTTACTGTGGTAGTTATCGCCAGACTGTGCCCCTGAGGTGGTTAGTGCGTTGCTAAGATCGCCAGTTGAGTCTTTCATCTCATGCACACGATGGCGGGAAAATATTCGAATCAGAATGAAAATTATATATTTTGCTCTGACAAGGTATTGATTGTAGTGGATTTTCTGTACTGTTTAGTTTGGTCTGGCCGGAAAATCAAGATCTTGATTTTTCTTCTTTACATAAATACGAATGAAAATTAATCACTAACATATTTCTAGTTTACAAGTACCAAGGCAAAAATCTATCCCTTTCATGGTTATCGCTATGATAAATCCCTGAATTACTATATTATGGACTGGGATTGTTTATGGCATTAACACCTTTGCAACCAATGTTTTAAACAATTATTTAGGACATTTTCGTTTTTACTCTGAGCAAAAAATATCAGAGTAACGTTTTAGTTTTACAAAAAAAAAAAAAAAATCTGCCGTTAATTAGAGGTAGTGTGTTGGCTGGTGGCCACTGAGTGTGAGTCTCAGCTCAGACGACCCAGGAGCAGCCTACCCCAGGCACCCCCCCAGGCGGGACCTTGGCGACAACAGCACGGGAAAGGCAGCGGCCGACGACGCCGTCTTGGCACATTTCCTTCCTTCGCCCGCCAGAGTTTTGTTAAGATATTCACACCCTTCCTTCTGTTCGCGGGTGACTAAGCCAAATGTTATACACTCAGGGATGCAGGTCTGTCCCCACCTTAGCACGTGGGATTTAATGATCTGTGTAAAGAAGTACAAAGCTCATCTGTCACTAAAAACCTGACGCGCGCGAGAAAACTCACACTGCTTCAGTTTCACAATAATGAAAATACAGACTTATGGGGCTACTTTCGGTTCATTTTTAGCAGTATTATCGAGAGAGAGAGAGAGAGAGAGAGAGAGAGAGAGAGAGAGAGAGAGAGAGAGAGAGAGAGAGAGAGAGAGAGAGAGAGAGAGAGTATTTAGTGTAAAAGAATTTCAAAAACTGTTTTTGTTGCGCAATGACTATGACTAAGGGGACATCAGCCAACAGTTCCTTGATATTTTGGCGCGAGATTGAAAGACTTGGAACATTAGTGTTTGCGTAAAATTCGCTGTGTCTAGAGAGGTCCTGAAAGATTCGTCTATAAAAATATTTCAAGAACACTTCCAGGTGGACACACACACACACACACACACACACATACACACCGTAAATGGAAACAACATACAGACATTTAAGACGTTGTATGATAAAGAAGGTTTTCATAGATATGCGACCTCACGTGTGTAAAATTCCCTGCCTGTATAGTACAAAAGGCAGTTACACACAGACACACAACTCTCTTTGCCTGGGGTGTGTATACACATAAGAGTAAATATATGATACTTATATACACAAGTTTAAGAGACAGGGCGACACGGGTGTTAAACACAAATAGTATTCACATATACCAACACACACCACACAACGAGAACATGAGTGTAGTACGACAATAATCATTCCCTTGGTTGGTGGAAGTAACTATGCGGAAGACAATCGACTTAATACCCTCACGCCCACACATCTGGCCACACCCACACACTCTGCCATACCAGCAACGCCCACGGGGTGTACATCTTCCAACCACCAGAACCTTCTGTACCAGCACGGAGTATACGGTATACCTACCAACCATCAGAATCTTCAGTGTACCTGCATAGCCTATGTACCAAACATCGGAGATTTCGACGACAAATTAACACACGACCTAAAACAATATTTCTGTAGTCGGAGGACACACAGCGAAAAGTGAATAAGAAAAAATCTTAGATATTTCAGTGGGTCTGAATGAATCAAAGGGTTGAGTTTAAACGAAGTGACCGTCAGCGAACATGCTGTGTCGTGAGGGAGACGCTGTAGACGCTCAATAGACTTGAGCAGATCGAGTTATTGATATAAAGAAGGTTACAAAAGTGGGCCCTTTGTACCGGACGTAGATATATAACCATGCAGGAATGGCCAGGACTCGTATAAAGGGATAATAATGATATTGAGTTAGGTCTCAGAAGTGGGCTGCGGGCCACCTTGTGATCAATATAGACAAAAAATAAGTGGTTATACATGTACATGAATGACACGATGATGTATAAGTCTTGCTACAGAGGTGGGCCGAGGGCCCCATGTATTCATGACGTACATACAAGCACAGCACAAGATGGGTCAGCACTCCTAGATATAGACAGCAGCGTAGCATGTGATTCAGGTCCTGCAGATGAGCTGACGATGTCTTGTGTTTATTACACACACGGGTAGATCATACCCCAAACCTAACAACTAATGATGTTAAGTCCTTAGTAATTTGTGATGGTCTCGAAGAGTTTGGTGTGTTTAGTGAGATGTTGATCGTCCAGTTAGATGTAGCATCAAGAATTATAACAGGCACCATAACACTCAATACTTAAAGTAAACTCAGAACCAGACCCTGAATTTGCAACAGCCGGGAGTCGAGTGAGGTCCAGATGTGTCCGTCAGGCAGGACGTGACGCGACAATAGATGCAACTCAATGTACGGTATGTGATGGATCACAACACACACACAAACACCACAGTCACTACACAATATTCTCTCCCCACATCACCAGCTTCAGGCCCCTGGACGTCATGTGTTATGAACGTTGTCACTGCTTCATTGCCACTGTGGGACTTGATGTTCTACTTTACCTGAGCTTTGCAAGTCGATGAACCCCATTACTGTAATTCACTGTAGTCAGTGTATCCATATGGACTGATCTAATGTCTGTTTATTCGTAATATTGACCCACCCTCTGCTAGCTGGCATATGATCTGTTTATTTTTCTTTTTTCTGTCTCCCGCGTTTGCGAGGTAGCACAAGGAAACAGACGAAAGAAATGGCCCCCCCCCCCATACACATGTATATACATACGTCCACACACGCAAATATACATACCTACACAGCTTTCCATGGTTTACCCCAGACGCTTTACGTGCCCTGATTCAATCCACTGACAGCACGTCAACCCCGGTATACCACATCGATCCAATTCACTCTATTCCTTGCCCTCCTTTCACCCTCCTGCATGTTCAGGCCCCGATCACACAAAATCTTTCTCACTTCATCTTTCCACCTCCAATTTGGTCTCCCACTTCTCGTTCCCTCCACCTCCGACACATATATCCTCTTGGTCAATCTTTCCTCACTCATTCTTTCCATGTGCCCAAACCATTTCAAAACACCCTCTTCTGCTCTCTCAACCACGCTCTTTTTATTTCCACACATCTCTCTTACCCCTACGTTACTTACTCGATCAAACCACCTCACACCACACATTGTCCTCAAACATCTCATTTCCAGCACATCCATTCTCCTGCGCACAAGTCTATCCATAGCCCACGCCTCGCAACCATACAACATTGTTGGAACCACTATTCCTTCAAATATACCCATTTTTGCTTTCCGAGATAATGTTCTCGACTTCCACTCATTCTTCAAGGCCCCCAGGATTTTCGCCCCCTCCCCCACCCTATGATCCA
The DNA here is from genome assembly GCF_036320965.1 of Panulirus ornatus. Taxonomy (NCBI): domain Eukaryota; kingdom Metazoa; phylum Arthropoda; class Malacostraca; order Decapoda; family Palinuridae; genus Panulirus; species Panulirus ornatus. The sequence goes on along the minus strand of NC_092225.1, from coordinate 82,369,756 downwards.
CTTCCGCTTCCATGGTTCCATCCGCTGCCAGATATATATATATATATATATATATATATATATATATATATATATATATATATATATATATATATATATATATAACTGTGTAGAATGTCTTTGTATTGAATATAAATATAAACAATTTCCTCTACATCTTTGCCAGTAACCACGTCTCTTTCAGCCCCCTTCACTGATGCTCACATTCGTTCTCTTGTCCTCCACACAATGTTCACTTCCTTAAACATTTTATTTGCCCTGAAGTTTGTTGGTATTCTCCCAGTGCAACTCTTGTTTTCCTCTTCTTCAGCTCCTGCACCTTCTTTTGGTCTCCTGCCGCTTTCTTTTGTATATGTCCCAATCACTTGCACAACTTCCTTGCACTTATCGCCCACACACATTTCCCTTCACTGTAACTTCCAACTTAACTTCCTCATCCCACCACTCACTACCCTTTCTCAAACGTTCATACCCCACATACAACACATTTCACCCACACAGTAAGCAGTGCTTCCTTAAATACCTTCCATTCCTCACCATCTCCCCAAGTTTCGCTTACTCTCATCTTTAGCCATTCTCCACCCAGTCTCTCGTGGCATCTCCGCACACAAACACCTTTACAAAGCTCATTCACTTTCACTGCCATCTTCCTATCTATGTACAGTATTTTCCTCTTTACCTAAAGCCCCGGCAAACATTCTCAGTAGCTTCCATCAAGAAATCACCAGACATCACCTTCGCCACACTTGCATCCAACATTCTCTCCTTCGCACGCCTGTTAGACAGTACATCTACAAATGATTTCAGGTTTGTGTGTACTCTTCTCAAAGCAATTTAAAGGCTGTTTTGAGGCCATCAAAAGACATCAAAGGCTATGGTAGTATTATAGATTACACTGCAGCCTTAAATTATAGTGCAGATCCCTCAGGATCAAAGACAGGAGAATCTTTTTTAAGACTTCCAAAGCCCGGCCTTAAAGGCCACCTTTCAAGATTTAGACTTGTTTCAAACCCATAATACTCATTCATTTCAGAAGGGTCCACTCTTTTGATTAATTTTGCAGTCGGCTTATATGCGATTTGAAACCAACAAAGGCCATTTTTCATATATATTTTATTTTTTATAAAAGCCATTTTTTTTCCAGTTCGTGGCTGGGTAACCTTGTAACATATTAATCTAATGATACCTACTGACACCAACCCCACCTACCTGCGTTTCCTTATGCATACAGAATTTTTGATATATTCAAGCAGTATCTGCAGTCTTCTGTCCTTTTTCAGAACACATCTCGACAAGTTGTTCACCATTTTCATTTACAGCTGGTATCCCCCCTTCCAATTAGACCTTCAACTGCCACATCAACAACTCTTGCATCCAGATCTCTCACCACTAAGACACAATCTCTTTCATCAAATATTCGCAAGACTCTCTCTCCTCTCTTCCACACTCCTCTCGTAACCAGGTGCTTAAGATGTTACCATCACCCACCTCTCGTGGTATATTTTTCATTCTCTCCCACACTAGAGTGGAACTCATTTACACTCTTTAACACATTCCCACACCTCCTTCAGCAGATGTGCCACTCCTTCCTTTCCTCTCACCCTCATGTTGACCCAAGACATTACCTGTTAAGCATTTTCAAACAAGTCTATACCCCTTCCCTATGAGCATGGGTTCACTTAGAGCCAAAAAAAATCTAGATTCGTCACTATACGGGTGCTACCTATCTCTTACTGTGTATTCTGGTTACATCTGTGCCTCTTATTGACACTGTCAACAGTATATATATATATATATATATATATATATATATATATATATATATATATATATATATATATATATATATATATATATATATATATATATCCCTGGGGATAGGGGAGAAAGAATACTTCCCACGTATTCCCTACGTGTCGTAGAAGGCGACTAAAAGGGAGGGGAGCGGGGGGCTGGAAATCCTCCCCTCTCTTTTATTTTTTCCCCAAAAGAAGGAACAGAGAAGGGGGCCAGGTGAGGATATTCCCTCAAAGGCCCAGTCCTCTGTTCTTAACGCTACCTCGCTATCGCGGGAAATGGCGAATAGTATGAAAAAAAAAATATATATGTGTATATATATATATATATATATATATATATATATATATATATATATATATATATATATGTGTGTGTGTGTGTGTTTAAGTCTGCATTGTTTATTATCTCAGTATTCCTGAGGATGTGAAACATCACGAAAGCGCTCGAATGTTCGTGTTTCAGTTTCCTTCTGGCTGCCAGCATATTCATGAATCATTCTATGATTTATCTACACACACACACCCACACACACACGAATATGTACATATGTATATATGTATATGTCTGTGTTTCTAAAAGGGGAAACAGAAGATATATATATATATATATATATATATATATATATATATATATATATATATATATATATATATATATATATATATATTATCCCTGAGGGTAGGGGAGAAAGAATATTTTCCACGTATTCCCTGCGTATTCACTTGTTCAGATTTGTCTCATGCATTCCATTCAGATTCGTTATCCTCTTCCTCAGACTCCAGCGTCATCATGTCGTCAAGCACCACCAGCAAGACACTCAGTGTGATCAAGAGGGAATCTTTCTTCGATGACTCCTTCTTCACAGACTCCTGGGATGACTTCGACAAGGCTGTCCAGTCTATCCTCGACAAATTCGATAACACAGGACTCAAGGTGGGTGAGGCTGGGAGGATGGGTGAAAGAGCAGTAGTGCGGAAGGAAGGGAGGGACATTGGAATGGAGATGATGGATAGGAGTAGCGGGATATGGACTGGAGATGATGGATAGGAGTAGCAGGATATGGAATGGAGTTGATGGGAATGAAGAAATTAACCAAATTGTGATAAGGCTAATGCAATAAATTCTCATCTCAGCTAAAAATAAAGGAAGATATGAGGTGATGGGATGAATGACAAAGATTGCTCTCCACCAGAACACTCCACAGATGTGTCATACTAAATGGTCAATATCTCTGATGTTGTTCAGGTGGATGTGGGGACGAGGTCCAAGTGCCGTGATGTGTACAGCAAGATCCGCAGCAGCAAGATCGACGAGGACCTCTACGCCTCCCAGGCTCTCCAGATCACCGAGAAGGATGGGAAGTTCCAGGTAGGTCATGCTGGATGACCTCTGCTGTCATAAGGGACTATAGGGTCAATACTGGAATGATTTATATCATGGAAAATACGGCTAAGGATCAATAAGTTCAGCGCATGGTATGGCCACAGGTAACTTAGGCTATATTATGCTAGGGAATTATTTCTAGTATGAATAGTCCTAGTTAATGAGCTGCATTGTCACTGCACTTACAACTTGGTCTGCCAAGCCTTCATGGTAAGGGACTGAGGGGCGCATGGGTCACCTCTGTCATTACTTGTGGTCATTTAAGGCCAAGGCTAAGTTGCTAGTAGTGTACTGTAACATGAGATTTACATGCCATTATCATCAATTGCATAAGTTGAGTTTGAGACTTATTTTTTTTGGCTTTGTGTCGAACTTTACCCAAGCACACAAAATTTACCTTAGCCTTTAGTTTACTTAAGCCCACGGAAGGGCTTGTTCCCTGCAGTACATTCTCAGCAGTGATGACTGTGATCATTCTGATGCCAAGCCAACTCTGTTCCGTCACCGTATCACAAGGATGACAATATGACGAGAATTCCAGTCATTGATCATTTAATGTTACGCTTCGCCTCTGCCTGTACATGATGCTCTGAGAGACCTGTACGACAGTGGTGGTCATAGCTAGATAATGGGAGGCCATGTTAAGGCGGTGGGAGGGTGTAGTGACATTTTGGATATAGTGAGGTAATAGGAGGGTGTAGTAAGGTAGTGGGTGGGTGAAGTGGGATAGCTGGAGGGTGTACTGACGTAATGGAAGGGTGTGGAGAGTAATTGTAGGATGTAGTGAAGCAATGGGAGGTGTATGAGGTAATTATAGGATGTAGCGTGGTAGTGGGAGTGTGTATAGAGGATATTGTGAGTTAGTGGGAGGTTATAGTGAAGCAGTGGTGGGATCCAGTGAGGTAGTGGTGTGCCAATGTGAGGTATTGGAAGAAGTGTATAGGCTGCTACATACTGCTTCTCTCACAGGCTGTGATGGACGTGAAGGACTTCAGCCCAAATGACCTGCAGGTGCGAGTGGTGGACGACCGAGTCGTCGTCGAGGGCAAGTACGTCAAGGTAAGTGGCAGCTGGGGTTAGGGGTTAAGTGAAGTAATGTAGGTTCTTTGTTCTATCCTGGATCAAGATATGGAAGGCGTCTTCCCGAAGCAGATTAGTTAAATAGGTCAAGGTGGCTCTTAACCTGTCAAAATAGATCACTAGCAGTCAAATGTGGATGGCTACGTAAATAGAAACAGATCTCAGCTGGGACCAGTGGTCAAATGAGGCCAGAAATATCAGGATGAATTCTAGTCATGGTCAGGGTGAGCCAGCGGCACCCACAGTCTGGTGTTCCTCCTACCATGGGAAACAAATTCATCCTGTCTCTTCTTTCTTAAGCAGGTGTTATTTTGCTTAGCAAGGTAAAACTTCTTTGTATCATCTTTTTCATTAGGAAACTTAATGCATTAACCTTAACATCTAGAGACACAGAGAATAAATGCCAATAGTGTGCTCGACACAGCCTGATCTGAAGCGAACTAACATCTAACTCCTGCTACATAACCTTGTAAGAAAGACAACGTAGCAAAGTACAGTTGATGTGATCTATGTTCGCGGAATGGTATCCTCTTACGGGAATCTCAGGTTGAAGTAAGAACACAACACCTTGCTATTATTTCCATTAATCTTTTTTTTTAAATTTTATTGTCTTTCCTGACTAGCAAGGTAACATAGACACCAAATGAGCAGCAGCAAAATTTCTATACATCTCTTGCTGTTATTTATATTTTACCGATATCTGATAAGATTGAACATAGATTGCAGTATATATAAAGATTGCATATATAAGCCACAACTCCTGTTGTAACTTAGAATAAAACACAGGCAGGTCATAACCCCCTTGAAAATGGAAAGAACTTGATATACAAGGGAAACTTTGCAACTGTTGTTGTAAGGAAACTGTAAATTACCATCAATTACTGTAAGAAGATGGTAGACAAATCCACCTACTACTTTTGCTGACAGCAGCTGGTGTGGTAGGGGTAGCACTCAATGAATTTCAAGTAACTAGAGTTAGTCTTGTAGGTTATAGTAAGGGTTAGTAGTGCAAGTGCCTCATCTATCAACTTACTCACCTATGTGTATTACATTTCAGAAGTCTGAAGATGGTTCCTCCATGTCCTCCAAGTCCTTCTACAAGGAGTTCACGATGCCCCACAGTGCTAACATCGATGAGGTAGCCACTGCTCTCTCTAGGGATGGTGTCCTTACCATCAAGGCACCTAAGAGGGTAAGGTCTTTGTGGTCAGCAAAGGTTTAGTGGTGCAGAGGTCATTCGACTCTAAACCTACATGTAACATCATTCCCAAGGCATGAAATGGAAAAAAAAAAAAGCCATAGTGATTTGTGATATTATGTACAGTTCTGCATCCATTTTTGATGGATGCAGAACCTTTTGTTGATTGTTAAAAGCACTTCAGTGAGGTATTCAGAACTTTTTATTTAGACATTCAGAACTCTTTATTCAGACAATTAGATCTCTTTATTAAGACATGCAAAACCTTTATTGGGATATTCAGAACTTGTTGAAACAGTCAGATATCTGTATTGAAATATTTAGAACCTCCTTCATTGATACATATAGAGCCTTTTATTAAGATGCTTAGAATTATTTTCATCAAGGTATTCAAAACCAAATATTTTACATCTGGCAATGATAATTCACAGTGTTTGGTCTCCAGTGTCAGGAAGATCTGCTGGCATTGTAATTAATTCACTGACTTTAGCCTTTTTCCTCATCACAATCACTGTCAAAAGTTCTCCATAATATACATACACACACACATAGGAATATATATATATATATATATATATATATATATATATATATATATATATATATATATATGTGTGTGTGTGTGTGTGTGTGTACATTTTTTTTCTCATTTCAAGGTATGATTATTTTTAGATGAGTTCCAATCCTTGTTATGGACAGTATGTTTTGTCAGCTCATGTTGAAACATTGCATTAGTTATGCCTTTGTAATCTGAAGAGGAGTTAGTTCCTTATAGAGGGATTTGTTCCTTACGGATGGAGATGTTCCTTCTGCAGGAGGGTGATGCTGCCAAGCCTGCCGGGGCCCTTACCTCCTCCGTCCAGCAGTCATCCTCCTCTTCAGTACAACAGTCATCCTCCTCCTCAGTACAACAGTCATCCTCCGTCACCTCCAGCTCAGTCAAGAAGGTACTGTAGCCATTTGCCCCTCTGAAGGCCTGTCCTCCTAAGCTCATCCTAGCTACATACCAAGCTGTTAGGAATCAGAAATTTATGTCATTATTTTCAACTGAAAGTTAATTAGCATGATTGGTAAAAATCCCAATGTTCTTAGTATGACTCCTTACAAAATGAAATCATATATTTAAATTCACTGTTTACATTATTTTTTTCAATAAAGTAAATAGGGCAATGACAAAGTAAAAAAATAGATTTTCAAATTTAGAATTGCAAAATGCTTGCTCTAAAATACCATATTTCACAATGAAAACCTTATATATCAAAAATCCAAAGTATTAAACACCTATGACTACAAAATGAAAATATAGATGTAACTAAATGCAATAGTAAGAACTCAGAATTATATATTCAGATCTGCAAGTTAGGCATCCTGAATTACAAATCATATTTTGAGATTCTTGGTTTGTGCCTTCAACTCTGAATCATGTAAGCAAGACACTAAAATATCTAAATGATATAGTCAAAGAATAATATCGTATAATCAGAATTCTAGATCATCTATAATTTATAATTCTGTAGACTGCGATTGAGAAAATTTTTTGAATTACACAATGTACTCTACATTCATTTATACTTTATATAGATTATACAGTCATATCTTGAAATTATGCACTTTTTGCATATCATATAGACCTTAAACTTGAGTTCATCTGTTTCAGTACTCTAGTCTATATCAGAATCCCTTTAAATGTTTAAGATTTCATTGCTAAAGAGATGATATTAGATGTGTTTATCACTTTATGTTCTACAAAACAAGAATACCTGACTACATTTAATCTTTCCCACAGGTCTCCATGTCTTCATCTTCTACTTTTTCATCCACCTCCTCTTCCAACTTCTCATCCAATATGGACTCTTTGGATGATATGGCTAAGGACATGAAGGACCGTTTGGTGTTCTCCCATGAAAATGTCAACCTCAAGCTCAAAGGAGGACAGTAAACCACAAGACAGCACATAGAGAACAGTCAACCCGTGCAAATTCGTGGGAGAGTGATAAATCAAGAGAAACCTGAGAGAGACCATTACAGATAAAGGAAATAGTTAACCCTAAGATGTTACAGATAGAAGATTAAACCTACTGTTATTTAACCCTTTCACTTCCATTGGTTTAAACTTTTTTCTTTACTGAATGTATGACAAAATAATTAGATATAGATATCTTTAAGATAGATACATAATTAAGAACAACCTCAGATATAGGGGAATAAAAAAATCCGTAATTAGGTAAACACTCAGATATAGAGGAATAAAAGACTAATTGAATTTTGAAAGAATCAACAGACTACCATTTTAGAGAACATAAATGGCTTATTTGATATTATCCAGCTCCTCAGGCTATTCATTCATGTTGGTTGTTCCTGGATCAACACTTCATTAATCTTCTAAAACAGAGTTCCTTGCATTGGAAGAAACTGATTAGAGTATCACTTCAGGAGTCAAACTCCAATACTGACCTGAAAACTTGAAGGTCTAACATCAGAGATCAAGATGAGTTTACTGTTCCAATTGCACATTTTACTGACCCCTCGAGCACAACAGTACAGCCACTTAGCACTATGGGACAGATTTTTTATATGAAGAGGTGAACTTCTGATTTAGCCCTAAAAGTTAGGCCTTCATATCCAGGATCATACTGTTGTGCTCGAGTTGTTAAAGTCAGTCGTACATTTTTTCAGTGGTGACGACTCAGACCTGACTACAACCACTGAAACCACGTGTGATAGAATAACAATATATCAACCATTTTTGTCTGTATTTGGATGACAATAACAAACATCAACATACAAAAATATAACAAGTGATAAGTGAAGACATTTCTAATATCCCACGTTCATGAGTTGATGTTAATTTATAGTGTACTAATATAAGTAAAGCGATTATCCTTTGCACCTTTCAAGCACAATTGAATGGGTCTGTCATTCTCTATCATCCTCAATCACTCGCACTTAAATGGCAAACTTCTTTTTCGTAATTACCAGGCGTAACTACTGCACTTTATAATTACCAGGTGTAATTACTCCAATTAGAATTGTCCGTTTATAGATGACCCCCTAAGAGCCTCTTCGTGTGCCCGTGTTCCCAGGGAAGTCAGTCATAGCTACAGGTGACCACCTGCACAACATCTCACTCTCAACACTCGTATCAAGAAAAATGTAATTTTACATTTATGATTTACATTCACGATATCGTACATTTACAATTTATGTTCACTTTCTATTCTGTGATCCACCATGCTGGTTAGTTTTTCATGCCTTATGGCCATTGCTATTTCATTTTTATGATTCTTACATGTCAGTTTTGGTGTGTAAGATACATAAATGAAATGTCCCTTTGTATGTGATCTTTTAAATCATGTAAATTCTTAATGTGAAGGGTACATTCAAGTGAAATGTACCTTTTATAGACACTTATGATTTGGAAGTTATTCAGAAGGATGCTTGTAAATGGAATTTTATTTCATAAATGATCCTCTTGGAGGCAGACTGTTTAAGGGAACCCCTGGATTGATCAACGTCTCATTCCACAATCTCCTCAGTGAGGATCATCTTCATCTTTGTACTTAAGTCATCACTGTAGTGTTATGCGACCCCTTCCCCTGAGGATAGTGGTGCTCACGTCTTTTCCACTTACTGTTGAAGAGTATGTAGATGGGTAGTTGTTTTGTACCTCTTGTGTATATGGCCTGTACTCTCCTGGATTGTCCTGTGATACACCATTCAAATAAAGGATTTTATGGATTATTTGACTGTTGTTTGTGTGGCCTTGTAATCTGAGGTATATTATTGGATGTGTTGATTACAACAGTGTGATCCTTGAGCAAGGTGGTGTTTCCCTTGAGCACAATGGTGTGTCCCTTGAGCATGTTAGTTCCACACTTTAGCATAAGTGGGATCCTTTTGCATGACAAACCGAATCTTGGATTACAGCTGCTTTACCTTTGACCCAACTCTAAAAGGTAAAGGGCACAGGACATACCATCATAAATCTATGATTGTGTACCGTGGTGCTAAAGGGTCATAATGTCGAGCCCAAGTGTTGCACCATCATGGTCAAGAGGGTAAACTTTCAATCCTTGAAGCAGATGCTTCCATCACTGTGTTTTCTATACAGTGATTCATACAAGTCTAACTTCATTGCTTAATAGTAAACAAAACACACTTGAGCATGTTTCAGATTACTAAATACCCTGTCAAGCATTTTCCCCTGGGTGAAAGATGCATAAGATACACTGATGAAATGTGACCTAAATGCTGATGTCGACTGCTTCACTGTGCAACCCAAATACTAACATCGTGTGCTACAGTATGTGACCCAAATATCTTGGTTGCGCCAGTCGAATCACATGTAACCCACTGTTCATTTTCCCCTTGGGGATGGTTGATGAAAAGTGTACCTGACTTAGGCTGGAGTATATATGTATGTTCATACACAATGTTAACAGGGTGGCCTTGATTTGGGTATTCAGTTACCTGTGTCATCTCAAAATTAACATAAAAAAGGAAGGGTGTGGAGCCAAGGTGGGAAGGGGTTATGGTGAGGTGACGAGGGTGTGGGATTACGAATGTTGCGCCTGCTAGACAATGAAGCACCTGGGCCGGGCTTGTGAACAGCCAAGAGCCCTCCAGCAAACCTTTCCTAGATTCTTCACCCCACAAAAATATTTCCCTACAATCAACAATCAAGAAAGATTCTTGTGACTTTATCTTCAGCCAGCAGTAAGAAAATTGAAAAAAAAAAGTTTGTTGCTATAAATATAGCAGCTCTTACGGCTACATAGCCATTCTTTGATAGCCCATGAAATGAGATTCTGGAAGATGACATGATAATGAATAACTAAATGAACTAAGCAACGTTGAACTCAGGTGTTCACGCTGTTGTTTTTAGGTTAAGTTGAGGTTGTGGTGTGGGATCATAAGACTGGAAGCGGATATCGGCAGTAACTCTACACCAACATGTGGTAAGCCCTAAGAAATGGACATAAGGAGGTCTCACCTCGGTTTGCTCTGATCTCTCCATCAAAGAGATCATATAAATGGCGTGTGGAAGTAACTAAATGATTATTGTTCCTTCGATTTATCAGGCTGATATATAATTTCTGTTCTGTTCACACTCTTGAGAAACTGAAAACTAAACAATTTACGATATAAAGATCCATAATTCAAACACGGCGATGAAATAATCAAATTTAACTGAAGACGACGTCTAACACTTCCATAACCATTATTTCTATTACAGGAGACTGTGTCCAAAATACAAGATATTTTTATAGGCCAATGTGGTAAGAACAGAAAAATATGGTTAAAAGAAAAATACTTTAATTTTCTCGTGTAACTAAGAAAGCACAAATAATGCCAGTAATGGAGCTGAAGCGAATTATTTATCGTTTATTCTTAAACTAGTACCAAAGATGAGTTTAAGTTTATTCTTAAAGCAGTACCAAAGATGAGTTTAAGTTTATTCTTAAAGCAGTACCAAAGACAAGAGTAAGTTTATTCTTAAACCAGTACCAAAGACGAGTTTGTCTATTCTTAAACTAGTACCAAAGATAAGTTTATTCTTAAACCCAGTACCAAAGATGTATTATTCTTAAACCAGCGCCAATGAATTGTTTAAGAACAAACTTGATAAATATTTCACATCAGCTCCACGAGTGACCTTATTTGCACCTTAATTACATGAAAAATCTATAGTCCTTTTCTCCTTGAAATATGTCTGTACTCTCAATGTTAAGGCTGATTTATGACTGAAACTATTTCTGTGATTTGGTTATAGAATTTCTCGTAATAGAAATAACAATTACCGAAGTTGTTTGACGTCACCTTCGGCTATACAAATTTGATTATTTCATCATCGTATTTGATCAATGGATCTATGAGTTGCCAATCTCTTCTACCATCACAAACAGCATTGAAAGGTCTGTTGCTGATTGAATTCCTTTCCAATAGTTGCTGAGTAAATCTGGCTTCCCTCTGTTAACGCAGCTATACCCTGACAAGTTTTTGGGTAACTTTGGTGCACGAAAAGTTTTTCAGCGTTTAGTTAGGTTGCCAGTAATCATTAGACACTGAACCACACATCTGCTGGAAATTTAACACAGTCTGGCAAAATCTTTGCCAGTCTCCTTGCGCGTCCTTAGGCTGGATTCCACGTGGCCAAATTCAATTTCGCTTAATGCTTACCCACGCCACCAGGAGTCACACTGGACCCAGCCAGTTTACCGTCAGTGTGTGTGTGCTTACGTCGATAGAGTGAATGTCTCTCCTTATTTTGTTGTGAGGACTAAGGTACGTCTGGGGGTGTGGATTTCCATTATTACTTTAATTGTATTATATGTTACAGATGAGGGTGGGGGAGGGGGATGGTAATAAAAGTATGTTCTTTGTGCTTCTAATGAAGCAATTAGGAAGGACAGGGTTATGTTGCCCGTTGTATATCAAGTGATGGTTCTGTGTTGGAGTATTGCCATCCAAGCGTGCTTATGTAACGAGTATTGTCATTTAATTCTTCTATTTTTTAGTTATATCTGTATTTTATATATTCTGTGCTTTCTTTGTTTTATGCATGAAATATGTGGCCAGGGCTTACGTGATGATCGCATGCTTATTAATTGATTGTTGCTCTTGATTTTTTGATCGTCTTAATGTGTGTGGCTACGATATCCTCTGAGGAGGCAAACATGTTGGGGATAATGGTGCTAATTGGGATCCTCATTTTCGGGAGAGGACGTGACAATCGAACACAGGTAGAATGTGGGAGGCATTTATGCTTCCTTCTCTGCTATTTACACTTTGACAGTATAAATAACGAGGGATGCAAACTATGGGATGACTTTGCCTTGAAATACAACTCATTTGATGTTCCCAAGGACGCACTAACTATGGATGGACAAACAGTTCCTGGCTTTTTGGAAGGACGATGTGCGTTCATAATGTAGTCACTTTCAGTAGTCGGACACATACCTTCCCATTCCCCCCTCACCACAGCTTGTGGTTCCACCTGTGAGCGTGAAGCCGAACCAGTGTCCACAAGAGTTTCCTATCATCGATATCAGTGATGACGTAAGTCATATGGGGAAATACAAACGTATGGGACATGTTATTATGGAACCTAGCACGTCACCTCATCTATATTTGACGGTTACTAAGTGTGAAACGAGTAGTAGGGGGGAAGAAGAGGAGACGGAGCTGCCTTCCCGCTAGTACAGCTTGTAAGTAATGATTAGTTAATTTTGTTAGATATAATGTTTGGTATCATAGCTATTGTTCATGAGTAATATAGGCACAGACCACTCTCCCGTCCTTAACTCCCAGTACTTTCCTAATTTAGCTCCACAATCGCAAGTCATGGACTATAAGTTATGTTAATTTATATTTCCTCTTTTAGGTAGAGACGTGTTTATCTGTATGTGCAGTATGTTAAGGTAATCAGAAACATACTCGCTCACATTTATATGATTACCAATATAAATATAACTTAACCAGTCACTAAAGGTGACTGAGGATCATCGCCCGTCATTTACTGGAAAGAAAACATTCCTTAGAGGAAATTAACAAATGAAATTATTTCATTATCTGGAGGCTGTTCGCTCCTAGGGTTGCTGGTTGTGGTGAGGGAGCTGGTCAGTTACGTGGCCCGTGCACTGCTCACACACCCATCACGACTTCCCTTACTAAAGTTAGTTTGGTGGGGGTATACGCCCGACTCTAGAGCCTAACTGTATATTCCCAGCAAACCTGCTAAGTACGGACTCAAGCTCACTGTGGCGTGGGATGTGGAATCCAATCACATGCTGAATGCAATTCCACACTTGGGTAAGCACACCAACCCACAATCTTCTCATGGGCTTCAGCTGGGTCACTACTTTACCGAGGAGCTTATCAGGACATACACTGACACGGACAAATGTAACTACCGACAACTAGTCTACGTCAGTGCCTTTGTCACTGAATCTACTCATCATTTGTGGCGTGTATACTGTTGGCATTCTCGTCCTAATAAGCCACACGTTCCCTCAAAGATGAGATGAAAAAAAAAAAAGCGGCACAAGGAGGGGAGTGGTTGCATGCTCTTTCGACAGTCCTCATGCCTCCCAAGAAAAAGCTGGTCCCTCTTTTGTGCCCCATACACTCACAACTCATCAGTGATTCCAACAGTGAACCAGAACTTAAGCTGCAGTGGACAGCGTTTGACCGAATGGCCAGCCAGTATTTGTGTAGCATAAAGACAGAGAGGTGGGCCTTATGCCTCTTGTCTTGTGGTATGACCAATGCTGCGACCATCAGAGCCTGGATCATCCTCACCAAGAACATGGCTGAGAGACGAGGCAACGACGCCTCATCATGCAAGACCTTGTTCTGGTAACACCTTTGCCACAGAGACGTCTCAACACACCACAACACTGCAGGGGAGTGAGACACACACACAGGCAGTAATGAATGTGCTCAAGGTGAACGCGCTACAAGGAACCATCCAGCCAACCTCTCCCCAGCAGGAGAGATGGTACGTGAGCAGTGGAAGGATGGCAGGAAGACCCACACCATCTGTGACACCTGTCGTCAGCTGGTCTGTGGTGGTCGCCCGTACGTCATCTGTCTAAACTGTGATCATTGCTGCCACCTGACCTGCCAACACCAGGGAGCAAGCATCATGAAACTTTCAGTGTAGTGAGTGAGGTCCACCCTGTCTATTGTGTGCTATGAAGATAACGACCTAATAGTATAATCAAGATTTGGATCATAGTTTTTTTACATATAGATTTTTAAGATTCTTTTACAAGATTTTCTCAACGTTGATTTTCATACCTGTTTTTCGTTTCTTGCGGTAGCAAGGTAGCGCCTGGAACAGACGGATCAAAAGACCTCATTCGTTCATATCCATTCTTCAACTGTCATGTGTAATGCAACGAAATCTCAAACCTCTAAGCACAAACAGGCCTCACAGACCTTTCCATGGTTTCTCCCGGCTGTTTCACATTCATTGGGTCAGTCCATTGACAACGAATCGACCCCTGTATACCACATCGCTCTAGAGTACTTTCCCGTGCACGCCTTTCACCCTCCTGCGTGTTCAGGCCCCGATCACTTAAAAACTTTATCACTCAGCCTTCCATCTCCGATTTGGTCTCTCCCTTCTTGTCCCCTCCACTTCTGACGCGTATATCCTCTTTGTCATCCTCTCCGCATTCATTCTTTCCAAATGTCTAAATCAAGTCATCCAGTTCGGGTCAGGTTATGTCTGTTAGTGTCTTTGTTTCGTTGAAATGTACACAGAAAAGCATATAATGTTCCTGGCAACTTAAGTGCTTAATATTCAAGCGCAGTGTCTAATGGCAGAAGTATATTATCAGTATGTACACTGATGCGTACGGAAATTGCGTGTTGTTAAGGCTTAGATGTAGGTCCCAGTGCAGTGACCTAATTATAGTATATGACGCCCTACCACCAAGCTAGCTTCGTAAATAATGAAAGTATGATCACAGTTAAATTGTGCCTTAATGTTGTCACGAAAACAATGTAACTCACAGCAGCTTGGTTATAACTTGAAAATCTTATAAATATCCTATAACACCGGGAGATTATGGTCAGAAAACAGTTTTCCAAAAAAATGTACACCCTGGTTCTATGGTAACCCTGCTGTTGATCTTATGAAAAAAAATTGAGATCTGATGAGTTTCACCCAATTATCACAACCCCACCGGTGGGCGTGGGTGGGGGTGGAGGGATAGTTACGTTGTGATATGGATGCTATACTGACGTCCTCACATCTCATTGGTTGATGAGACTGACCACATTAGTACCGTGTAAATATCGAATAATTCGAATTCATACGCAAGGAAACGATCAAAGTATTAGCAATGCCAGTAATACAACAGTGCAATTATACAATAGCAGTTTAAATATACAGTTGTCTTCATAGGTAAATACGGCTTTTTTTGATGACTTGTCAGTCCTTAACAATCACATTTATTTTGATAAAAACAGGATGATTGTTCGTTGAAACATAAACGATAATGCAGCTGTATCACTTCATTATAACTGAAATCCAACATAATTTCATCATAATGATAGAAAATTCTCTAGTAAGATGTCACTTGCTCTGAGTACACTACATCATTTATCTTATTAAATATTTCCGTGCCAAACATGCAGAAAAATGCATGCAACAGATACGTGTCTGTGGCTTTCTTACCCCCCCCCCCCAAAAAAAAAGAAAATATCTAGAAGATGCAGAATATTCATATTTAGAGAACTCGAACCAGCCACTGTGCTCACCTCAACTACTGACAACAGAGAACCGTTAACAGATTAGTGAAGACATGACCTAGTTAATTCATTTAGAACTGTGTTTATCATATAAGGAAAAGAAAAAGAGCTCACACACACACACACACACACACACACACATATATATATATATATATATATATATATATATATATATATATATATATATATATATTTTTTTTTTTTTTTTCGCTGTCTCCCGCGTTTGCGAGGTAGCGCAAGGAAACAGACGAAAGAAATGGCCCAACCCACCCCCATACACATGTATATACATACACGTCCACACACGCAAATATGCATACCTACACAGCTTTCCATGGTTTACCCCAGACGCTTCACATGCCCTGATTCAATCCACTGACAGCACGTCAACCCCGGTATACCACATCGATCCAATTCACTCTATTCCTTGCCCTCCTTTCACCCTCCTGCATGTTCAGGCCCCGATCACAAAAAATCTTTTTCACTTCATCTTTCCACCTCCAATTTGGTCTCCCACTTCTCGTTCCCTCCACCTCCGACACATATATCCTCTTGGTCAATCTTTCCTCACTCATTCTCTCCATGTGCCCAAACCATTTCAAAACACCCTCTTCTGCTCTCTCAACCACGCTCTTTTTATTTCCACACATCTCTCTTACCCTTACGTTACTTACCTGATCAAACCACCTCACACCACACATTGTCCTCAAACATCTCATTTCCAGCACATCCATCCTCCTGCGCACAACTCTATCCATAGCCCACGCCTCGCAACCATACAAAATTGTTGGAACCACTATTCCTTCAAACATACCCATTTTTGCTTTCTGAGATAATGTTCTCGACTTCCATACATTCTTCAAGGCTCCCAGGATTTTCGCCCCCTCCCCCACCCTATGATCCACTTCCGCTTCCATGGTTCCATCCGCTGCCAGATCCACTCCCAGATATCTAAAACACTTTACTTCCTTCAGTTTTTCTCCATTCAAACTTACCTCCCAATTGACTTGACCCTCAACCCTACTGTACCTAATAACCTTGCTCTTATTCACGTTTACTCTTAACTCTCTTCTTTCACACACTTTACCAAACTCAGTCACCAGCTTCTGCAGTTTCTCACATGAATCAGCCACCAGCGCTGTAGCATCAGCGAACAACAACTGACTCACTTCCCAAGCTCTCTCATCCACAACAGACTTCATACTTGCCCCTCTTTCCAAAACTCTTGCATTCACCTCCCTAACAACCCCATCCATAAACAAATTAAACAACCATGGAGACATCGCACACCCCTGCCGCAGACCTACATTCAGAGAACCATATATATATATATATATATATATATATATATATATATATATATATATATATATATATATACAACCGTGCCATCAGTGAAAAGAAAATGTATTCACTTGGATGCATGTGAGGGTGTTACTGTTTAACCTTGGAAAGAAAGAAGGTGTTCTCATGTCAGGGCAGACATACTAAAGAGGGTAGAAAAATTCTCATAGCGTGATGTCAATAATGATATCGGGCAGCTCATATCTCCTTGATTACAGCGCACAATAGGCGGCATTACCCGTACAAGTGTTATAATTCATTAAGGTGCAATGTTCTTAAAAGAGGAACTTGTAGGTTTCTTCAGTAAGGAAAAAAAAAAAATACATTTGAAATTCCGTCTGTTCCCCGAAAGATGCAACACTATGAAAAGATTAGCAAAATATGTCTGGTGAGAATTGATATGAATGATTAAAATGGGAACATGATTTGCCTTCAAGTAGTGTCCTGTTTAATAAGAAAACTATAGATCAACATGCTTGTTGAATGCCACACAGTGTTGCCCAGTGTTTTTATTTTTGTTACGTCTTTTATTAAAGTATTAAAATGCTCAACTTCCAGGTTAAAATTTCTATTGTATTGCCTATGCATAAGTTTTCCGTCATTTTTAATGCTTGCATGTCCATGTCTTTTTCCTATCACTTGTATGCAGCAAATGTTTTACACATAAACCTCTGTACACCAATAATATCATTTGTAGAAAAATATACTTCACCACTGGCTGAAAAAAAAATGCAGTGTACTGAAAGAAGACCTGTGTAAAACAATCCTCAAATGTTAAAGACTGACATTGTTCGTATCTCAAACAATAGATTACACATTCTGTACTTCACTTTCAGAATCCCAGTTGCAAAACTTGAAATATAAAATGGGAAGATCAGTACAATAGAATGATAAAACTTACGGGTGTAAGAATAAAGGAAAAAGAATACCTATGATGTGAGTAAATTTCCGTATATCAGTGTAATAAATCAACTGAAAGGGTTATATATCGAACTAAAATCACTACGTACATAAGCAAGATAATCCTCCAAACCATACAGAATAACCATGACTCTCAGTCCCTCTAAAATACTATGGTCATCAAAGTTATTCATGATTTTACAAATCATATCATAAGAAAATGATTTTCTGTGAATGATATTGTGGTTGGACACTAGCCATGAAATCATTCTGCTTGAGGCTGGCTATGTGGTTCGTAATGCTGTATTAGAATAATGGTTAATGTATCTTAAGTTACGGTTCTTGGAAGGTGAGTGTCTGAGTAAGGACAGTGCTACATGTCACGAAATTGGGACTGGCATGAATGAATGCATTATTATAAAGAAAATACTTTTTTTCGTGAAGACAGTGAAAAGGTGAATATCCTTTTGCTGAAAAAGAAAGGTTAAGCCCATCTGTCGCTCAACTGAATATCAAAGCTTGGATATTCCAGTGACTTCTTTACTCCATCCTTTCATCTGCATCTTGGCATGCCCCTTTCTTTCGCTTCTCAATTTCCGAAATACATCCATCAGAGACCAACTTCTCCATACAAACATGAGTCACACACACACACACACATATATACGCTTTGGACCTCACTCACCTGTACAACACTGTAAACGATGAAAACATGCAGCACTTACTCTTCATTTGTCCTGCCCTGCACAAAGGCCAGTGTTCACATTACCGAGGTTAGTTGAGTATACCTGGTAAGTTGTGTAGAAGATTGGTGACTGAGAGATCAGTGGCATGCACATAGCATCAGACTGAGGAGGAACAGTATGGTTTCGAGAGTGGTACAGGATGTGTTCATCGGGTGTTTCCATTGAAGATGTTGTGAGAAACTCTTAAGAGACACAAAGACTTGTACATGGCATTTATGGATCTGGTAAAAGCATATGATAGGGTTAATAGAAATGCTTTGAGGAAAGAGTTGCATATATATGGGTGGGGGAAAGCTATTAGAAGCAGCGAGGAATTTTTATCTAGAGGATGAGTGAAGTATATGTGCGAGCAGGCCAGGCAGAGAGGAGGGCGAGTGGTTCGGTCCAGGTGAAGGTGGGTCTGTGGCAGGGATGAGCGATGTAACAATGGCAGTTTAATTTGTTTATGTATGGGGTGGTGAGGGAGGTAAATCTAAAGGTCTTGAAGAGAGGGGTAGGTATGCAGTCTGAAGGGGCCTGGGAAGTGTCTGTTGGCGTATGCTGACGACCTGGCACTGGTGACTGATTTGAATAAGAAACTGTAGAAGTTGGTGTCTGACTGTGAGAGTATATGAAAGGAGAAACTTGAGAGTAAATGTAAATAAAAGCAAGGATATTAGGTTTAGTAGTGCAAAACGACAGGTAAGGTGAAGTGTGAGTTTAAATGGAGAAAAATTGGAGGCAGTGAAGTGTTCTGGATACCTGGGGAAAAGATTCTGGAAGCATTGCGGAATGGAACGATAATGATAGGATAAGAGAGAGGTATGGTAATAGAAGAGTATGATTGAGAGAGCAGAAAAGGATGTACTGAGGTTTTCGACATATGGAGAAAATAAATGAGGAGAGGGTTTTCGACTTATGGAGAAAATGAATGAGGAAAGGTTGACAAAGAGGATATATGATATATGTATTAGAAGTGGAGAGGACAAGAAGAAGGGGGAACCAAACTATAGATGGAAGGATGATATGAAAAAGATGTTGAGTTCTTTGAACCTGAACATGCAACTGGGTGAGACATTCACAGAATAAATTGGAGCGATGTGGTATACAGGAGGTAACATGCTGTCATTGGACTAAACCAGGGCATATGAAGCAGCCAGGGAAAACCTGCTTAAGGTTAAACCACGAGTTAAAAGACACCTTTAATTAGGCTGTATGATTGGGATTATAGACAGACATGAATCCAGCTCACATCTTCCAGTTACCTTGAGTGGACAATCTCTCTCACTAGCAAAACACTTAATTTTTCTAGGCATCACATATGATAAAATGATATTTAATCCACACACTAATAACATCAGTACAAAAGCAACACACCAACTAAATCCCCTTAGAAAACTAGCTGGCACTAGATATGGACATGAAAAAGAACTCCTTTACATCCTATGCAAGCAATACATCTGCTCCAATTCAAACTGCCTCACCTGCCGGGTCTTCCACCCTGTCAAAAGTAGATGTAACAAACGTGCAAAATAGTGCACTCAGAACAATTACTTGCTGCTTAGCTAAAACAAACACTCATCACCTTCACAATGAAACAAGCATCCTCCCAGTACAGTTCCATCTCAACAAGCTTGGCTCTCTTCTATGCTGTAACACAAGACCCATCTCACCCAAACCACTGTAACTAACTACCAACCCACAAATAGAAATAGAAAGCTTCCCCTTGCCTCACACTTCAGTAACCTCCACTCACAGACCCCCTAACCCTAACAGATATAACACTGACTAAACACATACACACTCACATAACCTGACAAGCTCTAAACAGCTGACCACCCAACTCAAATCTTTATTAAAACTATAACCCACCAGACATATGTGCCCCAGAAACCATACTCCCCTTACACACACAAGCCACGCTCCCACTCGCACTCTAGGACATCACTACAAACGCCATTTCAGCATATCCCAAGACCCTTCATTCCCTCAGTGCAGCTACCATAAAGAAGACACCAAGTATTCTTCTCAATTGCTCGCAGTCTTGGCACACAGATGCACACACAGCACTTAATGAACTGTGGTCATGACTGGTTGTTGTGGCCAGCTTCCTTATTGCTGCAAAAGCCTCATAAGGATACAAAAGACTCCTAAAGCAAGATGTAAATAAGGGTATATCATATATCACATACAAAGCACAAAAGACTCTCCCCCCTCCACCAAAAACATAAATGCTAAAGCAAAACACAAACTAAAAGCCCTCAAAACACTAACTGACACCAGATTTGGACAAGAAAAAGAATTCCATAACACCTTATACAAACAATTCTTCTGCTCCAATTTAAAGTATGCTTTACCTGCCTCGTCCTCTACCCTCCTAAAAGTAAATAAAACAAAGCTGCAAGCTACACAGAATAGTGCACTTATAAACAGTCACTGGCTGCCTAGCAACCACAAAAACTCACCACCTTCCCAGTGGAACAAAGGTCATCCTAATACAGACCAAACTCAACATTCTCAGCATGCAATTCAGTGCAACAGCACTAGAACTCTCCCACCCAGATGACTTAGTAACAAACCACAACCCCTAAACAGAAATAACAAAGCTTACCCCTGCCTCACACTTCAGTAACCTCAACTCACAGATACCCCATCCCAACCACATAAAGCAATGACAAAATACCTGCAGACTGTGATAACTCGGAAAGCACTGAATAATCAATCTTCCAACACATTCTCAAATTCTATTTCAGTAGGTATACATCCATCAGAAACCAAAATCCCTAGACATATATGAGTCACTTTTTTCTGCTTATGCTCTGGACATCACCCATCACTATAGCACTACTACCGTTGCTTCAACTTAACCCAAGGCCCTTCATGCCCATGATGCAACTACCACAAAGGAGACACTGAACTTTTACTGCTCAGTTCCCCTGTGCTTCCTACTCATAGAGGCACACATAACATCACAGTAATTAATGACCTGTAGTTGTGACCATTTGACATGACCAGCTCCGTAAGTGCTGCAGGAGGCTCTTGAGGATAGACGGGATTCCTGTGGCACGTAGTAAGTAGGTATGGATATGAAAGATACTCTTTTAGTATAGTTTTTAATGGGACTACCAATGAAATAGAAAATTCTATTATCTGGCATTGTTCTGGTCTCGTAGTTGCCAGCTTAAGGTTTAGTGTGTATCTGTTTTTAATACGATGAAAATAACACTTCCCACATTTTCTTCCTTTACAGTTTACTGTAAAAAAATGTGGACTACCAGTAGGTAAGATACTTTATCTTTCTCATTCCTGCCTCTTTACTCCTTCATCCCTCAAAGCTGCATATTAACTGCACAGTGGCTACAGATAAGAAAGGCAGTTCACTTGTTAAAGCATCAGATTTTGCTGAGAAACTTTATAGAAACATATTTGTGCTAAGCACTGTGCTGAATGGCTAATGTTATGTGTGAAACAGACATTCATTGTGAGTAAATGGAACATTTTATTCAAAATTCACACAGTGTATAAAACAAGATAATATATTACTTATTTTAATGACTCTTAATACTAATGAAAATAAACAATGTAGTTTTTCACAGTAGATGTTATGAGGATTGATAAAAATTCCACTTATCAGTAATGAGTATAAACTTATAAAATAATACTGGATTCTTGTCTTCTAACAATTCTTGCAATAAATGAGATATTTCATGAGATATCCAAGATCTTAAAATTTTTGAGCCATAATCAACATACAAGCCTAAAAATTTTGGTAATGACATATGAAACTCTTGAAACTGAAAAGCTAAAATGAAATAAAAATTTAGAGAGACTTGGCTGCCATTCTGGTATTCTTTTTTAAGTCTAAAAGGCATAATGATAGCACCAGCATTCTAAAGCTGTTATATTTGAACCAAAAGCAATGAGTAAGAAATTTAAGATGTGAACAGTAAGCAACAACACCAGAGCACTTAATGAACCAAGATGAAATGCTGCCATATTAACTTAATTTGATAAACACTAAGCAGCGGTATTTAGAAATTCTTGTCTCCAAAGTTGGATGAGAATGAAGATTTGCTAAAAGAGGAAGAGGATGATGATGTTGAGAATGACTTAACAATCCTCGATGATGTGTTAAAGTCTTGGGGCATATGTCCTGTGTTTGCAACATTTTGATTCTGTGACCTGGAAGACATTTGTGACATATCAGACAAATTACTAAAATTTGACATGTCAGAATACTTTGAAGCATCAGTGAAGTGAGAAAAATTAGACATGTCTGTGAACCCAGACCTTCCAGACAAATTTGAAGCCATGGAATCTGTAGACATCTGAGACATTAGGGTATGGCCACGGTCCATAAGATTCCTTAGATCACCAAATCCACTAGGGAAATTTGGGGTTTGGAAGAAAGATCCAGAATCACCTGTTGAGGATGAAAATGACTGCTTAACAGAAGAAGCAGAAGATGAGCTCTTTTTCACAGACATAACTGAGCCATCAGGCATGTGCTGGATACATGATTCACTAACTTCTGCAGCATCAGCTGCTTCCGAACGCTTGAATTTTCCCTCTGGATCTTCTTCTTGACGAGAGATCTTAGTAGAAGCTTCACGTCGTGCAGCTTGACTATCTTTATCACTAATTTCAGCTGCAGTTTCTTTGTGTTCCATGATACCATCTTTCTCTTGCACAATATTGGATGTCTGGGAAGTAAGGATGCGTCGGCCATTTTCCTCTGTAACACTTACATTGGATTGATTTCCAGATCCAACTGCTACTGATGGAGAAGGGGGAACCTGGGGTGCTGTCTTACTCACTGGCTGTGGACTTGGCTGTGTAGCAGATGGAGGAAATTTTTCAAACATTTGTTGGATACGTTGCTGAGGTGTGAACTGTGGTGGTTGTTGAAACATGGACTGGGGTGGTTGCTGGGACTGAAACGGCTTTTGAAAATGAAACTGGGGTGGCTGCTGGAATTCAGACATGGGTGGCTGTTGGAAAGGAGACTGTGGTGACCCTTGAAACTGGGACTGAGGTGGCTGTTGGAACTGTGGTTGAGGAGGTGGTTGGAATGGGGACTCTGACGGCTGTTCAGACTGGGGTTGGGGTGGTGGTGAGAACTGGGACTGGAGTGGCTCCTGAAATGGGGACTGAGGTGGATGCTGGAACTGGGACTGGGGTGGCTGTTGAAACTGGTATTGGGTTGACTGTTGGAGATGAGATCGAGGTGGCTCTTGGAACTGAGATTGTAATGGCTCTTGAAACTGGGAATGGGGTATCTGTTGGAACTGAGGCTGAGGTGGTTGTTGGAATTGGGGCTGAGGTGACTGTTGATATTGGTTTTGGGGTGGCTGCTGGTATTGGGGTTGGAGAGGTTGCTGGAACATGGACTGAGGTGTTTGTTGGGGAGATTGCTGATACATAGGGTGGGTAGGTTGCTGGAATTGAGGCTGTTGGTTCATTGGTGGAAATGTCTGCTGTGGATGAGTCTTCTGGAATACTGGCTGTGGTGACGGCTGACTTGGGCTTTTGACATTAAAAGCCACTTCTGTACGCATGGGAGCTTTCTTGCTTAAATCAAACTCCATAGTGGATGAAACACGGGAAGATTCTGAACCTGCTTCACTGGGTGCTGGGGATGAACATGTACTGGTCTTTGTTGATCCAAATCCTGAGTCACTGAACATTAGCCTATCTCGCATTTCCTTGGACAAGCCTTCAAGACCATCAGTGGTAGAACTGTCAAAGCTGGATGAAGACTGAATAACAGTCCTGGATGATGAACTTTTGAAGGATGAAGTGGAGCTATTATCATTGAAGGATGACTGTTGGACGCTGGAGGTCGAGGTACTACTGCTGCTGACCTTGGGGCCCTCGGTTAAAGTGGCACCTTCCTGTGAAGTGTTAAATACATACATCACTGAAAAAGTAATGAATTCATAAATATGAAAATATACTGCAAAACATTTGTTTCTCTAATGAAATACCAAGTAAATTTCAGACACATTTGGTTCAAGTTGTTGGTATGAACTGAAATACATTATAACTAGCTTAACATGGTCAAAACTGTTTACTATCATGTATCATTTGGTTGTCTAGTAAAAGATACAACTACCTCGCCTTGCAAAATATCTTATTCTTTAAGCTGACCTAACTTGCACAAAGTGATCTTGGGAGCTGCATTCAGCTTTATATGAAAATTAGAAGAAAACACAAAATGTCAGGCATAAAAAGAGATGTACCCAGTAATATTATCTTTGTATGTCACATAAAATTTTAGTTGTAATGACTTTCCAGATTCAAAAACTTAACCAGGAACTACTATCACTATGACGTGGCTAAATGCAAAGCAATCCAACCATTAATAAGATAAAGATATTCTTGCTTCATCTGTTAATATTTCATAATTTGTTATTATGAAACTTGTACCGTATATTGTTGCTTTTTCAGCCAGCAGATAGTATCACTGAAACAGTTGGAGTGATTGTAGTTTTTCTATGTAGTTTTTCTGAGAACAGCTTTTTTGACTCTGGTTTTGAAATTACTAATACAAAGTAGTCAATTCTTAAGATACCACTGGTGAGATCAGCTCTCTATATATACTGTTGATATCTTTACAGTTTTGAATGACTAGACTCTGAAAGATTGATGGATAGATTGATAATGTTCCTAATAGTTGTACTAAGTATCCAATTCCATAATTTGTTTGCTGGAACAGAGAATCATTTGACTCAACATTATAACTGATTATTCACATCTATTTCTGCTGTACTATTCAGGGATGGTTCTTTGTCAGGAAAACAGTATAAAGTAAAATATACTGTCAGCTGTATATGTGTTTTATGTTTTGGGTATTATAAAGACATTAGCTCTGTAGAATAAACTTTGCATTCATATCATACTGAGAAAAATAAAATATCTGTTAGTGTACCTTACAACAGCTTCTCAGGTCTACTCACGCAATCTGTTGTGTTGCTCATTTGCTCAGCTAAACTATTAGAACCTATGGTCCATATGTTTTGTAACCACAAACATCCTATCTGGAGTAGAACATTTTGTTGGTATTTCTCCCAATCTTTTTGGAGTTTCTCCACAGAACTGTTCATAGTATTTCTCAGAGCTTTAAGCAATGAGTTAAACAATACCAGCAACCAGTTATGTACAGGTATTTACAGTGTCTTCTTTTGTTGTGCTTATTCTACCTTTCAATTTCAGTGGTAATATGACAAAAGGAAAATAATTTTGGGTGGATACCGGGAATCATGCCTTCCTGAATTTTCCAAGTGTTGATCATGATATATCTCTCTGATGTCTGTTCCTTCCGGGGACTCCCATTAAGGGGGGTGGCTATAGCTAAAGTCTCTCTTGCCAACATTTTAAGAAATACAGCCTTAACATTTTCAGTCATTCTTAGTAATCTAGATTCTTAAGTCAATGTGGACAGGGCAAGATTGTTCCATACTTTTTAACTGCAGGTTTTTAAACCTTTCTAGAGAGGTGATATAAACACAAAACAGTATTCTAGGGAGGATAGGATAAGTACTGTGAAGAGAGTCATTAATGGTTTTACCTGCCATGTCTTAACCCTCAACTCTTTCAGTGCACTTTTTTTTTTCAGCCTTCCCTGGTGCACACACATAAAAGAAAAATGATTATTACTATTTTGTTACTTATATGAAGATGCACGCAAAATGTAAAAGACTTTTTTCTTATGAATTAAGACTTGGTTATTCCTAGTTTAGGATAAAAATTATCTACTGGACTCCAGTACTAGGAGGGCAAATTACACAAACTTACACTATATAATTTTTTCATTTATGTATGGTAATTAGATATGGAAAAGTTAACAAAAGTATTGTTGTTTTCTTATGAATTAAGAGTTGAGGATTTGTAGTTTAGGAAATGTACATTATACATAGAAATGAAAAGGTTAATCAGTGTATTTTGTCTCTGGTTCATCCCCTTGGGAAAAAAAATATCTAAGAATTAATTTTTCCTTTCAGAATATGTCTATATTATACTTTACTTACACTTGATTACTACTTCTGTCTATATTATACTTTACTTACACTTGATTACTACTTCTGTCTATATTATACTTTACTTACACTTGATTACTACTTCTGTGGTAGTACTTATAAAAATATTTCAAAAGGTAGTATACTTTCCTATATGATAGCGTGCGAGAGTACAGAATGGACAGGAGAGGCCTATGCTGGTTGCAAGGATATTTCTTATTTTTATAATTATAGAATAATTTAGGTTTATGGGTTTTTCTAGGCATGATTTCAAACTATATACACATAATCACATTCTACAATTCAAATTTTTTTTCAATGCATTAGTTCATGCTACACATATTTTTTAATGTCTCTTTTATGTACTCTGTCCATTTTTTACATGTATATATTTTAATGTTTTCATGGCATTTATGCAGAATCTTATTTACACAAATGACCAAAAATATTGACAGTGATACCAAAGAAATTACTTCTTTTACTCTAAAACTACAACAGTGAGTGTGTATGTCTATCATCACACCCAGGTGGTGTATGTGCACTCTCTCTGACATTCAATGTGTGACTGAGATGGAAATTATGTTTTTTCCATCTGCAACATTAGC
Source organism: Panulirus ornatus (assembly GCF_036320965.1). NCBI lineage: Eukaryota > Metazoa > Arthropoda > Malacostraca > Decapoda > Palinuridae > Panulirus > Panulirus ornatus. The sequence goes on along the minus strand of NC_092225.1, from coordinate 82,342,437 downwards.
TTCCAGTGACATCTACAGATAACTGGTCTAAACAACCATCAACCGGGATTCTCAATAGAGGCAGAAAGCCTTACATCATCAGGTGACAATGAAAGTAGTCCTCTATGGGCTGTGAGAAGAAAATGGGAGTAAATTAAGGATTAAAGATCCATAGAATCAAGCCTGCCATCTTTAAAGAAGCAAATGTTTTTCTATTATGTTTGGTAAGACATTATAACTTACTTTGTGGGCTTTTTCACTGTTCTTCAACAGTAGTAAAGGTATTCATTTCTGTATGTTCCTATTTACTCATATTTTGTTACATCATTTTCCCCATGCTAGACGAGTTTGATTTTTTCATTAATAAAAAAAAGGCATATCATTATCACAAGTCTGTTATAAGACTTGATTTATGCCTGTTTATATTTTCATGGTATGCTCTAGAAATGAGATTCCCATGCTTATATATATGCAAAGCATGATGTGAAACTGGATTGTGTTAATGTTACATGGGAGAATAAGGGACAACATAGGTACATTTCCTTAAGTACTTGATGCTGCCAATTTACAACAATGTGTTTTGAACTGTTAGTTAAGGAATTGTATGGGGGGCTTTATGCTTATCAACTGTCAGGGTCATTAAAGCCATCAACATAAGCTACATCCACCAACCAAAAATCCTTTAACACCTTTCTAAGATCACATACACTCTCACTATATATGTGATCCATGAATGTCCATTCTTCCACTTTCTAGTTATTCCTATTATACTGAGCATATAGAGGCCTACAAAAGCTATGAAAATGAGGAGGAAAGTCAGATGTTGATCAGAGAATGTGCTGCAATTACCTATTTGCACATTCATAGGGCCCAATCTCCTGAACTTTTTCTTCTACCATAAAACATTTTACACTTCTGGACACTGTTAGCACTTACAATTTTATAATATGCCTCATTTCATTCGTCCACTACTATTATACAATCAAAATACTTTTGTACATCTTTTTTAATAAGTTTCCAGCTTTATTTCTTATGTTGCATCTTTTAGGGACCTGTTCACTGTTGACATTATCAAACGGGGTGATAAACTTGAAGACTGTAATCATGTCACCCTTTACCCTTCTCTATTCCATGGTTAATAACCTCTCCCTTAATTCCAGTACCATCTTCGTCTCTCTTCTCTAGACCTTATAATTTGTTATTTGCACTTTTTTAAGTGCTGTATCTAGGTTTATCGAATTATAGATATTTAAACCAATAAGAAAACTAACCTTCTTTGGTGCCTTTATAGTAAGAACTCCGTCCTTAGAGAGTGCTGTGGACACCAGGTCAATGTCTGCTGCTGGAGGCAATGTGAATTCTTTGTAGAATGACTTAAATGATGTAGAGCTACCATCCTCAGATACCTGAAAGCAGCCTAAGCATTACAAAAAGGAGGAAATACCAGTGGTATACATCGGAAATAGACAGGTTTTCATTAAGGAAGAATTACAGGGTACTATGCTTCCTCACTGACACTTATTGAATTTCATTTTCTTCACAGAAATGCTACTTGGTCACAGTAATACCAAGAAATCACTAACCTTCTGGTAGGATCCTTCAACCACAATTTGGTCATCTACTGCACGGACCTGTAGTTCCCTTGGGTTGAAGTCCTTCACATCCATTACAACCTGAAAAGGCGCCAGCATCATGGGTCTGACAGTTTCCTGATTTTAACATGCATACACTCACCTCTATTAGGATACAGCTAGATTCACACTCAAATGCGTCCTTTAAAATTTTTTCATGAACCAAATGTTTATTCCTATTCTTTGGTATGCAAATTGTAAAACTCCACTTGTGTATAGATGAAATATCTTGTGATGGTAAAGAGAAAAAAAGCCATGTCAAAATTAGAATTGAATTATTTCAAGTGAAATCAATTGATAGAGAACACACTAAATCTTAACATTTAGTTTCTACTTGTTATTTCTCTAACCACAAACTGAATCAAAATGAGCAATATACTGCTCAAACATGTACAACTTCTATGTGAAGGCTGATATGTAAGTTAATCATACTATACTCATCAAGAAAAATAGTAGAAAAGGCTATGTCAGAAATTTAAATAAAACAGGTATCGTATGCATATAGGATTCAACATAAAAATGTGTTGCATCGCTACGAAGTAAAAAACCCTAGTGTTAGCAGTAGGTTCTATCATTATTTTCATTCAGTATTCTCAGTTCCTGACAAAAAAAGTATGCTTAACTAGGTAATATTACCCATGTATTGCCAGTTCTTAATCATTGCCAGAAGGAGTATATGTATACCTACTTTATATATCACATATTTTACATGTACAGGAGAGTTTTAATTTCAAACATCCAAAATATAAATCAACTATTAAGCTCTACTCTAGTTTAAATTATGCACTAGACCTTTCATACTGAAGGATGAAGGTGTCTCTATGACAACTAGTCCCATGTGTTCTTGTATGGAATATGACCTATTACCTCAGAAACATTACTGTTCCTGCCCTGGTATGTTACTAACTTGCCATATGATTAGTCAACATGGAGTCTCCTCGTATTGGCTCACCTCAGATTCAAGACTTACATGTGAATTGTATAACAGTGAAACAGTGTTGTAGAAACAGAATTCAACTACACCAGGAAAGTGATTGGTTCTCAGTGAATGTAGGTTTGTGGCGGGGGTGTGTGATGTCTCCATGGTTGTTTAATTTGTTTATTGATGGGGTTGTTAGGGAGGTGAATGCAAGATTTTTGGAAAGAGGGGCAAGTATGCAGTCTGTTGTGGAGGAGAGAGCTTGGGAAGTGAGTCAGTTGTTGTTCACAGATGATACAGCGCTGGTGGCTGATTCATGTGAGAAACTGCAGAAGCTGGTGACTGAGTTTGGTAAAGTGTGTGAAAGAAGAAAGTTGAGAGTAAATGTGAATAAGAGCAAGGTTATTAGGTACAGTAGGGTTGAGGGTCAAGTCAATTGGGAGGTAAGTTTGAATGGAGAAAAACTGGAGGAAGTAAAGTGTTTTAGATATCTGGGAGTGGATCTGGCAGCGGATGGAACCATGGAAGTGGAAGAGAATCATAGGGTGGGGAGGAGGCGAAAATCCTGGGAGCCTTGAAGAATGTTTGGAAGTCGAGAACATTACCTCGGAAAGCAAAAATGGGTATGTTTGAAGGAATAGTGGTTCCAACAATGTTGTATGGTTGCGAGGCGTGGGCTATGGATAGAGTTGTGCGCAGGAGGGTGGATGTGCTGGAAATGAGATGTTTGAGGACAATATGTGGTGTGAGGTGGTTTGATCGAGTAAGTAATGTAAGGGTAAGAGTGATGTGTGGAAATAAAAAGAGCGTGGTTGAGAGAGCAGAAGAGGGTGTTTTGAAATGGTTTGGGCACATGGAGAGAATGAGTGAGGAAAGATTGACCAAGAGGATATGTGTGTCGGAGGTGGAGGGAATGAGGAGAAGTGGGAGACCAAATTGGAGGTGGAAAGATGGAGTGAAAAAGATTTTGAGTGATAGGGGCCTGAACATGCAGGAGGGTGAAAGGCGGGCAAGGAATAGAGTGAACTGGATCGATGTGGTATACCGGGGTCGACGTGCTGTCAATGGATTGAATCAGGGCATGTGAAGCGTCTGGGGTAAACCATGGAAAGTTCTGTGGGGCCTGGATGTGGAAAGGGAGCTGTGGTTTTGGGCATTATTACATGACAGCTAGAGACTGAGTGTGAACGAATGGGGCCTTTGTTGTCTTTTCCTAGTGCTACCTCGCACACATGAGGGGGGAGGGGGATGTTATTCCATGTGTGGTGAGGTGGCGATGGGAATAAATAAAGGCAGACAGTATGAATTATGTACATGTGTATGTATGTGTATGTCTGTGTGTGTATATATATGTGTACGTTGAGATGTATAGGTATGTATATTTGCGTGTGTGGACGTGTATGTATATACATGTGTATGGGGGTGGGTTGTGCCATTTCTTTCGTCTGTTTCCTTGCGCTACCTCGCAAACGCGGAAGACAGCGACAAAGCAAAATAATAATAATAATGATAATATATATATATATATATATATATATATATATATATATATATATATATATATATATATATATATATAAATTATTTACTATACTTTGTCGCTGTCTCCCGTGTTAGTGAGGCAGCACAAGGATACAGACGAAAGAATGGCCCAACCCACCCATATACACATGTATATACATACACGTCCAGACATGCACATATACATACCTATACATCTCAACGTATACATATATATATACACACACAGACATATGCATGTATACACATGTACATAATTCATACTGTCTCCCCTTATTCATTCCCGTCGCCATCCCGCCACACGTGATATGACCTATGACAAAGAAAGCATGTTAAGCATAATTCATTGCTTACAATGAGTCCTGTAAAGGGCTATGATAACCAAATCCTCTCCAGCTGTAAACTATATTTTTCAAATTACAGCATTTTTGAGCTGAAAAAAAATCAATACAGGTAAACCATACATCTTACAAGTGACTGCTTGGATTTTTTTTTTTCTTTTGTATGACTTACCTGGAACTTGCCATCCTTTTCAGTGATCTGAAGGGCTTGTGAAGCATAGAGGTCCTCATCGATCTTGCTAGTACGGATTTTGCTGTAAACATCGCGACACTGTGTCCTGGAGCCTTGATCCACCTGTAACAGTGCCAAAAATATTCTTTTACAGAGCTCAAATAAAGAAAAGTTCACCTTTTTGTTCAGGGATGATAATATATATATTTCTTTGAGGTAATAAAGATATCAAATATCACAATATGAACACACCAAAAAGTCCTTATTACAATTGGAAGGAAATCAACACATGGATCATCATCTCAAAGGATTAAGATTGCTGGGAGCAATGGAAACTACAGTGCATCTGTGTGTAGTTCTACACATATCCATGTACATCTTGTTTCTTATACATCAATAGATTTGTTGCATTCATTAACAGATGTAAAGATGAATTCAGAGATGCACAAGAAAACACACCTTCAGCCCTGTGTTGTCGAACTTGTCCAGGACAGATTGGACAGCACGATCGAAGTCCTCCCAGGCTTCCTTGAAGAAGGCGTCATCAAAGAAGCTTTCTCGCTGGATCACGTTTAGTGGCTTGCCAGACATCTTAGATGGCCTCTGCAAAAAGTAGGAATTTTTAGCCTTTGGTTTGTGTGTGTGCTGGGGAAGGGAGTTAAATACCATTTTCTAATCTCATGGACATTCTATGAACACCAGTCATTTGATACTTCCAGCGCCTGATAGACTAAATTCAGCAGATGTACCGAGTTTATTGGAACATCTAAGCCCAGTGAATCACTACATTTAAATTAAATACATTTAAGAAGTGATTGTGTGAAAAAAAATCAGTAGGTGCAGTCAATATATATATATATATATATATATATATATATATATATATATATATATATATATATATATATATATATATATATTTCATATTATTCGCCATTTCCCGCATTAGCGAGGTAGCGTTAAGAACAGAGGACTGGGCCTTTGAGGGGATATCCTCACCTGGCCCCCTTCTCTGTTCCTTCTTTTGGAAAATTAAGAAAAAAATGAGTGGGGAGGATTTCCAGCCCCCCGCTCCCTTCCCTTTTAGTCGCCTTCTACGACACGCAGGGAATACGTGGGAAGTATTCTTTCTCCCCTATCCCAGGGATAATATATATATATATATATATATATATATATATATATATATATATATATATATATATATATATATATATATATATATATGGTTTACTCCAGACATTTCACATGCCCTGGTTCAGTCCACTGACAGCAGGTCGACCCCAGTATACTTTATCATTCCGGTTCACTCTATTCATTGCACGCCTTTCACCCTCCTGTATGTTCAGGTCCCATTCACTCAAAATTTTTTTCACTCCATCCTTCCACACCCAATTTGGTCTGCTTCTTGTTCCCTCCTCCTCTGACAAATATATCCTTTTTGTCAACCTTTCCTCACTCATTCTCTCCATATGTCCAAACCTTTTCAGTACACTCCCTTCTGCTCTTTTTATTACCACACATCTCTCTTACCCTTTCATTACTTACTTGATCAAACCACCTCACACCACATACTGTCCTCAAACATTTCATTTCCAACACATCCACACTCATCCACACAACCTTATCTACAGCCCCTGCCTTGCAGCCATACGATATTGATGGAACTACTATTCATTCAAACATACCCATTTTTGCTCTCTGAGATAATGTTCTCTCCACACATTCTTCATTGCTCCCAGAACCTACACTCCCACCCCCACCCTGTGACTCACTTCTGCTTCCATGGTTCCATTCGCTGCTAAGTCCACTCCCAGATATCTAAAAGCTTCACTTCCTCCAGTTTTTCTCCATTCAAACTTACATCCCAACTAACTTTCCCCTCAACTCTGCTGAACCTAATAAGCTTGCTCTTATTCACATTTACTCTCAATTTTCTCCTTTCACACACTTTTCCAAACTCAGTCACCAACTTCTGCAGTTTCTCACTTGAATCAGCCATCAGTGCTGTATCATCAGCGAACAACAACTGACTCACTTCCCAGGCCCTCTCTTCCCCAACAGACTGCAAACTCACCCCTTTCCAAAACTCTTGCATTCACCTCCCTAACCATCCCATCCATCAACAAATTAAACAACCATGGAGACATCACACACCCCTGCCGCAGACCAACCTTCACTGGGAACCAGAGCTGGAGAGGGAATATGATAGGGTTAATAGAGATGCTTTGTGGAAGGCCTTATGATATATAGTGTGGGAGGTAAGCTGCTAGAAGCAGTGAAAAGTTTTTATCAAGGATGTAAGGCATGTGTACGTGTAGGAAGAGAGAAGAGTGACTGCAAGATCCATAAATGCCACATGCAAATCCATCTGTTTTTCTAAATATTTCTCACACATTCTTCAAAGCAAACACCTGATCCACACATCCTCTACCACTTCTGAAACCACACTGCTCTTCCCCAATCTGATGCTCTGTACATGCCTTCACCTCTTAATCAATACCCTTATACAATTTTCCAGGAATACTCAAATTTATGCTTCTGTAGCTTGAACACTCACCTTTATCCCCTTAGCCCTTGTACAGTGACATTATACATGTATTCCGCCAATCTTCAGGCACTTCACCATGATCCATACACACAATGAATATCCTTACCAACCAGTCAACAACACAATCACCCCTGCAATACCATCCTAACCTGCCGCCTTGCTGTTTCAACTGCAAGGCTTTCACCACCTATTCTCTTGACCAAACCATTCTCCCTGACCCTCTCACTTCGCACACCACCCTGACCAAACATCCTACATCTGCCACTCTATCATCAAACACATTCAATAAACCTTCAAAATACTCGTTCCATCTCCTCACTTCATCACCTGTTATCACTTCCCCCCTTGCCCCTTTCACCGATGTTCCCATTTGTTCTCTTGTCTTCCCCACGTTAGTTATCTCCTTCCAAAACGTCATTTCAGTCTCCCTAATCTTTAATGATACTCTCTCACCCCAACCCTCATTTACCCTCTTTTCAACCCTTGCACCTTCCTCTTGACCTCCTGCCGGCATATCTCTCTCAGTCATTTGCACTTCTTCCTTGTAAGTATCGTCCACACGCCTTTCTTTTCTCTTTCACTATCAACTTCATCCTACCACTCACTACCCTTTCTAATCTGCCTACCTCCCACCTTTCTCATGCCACATGCATCTTTTGCACATGCCATCATCGCTTCTCTAAATACATCCCATTCCTTACCCACTCCCCCTCACGTCATTTAATCTTACCTTTTGCCATTCTACTCTCAGTCTCTCCCGGTACTTTCTCATACATGTGTCCTTTTCCAAGCTCACTTACTCTCATCACTCTCTTCTCCCCAACATTCTCTCTACTTTTTTGAAAACTAATCCTACGTAAAGCACTAAACCAAACTGGCCAGTCCTAGTGACTTCCGGGTGGCGGGGTTATGGCTACGGATGCTATAGCCGGTGGACACCACAGAGACAAAAAGTCCTAAGAAAGGTGAGCGACCATCAACCGTGACCATTAGCAGGTTAACCTATATAATTCCGTTGTCCAGCATGACTTTCATGCATCAGAACCATCAAACCACAAACCCGAACGTTCCAGGGTCCATGTCACCGTTTTCCATTCAGCTGATTTGTAGTTGTCTCATTCTGCCCGGGGAATCTAGAGATGTGATTAGCTCCTGATACAAACAGCGAACAGCCATCTTGGGTGGGTAGTGAAAGACTATTGGTCAACAGGTAAGGGAGGCGTCCCCCTCCTCCTCAGTATTCCGCGCGGGTTTTTGCAGTCAGGTCTGGTCATCCGGCGTGGAGGGATAAAACCGCCCCAGATTTTGATTTAGAGATTAATTACATAAGTTATCTCTATAAACAAATGATAAGTAAACTATGTAACAGTGAAGTGTCATAAATACAGGAAAACAGATAGTGTGCGGTGATGACGGCTATATGAAGGCTGACCACGGAGCGTACGAAAGTCCTGTAAGTATACATTTTTCAAAACCCATTTTTAGTTAAGCGTTGATGGAAATCTTTTTTGAGAAGATTTCCGAGTTAGTTTTATTCGTAAATGACATTTTTTGGATGAGGAAATGAGTTGTTTTAGTAAAAGTTTGGTTTTGAAAATCGCTGGGTAAAATTGCCGTTTCGGACATCACTTGTTTGGAAGTTGAAATTATGTTTTATCGATGTTTCTATACGTGTTTTGTACGATTCTGACCTTCATTTCTACCGCAAATCACTGTCATTTGAGATATCCCTTCATTATTCAACGATAATGGGCGACCCTCAGTGGGAGCTGGGGTTTGGGTGGTGGAAATAACAAAAAGCTGTGATTTGTAATATAAATGAAGGTCAAAATCTTAAGAAAGAAACATACGCAAAACAATTCCAACCAAACCAGACTTAACAAGCCTAACCTAACAACCTAACCTAATAATTTGTGGGAGAAATTGTATAGAAGAGTGTTTTTAAATTGCCCAAACTACTCAGGCTTAGACTCCCAAAATTTGATCGCTGTCCGAAACGGCAATGATACCAATATATATATATATATATATATATATATATATATATATATATATATATATATATATATATATATATATTGCTAGCACTGGAGAAAAACAGAAAAAGACATTTTAAACTCATTAATACAATTACAACGAGATTGTGATATGAGATAATTCAATCAGATAAAGACAAAAACAGCACATGATTTTTATCTATGAATTTTCTATTATCATATGCACAAATGTGGGAGTGAACAGCACGGAATTTTATCGGCAATATTAGCAGTGTTGGGCGGGGGGAAGTTGGAGCAGCAGTGGTTGTTGCAGGCCAGCCAGCTCCAGTGACTCGTCCTTTGTTCAGGTTGCAATCACAGTCAGCGTTAGGAATTCCACTTGTGGCGGGAAAGTGTGTAGATTGATGCCGATAGCAGCAGTAGGACTAAAAGGATTTAGCATTTTTCTTTTAGCTTCCTAGTGTGCCAAAGTAAATTTCTTTTTTGGTTAAGAGGTGCTAGTTCCTGGATGTGAAGTACGTATGTAATGACTTATTTGTATGATATAGAGATTCCTATCTTCGTATGTAATTTCCAAATGTGTGCTGCGGGAGAGGACTTGTACACTCGTGTTGCCCCCGTCTCTTGACTTTATTGACCAGTTCCAAAGGAAGGATGATGAGCACATGGGTTGGGTGTGGGCCGATGCCGCGCCTAGGAATCGTATCCAAGCAGGAGTGGCCCCGGGAACGCCTATGCTGACCCTTAGTCTGAAACGCTAACCAGTACACTACGTGTATATGTCACACTTAAAAATAAAGTGGAAGTATTCACAAAGGAAATAAATCATTACCATTTTTAGAACAGGTGGCCAAAGTGGCACCTCTTGTACTAAGACCTCCTGCCCGTATATATCGTACGTCACATTCATCCACACAAGTGTGTAACAGGAAGACCTTGTTAATGATCTTCATTCCATACGCAACTAACAACTCGCTACGTATTATTAGGGTCCAGATGAAACAACTGTTCGGGAAGAAGGCGAGGGAAATAACTGCTAAAAATAACCCTGATGTAACCGACAACGTGAATGTGTTCTCTGACGCGACGCGGAAGGCGGGTTCTTGACCTTTTAATATGGAGAGAACGTTTGCTAAATACACTTGAACGATGTCATTCTATTTATTATCGCGAAACTAAACGATGAACATTAAAAACTAAACATTGGAGTTTGAACTGACTGTATTTTCCAAACATGCGATTCAGTGAAATTTATCAATGCACCTGATTTCAGAGGACAATGAAGAGAAATAAGGAAAATGTTTCAAAATTAAGTTTTGCTTTAAACTGTGCGACCAGTGATGCCAGTGAGACGAGTCAGTGGAGGTGGTCAGGCCCTGAATGGAAAGTTAAAAAGGCGTGTGACGTCATCACTAACATTCAGGATTTCTGGTTCTGCGGTAATGTTGTCATGATGGCGGCGGCCAAGTCATCCCCAGCCAGGCAATATTTTCTCTTAGATAAACATGATGATACACTTTGAATCGACAATATGGCTTATGAAGGATAAATAGATATATATTGAAACTTTGATTTGAAGCTGTTTCATTAAACTTTCCAGTCAAAACTGAATCAGGATTGTCTGATGTATTCCTCCATCTCTTTCAATCGTAAACCATTTACATCCGTACCACAGCAGTTCACACATCCGCGTTTCATAATTAGACCCTAATGAAAAACAGTTGGTCCTAAGAAAACAGTTCATCGAAATTAAACATTTTGTATATTCTATCAAAATTAAACCTTTTGTATAATCGTGTTTTTTATCATATCTTTCACGAATGGTAATTAGTTTAACCCCTTGAGCACACAGCGCGGCCAAGCCATTATATCCAAGGGTGTTCAAGGGTCGTGTCGTAGTGTTCAGGGGTTTCATTATTTAAGAAAAAAAAAATATCTATGAAGGATAGACGGCCCCCGCGGTGCGCGTGACGCCTGTCATAACTGTCAAGTGTTCACAGATGCTGCTAGCCGGGGGTGAGGGGGGGGATATTGGGGGAGGCTCTCCCCGTAACACAGGCTTCAGCATGTTTACCAAATGGCGTCCTAGCTTCGTCTCTTCGTTGTATAGCAACTGACTTATATTTCTCTCTTGTGTCTCCCCTGATGATGTGATTATTACACGAAAGTGCACTTGGGAACTTATCGTGTTTCATTTTCCCCGTGGACTCATAGGAATATCCTGATCACGCGCAAAATTGTGATCCTTTCAAATCTATCTATCTATCTATCTATATCAATCTATCTATCTATCTATCTATCTATCTATATATATATATATATATATATATATATATATATATATATATATATTTTTTTTTTTTTTATACTTTGTCGCTGTCTCCCGCGTTTGCGAGGTAGCGCAAGGAAACAGACGAAAGAAATGGCCCAACCCCCCCCCCCCCATACACATGTACATACACACGTCCACACACGCAAATATACATACCTACACAGCTTTCCATGGTTTACCCCAGACGCTTCACATGCCTTGATTCACTCCACTGACAGCACGTCAACCCCTGTATACCACATCGCTCCAATTCACTCTATTCCTTGCCCTCCTTACACCCTCCTGCATGTTCAGGCCCCGATCACACAAAATCTTTTTCACTCCATCTTTCCACCTCCAATTTGGTCTCCCTCTTCTCCTCGTTCCCTCCACCTCCGACACATATATCCTCTTGGTCAATCTTTCCTCACTCATTCTCTCCATGTGCCCAAACCATTTCAAAACACCCTCTTCTGCTCTCTCAACCACGCTCTTTTTATTTCCACACATCTCTCTTACCCTTACGTTACTTACTCGATCAAACCACCTCACACCACACATTGTCCTCAAACATCTCATTTCCAGCACATCCATCCTCCTGCGCACAACTCTATCCATAGCCCACGCCTCGCAACCATACAACATTGTTGGAACCACTATTCCTTCAAACATACCCATTTTTGCTTTCCGAGATAATGTTCTCGACTTCCACACATTTTTCAAGGCTCCCAAAATTTTCGCCCCCTCCCCCACCCTATGATCCACTTCCGCTTCCATGGTTCCATCCGCTGACAGATCCACTCCCAGATATCTAAAACACTTCACTTCCTCCAGTTTTTCTCCATTCAAACTCACCTCCCAATTGACTTGACCCTCAACCCTACTGTACCTAATAACCTTGCTCTTATTCACATTTACTCTTAACTTTCTTCTTCCACACACTTTACCAAACTCAGTCACCAGCTTCTGCAGTTTCTCACATGAATCAGCCACCAGCGCTGTATCATCAGCGAACAACAACTGACTCACTTCCCAAGCTCTCTCATCCCCAACAGACTTCATACTTGCCCCTCTTTCCAGGACTCTTGCATTTACCTCCCTAAAAACCCCATCCATAAACAAATTAAACAACCATGGAGACATCACACACCCCTGCCGCAAACCTACATTCACTGAGAACCAATCACTTTCCTCTCTTCCTACACGTACACATGCCTTACATCCTCGATAAAAACTTTTCACTGCTTCTAACAACTTGCCTCCCACACCATATATTCTTAATACCTTCCACAGAGCATCTCTATCAACTCTATCATATGCCTTCTCCAGATCCATAAATGCTACATACAAATCCATTTGCTTTTCTAAGTATTTCTCACATACATTCTTCAAAGCAAACACCTGATCCACACATCCTCTACCACTTCTGAAACCGCACTGCTCTTCCCCAATCTGATGCTCTGTACATGCCTTCACCCTCTCAATCAATACCCTCCCATATAATTTACCAGGAATACTCAACAAACTTATACCTCTGTAATTTGAGCACTCACTCTTATCCCCTTTGCCTTTGTACAATGGCACTATGCACGCATTCCGCCAATATATATATATTTTTTTTTTTTTTATTATACTTTGTCGCTGTCTCCCGCGTTTGGTAACTGTAATGCTCATTTCAGGGATGCGTCTTTGACTTAAAAAGTTCTGTTCAAGTATACATTTAACTATGTAAATAAGACAGATTCACAAAAAATCACATTCTGAAATGCGTGCTGGTCACCTGACTGTGTGTCAACACAACTTTTGACTCCTAGATCTGTTGATCATTGCTCCACACGTTTTTTTTTTTTTTTCCAGTTTAATGGGTAATGTGGATGAGCGAGCAGACGTAATGGATGCCTCTGTGGCCATGTTGCTCGTGCCCTTCCTCCTCCTTGAGCCCCGCTACTGGTCCAGCGTCTCAGACGCAACAACCTGTCAACTGTCGTCGCTTGGACCCGCCACGTAATCGAACCCACGGAACGGAAGCCTACGTCAGCGGTGGCTAGGCTCTTCCAGATTGTTCGACGAAATGAGAACCATTTTATTTTATTTTTTTTTTTGTCCATATAGAGAATCAGAATAGTGGAGGGGGGGAGGGGTGAGGACACGAAGATAAGGAAGGGTAGTGAGAGAGAGAGAGAGAGAGAGAGAGAGAGAGAGAGAGAGAGAGAGAGAGAGAGAGAGAGAGAGAGAGAGAGAGAGATGGTTAAGGGAAGGGGGGAGGGGGGGGGGTTGTAACAACTGCACCCCTTGTTCTCGACTCCTCCACTACATCTTAAGTTCCCTCCTGCCGTCCTCCGTGTAACAAAATCATACACTGAACTTAGGCGCGCTTCCCAGCGGCCGGCCCACCACCACACGATACATTAGCCGGGTCTCAGACCACCACACGATACAGTCATGGGGCCTCAGGCCACCACACAATACACTAGTGGGGTCTCAGGTCACCACAAGATACACTAGTGGGGACTTAAGCACCCCACATGATACACTAGTGGAGGGAGACTCAGGCCCCCACAGGATACAGTAGAAGGGATCTGAGCACCCCACACGATACATTTGTGGGGTCTCAGACCCCTACAAGATACACTAGTTGGGGACTTAAGCATCCCACAGGATACACTTGTGTGGGGACTCGGGTCCTCACAAGATAAACTGGTGGGGACTCAGGCCCTCACAGGATACACTGGTGAAGACTCAGGCCCTCACAGGAAACACTTGCAGGGACTTGCGCCTTCACAGGATACACTAGTGGGGACTAAAGCCCTCACCGGATACACTAGCGGGGGACTCGGGTCCTCACTGGATAAACTAGTGGTGACTCAGGCCCTCACAAGATACACTAGTGGGAACTCAGTTCACCGCACGATACACTGGTGTGGACTCAGACCGCCACACGATACACTGGTGGGGACTCTTGCTCCCATACGATACGCTGGTGGGGACTCTTGCTCCCATACGATACGCTAGTGGGGAATGAGGCCACTACATAATACACTGGTGATGACCATGGTCAACACATGATACACTGGTGGGGCATCAGACCACCATGCAATATAGTGGTGGGGACTCGTCCCCACACGATACACTAGTGGGGACTCGGGCCGCCATACAATACACTAGTGGGGACTCAGGCTACTATTCAATATAGTGGTGGGGAAGCAGGTCACCACACGAATCACTAGTGGGGCCTCAGGTCACCATACAATACACTAGTGGGGACTCAGGTCACCACACAATACACTAGAGGGACCTCAGGTCACCATACAATACACTAGTGAGGACTCAGGTCACCATACAGTACACTAATGGGGCCTCAGGTCACCATACAATACACTAGTGGGGACTCAGGCCACCATACAATACACTAATGGGGACTCGGGCCACCATACAATACACTAGTGGGGACTCAGGCCATCATACAATACACTAGTGGGGACTCAGGCCACCATACAATACACTAGTGGGGACTCTGGTCACCATACAATACACTAGTGAGGACTCAGGCCATCATACAATACACTAGTGGGGACTCAGGCAATCATACAATACACTAGTGGGGACTCAGGCCATCATACAATACACTAGTGAGGACTCAGGCCACCATACAATACACTAGTGAGGACTCAGGTCACCATACAATACACTAGTGGGGACTCAGGTCACCACACAATACACTAGAGGGACCTCAGGTCACCATACAATACACTAGTGAGGACTCAGGTCATCATACAATACACTAATGGGGCCTCAGGTCACCATACAATACACTAGTGAGGACTCAGGTCACCATACAATACACTAGTGAGGACTCAGGTCACCATACAATACACTAGTGGGGACTCAGGTCACCACACAATACACTAGAGGGACCTCAGGTCACCATACAATACACTAGTGGGGACTCAGGCCATCATACAATACACTAGTGGGGACTCAGGCCATCATACAATACACTAGTGGGGACTCAGGCCATCATACAATACACTAGTGGGGACTCAGGCCATCATACAATACACTAGTGGGGACTCAGGCCATCATACAATACACTAGTGGGGACTCAGGCCATCATACAATACACTAGTGGGGACTCGCACCA
The DNA here is from genome assembly GCF_036320965.1 of Panulirus ornatus. Taxonomy (NCBI): domain Eukaryota; kingdom Metazoa; phylum Arthropoda; class Malacostraca; order Decapoda; family Palinuridae; genus Panulirus; species Panulirus ornatus. Next base: position 82,326,874 of record NC_092225.1, on the reverse strand, counting down.
CTAAATAATACATTAACGGGGGACGACAGCAGCAGCGGGTGCGGCGGCGGCGGCGGAGGCGGTGGCGGTGGCGGTGGTGGTGAGGGTGTTTGTTGTGAGAGACGTGCAGTGTGGTAAACAAACTCCCGTGTTGGCCCGGCCGTCACTCACGGCAACTTGACCTCCGCCGCTGCTTCTCTCTTCATCCCCTCGGGCGTGTGTCTCCCTCTAGGTGTTCCCTAACAGTGTGTCTCCCTCTAGGTGTTCGCTAACAGTGTGTCTCCCTCTAGGTGTTCCCTAACAGTGTGTCTCCCTCTAGGTGTTCCCTAACAGTGTGTCTCCATCTAGGTATTCTCTAACAGTGTGTCTCCCTCTAGGTGTTCCCTAACAGTGTCTCCCTCTAGGTATTCTCTAACAGTGTGTCTCCCTCTAGGTGCTAGCTGATATCTAAACCTTGGCTTAGAAGGAAGACCTTTCGTGGTTTCTTGTTTCCGCGCGTGTTCTCCTCACCAGTTTTCTTGCTGGGGTTGTCTTTCATCTTGGGTTTCTCTCAGGTGTTGGGTCTCTACCTGCACCTGACGGCTGGGGTTTCATCGTTTTCTTATTCCTTTGCTTCATGCCTTGTGGTGCTTGTTGACCTGGGTCTTTGGTCTCGTAAGTGGAAGGTTTCCACACTTAATTGGTTTCTATATTTTGTCTTTCGTGTTGTAATATATTGATTTTTATTTTGCTCACGTGATTTGATGTAGCTCGTGGTCTCTGGCATGTGGTCTTCTCCAGTCATGGGTCACTGGTCTCGTGACGTCTTCCCCAGTCATGGGTCACTGGTCTTTCCTGGTTTCACCCGTGCTTTATAATTTCGTCATTATTGTTCATGTATTTCATGAATTTACATGAACTTCAATAATAATAATAATAATAATAATAATAAAAATAATAATAATAATAATAATAATGGTAATGATAATAATGGTAATAATAAAAATAATAATAATAATAATAATAATAATAATAATAATAATAATAATAATAATAATAATAATAGCACTAATGCTATGTTATATAATTAGATTTTATAAAATCCTTCCACAGATTACCACACAATATATACTGGCGAAGTAAAATATGAACTTTCTGCACAGGAAATCCAATCTGGGCAGCCAGAGTGGCGGGCTGGCCCTCAGACAGGAAGCAAAGCGTGGTAATAAGCGTCGGGGGAGCGTTCCACCGTCTGCACGTGACAAGTGGGGTGCCACAGGGATCACTCCCATGGCCTATACTGTTCCATCAACTATGTCAACATTCTGGAGACAGGACCCACTTGCAGACGTTCAAAAATTGGCCGATGCCGCTGCATTAGCTATACAGCCCAGTCGTAAACGACTTGGTATAGATTGAAAATGATTTAGACTAAAAAAAAAAAAAAGGACCAAATCGAGTTATTTCATAGAAAAAGAGATCTTTCTGCTTCAGAGATCAATACGTAGTAGTTCACTGCAGTCTGGAACTCGTCTTCATTGCACTTTCCAATAAAGTTTCCATGGCAGTATACTATTTACATACTACATGGTACCTTTACTCAATTTTTTCCCCCTGCTGGCTGTTGAGCCGGAAGGAGTGGTGGTGGGGAGGTGGTGTCTGCATTACACATGTATCTCCTACAAGCAAGATCATGAACGCAGATAATCTCGTTATGTACCATGACGTCTCTTGTTATCTGTTCTTTCCATGTTCTATGTAGTAGTGATTATCATTATTATTACTCTTATTATTATTATTATCTGGGAGTGGATCTGGCAGCGGATGGAACCATGGAAGCGGAAGTGGATCATAGGGTGGGGGAGGGGGCGAAAATTCTGGGAGCCTTGAAGAATGTGTGGAAGTCGAGAACATTATCTCGGAAAGCAAAAATGGGTATGTTTGAAGGAATAGTGGTTCCAACAATGTTGTATGGTTGCGAGGCGTGGGCTATGGATAGAGTTGTGCGCAGGAGGATGGATGTGCTGGAAATGAGATGTTTGAGGACCATGTGTGGTGTGAGGTGCTTTGATCGAGTAAGTAACGTAAGGGTAAGAGAGATGTGTGGAAATAAAAAGAGCGTGGTTGAGAGAGCAGAAGAGGGTGTTCTGAAATGGTTTGGGCACATGGAGAGAATGAGTGAGGAAAGATTGACCAAGAGGATATATGTGTCGGAGGTGGAGGGAACGAGGAGAAGAGGGAGACCAAATTGGAGGTGGAAAGATGGAGTGAAAAAGATTTTGTGTGATCGGGGCCTGAACATGCAGGAGGGTGAAAGGAGGGCAAGGAATAGAGTGAATTGGAGCGATGTGGTATACCGGGGTTGACGTGCTGTCAGTGGATTGAATCAGGGCATGTGAAGCGTCTGGGGTAAACCATGGAAAGCTGTGTAGGTGTGTATATTTGCGTGTGTGGACGTATGTATATACATGTGTATGGGGGTGGGTTGGGCCATTTCTTTCGTCTGTTTCCTTGCGCTACCTCGCAAACGCGGGAGACAGCGACAAAGCAAAAAAAAAAAAAAAAAAAAATTATTATCATTATCATTATCATTACTATAACCATTATTATAGACCAAATTGGAGATGGAAGAATGCAGCGAAGGAGAATCTGAATGATCAGGGCCTGAACTTGCAGGAGGGTGAAAGGCGTGCATGGGATAGAGTGAATTGGAACGATGTGGTATAAAGGGGTCGACGTGCCGTCACTGGACTGAACCAGGGCATGTGAAGCGGCTGGGGGAAACCATGGAAAGGTCTGTGGGGCTTGGTTGTGGATAGGGAGCTGTAGTTTCGGTGGATTGCACATGACAGCTAGAGACTGGATGTGAGCAGATGCGGCCTTTCTTCGTCTTTCCCTGGCGCTACCTCGCTAACACAGGGAACGAAGGGGTAACACGGAAAAAAATATTATTATTATTAAAATTATTATTATCATTCTTCTTATTATTATTATTATTATTAATATTATTATTATCATCATTATTATTATTATTATCAATATTATTTATTATTATTATTATCTGTTATTATTATTATTATTATTATTATTATTTATTATTATTATTATTTATTATTATTATTATTATTATTATTATTATTATTATTATTATTATTACTGTTATAATAATAATAATAATAATAATAATAATAATAATAATAATAATAATAATCACATTCATTATTATTATTATTATTATTATTATTATTATTATTATCATTATTGAGAGTAATACGGAGCAAGAGTGGTAGTTGTATCTTAAGGACACCATAAGACAATGATCACTGTTCTGTGTACACAACACGACTGTATACACCAGTCACTCAAGTATTTACACTCATAACAGCCTGGGTGAGCACCACCCTTAACAAGCTAACCACGGCCAACAATCAGGTGCTTGTTGCCCAGTAAGCCAGGTCACTGGGGCGGAGAACGGCAGGGGCCGCTCCCGCCCACCCACCCACAACTGACTTGACTTCCCACCCACCATTGACTCGACTACCCACCCACCACCGACTCTACTTTCCACCCATCACTGATTCGACTCCCCACCCACCACTGACTCGACTCCCCACAAACCATCGACTCGACTCCTTACCCGCCACTGACTCGACTCCCCACCCACCACTGACTCGACTCCCCACCCACCACTGACTCGACTCCCCACCCACCACTGACTCAACTCCCCACCCACCACCGACTCGACTTTCCACCCATCACTGACTCGACTCCCCACCCACCACTTACTCGACTCCCCACAAACCATCGACTCGACTCCTTACCCGCCACTGACTCGACTCCCCACCCACCACTGACTCGACTCCCCACAAACCATCGACTCGACTCCTTACCCGCCACTGACTCGACTCCCCACCCACCACTGACTCGACTCCCCACCCACCACTGACTCGACTCCCCACCCACCACTGACTCGACTCCCCACCCACCACTGACTCGACTCCCCACCCACCACTGACTCGACTCCCCACCCACCACTTACTTGACTCTCCCATAAGGAATCTCCGGAAACGTTCAAATATAGCGACAGCCCCAGGGTGGGGCGGGGTGGGAGCTCTGTGGGGTCCTCGTGGCAACCCACCACGTGCTAATTACTAAGGAGGAAAAATGACAAAGCCAAGATATTTTCTGAGAGCAGATGTGTATGGCGAAGGAGCACCCCAGGGGGACGGAGTATATATATATATATATATATATATATATATATATATATATATATATATATATATATATATATATATATATATATTCTACATTTTTTTTTAATTTTCCAAAAGAAGGAACAGAGAAGGGGGCCAGGTGAGGATATTCCCTGAAAGGCCCAGTCCTCTGTTCTTAACGCTACCTCGCTAATGCGGGAAATGGCGAATAGTATGAAAGAGAGAAAGAATATATATTCTACAATTAGGCATCTACAATCAGGCATCCTAAAAATGACACTGTCTGTCTTGGACAATCACATGTTTACCAAATGGCTTCCTAGCTTCGTCTCTTCGATGTATATCAACTGACTTTTATATTTCTCTCTTGTGTCTCCCCTGATGATGTGATCATTACACGAAAGTGCACTTGGGAACTTTTCGTGTTTCATTTTCCCCGTGGACTCATAGGAATATCTTGATCACGCGCAATTGTGATCCTTTCCAATATATATATATATATATATATATATATATATATATATATATATATATATATATATATATATTGTCATTTTAAGAATGCCTAATTGTAGATGTAAACATCAATCAGCGGCTCGGGTCAAGCAGGAGAAACACTTGACAAAAAATATTAATCACCCTCACGTACGAGGTGAGGCCCTCACTCGCGGGGGAGATTAGAGTTATCTCCCCACTACGAGTCTCATATGTCTCTCTCTCTCTCTCCCCACCAACCACCATAGGGAACAGGGAGTAAGAGGAGGAGGAGGGGTGCTAAGGGAGGGAGGGAGGAGACTGGGGTATGTATTATAGAAAATAGAGAAGAAAACGAGTGGAGGTGATGGCCTTGTGGATATGAAGAGTGAAGGAGCTGAGTAAGAGTGGGGCCAGGCTGGACGAGGGCATATATATATATATATATATATATATATATATATATATATATATATATATATATATATATATATATATATATATATATATATTTTTTTTTTTTTTTTTTTTTTTTTTTTTTATACTTTGTCGCTGTCTCCCGCGTTTGCGAGGTAGCGCAAGGAAACAGACGAAAGAAATGGCCCCCCCCCCATACACATGTACATACACACGTCCACACACGCAAATATACATACCTACACAGCTTTCCATGGTTTACCCCAGACGCTTCACATGCCTTGCTTCAATCCACTGACAGCACGTCAACCCCTGTATACCACATGACTCCAATTCACTCTATTTCTTGCCCTCCTTTCACCCTCCTGCATGTTCAGGCCCCGATCACACAAAATCTTTTTCACTCCATCTTTCCACCTCCAATTTGGTCTCCCTCTTCTCCTCGTTCCCTCCACCTCCGACACATATATCCTCTTGGTCAATCTCTCCTCACTCATTCTCTCCATGTGCCCAAACCATTTCAAAACACCCTCTTCTGCTCTCTCAACCACGCTCTTTTTATTTCCACACATCTCTCTTACCCTTACGTTACTTACTCGATCAAACCACCTCACACCACACATTGTCCTCAAACATCTCATTTCCAGCACATCCATCCTCCTGCGCACATCTCTATCCATAGCCCACGCCTCGCAACCATACAGCATTGTTGGAACCACTATTCCCTCAAACATACCCATTTTTGCTTTCCGAGATAATGTTCTCGACTTCCACACATTTTTCAAGGCTCCCAAAATTTTCGCCCCCTCCCCCACCCTATGATCCACTTCCGCTTCCATGGTTCCATCCGCTGACAGATCCACTCCCAGATATCTAAAACACTTCACTTCCTCCAGTTTTTCTCCATTCAAACTCACCTCCCAATTGACTTGACCCTCACCCCTACTGTACCTAATAACCTTGCTCTTATTCACATTTACTCTCAACTTTCTTCTTCCACACACTTTACCAAACTCAGTCACCAGCTTCTGCAGTTTCTCACATGAATCAGCCACCAGCGCTGTATCATCAGCGAACAACAATTGACTCACTTCCCAAGCTCTCTCATCCCCAACAGACTTCATACTTGCCCCTCTTTCCAGGACTCTTGCATTTACCTCCTTTACAACCCCATCCATAAACAAATTAAACAACCATGGAGACATCACACACCCCTGCCGCAAACCTACATTCACTGAGAACCAATCACTTTCCTCTCTTCCTACACGTACACATGCCTTACATCCTCGATAAAAACTTTTCACTGCTTCTAACAACTTGCCTCCCACACCATACATTCTTAATACCTTCCACAGAGCATCTCTATCAACTCTATCATATGCCTTCTCCAGATCCATAAATGCTACATACAAATCCATTTGCTTTTCTAAGTATTTCTCACATACATTCTTCAAAGCAAACACCTGATCCACACATCCTCTACCACTTCTGAAACCGCACTGCTCTTCCCCAATCTGATGCTCTGTACATGCCTTCACCCTCTCAATCAATACCCTCCCATATAATTTACCAGGAATACTCAACAAACTTATACCTCTGTAATTCGAGCACTCACTCTTATCCCCTTTGCCTTTGTACAATGGCACTATGCACGCATTCCGCCAATCCTCAGGCACCTCACCATGAGTCATACATACATTAAATAACCTTACCAACCAGTCAACAATACAGTCACCCCCTTTCTTAATAAATTCCACTGCAATACCATCCAAACCTGCTGCCTTGCCGGCTTTCATCTTCCGCAAAGCTTTTACTACCTCTTCTCTGTTTACCAAATCATTTTCCCTAACCCTCTCACTTTGCACACCACCTCGACCAAAACACCCTATATCTGCCACTCTGTCATCAGACACATTCAACAAACCTTCAAAATACTCATTCCATCTCCTTCTCACATCACCGCTACTTGTTATCACCTCCCCATTTACGCCCTTCACTGAAGTTCCCATTTGCTCCCTTGTCTTACGCACCCTATTTACCTCCTTCCAGAACATCTTTTTATTCTCCCTAAAATTTACTGATAGTCTCTCACCCCAACTCTCATTTGCCCTTTTTTTCACCTCTTGCACCTTTCTCTTGACCTCCTGTCTCTTTCTTTTATACTTCTCCCACTCAATTGCATTTTTTCCCTGCAAAAATCGTCCAAATGCCTCTCTCTTCTCTTTCACTAATACTCTTACTTCTTCATCCCACCACACACTACCCTTTCTAAACAGCCCACCTCCCACTCTTCTCATGCCACAAGCAACTTTTGCGCAATCCATCACTGATTCCCTAAATACATCCCATTCCTCCCCGACTCCCCTTACTTCCATTGTTCTCACCTTTTTCCATTCTGTACACAGTCTCTCCTGGTACTTCCCCACACAGGTCTCCTTCCCAAGCTCACTTACTCTCACCACCTTCTTCACCCCAACATTCACTCCTCTTTTCTGAAAACCCATACTAATCTTCACCTTAGCCTCCACAAGATAATGATCAGACATCCCTCCAGTTGCACCTCTCAGCACATTAACATCCAAAAGTCTCTCTTTCGCACGCCTGTCAATTAACACGTAATCCAATAACGCTCTCTGGCCATCTCTCCTACTTACATAAGTATACTTATGTATATCTCGCTTTTTAAACCAGGTATTCCCAATCATCAGTCCTTTTTCAGCACATAAATCTACAAGCTCTTCACCATTTCCATTTACAACACTGAACACCCCATGCATACCAATTATTCCCTCAACTGCCACATTACTCACCTTTGCATTCAAATCACCCATCACTATAACCCGGTCTCGTGCATCAAAACCGCTAACACACTCATTTAGCTGCTCCCAAAACACTTGCCTCTCATGATCTTTCTTCTCATGCCCAGGTGCATATGCACCAATAATCACCCACCTCTCTCCATCAACTTTCAATTTTACCCATATTAATCGAGAATTTACTTTCTTACATTCTATCACATACTCCCACAACTCCTGTTTCAGGAGTATTGCTACTCCTTCCCTTGCTCTTGTCCTCTCACTAACCCCTGACTTCACTCCCCAGACATTTCCAAACCACTCTTCCCCTTTACCCTTGAGCTTCGTTTCACTCAGAGCCAAAACATCCAGGTTCCTTTCCTCAAACATACTACCTATCTCTCCTTTTTTCACATCTTGGTTACATCCACACACATTTAGGCACCCCACTCTGAGCCTTCGAGGAGGATGATCACTCCCCGCGTGACTCCTTCTTCTGTTTCCCATTTTAGAAAGTTAATACAAGGAGGGGAGGATTTCCGGCCCCCCGCTCCCGTCCCCTCTAGTCGCTTTCTACGACACGCGAGGAATACGTGGGAAGTATTCTTTCACCCCTATCCCCAGGGATAATATACATATATATATACATATACCCACACACACACACACACACACATATGCACATACACACACACACACACACATACATATATATACATATGAAAAATGTAAGAACAATTTAGAAACAAACTTTTAGCTTGAAATGAATGAAAAAAAAATGAATGTCACATAATGGTTCAACCTCTGGCTATGGAAAAGGAAATGTACAATTTATTCACACAAACGTCAATAGCAGTTCTCATCAATTTCACCACTGTGAAATATATATATATATATATATATATATATATATATATGCACACGTCAGGCGGGATCTGCCCCACACAGCATCACTACAAACGTCTCGTCTTCCTCTATATACATTATTTTTTTCATGTTCAACAATTCCTCTTCTTGTTTTTCTAAAACTTTTTTCCCTTCTGTAGTGTCACATTTCCCCCCTTTCCTCCCTCACCCGTCTCTCTGTCTCCCCCTACCGCCGTCTCGTCTTTCCTCTATCTCTCTATCGTTCGTCATGGTGTCTCCCCCAAGCCCTGCTGTTTCTTATCTGTTTATCTCTTTTCCCTCTCCCCATCTCCTGAGCCACCTCTCACCATCTCCTTCTCCTCTCCCCATCTCATGAGCCACCTCTCACCATCCCCCTCTCCTCTCCCCATCTCCTAAGCCACTTCTCATCATCTCCCTCTCCTGTCCCCATCTCCTGAGCCACCTCTCACCATCTCCCTCTCCTCTCCCCATCTCCCTCTCCTCTCCCCATCTCCCTCTCCTATCCCCATCTCCTGAGCTACCTCTCACCATCTCCCTCTCCTCTCCCCATCTCCTGAGCCACCTCTCACCATCTCCCTCTCCTCCCCCCATCTCCTGAGCCACCTCTCACCATCTCCCTCTCCTCTCCCCATCTCCTGAGCCACCTCTCCCCATCTCCCTCTCCTCTCCCCATGGCTTCTCTTTCAAAAGAAGAAAAAAAAGCTAGTTTTCCCTCCCCTCATGCCTCCCTTAAACCTAGTCTCTCAAGCCCAAATTTCTCCCTTGCATCTTTCATTCCTTGAGCCAACTTTCCCTTGCATTTCAATAATTTTCCTTTACTTTGTCTCTCCCTTAAATATGGTATGCCTCACTGGTTTCATCTCTAAACTAGTTTCCCCACCTCCTTACGCCTCTTTCAGACACATTCCTGGCTCTTCCTCCCCATCACAACATTCTTCCTCCCTCTCCCTTAAACTAGTTTCACTCCCCCAAGTTCCCTCCCTGAAACTCAGTGTCCTTCCCCCCTAAAACCTGTTTATATTTACATCACGCTAATCGCTAATGTCAGTTCGCTTTTCCCAACCCACTTCTGCCGAAACTAAGGCCTCACTAGCCCCCCATCCCCCCTCCTAAAACTAGTTTTCTTCCCCTGAACTACACTAGCTTGTCTCCAGCTGGCTTCCTCACCAGGGGCGCGGGTGTGACATAGTTCCCCAAAATAAATCGTCACACAGGGAAAAGCCCACAACAGTGTTGCCATCGCCAGCGCAAGAGGCAAGCCATCGTTACCAGCGCCAGCAGGAGGGAGGGATGGCGTTCGAAATATACATATAAAAAAAAAAAGCTATAAATAGCAGCGATAGGTGGATAAATTCCTACAATATAGAGCATTTAGTCACGCTGGGACATGGCTAATGTGTGATACAGCACCAACGTGTCACAATGATATATAAAATCCGTACACATTAATCTACATATGCCAAAATATGAGACGGGGACATGATTTTCGAGCGCAAAATTCTTTCCCTAACTTGAGGAAGACTTGAGGAAAGGGAAGACCCGAGCGAACCCCCCAGGATGATCCTCGTGCAGTATATGTATATATAGCGCCAACCATTGTACCCATCACTCTGCTTTTACTGCCTTATAAACATGGCACATATCCCGCGCAATATTATTGGCACGTAATGGGGGGATTTTCGCGAATGTGAGAGAAAGGAAGTGTCGTGTGTGTGTGTGTGTGACTGTGCAATCTGGGTACTCTGTACGTCTGGCAGCACACACACACACACACACACACACACACACACATACCTATCGCAAGTCCCGGAAGTACACAAAGTGAGCCTCGTTCACATACAGTGACGAACAAGACCCGGTAACTGCGCTCTCACGACTCTTGGGTGAAGCCTTGAAGAAGTTAATGCGACTTGAAACACTGAATGAAGCTTCGAGGCTATGAACGAGACCAGAAAGAGCCAGTTGAAGCCGTGAGGAAGTGAACGGGGCCAGAAACACTGAGTGAAGCTTCGAGGATATGAACGAGACCAGAAAGAGTGGGTGAAGCCGTAAGGTAGTGAACGGGGTCAGAAACACTGAGTGAAGCTTAGAGGAAGTGGACAAGGCCAGAAACAGCGAATGAAGCGTTTAGGAACCAAGTGAGGAGGCAGTAAGAGAGCGAATGAGTTTTTGAGGCTTTATGGCAGACCTTGGGGTGGTGTTGAGTCACCAAGCGAGGCAGGAAAGGTATGTGAAGGTTCCTCTCGTGACTACAGCTGCACCATAGAGGCATTCGACACGCCAGCTTACTCAGACACACTTGAAAACAAAGCAAACCCTGCGAAGGTAAACTGAAAATTTACAAAATACCTTAGTTTACCTCAAAGTATACATGAAAATTAACAGTTGAGGGATTTTCTTTTTCTGTCTTTATTTGGTCCGAGACAAAGGCTTCCCTGCAGACTGAAGAATGAGGTTGTTGTTGTGGGTAAGCAGGGAAGCCTTGGATTCAGTCAGTTTGGTCACCTCAGAGTCGAAGAATAGTATCCACTCTCCAAGGATCTGCTTGTCAGTCTAGACATGCCATCTTTAACGCCTCAAAACACGAAGGTGCGATCCTGGGAGCTGATGTCCTGCCCTTGGACCAGATCCGCAAGGGACAGGTCAAAGGCCAGGCCGTTTCTTTGAAGGTCACACCTAAATTGAAAATGGTCTTATACCCTTGCTCAAAAATTCGAACCATAATGCTCAAAGGTACTGTCGTGCTCAAGGGTCGTACCGTCGTATTCAAGTGTCGAACCGTCGTGCTTAAGTGTCATACCGTCGTGCTCAGGGGTCGTACCGTCGTGCTCAATGATCGTACCGTCGTGCTTAAGTGTCATACCGTCGTGCTCAGGGGTCGTACCGTCGTGCTCAATGATCGTACCGTCGTGCTTAAGTGTCATACCGTCGTGCTCAAGAGTCGTACCATCGTGCTCAAGGGTCGTAACGTCGTGCTCAAAGGTTGAGCTGTCGTGCTCGACGGCTTTGCTGTCGTGCCTAAGAGGCGGACCGTCGCGCGTGCAGCGCTCCGCCAGCTTTCTCACGCTGGAGACGCTACCAGTCGTGTGATCATCTCCCGAGTGTTGCTTACCGCCACTAGTCTAACTCACGTGGTCGTGATCAAGCAATAGTCGTGCAAACAGCCCGACACTTGATCTGGTCCCGGTTGGCATTAACCCCGTGTGACCTCATGTGACCTTGAGGAGGTCATAGGCCATGGATCCGAGCAGGGAGACACGAGTCTTTAAACCGGGAGGCCCAACACCGTCTGACTTTTGCCGTTCAACCGTCCAGTATAATCCTCCAAGGGCTTACCGTAATGGCTTGTCGGTCACGCTCATACTGTTAAAGCTAACGGCGTGGCTGACCCATCCTGCCTCTTATATTTAGTGGTCCACTGGCTCTCAAACGTCATGGTGACCTACGCTCAAAAACATCCACCATGTGATTTCTGCTTCATCATTTTTCACCTGGGGTTATTTAGTGCCTAATCTCCCATGGCATCCCCCAGAGGGAACCCCATAAGACGCCTCCAACGGCGTCTTCTCCAACAGTTCCAACAGGATCTCGTCAACAGTTCTTCCCTACAGCTCAAACGCAAACCTGGCAACCGCTGCACTTCTTTTTTTTTTTCTATCATTATTAACTACAGAACCTCAAATGCCTTCCTTCCTCTATCCTGACGACAAAGCCTCGGACCCTCAGTAACTTCTCCCTTCCGCAGCACAACCCTGGGACCTTGTCATGCCACCTCTCCTGTAGCCGCACCACGAGACCCAAGCAAGGACGCAGCTCCGCTGCAGAACTCCTGCCACGCCTGCAACAGTGCCATGGGACTCCTGCCCCATCTGCCCCTATCATCTCACCTAACCCAGAACCTCCTGCAGCTTCACCACTGACCCCAGTAGTGTGTTCGTGTTCCTGTGCCACCTCTCCTAGTCCTCACCATTACACGAGAACGCTGAATTCTAAGACCCGTGCCGTCGTGCTCAAGCGTCGTACCGTCGTGCTCAAGCGTCGCACCGTCGTGCTCAAGCGTCGTACGGTCGTGCTCAAGCGTCGTACGGTCGTGCTCAAACGTCGTACGGTCGTGCTCAAGCGTCGCACCGTCGTACTGAAGCGTCGTACCGTCGTGCTGAAGCGTCGTACCGTCGTGCTGAAGCGTCGTACCGTCGTGCTGAAGCGTCGCACCGTCGTGATCAAGCGTCGTACCGTCGTGCTAGAGGGGCGAATCGTCGTATTCAAGGGGCAAGCCGTCGTGCTCAAGGGTCGTGCGGTCGTAATCAAGGGTCGTAACGTCGTTTAGTGGGACGCATCGTCCTTGCGTTCAAACGTCGTACCGTCGTACTCAAGCGTCGTACCGTCTAACACAGCCAGGTCCAGGTCCTGATCTAGGCAGGTCCAGGTCACTCAGGCAGGTCCAGGTCACAGAGACAGGTCCAGCTTATGACCCAGTTAGGTCCAGGTCATGACCCAGGAGCTTGTGGACCAGCTGACATTGGGCGTTGGCACCAAGGGCAGTCAGCAGTTGACGCTGGGTGTGTGGACCAGCGGCTGACGCTGAGTGCGCTGACTAGTAGTAGTCAGCGGCTGACGAAGGGCATATGGAACTATGAGCGACAGCGGCTGACGCTGGGCGTACGGAACTATGACAGACAGTGGCTGACGCTGGGGGTGTGGACCAGCAGTAGCCAGCGGCTGACGTGGCTCAACCAAGTTAACTGTCCCCTTCATCCACTGTACCGCCCCCCACCCAGCCCAGTCACCCCGGGGGAGGTGACAGTCAAGGACATCCTCTCCCCGCAAGCACTCCAGGTGTGACGTCATTAAGGTGAGGGTAATGTGTGGAAAGTTTCCTTGTGGTCGTCCCGAGGTAGAGCCGGGAGGGTCGTGGTGCTTGTGGCCGTCGTGGGGTAGAGCCGGGAGGGTCGTGGTGCTTGTGGTCGTCCTGAGGTAGAGCCGGGAGGGTCGTGGTGCTTGTGGCCGTCGTGGGGTAGAGCCGGGAGGGTCGTGGTGCTTGTGGTCGTCGTGAGGTAGAGTCGGGAGGGTCGTGGTGGTTGTGGTCGTCCTGAGGTAGAGCCAGGAGGATCGTGGTGGTTGTAGTCGTCCTGAGGTAGAGCCGGGAGGGTCGTGGTGGATGTGGTCGTCCTGAGGTAGAGCCGGGAGGGTCGTGGTGCTTGTGGTCGTCCTGAGGTAGAGCCGGGAGGGTCGTAGTGCTTGTGGCCGTCCTGAGGTAGAGCCGGGAGGGTCGTGGTGGTTGTGGTCGTCCTGAGGTAGAGCCGGGAGGGTCGTGTTGCTTGTGGTCGTCCTGAGGTAGAGCCGGGAGGGTCGTGGTGCTTGTGGTCGTCCTGAGGTAGAGCCGGGAGGGTCGTAGTGCTTGTGGCCGTCCTGAGGTAGAGCCGGGAGGGTCGTGGTGGTTGTGGTCGTCCTGAGGTAGAGCCGGGAGGGTCGTGTTGCTTGTGGTCGTCCTGAGGTAGAGCCAGGAGGGTCGTGGTGGTTGTGGTCGTCCTGAGGTAGAGCCGGGAGGGTCGTGTTGCTTGTGGTCGTCCTGAGGTAGAGCCGGGAGGGTCGTGGTGGTTGTGGTCGTCCTGAGGTAGAGCTGGGAGGGTCGTGGTTCGTCTCTACATTCCGGAGCTAAAAGGGACTATATCACAGCCCACGTTAGTGCCACAGGGGCAAAGCAAAGTCACCCATCGTGTATTATTCTATTCATTTGTCAATCAGAAAATATAAAGCAAAATAAAAACTTTCCATCAGCCTTACGAGCCGTGTGGTAACATGGAAGGCTGGAGAACATGCTGCTAAGTCAGGCGGTGACACGGGTGCCTGGACCATGGCAACACGGGGACCCTGGACCATGGGAACACATGGACCCTGGACCATGGGAACACATGGACCCTGGACCATGGGAACACACGACCCTGGACCTGGGAACACACGACCCTGGACCATGGGAACACACGGACCCCGGACCATGGGAACACACGGACCCCGGACCATGGGAACACATGGACCCTGGACCATGGGAACACATGGACCCTGGACCATGGGAACACATGGAACAGTGTATGTTTACATCGTCCACTAAGGCCGTGTTTACCACCTTGGAGTGGGGCGGGACATTGTGTCATCACTACGACAGACGTGTCGTAATTGTTATGTTACTCCGGTGCTCGACCATGGGACTGGAACGTTGTTTACACCTCGACCGATGTGTCTCGATCGTTGTTTACGCCTTGCATCAGAGTGGAGACAGTGTTTACCTCTCAGGCGGCACTGTCTACCCTGAACACGGACCCTGGAGCCGACTGGGGGAACTGGGCCTTGGAACTCTACGTCCGCCCCATCAGACTTTACGTACACCCAAGACAGTTAACTTGGCATGTCACCTTGGACTCCTGCCTACACCTTAGAACTTTACGTCCTCGTCTATCATGGAGGAACCAGGCAGACACCAAACCCTCCCGCCAGCCAGCCAGCCAGCCAACCCGCCAGCCACCGACATCTTGGAACTCTTGTTTACTCCCCAGACGGCGGCGTCGTGCGAGCCCCTGCTCGTCATGGGAGCCAGCCAGCCAGCCAGCCAGCCAGCCAGCCCCCCGTCTCTGCCAAGCCCACACCCCAAATAAATGGCCAACCCTCGGAGTGAGTGAGTGCTCAAGCCACCTCCACACACTACTTAATATAGATTCCTGCTCTGGAAGTGGTTAGACCCCGACCACACTTGCCTGAGCGGATATCACGGGAGGAAGACAGACGAGGAGAGACGAGTGACTCAGCCAGAAGATGGGGAGGAAGATCGGAGCGAGGGAAAGAGAGAGGTTGATGGATAGATACGAAGGTTGTAAGTAGAGAGGGATAGATGGCGAGTGGAGAGTAAATTGGTGGGATGATAAGTGGTGAGGAGGGTCGAGGGTACTGGTTGGGTGGTGTGGTTGACGAGGGTGGTGGACTGACTTAATGGCACGACCCCTTTGCAAGTCAAGTGGTGGACTGGTAGTAAGGAACAAGCTGAGACAACTTACCTGGACACCCATACAATAGTCTCCCCGAGCGTGACACTGACCTGAGGAAAGAGAAAATGGGCATCTTAATACTCCAGAAATTAATAGCGTTATTGACAATACAATTAAAGTTTGGCTAATGACACCACAAATGATGATGATGATGATGATGATGATGATAATAATAATAATAATAATAATAATAATAATAATAATAATAGTAGTAGTAGTAGTAATGATAATAATAATAATGATAATCATTAATATCATTGCCATTATCATAATGAAATGCAGCTAAAACGTGATAATATAAACAGTATAAACACGGCAATAAAAAGTGTGGCCATAAAAACAGGCTGGTAAACAAACATTTGTGCACAAATCCAGTGGTGGAGGATAATGGCACAGGCTGGTGATGTTTACAATGGCTGGGGTAACTCGGCTACTCTTGTGGCAGTTAAACGAGCTGGGATGGGCTCGCTGTGGTTATGGTGCCCAACTGCGACCTGAGGACAAGGGATCTCAGGTACCGGGTGACGGTGGCGAGATGGTGTTGTTCTGAGTACCTCATGATAGGGAAATGTAAGATAGAGCGAGGACGATCTCCCATGAGTTTTCTTCACAGTATTAGACAAGGCGGAGAGAGAGAGAGAGAGAGAGAGAGAGAGAGAGAGAGAGAGAGAGAGAGAGAGAGAGAGAGAGAGAGAGAGAGAATGGGATGTCATTCCCCCGTTGTGTGGTGGGTAAACAGGAGGAGCAGGCGAGGTAGGCATACAGGAGACTTTGGGAAGAACGAATCTGTGTCAATGTTCTTGAGGTCAGATGCAGGGAGTCCAAGTGGTCACACGTCAGCGGAGGAATGTAGACACGATGGCTGGAAGATTTGAAGGGCCTTCGTACGTGCTCCTTTCAGCTGAACGTGTCGTCCAGAGTGACGACCAGAATCATTAATGTTGTGAACATACTGGCGTTGGCTGAGGGGTCGAGAGGGGTAAGGCTTGGGTCACGGCTGGAGACGAAGTTGATGTCTTGGTTTTGTTGATGGAGAGAAATGGTTGACGGCAGGCCCATTCTGGAGGGTCTCGAGGTGTATTATCTTGGAAGGCGATGTTGTCGACGGACATAAAATCTTCGACCTGTTCCCACCGTACAAATGCCTTCCATCAAGACATCCCTCACACGGAAGAGGATCCACAACACCCCCCCCCCCCCCCCCCATTTAATACCCTGTGTGATGTCACAGGGGACGCGGAAGCTGGGAGCTTTACGACGCTCCTTTAGAAAGTCTCCAACTTTCGCGAATTTGACGAAGGAAGAGAGACAGACATCTTGCGTTGCTGTCGGCTATGACAGGTAACATCTAAGACGCTGACAAGGCGGCCTTCATAATCTGGAACTGATGAGGGACTATGGAACTCACAGTACCTGTGTTAGCCCAGATGGTCACAAAGCTAACTTAGGGTTAGGCTGGGGTTCTGGGTGATGGCAGAGGGTCGTAACTCACAGGAACACTAGCCTTGTGTTGACTTCAGTATTGGGGGACATTTGAAGTCTCTCGTTAGCTCAAGGCAACTAATGATGAAGTACTGGGAGTTTAGGTAGTTTTGAGGACAACTCCTCATTACGTTATTTGAATAAGTCGCTGGGTATAGACGAACGCTTTACCTAAAGGCTGCGTAAATATCTGGGTAACTTAAAATTCTTGCATAGCCTCAAGAGGGTGTTGGAGCAGGAGGGAGGCTGGGGGGGCAGATGGTGTCACGGTAGGGGGGGTCCCGGGTGTATGGTGGCAAAGTGCCTCATTACTGGAGAGGCGAGGGACGCTGGCAGAGGAGGAAGTGATCTCGCTCCAAGAACTCAACTCTTTCAGTCTTCCAATCCAATGACTGGTGTGTGTGTGTGTGTGTGTGTGTGTGTGTGTACGAGCCAGTGGGCGTGGCGTCGGGAGCGGGACGAGAGTGTCTGCTGGGAAGGTTGTTCGTGCGAAGGTGACAACAACAACACAAAAAAAAAAAAAATGACGAAGGTGATGATGCTAAGACTGGAGGAGGTTGGCTCCAGACGCCACCACTAGAGCAGGCCACAATAACACAGTGACCCTGCCCTCGCCACACGCGCCAACCACCACACAACGTTACGTGTGTTTACCCCGCCGGTGGAGACTTCCCTCACAACCACAAAACACTCGACATAAAACTCAGTTGAACGTAAAAATTCCAGCGTGTGAGGCGGGGGAAGGGAGGAGAGAGGCTTGCTATCCTGGCAACAAGAGGACCTTGCTGCAGGGCAGGGTTGAGTCCTATCATGTGGGATCAGACTCTTTCATAAGGTGTAGAGCCGAGGGAGGGGGGTTAGGGAAGTGGGTTGGAGTTGAGGTAATAATACGTACGTTTTCGGCCAATGCAGCCGAGTTAAACCCCCGCGGCAGACAGACGTCACCTCCCTGATGTTTACACCTGCCAAGAAATGTTTGAATCCCAAGTATAAGGTTTCCGTCCCACACAGCAAGACATCCCCTGTGAAAAACTCCTCCTACACACACACACGCACACACACAAACACCACCTGCTCTATTTCTGAGAACTGCAACCCTCACACCCCTCCTCCTACCCCTTCCTCCTCCCATCTCATCCACTAGCACCCCCCCCCCCCCAACCTCCCCTTTCCCTCCGCTGCCTTGGCTCTGCCACCCACCCGCCCGCCACCCCTCCCTTCCCGTAAGGTATGTACTTGCTTTCCCGGCGCTTCCTACACTTCGTCAGTGCCCACTGATGCGCAGCATGCCTGCACCTCCTGCCATCGCAGCCCCTCCCCCTCTCCCGCTCTCTCTCTCTCTCTCTCTCTCTCTCTCTCTCTCTCTCTCTCTCTCTCTCTCTCTCTCTCTCTCTCTCTCTCTCTCACCAAAGACCACCTCACTGACCCTCCTCACGTCACCACACTGACGCTCACAACTTCCTCCTGAACAAGTCATTTCACCACAGTTCAGTACCGTCACCATCCCCCACCAATCACTGCTGCCACAGGCAACCTCGACCATCCACTATACAGCCTTATCGTCAAATCAGAAGGGGACGGAGGACCTACTCACAGACAGACATCGAAGTAAATTGGACTGGACTTACACCCACATCCAATCTCCACCAAGACCCCGAAATATCTCTCTACCACAGAGAGAAACTATTGACATATCTCTCACCTCCGCTCATTCACCACTCTTTAATCATCTCTCTTAACTTTAGCAGGCCTCTTGACCAACATCATTCACTCGTCCTGTGAAGGGAAACGTGTTTGAGTTGCATTCCATCACACGCCAGGTCTACACGTGCAGCATCCAGACGACGCTGTGTGGCGTCTCTCTCAGTGGGCAGGAGGCGCCGCCGCCCACCTGCTCTCCCGTCGCAGTGATTCTCCGGAATTTGGAAAGTGTTAGAACCTAGCTACGTAGCCCCCGAGCTTACCTACACACCTGCTGGTAATTTTACCCATCTCTCAGCACACATATGCACTCCCCCAGCACATCCACTCCTCTCCCAGCACATCTACGCCTCTCCCAGCACATCTACGCCTCTCCCAGCACATCTACGCCTCTCCCAGCACATCTAGGCCTCTCCAAATTCACCTACGCCTCTCCCATCACATCTACGCCTCTCTAAACGCACCTCCGCCTCTCCCAGCACACCTACGCCATTCCAAACGCATCTACGCCTCTCCCAGAACACCTACGCCACTCCCAGCAGAGATACGCAGTGTGGGCAGTATGAGGCAGGGTGGGAATGTTCTTAATCGTCATCTCCTGAGTCATCTTGCCTCTTAAACTTGGGATTTCCCCCTGGCCTCCACACCCACCCACCACGTGCCTCCACACCCACCCACCACGTGCCTCCACACCCACCCACCACGTGCCTCCACCACCCACCCACCACGTGCCTCCACACCCATCCACCACGTGCCTCCACACCCACCCACCACGTGCCTCCACACCCACCCACCACGTGCCTCCACACCCACACACCACGTGCCTCCACACCCACCCACCACGTGCCTCCACACCCACCCACCACGTGCCTCCACACCCACCCACCACGTGCCTCCACCTACCCACCCACCACGTGCCTCCACACCCACCCACCACGTGCCTCCACACCCACCCACCACGTGCCCTCACACCTATCCACCCCGTGCCTCCACACCCACCCACCACGTGCCCTCACACCCATCCACCACGTGCCTCCACCTACCCGCCCACCACGTGCCCTCACACCCACCCACCCCGTGCCTCCACCTACCCGCCCCCCACGTGCCCCCACACCCACCCATCACGTGCCTCCACACCCACCCACCACGTGCCTCCACACCCACCCACCACGTGCCCTCACACCCGTCCACCACGTGCCTCCAGCTACCCGCCCACCACGTGCCCTCACACCTATCCACCCCGTGCCTCCACCTACCCGCCCACCACGTGCCCCCACACCCACCCATCACGTGCCTCCACACCCGTCCACCACGTGCCTCCACCTACCCGCCCACCACGTGCCCCCACACCCATCCACCACGTGCCTCCACCTACCCGCCCACCACGTGCTCCCATATATTCACCACATACCCACGAGTCACGTGCCTCCACCACTTGCGTTCGTCTGTCCACCTCAGTTACTCTCTCTCCTAATCCACCATTTTGACCACTTCAGTTCCCCTATCTCCCGCCTCTGCTGCCTCTGTTTCTGTCCTATCTCTCATCTTTACGACCTCATTCCCTTTTTGTCCTATCTCCCATCTTTACTACTGCGTTCCCCCCCATCCCTCCCATTTTCCTATCTCCCATCTTTACTACCTCAGTTCCCGTCTGAACTGTGTTTCTGGGACCATCTGTTTTCTATTTTCTCCTTTCGTTTTCCTTTGTTCTGGCCTTGTTTATCTGTGTCCCTTTGTCCTGTTCTTGTTTATCTGTGTCCCACTCTGGTTTTTCTCTGTCCTGTTCTTGTTTGTCTGTGTCCCACTCTGGTTTTTCTTTGTCTACTCTGGACTGTTTACTTTTGTCTGTTTCCGCTCTTCATCAGTTCTTTCCTCGTAGTTGCCCTTTTTGGACGATGCATCTCTCTCTCTCTCTCTCTCTCTCTCTCTCTCTCTCTCTCTCTCTCTCTCTCTCTCTCTCTCTCTCTCTCTCTCTCTCTCTCACACACACACACACACACATCCTTTCAGTCTCTTGTGTTAGATCTGTATTTCCACCAGTTAACACAATGAACATACTTGGAGACACTGTAACATCTCGCCAATCTTGGACACCAGACATTACACGAATAGCTAAGTCTGCCTCCAGTAAACTGGGAGTCCTGATGAGACGCCTTAAATTCTCTTCTGAACAGTTCCTCTGTTTATATTAAAGATTTGTCTACACATAGTACTGCTCTCACGTCTGGGAGGTGGGGTGGGGAAAAGATTCTAACACTACGTATTTACTGGATGGGGTCGAGCCTAAAGCATTGCGACTTACCAACTCTCCCATGTCCGACGTCACAACTTGACCCACTTGCCCTACGCCGCGATGTTGGTTCAGTTATTCTCTTTTGTGGGTATTGCTTTGGTTTTTGTTCCTGGGTGCTGGCTGCTCGTGTGCCCCCCGCCATTAGTTAGACTACGCAATACTCGGTAAGCTACCGCGTCACAAAGTAACGATGTGGCCGTTGGCAACTCGAAGGTAGGCCGTTTTGATAACTGTTTCTTTCGTTCCACTTCGAAGCTTTGGAACTCTCTACCCACCTTATGTCTCTCCTAACGACTGTGACCTGACCCTTTTTACAAGAAAGGCTTCCTATTTGCCTGGCAATTCTTAAAATGGTTTTCCTTATCTTAATTCTCAACCTCATTAACCCTCTTTATTTCAATTTATGCCCGACCTCAAAGTGTCCGTGATTGGAACCTCCAACATCAATAGAAAATGAGTTAAATGAAAGAGTTAGCTTAACTTTACACATAATAGATGCACCTGAAGGACTGCTAAAAGGATACATAGCAGAACATCTGATTAAGAAGAACTGAATAAATGAAGGCCAACATGGATTTGTACCAAGAAAAAAGTACACAGACTCATTTATTAGTTCGTTTTATTACCGTAAAAATCTAATGGAAGGAAAGAGAATAACATTGTTATTTCTCGATTTGGCTCAAGGCGTTTGTCAACTTATAGAATTCTGCAAGAGAAAATAATGAAACTAAACATTACGGGAAGACGGATCACATAGGTTTCGACTCGCGTAAGATTTACAGTACAGTGAACGGGGCCATGTATGGGGAGGCTGGGTTACCTGGGGTGAACACAGGGAAGGGTGTTAGCCTGAGGTCTGGGGAGGCTGGGTTACCTGGGGTGGACACAGAGAAAGGTGTTAGTCTTGGGTCTGTGTATCAGTGTATCATAATGAGAGCAGACAGTGGCAGGCAAACACTGTATCACCATGTGCTTTGTTGATGACACTAGAGTAAGGAGAAGGATAAGCTCAGATTATCAAAAGACATGTAAAGTCACTACACATGGGTGGACGTGAACCTGGTGGGATGCATAGAAGGTTAAAGTTGAGCAAACTGGAGTCATCATAAAAGAGAAGCTGGAATTGAAAGAATGTAAGTGAGCAATATCGAGCCAAGTTATGCGAGGTATGGTTCTGAGAACTCTCACTGAAAGAGACAGAAAAATATTCATGGAAATGTTTAAATGTGTACATTAGAAGGAAAACTGAATACTGCTGTGTCGTGTGACCACCTACTGAATAATCAGAAATAAACAAGCCACAGAAAGTTCAGAAGCACCTCATGAGCAGAGCTGAGGGCATGGGACATACGAACTGCTACGAGAGGCTGGGAAACCTGGAACTTTACAGCCTAGCAGGAGGAGGAAAGTGAATGCTGCTCGACGCTTGGCAACACACTGAAAATATATGAACTCAAATGTGCTTAAAAGCCTCTCGTCAAGGAGTGCACCGGGTTATCAAGTCTCCCACAATCACGAGGGATGCACTCAAAAGACACCAGACCAAAATCTATGAGAAATTTGCGAGAAAGCAAGACTATCTCACGTATTACCAGACGGAACAAGAAACAAGCACAGAACACAACTAGAGCAACACTTAAAAGAAAACTTGCTATGTGGTTGAAGTCAGTTGCAGATGAACCCGGAATAGATCTTTAACGGATATGCTTGGCAGGTGGGAGACGCTGTGTTATCCATCGAGCAAGACGCGCGCGGTGAGCGCCACGCGCTGCCCCGTTACCTCCAACAAAGCTTCACGGTAGGTATAGTGGTCGGCCGCTCTGCCCTTCTGCATGTTTGGTATTTCCCTTCAACATACGTCCTCGTCCTGTATTTTCCTCCCCTCA
The DNA here is from genome assembly GCF_036320965.1 of Panulirus ornatus. Taxonomy (NCBI): domain Eukaryota; kingdom Metazoa; phylum Arthropoda; class Malacostraca; order Decapoda; family Palinuridae; genus Panulirus; species Panulirus ornatus. The sequence goes on along the minus strand of NC_092225.1, from coordinate 82,303,726 downwards.
CGTTTTCCCTGGCACGGGGCCCCCCCTCCTGCTGTGCCTCCGGGGCCCCCCCTCCTGGTGTGCCTCCGGGGCCCCCCCTCCTGCTGTGCCTCCGGGGCCCCCCCTCCTGCTGTGCCTCCGGGGCCCCCCCTCCTGGTTTGCCTCCGGGGCCCCCCTCCTGCTGTGACCCCGGGGGTCCCTCCTAGTGTGCCCCCGGGGGCCCGCCTAGTTCGCCCCCGTCCCTGTCGCCCGGGCAGAAGGTTTTTGTTGTTAGAGTGGGAGACGCAGATATAAATACACAGGTCCGCGCGCGCGCGCGCGCGTGTGTATGCGCCACGCGCGGCCACTTCCTCAATCCTCCCGACCAACTCACGCGCCCCGCCGCCCAGACCTGGCGGGGGGGAGGGAGGAGGGTCTCTCTCTCTCTCTCTCTCTCTCTCTCTCTCTCTCTCTCTCTCTCTCTCTCTCTCTCTCTCTCTCTCTCTCTCTCTCTCTCTCTCTCTCTCAATCGACGATGACACGTGTGTCCCTACACAGGGAAGGCAAGGCCTTTGTCAAAGATAAGTTGTGTCATCCCTGCCAGTGACAGACTCCCTCCCCCTCCCCATACACACCATACACCACACAGGTCCTGTGGGTGTTGCGACTGCCAATCACAGACCCCCACACAGGTCCTGTGGGTGTTGTGACTGCCAATCACAGACCCCCACACAGATCCCGTGAGTGTAGTGATTGCCAGTTTCTAAACTCCTCTCTCTTCCCTACCTGTTCTTTTCAAAAAGCTACTCGTGTTTTCATTTTTTTTCCTGTAAACATACCTTATACATACCATACAACGTTAACACCCAGGTTCTCTCCACTCCTCCTCTCCCCACCCACTCCACTCTCCACCCTCCCCTCACGAAGTAGCTACTTCCCCCTCTGTTCCCTCTCCTCTCCTCCCCAAGTAGCTACTTAAGACCAGGCCGTGAGGTCATGTGGCTGCCAAACACAACACGAGTAACAGACAGACAGTTCTCCTGGGGGGCACCTGCCGCTGTATGGGGTGACCCAGCAGGTCATGATCCACCAGCAGGTCATGATCCACTAGCACGGTCATGATCCACTAGCAGGTCATGATCCACCAGCAGCTCATGATCCACTAGCACGGTCATGATCCACCAGCAGGTCATGGTCCACCAGCAGCTCATGATCCACTAGCACGGTCATGATCCACCAGCAGGTCATGGTCCACCAGCAGCTCATGATCCACTAGCACGGTCATGATCCACCAGCAGGCCATGATCCACAAGTGGGTCCTCGATTTACGTCATGAATAAGTCACCCCCAAAAACCACGATTTACAAGCAGACGACTTATAACGGGGGATGTGTCCCATCAGCAATACATTACAACGGGATTTGTCCCATTACTTTGCCTTGACATACTTGACACGGGTCCAGCACCACCTAATGTACACCTACGTACCGACGGTCAACGTATGTAACACACAGACAATAAGAAGACATCAAATAGGTAGATCATCCAACCAATGATCGACCATCCTGGACGTGGTATATGGCCGGGTAATCTTCATCGTAGAACCCTGGGTCGTCATGATTCGCTCTCGCTCGTCATAACACCATCGTTGATCTCTCGATGATGGTTGGTTCCGCACGGTGGTCGGAGGTAAGCCAAGATGGAGTGCAGTGCCGACATATTCCATCCTTATAGCACTTTATCACATCAACTCTCACCTCGGGAGTAACGCTACGACGTCGCGTCTTGTGCAAATGCTAAGGCAACTTTCCAATGGCGTTGGATTTTCCGCCCGTGGTTCCAAGATTACTGGGATATGACGTGACACTCTGTGTATAGGAGCGGGGAGATTTACATACTGGGCGGGAGGAAGCACCCAGCCAGCAGGGAGGTTTAGGTGACGACGACCACCGATGCGTCCGCTGGAGTACGACTTTTAGCTGGGAACTATTCGACGTATAGCGATTTGATCTCCCTTATAAACTGAGGACGTGTATACGGAACGACGAATGCGTGAGGGACCGTCTGTACGAGGAGATGCACAGCAAGTGCCGTATTGGTGAACAGAAAGAAAGGGGCGTGAGAGATTGAGTTTCAAAGGCTTCGAAGATGACAGGAGTGAGAGCAACAGGACGATGGATTGATGGCTTAGAAATCCCCTTTCTTCAGGCCTGGGCTGCACCAAGGCGCGCCTCCAAGGAAGAATTTTGGGTTCCGACACAGACAAGCAAGAATCGGAGGTAGCTCACAGGGGCACACTTCCTCAGGACTCGAGGAGACGTGCTAGCTGATCCAGGCGTCACGTTTACTTGAAGATGGTAGTATAGTCAGGAGACCATATGCGCGAGGGGAATACAACGTGAGAGAATAGACTCTCAGTGGGAGGGGAAAGGGGAGGAGGAACAGGTGTGGAATCAACTAAAGAAGAAATACCCCGCAGGTCAGCCTCATCAGTTGGAGAGCTCGCTGTGGACGCATCAGGTGGGAGGAGAGGAGGGAAGGGTTGAATCACAGAAGCTGCTGGGGATGATTTCTGGTCGACTACTTCAGCAGGACGGGAAGATTCTCCACAACGACAAACTACGAGACCCTTGAGCACGATGGTACGATGCTAGGGTACGGTGACCTGAACTTTGACCTCTCTCTCTCTCTCTCTCTCTCTCTCTCTCTCTCTCTCTCTCTCTCTCTCTCTCTCTCTCTCTCTCTCGGTCAGATGAAAGAACTAGGATATCATAATCAAGGGTGGGTCGTACTGCAAGGGCAAGGATCTTCCAGAGGACATCAAGGGTCAACCATTAGCTTTCTCAGACTACATTAGAAGATGAAGACGTCAGGGTCGTGCCCAGAGCAAAAGAATGATTCGGACGAGAAGCATTACTGAGGTAACAGTGGCGCCCTGACACTGTTACCATGACACTGTGGCACCCTGGTGCTGTGGCACTCCGGCCCGAGCGCTGCACAGTGCTCACCACATTTACGAGTAGTAAATAAAGGCCCACCAGATTTACTGTTCACAGTGTTGATGTTGCATTGCTTGGCTGTGAGTATGTAGAGGGGGTCCCCGACTCGGGGGCCAGGGTTGTGACAATACACCAGGTGGATTATAGCCAGCTGCAGCCATCATGGCCTCCACCTCCGGCACCCCAGAGACAGATGGGAGGCCACAGGTGGAGCTGTAGCAAACTGTAGCAGTCACCACCACGACCACCTGACTGCCAGGAGGTGGTGGTGTCCCTCAGTAGGTGATGGTGTCCCCCAGGAGGTGGTGGTGTCCCCCAACAGGTGGAGGTCTTCCCCAGCAGGTGCTGGTGTCCCCTCAGCAGGTGTAGTGTCCTCCTGGAGTTGGTTGTGTCCTCCAGGAGGTGGTGGTGTCCCCTAGCAGGTGGTGGTGTCCCCCAGAAGGTGAAGGTGGAGGTGTCCCAGCAGGTGGTGGTGTCCCCCCAGATGGTGGAGGTGTCCCCTAGCAGGTGGAGGTGTTTCCAGAAGGTGGAGGTGTCCCCCAGCAGGTGGAGGTGTTCCCCATCAGGTGGGGGTGTCCCTCAGCAGGTGATGGTGTCCTACAGAAGGTGGAGGTGTCCCCCAGCAGGTGGAGGTGTTCCCCATCAGGTAGGGGTGTCCCTCAGCAGGTGATGGTGTCCTACAGAAGGTGATGGTGTCCCCTAGCAATTGGAGGCGTCCCCCAGCAGGTGTTGGTATCCCCCAGCAGGTGGTAATGCCCCTCGCACCTCAGGTGATTGGCTGCAGGTAGTGGCGGTAATCCTAGGCAGGACTAATAAAACTAAACCATATAATCACGTCTACAATCCTCCATGAAACCAAACACAACCTTAATCATCTCCACACAGCTGTCCAAACCACTCTTAACAACATGTAACAACCGCACACTTGAAGTACAAGAAATAATTAGTCTAAGGCACAATAATGCTTTCCTGTTCCTCAGGGTACAAACATCTTCCCCTTGAAGGCTTCTTTGTACAAGAATTGATAATATAAATCAGGAGAGTTATTTGCATAAGTGCGGGATGTGACATAAGTAATCCAAGTTAGACGGAAAGCGAGTGTGTGTGTGTGTGGGTGTGTGTGTGTGTGTGCGTGTGCGTGTGTGTGTGTGTGTGTGTGTGTTCCTCACCAGCCATGTTCATGATATCTTAAGAGAAACAAACACTTGACTTCATTAGCCCCTTCGTCCAGCTGGACCCACTGTGAACGTCATAGTATTCTCACGATCCTGATATCTTGTTCAATTCCGTGCCATCTCTTGCAGTGGTCTGTGGAGAGAGAGCCATTCAAGTCTCTGGTTTTTCGAAGCCTGTGATGGTGGCGTTTATATCCAAAACCTGTGGATACATATCATCACATGTCAGACAACATGCGTCAGGAACACTGTAGGGTAGATAACTTTGCCTCGCTACTCCCAGGCCTCTGCATCAGACTCGATCAAACTGTTAGGTTCCTCAACAAACACATCGCATTTGCCCAAGAAAGGAGAAAACCTCTTTCACTGATGTTGAAAGGCCAGAAGGCCCGACGTAGTGTCATGCGCTATGATCATTTTAGGTTTAAGGAACATCAGTAACGAAAGGAGAGACCCTGTACTAGACAATGTGGACTGCCAGGAGACGCTTGAGGTACTGGTACATTTTGACGTGACAGGAAACCATAATCCTGGTCATTCCAGGTGTCGAGTCTGCTCTGCTCCCGATGAATCGAAAACTAGAGCGCTATACCAGCGTCTATAATCCAGCTTCCAGTATTAGATCACTGGTTGAGGAATCTTCTGTTGATATGATCTCGGGGGTTCGCTGGACACAGCGTGATGACACTGATCAACCTGCTAGATGGTGTGTAGGTTGTGAAGTTATCTCTCTGTAGTACCACGGGAAAATGTGGATATAAACACCCCTCCTGACCTGGTAAAAGACCCCTTCTGACCTGGTGAGAGGCCCTTTCTACCCTGGAAAGACGGCCCCCTCCTGACCTGGTAAGAGGCCCAATCTGACCTGGTAAAGTAACCTAATTAAGCAACTAGTGTGGGAGAGACCTGGCTGACTACACAGCTAGCAGACCTTTGATAAGATTAAGTTTTTGTGTCTTATGTGTACTGGATGATTGTGGCCACGAGCCAGATAACCTCTCCCAGTCGTCTGTCACCCTCTCGTGGCACCAGTTACCACCACTACCAGTTCACCATCTGGGATCGTCTGTACATCTTCATCCATGTACAGTAATTCGTTGTTTAATTCTGAAATTAGTCTCTTTTGGAAGGCAATGATAGAGACGCAAGACTTAAGCTCAACTCTGTATTTCATTTTGTGAACAAATAGTGAGGCATTGTCGCCTCATTAAGTTAATTAGTATTCAAGCCTGTGGTAATTAGACAACGGGATATCTTCTGCAGCTGTATAACTAACATCTGCACAACACGTAATGTTTCATGTAACAAACCTTTGATGAGAATCTCTTATGTTTTCTGTGCAAAAGATGACGTCCCTCTGTGTGTCTTTGCCACAGTCTACAAACCGTGTCAAAGAAGGAGTTCTGTATATCACTTGCACTCAGCAGTGTTGTGTCACTAAAACTGACACAATCATCTTTGACAGGAAACATTTCTTTATCAAAATGGTTAATGAATTAATCTGAAGTGAACTATCACACACACACACACACACACACACACACACACACACACTACTGGGCTCCAACACTGGGAGAGACGAGTGTACAAAAAATAAGACTAACGCCAATACTGATAAGAGAGCAGCCACGCGGAGTGAGCCAGGCGTGTGTGGAGGAGGGAGGAACATAATATAACAGCAAAATATAACCATAACATTCACTAGATATTACTGATCCATCCTTACACTTGTGATGTGGGGTCAATACTAGTTACGGGCGGTCATTACTGATGACCCAAGGTCCCCTTGACCAGTGTCAGGAGGTCTTACTGTGGCCACCAGCTGACCAGTGGCAGGAAGTCATACTGTGGCCACCCGCTGACCAGTGGCAGGAGGTCTTACTGTGGCCACCCGCTGACCAGTGGCAGGAAGTCATACTGTGGCCACCCGCTGACCAGTGGCAGGAGGTCTTACTGTGGCCACCCGCTGACCAGTGGCAGGAGGTCATACTGAGGCCACCCGCTGACCAGTGGCAGGAAGTCATACTGTGGCCACCCGCTGACCAGTGGCAGGAAGTTATACTGTGGCCACCCGCTGACTAGTGGCAGGAGGTCATACTGTGGCCACCCGCTGACCAGTGGCAGGAAGTCATACTGTGGCCACCCGCTGACCAGTGGCAGGAAGTTATACTGTGGCCACCCGCTGACCAGTGGCAGGAAGTCATACTGTGGCCACCCGCTGACCAGTGGCAGGAAGTCATACTGTGGCCACCCGCTGACCAGTGGCAGGAAGTTATACTGTGGCCACCCGCTGACCAGTGGCAGGAAGTTATACTGTGGCCACCCGCTGACCAGTGGCAGGAGGTCATACTGTGGCCACCCGCTGACCAGTGGCAGGAAGTTATACTGTGGCCACCCTCTGACCAGTGGCAGGAAGTCATACTGTGGCCACCCGCTGACCAGCGGCAGCAGGTCATACTGTGGCCACCCGCTGACCAGCGGCAGCAGGTCATACTGTGGCCACCCGCTGATAACGACATGATAACCCACAAGACATTGATGGTACTGAAGGGTCCACGACCATGTGGTATAGCACTGTCTGGCGAGACGTGAACATAGAGACCTTTGGTATGGAGACGTTTGCCTTTATTCCGCCCATAATGGCAACTCGCCATGTAGGAGACAGAAGCCCACAGTCCCACATGACGCATGACAATATCCAATAACTTTAGAAATATATCGTCCATCTGTATATATAATATGAAGCTGCGATGTAAAGAATTACTCTGTCATGAACTGCTGGCTGTCATGGAATGATATCTGTCACGACCTGCTGGCTGTCACGGGGTAATCTTTGTCATGACCTGCTGGCTGTCACGATGTGATCTGTCATGAACTGCTGGCTGTCACGGGTGATCTATGTCATGACCTGCTGGCTGTCATGGGGTAATCTCGATCATGAACAGTGTTCTGTGTTCTTGTGTAATAACCTATTCATACGGTGCGGGGAGGGAGTTCTACACACGTGGGGCTCCATCACTTGAGCATTCCTCACCATCAGACAACATCTTCAATTTATGTACGTTGTCTGCACCAGCCATGTTCTCACTCCTTGTCAGCCATTCATCCACTACTTTTTTATACCGTAAAAGTTCTTATTTACATCATTTTTTAAGGCTAATTTTGGCCTAGTTTCCTGTTATGTTGTCTGGATGTTCTCTGCCTACACATCTGGAAGAACTAATTGTTCACTATGCACGTCATCGGTCTGTCTTAAACACTTAAAGGTTGTGTGTGATTAGGTCACCCCTCACTCTTTTCTCTTCCAAATTCTGGTATCATCTTTGTTGCCTTCCTCTGGACCTTCTCCTTTACTTTATATGCTTCTGTAGGTTACACTGACCAAACCTGAGAAGCATAATCTACTCAGGGTGTTATGTTGCATCTGAAGAGCTCGATTAAAAGATATATCCTCATCCATACACTTGAGGACTGCTAAAGTGTGTGTGTGTGTGTGTGTGTGTGTGTGTGTGTGTGTGTGTGTGTGTGTGTGTGTGTGTGTGTAAGAAGGCCACGGGACCATTTCTAGAAAAAGGAAGGAAGGGGGCTGGTAGTCCCCAGTCGCACTACAGTGGAAGGGGAGTCGTCGTCAAAATAAACCCTTGCCAGGAACACACCCAACAAACTGGCTGTTATCTCCAAGATAACGAGGGACGCCTAGACCCTCGATATTACGTCCCCAGACAGCTATCTTCTCTTGGACCCCGATATCAAGCACTAGGACCCGTTATCATGCTCAGCTATGATGCTTTACGCCTGGGGTCTCGCTACTATGCCCCGGTCCCCAGTACTACATCCTAGTCCCCAGTACCGTAGCATGGGCCCCAGTACCACACCCTGGTCCTCAGTACCATGGTATGAGTACAGTACCACTCCCAGGGGCGCCGCTCCGCATCCTGGGCCACAGTAACACTTCCTAGGCCTTAGTTTCACACTCTGGACCCCAGTGGCATTTTCTAGTCCCAAATAACATACCCTAGGTCTCCAGTACCACGCCCTGAGCCCAGTACCACGCCCTGAGTCTAGTACCATTCCCTTAGCCCAGTACCACGCCCTGAGCCCAGTACCACGCCCTGGGCCCAGTACCATTCCCTTAGCCCAGTACCACGCCCTGAGCCCAGTACCACGCCCTGAGCCCAGTACCATTCCCTTAGCCCAGTACCATTCCCTTGGCTCAGTACCACGCCCTGAGCCCAGTACCACGCCCTGAGCCCAGTAACACGCCCTGGGCCCAGTACCACGCCCTGGGCCCAATACCACGCCTGAGCCCAGTACCATTCCCTTGGCCCAGTACCACGCCCAGTACCACGCCCTGGGCCCAGTACCACGCCCTGGGCCCAGTACCACGCCCTGGGCCCAGTACCACGCCCTGAGCCCAGTACCACGCCCTGGGCCAAGCACCACACCCTAGGCCCCCTTACCATGCCCTAGGGGCTACCGCTAGAGTGGATGAAGTGTAATATAGACAATGAGGTAATTGCCATTCCTTCTTGTTGTCCGGCCTTACACCAGTCTGGATATGGGGCCCTAGGATCATGGATACTCGTGAGGGGTTGGTCACTGCCTGTATATAGGGCCCCAGAGTCATGAACACTCATGAGGGGTCGGTCACTGCCTGTAAATAGGGCCCCAGGGTCATGGACACTCATGAGGGGTCGGTCACTGCCTGGATATAGGGCCCCAGGGTCATGGACACTCATGAGGGGTCGGTCACTGTCTGTATATAGGGCCCCAGGGTCATGGACACTCATAAGGGGTCGGTCACTGCCTGTATATAGGGCCCCAGGGTCATGAACACTCGTGAAGGGTCGGTCACTGCCTGTATATAAGGCCCCAGGGTCATGGACACTCATGAGGGGTCGGTCACTACCTGTATAGAGGGCCCCAGGGTCATGGACACTCATGAGGGGTCGGTCACTACCTGTATAGAGGGCCCCAGGGTCATGGACACTCGTGAGGGGTCGGTCACTAACTGTATAGAGGGCCCCAGGGTCATGGACACTCGTGAGGGGTCGGTCACTAACTGTATAGAGGGCCCCAGGGTCATGGACACTCATGAGGGGTCAGTCACTGCCTGTATAGAGGGCCCCAGGGTCATGGACACTCATGAAGGGTCGGTCACTACCTGTATAGAGGGCCCCAGGGTCATGGACACTCGTGAGGGGTCGGTCACTACCTGTATAGAGGGCCCCAGGGTCATGGACACTCATGAGGGGTCAGTCACTGCCTGTATAGAGGGCCCCAGGGTCATGGACACTCATGAAGGGTCGGTCACTACCTGTACAGAGGGCCCCAGGGTCATGGACACTCGTGAGGGGTCGGTCACTGCCTGTATATAGGGCCCCAGGGTCATGGACACTCATGAGGGGTCAGTCACTGCCTGTATAGAGGGCCCCAGGGTCATGGACACTCATGAAGGGTCGGTCACTACCTGTACAGAGGGCCCCAGGGTCATGGACACTCGTGAGGGGTCGGTCACTGCCTGTATATAGGGCCCCAGGGTCATGGACACTCATGAGGGGTCAGTCACTGCCTGTATAGAGGGCCCCAGGGTCATGGACACTCGTGAGGGGTCGGTCACTCTCTGGATGTAAGCAACTGACAACCTGTATGAAGAGGTGGGGGGAGGAAGGGGCCGCGGGTGAGGGAGAGGTGACAGATGATGTCTGGTAGAGTGAGGGAGGGTATGAGGGAGGAGGGATGGAGAGGGGGGAGGGTTATGAGGAGCGCGTGTCCCCTGATGGGGAGTAATGAGTGCCAGCTGTCGCTACCGTCCGGGCCCAACCCTACCCTGATGGCAACAGTGTACACACGATGTACCTAGTGACCGCCACTACGTGATGGCCGCCCAGACCGTCTCTACCTGGTGACAGTACCTACCCCGTCCCTCCCTACTGTCTGTGACAATGCTTTGCTTACATCACAGACTCCGGCAGCTTATTTCCTGCTGGTGGTATTCATATATCGAGTCTTTCTTTCCCTGTGGCCCCATCCTCATTGCAGACATTTCCTGTGGTTGAACTTCATCAACCCTTGTACAAGTCTGACTGATCTTGGAGTGTGTCAAGGTCTCCTTGTACGGTGATGCAGTCCTCATGACCTTTACGTCATCTGCAAACGTAATCAAGGAGGCGTCCGTAACGTGTGGCAAGCCATTCACACAGATCAAGAAGAGCATTAGACCCAGATCATATCCCTGTAGCACTCCACTGGTCACCTCGACCCATCTGGAGAAGGTTCCTCTGACTTATGTTCTTCGTTCCCTTCCACTAAGATGATCTTCCACTCATCGAAGGAGTCTTTCTCTTATTCCTGCTTAAATGTTGAATGTAACATTGAAATGTACCTCTTACTCCTCTCTCTTCCATGCTTGACAAAATTTACGGTCTTTCACCTTTCCATATCTCTCATTTCTCTTAATTCTTGAACTATCTTTGTTGCCCAACTTTTACTCTCTCAATTTGTGGTGATCAAACTTGAGAGATGCATTCTAGTTATGGCTTCTTGATTTCTTCATCTTTTGCTGTAACTTCTGATCTTGTTTTTCTCATACTGACGGCTGTTTCCACACCTCTTGCTCCCACCTGATTCAGTCTTTAATCATGTTACTGACGACTGTTTCCACACCTCTTGCTCCCACCTGATTCATTCTTTAATCATGTTATGTTTTCTCCTTGTGAAAAGGGGCATCAAGGCCCCCTTCATGCCGTCCCCTTTGCATCTACGTACGGAAGAGCGAATTCTACACCCGTGGGGCCTCACCTCTTGGACTTTGTCTTCTGTCATACAATTTTTTTTTCTAAACTTATGTATGTTGTCCACATTCACAATTTACTCATCCAGTTTACACCATTCATCCTTTACTCTCATGATATAAAAGTACCTCCTCACATCTTTTATGAACAGCTTGAGTTACATGCTGTCGCCTCTGGTTCTTCAATCCCTGCATCGCTTGAAGAACTGTTCACTATTTTCGCTTGTGTGTGTGTCTGTGTGTGTGTGTGTGTGTGTCCTTATCACCAGGCGAGGGACTAACACCCAGCCCCCCAGTACGGCCGGGGAGCCTCCCCATGTGACTATAAGCCCCACACACCCACCAGCTACCTCTAGGAAAGCGTACATCATCAACCGCTGCCTTCGTAACGTGCGAGTAATCCTCTAATAACAAGCAGTTGTGATCATAGTACAAGTTGTTATCTTGGATTCAACTTACCGGGTTATCAGAGGTTAGTGATCTGCTCGTAGACTGTCATCACGAAGGCTGGTCACCCGTACACACACACACACACACACACACACACACTTGTGATGTCACCGTGAGTATTTAATCTGTTTATTGATGGGGTGGTGTGGGAGGTCAAAGCGAGGGGGTCTCTGAGAGAGAAGAGGGTCTGCAGACTTTTTTTTCTTGTTTGTCTTTCTTTTTTTATGGAGGGGTGTGGGGGGATGGAGGACGGATCCCTCAGAAGTGAGTCAATTGCTGTTTGCTGATAGCGCTATCCTATTGGCCAACTCTACTGAGATTCCGCAGAAGCTGGTGTCTGGGTTGGGGGAGGGTGTGTGTGTAGGGAGGAAAGGCGAGAGCCAGTGTTAATAAAATTAAGTTATAAAAGTTCAGCAGTGGGGATGAGAGTGGCTGGCTGGGGCGCGGGTTGGGATTAAGAGAACCTGCCGGACGTGGAGCTGTTGCTATATAGCCGGGAGTGGCCATGGTAGAGGACGGGACCAGGGGTAAGCCATAGTTCGTCTTGCAGGCGAAGTGCGGTAACATTCCCAGTCGAGTACAAAAAGGTAATCACATACCGGTAATTACACACACACACACACACACACACACACACACACACACACACCTCTCCATTAAGCAGCTGTGTATAATTACCTGCTTGTACTGTATGGGGAGGAAGTCCTACACTCGTGGGACGCCATCGCTTGAACATCCTCCACCATCAGACATCATATATTTATGTGCGTTGTCTGCACCAGCCGTGTCCTCAGTCATTCCCAGCCATTCATCCACCACTTTTATAATCAAAATGTTCTTTACATCATTTTTTCTTAGCTAATTTTTGCTGAGTTTCATGTTACGTTCTCTGGTTGGTCTCTTCCTACATCTCTCGAGGAATTGTTCACTGTCTAAGTCATCAGTCTCTTCTAAAAGATTAAAGGTTGTGATAAGGTCACCCCTTACTCTTCTCTCTTCCAATCTGGATGAATTTAAGGCCTCTAATGTTTTTCTGTGACTCGGATCTCCGAATTATGGTATGTACCATCTTTGTTGCCCTCCTCTGGACCTTCTCTATTAGTGTAAGATATGAACAGCTGAATATTTCCTTATCCATATATATATATATATATATATATATATATATATATATATATATATATATATATATATATATATATATATATATATATATATGTGTGTGTGTGTGTGTGTGTGTGTGTGTGTGTGTGTTTAAGGTAAAGAGACGGGGCTACCCAAGTGTAAAGCTCTCTCCCCGTAACACACACACACACACACAAATACACATACACACACAGACACAGACACACACGCACACAAACACACACGCACGACCCTTCTCTCCATGTATTCTAATCTGGCAAGAGTTAACAATTAAAATCCTCTTCTTACATCACGCCTCCGAAAAATATTTCCTTGTTTTAAATCGTCGAGACCACAAGATATATATATCTGTTTACATATGATTCTTACAAAGACTTTCTTTTTTGTCCATTATCCAAGATGTCTTATATTCAATTTCACATACACACGAGGCACACAGTTTTTACTTCAGAATTCTTTCCAATGTCAGATTTTATTGGATTTTTCGTATCATTCCTATTCCCTTGTATTTTTGCACAGTTGGTGTTCAGCATAGAAAACGATGCGGTTTCACGGGGTTACAGAATCTGTGTCTCATGTAACACCTGCGGCAGATGTTAGTGGGTGGTGGATACAGACGTGTTAGTGGGTGGCTGCAGGTTCAGTGAGACAGGGTGGTGATGTCTGCACATTTACTCAACCCTGTATCATGTTACAGTATAGTTCACCACTGTAACACGTTAGAGCATAGCTCAACCCTGTATCACGTTATAGTATAGCTCACCACTGTATCACGTTACAATATAGCTCAACCCTGTATCACGTTACAGTATAGCTCACCACTGTATCACGTTACAGTATAGCTCAACCTTGTATCACGTTACAGTATAGCTCACCACTGTATCACGTTACAGCATAGCTCACCACTATATCACCTTACAGAACAGGTACGGAATAATACAATCCCAAGATGCTCTCCCGCGGGACTAATGCAATCCCAACACAAGGCTAGGACCGGGTACACGGTAGAGTGGGACTTATCCCACATCATGACGCGGTGCTCCTCTCCGTCCACTGTCGATGCGTCATAATAAATGCAGGTGGAGTCCGGTAACACCTGTACCTGTCTCTTCGTTGTATATCAACTGACTGTTATATATCTTACTTTATCTCCCCTGATGATGTGATTATTACACGATAGTGCACTTGGGAACTTGTGTTTCATTCTCCCCGTGGACTCACAGGAATATATATATATATATATATATATATATATATATATATATATATATATATATATATATATATATATATATATATATATATATATATATGTATAGGGTGTTTTGGTCGAGGTGGTGTGCAAAGTGAGAGGGTTAGGGAAAATGATTTGGTAAACAGAGAAGAGGTAGTAAAAGCTTTGCGGAAGATGAAAGCCGGCAAGGCAGCAGGTTTGGATGGTATTGCAGTGGAATTTATTTAAAAAGGGAGTGACTGTATTATTGACTGGTTGGTAAGGTTATTCAATGTATGTATGACTCATGGTGAGGTGCCTGAGGATTGGCGGAATGCGTGCATAGTGCCATTGTACAAAGGCAAAGGGGATAAGAGTGAGTGCTCAAATCATAGAGGTATAAGTTTGTTGAGTATTCCTGGTAAATTATATGGGAGGGTATTGATTGAGAGGGTGAAGGCATGTCCAGAGCATCAGATTGGGGAAGAGCAGTGTGGTTTCAGAAGTGGTAGAGGATGTGTGGATCAGGTGTTTGCTTTGAAGAATGTATGTGAGAAATACTTAGAAAAGCAAATGGATTTGTATGTAGCATTTATGGATCTGGAGAAGGCATATGATAGAGTTGATAGAGATGCTCTGTGGAAGGTATTAAGAATATATGGTGTGGGAGGCAAGTTGTTAGAAGCAGTGAAAAGTTTTTATCGAGGATGTAAGGCATGTGTACGTGTAGGAAGAGAGGAAAGTGATTGGTTCTCAGTGAATGTAGGTTTGCGGCAGGGTTGTGTGATGTCTCCATGGTTGTTTAATTTGTTTATGGATGGGGTTGTTAGGGAGGTGAATGCAAGAGTTTTGGAAAGAGGGGCAAGTATGAAGTCTGTTGGGGATGAGAGAGCTTGGGAAGTGAGTCAGTTGTTGTTCGCTGATGATACAGCGCTGGTGGCTGATTCATGTGAGAAACTGCAGAAGCTGGTGACTGAGTTTGGTAAAGTGTGTGAAAGAAGAAAGTTAGGAGTAAATGTGAATAAGAGCAAGGTTATTAGGTACAGTAGGGTTGAGGGTCAAGTCAATTGGGAGGTGAGTTTGAATGGAGAAAAACTGGAGGAAGTAAAGTGTTTTAGATATCTGGGAGTGGATCTGGCAGCGGATGGAACCATGGAAGCGGAAGTGGATCATAGGGTGGGGGAGGGGGCGAAAATTCTGGGAGCCTTGAAGAATGTGTGGAAGTCGAGAACATTATCTCGGAAAGCTAAAATGGGTATGTTTGAAGGAATAGTGGTTCCAACAATGTTGTATGGTTGCGAGGCGTGGGCTATGGATAGAGTTGTGCGCAGGAGGATGGATGTACTGGAAATGAGATGTTTGAGGACAATGTGTGGTGTGAGGTGGTTTGATCGAGTAAGTAACGTAAGGGTAAGAGAGATGTGCGGAAATAAAAAGAGCGTGGTTGAGAGAGCAGAAGAGGGTGTTTTGAAATGGTTTGGGCACATGGAGAGAATGAGTGAGGAAAGATTGACCAAGAGGATATATGTGTCGGAGGTGGAGGGAACGAGGAGAAGTGGGAGACCAAATTGGAGGTGGAAAGATGGAGTGAAAAAGATTTTGTGTGATCGGGGCCTGAACATGCAGGAGGGTGAAAGGAGGGCAAGGAATAGAGTGAATTGGATCGATGTGGTATACCGGGGTTGACGTGCTGTCAGTGGATTGAATCAGGGCGTGTGAAGCGTCTGGGGTAAACCATGGAAAGCTGTGTAGGTATGTATATTTGCGTGTGTGGACGTATGATTATACATGTGTATGGGGGTGGGTTGGGCCATTTCTATCGTCTGTTTCCTTGCGCTACCTCGCAAACGCGGGAGACAGCGACAAAGCAAAAAAAAAAAAAAAATATATATATATATATATATATATATATATATATATATATATATATATATATATATATATATATATATATATATATATATATGGTGCCGCTGGAAGAATGTGGCTGGGGGAGACAGAGGAGGGGGAAGGGTGGAAAGGAAGGAAGAGGACGGGGAGAATTTGTGGGGAGGGAAATGATGGGATAGACTGCGGGGGAGAGAGAGGAGAGGGAGTTGTTGCAGGGGAGAAAGAGGATGGGCAGATATTGTGGGGAGGTAGAGGAAGGGGATCCAGGTGTTGAGGGAGGGAGATGCCGCAAGGGGGGGGGGGGGCAGAGGAAGGGTAGGGGGAGGTTGAGGAAGGGGGGAACAAGAAAGTCCCCCCACATCCCTCCCACTCTTCCCCATCACCTGTGACTCTGGACGCCACACATTTTGTGAAAACATTACTTTTGTGTCCGCTGCTCAAGCCACGCACCCTACCCCCGCCACGCACCCTATCTTCGCCACGCACCCTATCCCCCGACACGCACTCTACCCCCCCGCCACGCACTCCACCCCGCCACGCACTCTGCCCCCGCCACGCACTCTGACACACCCACACGCTGCTGCTCTTGGTAGTTTCAATATGTCTCCTGAACATTTTTCTTTTGTGTCAAAAAGTAATGCAAAATAACTTTCAAAATATTTCAGCCAAAGGCAAGAGGGGAAAAAGTAATATATATATATATATATATATATATATATATATATATATATATATATATATATATATATATATATATATATATATATATCACGATTATTTGAATGTTTTCATGATTAATTTTGATACCTTGTTCAGGGCCAATTCTTCTAATTTCTAGAGGTAGTTTAGATTCTAGATAATTGTTCAGAAGAATATGCCTATCAATCTACATCACCAGTTTGTATTTGTTCAGAAACTTTTAGTATATCTCCGTGTAATGTCATATTTCAGCAATGCTTATATCTCCCCTGATGATGTGATTATTACACGAAAGTGCTCTTGGGAACTTATCGTCTTTCATTTTCCCCGTGGACTCGTAGGATATATATATATATATATATATATATATATATATATATATATATATATATATATATATATATATATATATATATATATATATATATATATATATATATATTGCAAGAGGTCACAGTGATACGCGTGATCTAGTATATGCAAGTATTCCACAGGAGAATGAAACACAAGTTCCCCAGTGCACTTTCGTCTGATGATCACATCATCAGGGGAGATACTAGAATAAGATATAGAACAGTCAGTTGATATACAAGGAGAGACGTAGCTAAGATGTCAATAACATTCTTAGTAATTCACAAAACTACGAGTTATAGTTACTATTGTCCATACTAATAGATAAAATTCTCATAACATCTTACTCACTCATACCACATCATTCTACTTATCTATATAACATATAGATATATCTTATATCGTGAAATATCACACGCATTGCTCGCAGTGTTATCAGTTCAAAAAAAAACAAGCACAGTCATTTGCAATAATGCTTTCGCGCTTACCAAACTGTTTCCACAGAAGGTATATTTCAACCCCCACTCATAGTCTAACCATACCATAGTCTGCTATCAGTTTCCTTCAAAACCTCATACATTTAGAAAGTCCATTATTATCATGTTCCTATTACGACTTAGAGAGCAGCATTCGCTACGGAGAGCAACACTCGCTAGGGACAGCAACCCTCACTATGGATAGCAACACTCGCTATGGATAGCAACACTCGCTAGGGATGTACTGTGTTCCAAACGCTTTCACTTTTACACCCAGCCTTGGATGACCTCACCAGCCAATCCGTCGACTGACTAAGCGACTTCGTTGACCCACTTCACTCGGGGTCTCCAAGCTTATCGGTGAGGTCAAGCCCGGGTCAAACGGGGTCAAGTGATTAAGATATCGAAATATATTTGTATGGCCTTCCTCAGTGACTTTCTCTGTTTTCACAGTGACCACGACAGTGATCAAGGGAAGTGACGGTTTAAACGAATGATTGACAGTAAATGGACAGTGCCTTTGCAGAGAATAGACAGTGAAGAACGTTGACTGACAGTGACTTGGAAGTGACAGTGAGGAACGTTGACTGACAATGACTGGGAAGTGACAGTGATGAACGTTTACTGACAGTGATTGAGAAATGACAATGAGGAACGTTGACTGACAGTGATTGGGAGGTGACAGTGAGGAACGTTGACTGACAGTGACTTGGAAGTGACAGTGATGAACGTTGACTAACAGTGACTGAGAAATGACAATGAGGAACGTTGACTGACAGTGATTGGGAGGTGACAGTGAGGAACGTTGACTGACAGTGACTGAGAAATGACAATGAGGAACGTTGACTGACAGTGATTGGGAAGTGACAGTGAGGAACGTTGACTGACAGTGCTCGGGCAGTGATAACCCTGAGAGGTTGTAAGACAAACACCTCAGGTGAGGTGTCAGGGACCATCTTCGCTCCTACCACACCACCATTGTTGAGACAAGAGGAAGTCACCAAACATTCAAAATCATCAGTTCTTCTTCTTAAGTTATATTCCTTCCGTCTGCGATCCCCACAAATGACATCAATAGCCCCTTAATTAATACATCTTTCACTTCCTCCTATTTAGATATCCCCTCCATATAGCGTATGATGATAATAATCAGTCCATGACTCTCCTTACGGAGTGGGGTGACACAAGGCAATGAACTGGGTCCGCCTCTTTTTTAACCCGCGACCCACATACGTGCACACACACACACACACACACCCCGGGGGAAAGATTTGCGTCTTGCACAGGTTGGGTGCCGCGTGAGGTAACACAAGTGCCATTAGTTATCCATGACACCTGTCTACACTTGTCGTAGGGCATTTGTTAGTTACTACACGTGCAGAACACCTGACCATCCATACATGTGTCCCGCTGCGCCCTGTGATCTCACACACTTCCATACTGTGGTATTTTTTTTTTCTTTTAGATTTATTGGGCAAAATCATAGCAAACGAGTAATTAGAGAGGAATTTAGGTCATGACCTGTATGTCTGTGCCGCTGGTGAAGATTTCCCAGACTGTTAGTGATGTAGGAGGGTATGGCTCATATCTTACAGGTCTAAGAATTATTACGGTTGACGTCTCAAGAGGTGGATGAGATATCATGGCTATGTATTTACTAACTTACTTTGATTTTTATTAGACACTGTGTTGCCTCTCCCTCTCTCTCTCTCTCTCTCTCTCTCTCTCTCTCTCTCTCTATATATATATATATATATATATATATATATATATATATATATATACGAATAAAGTGTATATGAACGCGCACCTTTATAGAACATACAAAGCTCCATCAGCCAGGATCGAACCTGGGACCCCTTGTGCAAAAGGCAGGCATGCTAACCGCTAGGCTAAGGGATTGTATAATATAAAATAACTATTCGAAATACTAAGTACTCGAATACCCTTCGTCTCACTATGGTGAGCAACGGGGTCTATCGGTTGTTTCCGAACAGAACACATAGCCAGCTGAAAGCGTTTTACCGAACCTGACTGTACAACGCGGAGTTATATGAATACGAATAAAATGTATATGAACGCGCACCTTCATAGAACATACAAAGCTCCATCAGCCAGAATCGAACCTGGGACCTTTAGCCTAGCGGTTAGCATGCCTGATTCTTGCACAAGGGGTCCCAGGTTCGATCCTAGCTGATGGAGCTTTGTATGTTATATATATATATATATATATATATTTTTTTTTTTTATTCTTTTTTTCCCAAAAGAAGGAACAGAGAAGGGGACCAGGTGAGGATATTCCCTCTAAGGCCCAGTCCTCTGTTCTTAACGCTACCTCGCTAATGCGGGAAATGGCGAATAGAATGAAAGAAAAAGAAAATACATATATATATATATATATATATATATATATATATATATATATATATATATATATATATATATATATATATATATATATAGAGAGAGAGAGAGAGAGAGAGAGAGAGAGAGAGAAGAGAGAGAGAGAGAGAATCACGAAGGGTTAGTTTATGAAGCCTGATTCGATATCAGTTTTGTCGGTTCCACATGTAAGTTCTCTGTTCTGTACTTGTTCTCATTGCTCTCTGTTCATGTTTGCTCCCGTCTGTGCTCTCAGAATGTGTAGGATGTGGCAGTGTTTGTTTACACATTCGCTGGTCGTGTCTGGTAATGTGGAAGACAATGTGATCGGGGTAGAAGGAGAGAGAGAGAGAGAGAGAGAGAGAGAGAGAGAGAGAGAGAGAGAGAGAGAGAGAGAGAGAGAGAGAGCAGTGAAAACTGTGACAGCACTGCCAGAGGACAGTGATAAAGGTGTACTGAGCTGTGGCTGTGCTGACCCCGGGAGGGAGATTATGCTACGGCGGCATTGACAACACTGCCTGTTCCAGCAGCAGCATTACCAGCGACAGCAACAGTGCCTAGGGTTGGTGGCAACACTGCCGGGGACACAAACAGTGCCGGGAAACAGCACCATTACCACGGACAACAACAGTGCCGGGGGGAAAGGGGAGGGAAGCAGCAGCAGTGCCTTGGGTAGCAGCATCAGCAAGGGTAACAGTGCCTTGGGTAAGAGCAGCAGTGCCTGGCAGTGAGTGTGCCTGACTCTTGTATCAGAGGTTAAATGTGATCATGTTTCTCTCTCTCGTCATGATCAGGGGGCAACAGCTGTCCACGACCCTCCACTCTCACAAACCAAGACACTCATCAGTCTCCTCTCCTCTCCTCTCCCTCACCCACAAACTCTCCCCTCTCCACCATCCCCCAGCTCTCACAAAAAGCTTCAGCTCCATCATTGTCACATTTCACGAGACGATGACAGAGAAAGTAATGGACGGGTACTTCAGGTATTTGTATCATAGATAAATCACAATATACAGTTGTAATGACATGATGCACAGATGAAGCATGAGAAAATTATTACTACTACTACTACAACTATTACTACTACTACAACAACTATTACTACTACAACAACAACTATTACTACTACTACAACTATTACTACCACTACTACAACTATTACTACCACTACTACAACTATCACTACTACTACTACAACTATTACTACCACTACTACAACTATCACTACTACTACTACAACTATCACTACCACTACTACAACTATCACTACTACTACTACAACTATCACTACTACTACTACAACTATCACTACTACTACTACAACTATCACTACCACTACTACAACTATCACTACCACTACTACAACTATCACTACCACTACTACAACTATCACTACTACTACTACAACTATCACTACTACTACTACAACTATCACTACTACTACTACAACTATCACTACTACTACTACAACTATCACTACCACTACTACAACTATCACTACCACTACTACAACTATCACTACTACTACTACAACTATCACTACCACTACTACAACTATCACTACTACTACTACAACTATCACTACCACTACTACAACTATCACTACCACTACTACAACTATCACTACTACTACTACAACTATCACTACCACTACTACAACTATCACTACCACTACTACAACTATCACTACTACTACTACAACTATCACTACCACTACTACAACTATCACTACTACTACTACAACTATTACTACTACTACAACTATTACTACCACTACTACAACTATTACTACCACTACTACAACTATCACTACTACTACTACAACTATCACTACCACTACTACAACTATCACTACTACTACTACAACTATTACTACCACTACTACAACTATCACTACCACTACTACAACTATCACTACTACTACTACAACTATCTTTACTACTACTACAACTATCACTACTACTACTACAACTATCACTACCACTACTACAACTATCACTACTACTACTACAACTATCACTACCACTACTACAACTATCACTACTACTACTACAACTATCACTACCACTACTACAACTATCACTACTACTACTACAACTATCACTACCACTACTACAACTATCACTACTACTACTACAACTATCACTACCACTACTACAACTATCACTACTACTACTACAACTATCACTACCACTACTACAACTATCACTACTACTACTACAACTATCACTACTACTACTACAACTATCACTACCACTACTACAACTATCACTACTACTACTACAACTATCTTTACTACTACTACAACTATCACTACTACTACTACAACTATCACTACCACTACTACAACTATCACTACTACTACTACAACTATCACTACCACTACTACAACTATCACTACTACTACTACAACTATCACTACCACTACTACAACTATCACTACTACTACTACAACTATCACTACCACTACTACAACTATCACTACTACTACTACAACTATCACTACCACTACTACAACTATCACTACCACTACTACAACTATCACTACTACTACTACAACTATCACTACTACTACGACACCTATTACAACTACTATCAATATTACTACTATTACTATTACTACTACTTTAACTACTACTACTATTACTATCACTACTACTATTACTACTACTGCTGCTATTACGACTATTTCTGCTACAAATATTACTACTTCTACTATAACCTCTACTTTTATACTACTGCTAAGAATTTCCTGACCTACTACACAATTGTCCCAGCATCCAGTACAGGTAGGGAGTTGCACTGTGTGGCGGCCGCTGGAGTACGCACCTCGCCCGGGGGTATAATAACGAACCCTGACTGACGTCAGGCGGGAGTAATGTCATGAAGACTGCCAGGTGCGGAGGCTGTCAGCAGCCGCTCTATCATTTCCATTGGCAGCTTACTGGGGTTTGCATGTGGCAGATCTGATCGTATCTCTTAATTCATGGATTATATGGACGATTCAACAACTGTGTTAATACCTTTAATATCATAGTAACAGCAGTTGGTATAATTATCTTTTCTTTTATTCATAATTACCTCAGGACCAATTTCTATGAGCTTTGGTGTTATCCAAGATCTTTCTAAAGCCTCTTGTAGCCCAAGGCTGCGCTACTTCCAGTAGTAGGGAAATGTAGACTTCCTTGCAGTAATGAGTTTTTTGACGAGATTGTATTGTGATAAATCCTCGACACAGTTGACTTTTTACTTGCGATGCAACCTCAAGCAGGTGATAACACCGTTGATATATATATATATATATATATATATATATATATATATATATATATATATATATATATATATATATATATATATATATTTTTTTTTTTTTTTTTTCTTGCTTTGTCGCTGTCTCCCGCGTTTGCGAGGTAGCGCAAGGAAACAGACGAAAGAAATGGCCCAACCCACCCCCATACACATGTATATACATACGTCCACACACGCAAATATACATACCTACACAGCTTTCCATGGTTACCCCAGACTTCACATGCCCTGATTCAATCCACTGACAGCACGTCAACCCCGGTATACCACATCGATCCAATTCACTCTATTCCTTGCCCTCCTTTCACCCTCCTGCATGTTCAGGCCCCGATCACACAAAATCTTTTTCACTCCATCTTTCCACATCCAATTTGGTCTCCCACTTCTCCTCGTTCCCTCCACCTCCGACACATATATCCTCTTGGTCAATCTTTCCTCACTCATTCTCTCCATGTGCCCAAACCATTTCAAAACACCCTCTTCTGCTCTCTCAACCACGCTCTTTTTATTTCCACACATCTCTCTTACCCTTACGTTACTTACTTACAAACCACCTCACACCACACATTGTCCTCAAACATCTCATTTCGAGCACATCCATCCTCCTGCGCACAACTCTATCCATAGCCCACGCCTCGCAACCATACAACATTGTTGGAACCACTATTCCTTCAAACATACCAATTTTTGCTTTCTGAGATAATGTTCTCGACTTCCACACATTCTTCAAGGCTCCCAGGATTTTCGCCCCCTCACCCACCCTATGATCCACTTCCGCTTCCATGGTTCCATCCGCTGCCAGATCCACTCCCAGATATCTAAAACACTTTACTTCCTCCAGTTTTTCTCCATTCAGACTTACCTCCCAATTGACTTGACCCTCAACCCTACTGTACCTAATTACCTTGCTCTTATTCACATTTACTCTTAACTTTCTTCTTTCACACACTTTACCAAACTCAGTCACCAGCTTCTGCAGTTTCTCACATGAATCAGCCACCAGCGCTGTATCATCAGCGAACAACAACTGACTCACTTCCCAAGCTCTCTCATCCCCAACAGACTTCATACTTACCACTCTTTCCCAAACTCTTGCATTCACCTCCCTAACAACCCCATCCATAAACAAATTAAACAACCATGGAGACATCACACACCCCTGCCGCAAACCTACATTCACTGAGAACCAATCACTTTCCTCTCTTCCTACACGTACACATGCCTTACATCCTCGATAAAAACTTTTCACTGCTTCTAACAACTTGCCTCCCACACCATATATTCTTAATACCTTCCACAGAGCATCTCTATCAACTCTATCATATGCCTTCTCCAGATCCATAAATGCTACATACAAATCCATTTGCTTTTCTAAGTATTTCTCACATACATTCTTCAAAGCAAACACCTGATCCACACATCCTCTACCACTTCTGAAACCACACTGCTCTTCCCCAGTCTGATGCTCTGTACATATATATATATATATATATATATATATATATATATATATATATATATATATATATATATATATATACATATACATATACATATATATATATATATATATATATATATATATATATATATATATATATATATATATATATATATATATATATATACATATACATATATATATATATATATATATATATATAGCAAGAGGTCACAATGGTGAGCGTGATCTAGTATATGCTGATAACCACGAGGAAAATGAAACACGACAAGTTCCCAAGTGCACTTTCGTGTAATGATCACATTGTATATCAATTGAATGTTCTACGTATTCTGTCTCATTTTGTATCTTCGTAATAATGTTATCTTCTCAGTGATGTTATCTTTTCAATAGTGCTATCTTCAAAATGGTGTTTCTTCTCAATAGTGTTATCATCTTACTAGTATTATTGTCTGGATCGTGCTATCTTCTCAGTAGTGTTATCTTGTTATCATATTCGTTGAATCGTAGATTACTGACGATGACTCCCGGATCTCTCAGGTGTACATCACTATCCGTTACCTTCCCTCTCGTGGCTTCACACGGCGTCAACAATGTACAGGTAACCCTCCTCCCCCGACGTCCCTGCTCAGCTATACCCTCACTAACAGTAGCTTGACTGGTGTCTGTGTGAAGATTGTGTCGTCATACTTGGTCCGCTCTGCTGCCTGCGGTAACCTGAATTTTCTCTTCAAAACGTTTCGTTTGATTTTCCCATTTTCCCTTTAATGTTATGTTTGGCCGTTTTCTCTCGTACGCCTTAGCAAAATCAAGAAATGACTATTTTCTTTCCCTTGCATCAAAAAGTTTCGTATGTCATTGTTACGAGATAATAATTGGGTCTGTGTACTTTTCCTGATACAAAAACAATTTGGGCTTCGTTTAAACAACTGGTCTGGATCAGATGGTCTTGTATGTGTCCTTTATCACTCTTTCTAAAGACTTTCATCACACGTGAAGTCAAGTCAACTGGTTTATACCGCTTAGGTGTTATCCCAAATCCTCCTTACTGTCCTGGCGTTGTACCGCCATCGTGTGAATGTCTGCTACTTTGCTGTCATGCAGACTTTGCCTCATCTGCAACATCATTGCTTTACACTACTGCTCATTTTGTTGGCTGTAGCAAGACGGTTGGGGCCCCATCAGGTCCTGGACCAGAGTTCTCTCTAAATCTGTTCTTATCGCCTTGGATAAACGGCTCATCCTCCATGTATGTAGAGCTGAAATCTAATTTGCATTGTTCCTCTAACGTGCTGT
This sequence comes from Panulirus ornatus, assembly GCF_036320965.1. Taxonomy (NCBI): domain Eukaryota; kingdom Metazoa; phylum Arthropoda; class Malacostraca; order Decapoda; family Palinuridae; genus Panulirus; species Panulirus ornatus. The sequence goes on along the minus strand of NC_092225.1, from coordinate 82,278,124 downwards.
ATGTTTCCCTGTGGTCACTTTCGTAATTTTCTCCCACTCTAATGGGTCCCATCACGGATTTTGTTGTCGTTGTTGTTTTGCTCGATCGTGTAGAGAATAGCAACTTTGAGATCCCTGTCCATGCTATGTATAAGTCTTCATTCATTCTCTGTTCCTTTCTGCGGGATTTCTTTATTTCCTCATCATTGTTTTTCATTGTCTCATCAATGTTCTTTACTTCCTCTTTAGTGTTCTTGATTTCCTCACCAGTGTTCTTTATTTCTCATCAAGTCTTCCATTGGTTCCTTATTCAATGCTATCCAACTTTTCTTCTTCCATTCTTCATTGTTTCCATCCTCTTTGTATCTTCCGTCTTGCACTAATTTTATCATTTTCCTTTGATATTAACCCATTGACTATGTCTTCTTTTCTCGTTGAATAATTCTGCGTTTGCCTCGGTGTCATTGCCTCTGAGGACTTCACCTCAATTGGTATTCAAATTCCTTTTGGGACTGTTCGTTCTCCAATCTACTTTGTCGGGGTGAAAAGCTGTCATTCTCGGTTGCTGTATCACGTTCACATATTCCCACTGTATGCTGTAGTTGTTTACATGATAATGTCATCTGATGAGCTGGTGTCACACCTCTACATCTGCGGGTAGTGTCACGCCATTTGTATTACATAAGATCTATGGTGTTGTTTCCTCTTGTTGGTCTGTGGTTTACCTGTACAAAGATAAGTGACTCACAAAGATTAATGAGCCTTTGGGACTGTTGTCTCTTCGTCTGCTGATCCATTAGTCTTTCCTCCGTAACTGTAGCTGCTGCATGCAGACCTTGTTTATATTTCATGACACTCGGTAATGAATTATCGGATCAGATTCGTACATTCCCTTCAGTATTTCTCTCACTTTTGTTCCTACTCTTTTAAAAGCATTTAGCTTGTTTTTTGGAGGGTCTGTATGAAACTAATTTTATGGTATTAATGGCTGGTTTGCTCTCTATAATTATTTTACAATTATTGTGGTAACTTCATTATCTACTCTCCTTCCAGCTCATTATGGACAAACATTCCGACATCGAGTGTCGCTGTGTGTCATTTTGACTCTGAACGTTTGACACTCACATACTTGATCCATCTTTTTCGTTCAGCCATGCTTCTATTCTTGATGAGGACTGTGTTGTTATATTTAGTGTAATCATTGAAGTAATCTACTGTGAAGTAAAACTCTTATATTATTAGACTTTGTATGTTTTTACATATCATCTCCAAGTGTTCACTCCTCCTTCATACGTCCTCTGCTGGTTTTTGTGTATTTGCTTTTGACTTTATTGGCTTTCACATTTCGAGGTAGTTCATCTTAAATTTTCAAAAGGGCTTTTTTGTCTCGATCCTGTTTTGTGTTTTCTCAGTTGTTCTAGTGCAATTTAGACCAGAACTTTCCTTATTTCATTCACTAACAGACGAGTTGCATTGCTTTGGTGGGTTACTGCAGTTGGCACACTCTGGCCACGAACAGCTGTGGTCCTCATTCCATCCAGGTCTATTGTTTTCACCAATCGCATATTTTTCGTGATCTCGTTAAACAAGTGATTGTCCGACAGTCACTTGTTTACCAAATGGCATCCGAGCTACGTCTCTTCATTGTATATCAACTGACTGTTATATTTCTTTCTTTTATCTCCCCTGATGATGTGATTATTAAACGAAAGTGCACTTGGGAACTTATCGTGTTTCATATTTCCCCGTGGACTCGTAGGAATATACTTGATCACGCGCTCAATTGTGATCCTTTCCTAATATATATATATATATATATATATATATATATATATATATATATATATATATATAGAGAGAGAGAGAGAGAGAGAGAGAGAGAGAGAGAGAGAGATTATAGCGTTACAGACTGTGCTGGGAACACAACGGCATTATAGACTAAGTGGAAGACACAAAGCAGGGTTTTGTGGGAAGAATCCAATGGATTTATAGCTTTCGGGGGGGGGGGGGGGACTACCAAGGCACACAGAGAGAGAGAGAGAGAGAGAGAGAGAGAAAGAGAGAGAGAGAGAGAGAGAGAGAGAGAGAGAGAGAGAGAGAGAGAGAGAGAGAGAGAGAGAGAGATTGTGCAATGAGAGTTAGTCTGAGGCAGGGCTAGCGCGTGTTTCTTACCGCAATCTTCTTCCGCCTCTTACACTCCTGCCATCATCAGTTCTCGGTTGACCAAGTTGGTACTCTACCTTCCGCCTGATTTGTTCTCGAGTGTCACATTGCTCACCTCAGACGTGTTCCTCATTTCACCTGGCATAACACAGAGGAGCCACTTGGTTTTTCTTTCAGGGTATTTCTGTGTTTTTGTTTAGCATGTTTTTTTAATCATCATTATTATATCCTAGGATTGATTACAGAGTTAAGCACTTAATTACCATTCATTAGATTTTTGTCATGTTTGCTGCCATGCACATTCAATCATAAACTTTTCTTCTCTCAAAGCTGTCCAGGTATTCCATTCTATGAAATTCACAAGTTAAGTGTTCCTAAATTCTTTTTAATTCATATATTTTGGGTTGTTTGATTGTTGACCATGTAACACAACTGTGGTCAATTTGGTTTTGTTTACAATGAAGATGTATACGTTTTGAAAGTTCTCATCATCATTCCACTTATTACTTGCCAATCTGTTCTTTCAATGTCTCACATTTACAATGACTTCGTGACCATTTTCCCTAATATCTCTATCTTTCTCTTTCTGGTTCTTTGAAGACGTGTTACGCTTTATACATTTACACATTCCATAAGTTCTTTGTTCATAGTTATCTTCAGTTGAATTCCATGCTGTTCTCTTCTCTCCATATTGATATATCATATCCAAGTCCTCTTATCTCTTCTCACGTTATCTTTCGTTAATCTTATCGCTACGCTGAATCTAGTGCCCATCACGGGAACATCTCACTGCTCTCTGTTTTATCCTCAGTGGCTGCTGGGCTCATATCAGTTATTCCAAACACCAGTACTGAGGCCAGACAGAGAGAGAGAGAGAGAGAGAGAGAGAGAGAGAGAGAGAGAGAGAGAGAGAGAGAGAGAGAGAGAGAGAGAGAGACGTACACGCGATTTTCTGTCATTTTCTTGTCATGAACACAGTAAGTCGCTGTACTGTATAATCAGTCGGGAAAGACTGATGATTGTGATGACTGTCACGTCAATCTTAGTGCTGGCCTCAGAGGCCTGCCTGGCTGCCTGCTGTTGCGTCTCCCCTTCCCGAGCTGCTCGGACAAGCAGTGACATTGAGGAGCGAGTCATGTGGAAAAGAAAAGGGAGTAATTTGATCATTCATAAGGCTCACCCAATCAAAAACTCATCTCCCTCTTCCCATAATGTGCTTAGAGAGGAGCGCGAATCAAGCCGTTTGAGTTACTTCACTGTAGGCCACATAAATCCCATCTGAGTCATAAAGCAACATAGTAAAGTCAGTATATACTGTACATGATGCTGGGCGAGCCTGGTAAGTACACGTAATAAAATCTTGAGTCAATTTACCCACGTCTGCAGGATGCAAGGGTGAGGGGAGTATCTCCAGGGATGGGTGAGTAGGGTAATGATTCCTGGGAGAGAGAGACGGAGAGATGTGTAGTTAATGTCCTCGAGATAGAGAGATGGGTACGTAATGTCCTCAAGAGAAACGTGAAGAGGAACGTTCTTGGATGAAGAGACGAGTATTAATCCCTACACGATGCCAACTTAGAAGAGAGAGAAGTAAGAGCGAGGGAGAGAGTCGAGAAAAGTTTGTTCTGTGAGTGTTTGTGTGGCGGGGCTGTGGTCCAGCCTGGCTATACTGTGGTAATCTCTGGCCACATCTTTACGCCAAACATCGCCAACACTGGCCACAAGGACTCCATTCACGTGACGTCAGCCCCAGCCTCCCCTCCTCCTCACCAGGGGCACCGTGGTTATCACTCCCTTCTTATCTGCCACAGTTTCCGTTGCTCCGCCTCTGTATCAAACGTGTTCGTCACAAGAGCCTCTCTTGTTGGGAACTAAAGTGTTTAATGAATGTTCTGAGGACTGTGTTGGTGGTACGTGGGGGGCGGGGGGAAGGTCTGAGGACTGTGGTAGTGGTGTGTGTGGGGGAAATGGTCTAAGGACTGTGGTAGTGATGTGGGGGATGGTTTAAGGGCTGCGGTGGTGGTGAGGGTGAAGTGAAAACTGTGGTAGCAGTGTAGGGGATGGGCTGAGGTGGTGGTGTGGGGGTGATCCGAGGACTGTGGTAGCAGTGTAGGTGGTGGTGGTGTGGGGAAAGGTTTCAGGACTATGGGGATGGTGGTGTTGTGGGTGGTGATGGTGTAGAGGATGGTCTGAGGACTGTGGTGGGGGTGTGGGTGATGGTGGAGGGATGTCCGAGATGGTGTATACCGTGGTAGTGTCAGCGACGGTAGTGATGTGTGCACCTAACCACACCCAACCATATGCCGTCCGTACCCACGCCCTTACCCAGCCACGCCCGCGACCATATCCAGGCACACCCACGCCCATATCCAGTCCCACCCGCGTCCGTACCCTGACATCTCGTGTACGTACTCGGCCACACCCACGCCCGTACCCTGCCACACTCGCGTCCGCACCCAGCCACCCACCACGTCTGTACTCAGCCATACCCACGCCCGTACCCAGCCACACCCACGCCCGTACCCAGCCACCCCAATGCTGCTACAATACACAAACAATGTCTCAGTCCCCTCAACACCATTCAGACGTGGTGTGGAGGAGGCGTCTCCTGACGCTGACGCCCTCGATCTCCTTCATGACCCTCAGCCACGGGTGGTCACACCTCTAGCACACCCTCCATCCGTGGCCGTAGGCCTGGAGGGAGGAGAGCGGCGGCCTAGGGCGTAACAGATGAGTCCACTACTGTATTGATCACAGGAGTGGGAGGCCTGGACGGCGCCAGGGACCGGGGGTCGACGACCCACTCCGTCGCCAACTCCTCCAGCAGCCACATAACCACTGATATGTGAAGGGCAGGTACAGCAGTGAGCTGCAGTAGTCATATATTATCTTGTACGGGTTAGGTTATGGCAGAGATAAGTCCTTAAGATGAACTGATCGAGACCAGGTGATGACAAAGAAAACGAATGTAGGAAAACAGAGGCACGTCGTAAGACATGTTCAGGAGGTTGGTAGTTTGACTTATAACAAGGCAATAAGCCTTTAGTAGCATAGGAGAGAGGAGAGATAATAGGTTCCGAAGGCTAAGTCATGGAAAGAAAGAAACAGACATCACAACGGCTCACCACAAGGACGAACGCATCGTCACTCAGCTGTCCTTAATCTCTCATCTTAACAAAGCAATTAGCACCTCAGATCCTACCTCAGTTAAAGCAATTAACACCACAGCAGTCACATCAGTTAAGCGCTTAACACCTCAGATAAGCTGTCACCACAACTAAGCTAAGCTCTACCCTGCGCTGGGCTCTCATCTGGGCCAGGGCCTGACCACTGCCAGCCAGATGCTAGCCTGAGCTAAGGCAGTATTCAGCAGGAGACCCGTCACCACTACACCAGCATCTGAAGCACTCGATGACCACCACGACACACGCTGCGGCTCTGACCGGGGAGGGAGAGGGAGAGGTGGGTGATGATGGGAGGGTTGGTGGTGTGGAAGGGGGATGAAAGAGTATCAAGGGAGGAGAGAAAAGAAAAGGGAAGTCCTGTTCAAAGGGAGAGGTGCAGGGGAGGTAACGGTGAGGAGTAGAAGAATGAAGTGAGGCAAAGGTGAGGAGAGCAGAGGGACGGTGACGTGAGGGAGGACGTGAGGCAAGGAAGAGGGAGGACGTGAGGCAAGTTAGATAAAGGACTTAAGGCCAAGGAGAGGGAGGACGTGAGGCAAGGGAGAAGGAGGTCATGAGGCAAGAGAGGGAAGGGGTGGCACCTGGTGCACCAACCGCCCAGCTTGAATGACAATTTACATTTTATCCACAGGTCAGACAACCCGGCCTTCACTGTAAACCTGGGAATCAACTATTTGCTTTGGTCTGTTATTATGAATGACGTCATAAACGGACGACCTTCGGGGCATGACAGTGTTCCAACGTGTGCTGCAGTGAACACGTTGCTCACTGCATAAATCAAGACACCTTCTTATCTACTGGCAACAAGACATAAACATTATAAAAGCGCACTTGAGGATGTGATAGAAACATTCAGAATGGCTCGAGCTAAAGCGGTCGTCAGGACTGGCATCCTAGAGACAATCTGACAGGAATCTGCTCTTTGAAACACCACATCATCTGGTGTGCACCACTGGAAACTCGGCCCAGTAAACAAATAGTTGATCTTAAATTACTGAAGAGCATTACAGCCGAGTGAATCAGTTGCTATTCGAGTCTTTACCGGTGACTGACGACTTGTCATTAAAAACATGCTCTAACCTTCAACCTTCCCTAGTTCTAAAGTGTACCTTTTTGGCTTTAGTTTCTCCCCAAGTGGCGTAACCCTGTGCATTTAAGCTTTCACGGTTCAATTCCGTATGCCTTACGGCTCAAAATCTTACGTCAAGGCATTAAGGTCCCATGCTTTTTAGCTGTAATGTCTCAAGACTTGGTTCTGAAGCCTCACGCGTTTCTGTTCGAGGAAAGATTCCAACACATCCGTCATAAATCTTACTTCTCTGACGCAACCACAAATTGTTGACCGTGAAGGATTCTATTATTACACCTCTCGGTGACCAGCTTTCTGGGCTGAACACGACCACCAGAGACCAATTATTGATGAAAGTTTTCTATCTCCTTCCTTGTTCATCCACCTTCTCTTCTCCGTCTCTCCCACACACTCTCTCCTTCACCCTTTCACCCAGCCAGCTGATGAGAACACGACCCTGGCTTGATGTACACGTCTGCACACGAGACAGTCTCCCTCGGTGGATCACACACACACACACACACACACACACACACACACACAGCTGACCGTGAAGCCATTCATGTAGTCATTTATTTATGAGTATAGCAGGATGGGCTGTGGTTAACAACAGTGGCTCCCGCCTGGGGTTGGTCCATCCCCAGGAACCATACTTGCTGCTTCTACAAGAGCCCACCACACGAAGGGCACCACATGAACGGACGGGCTGGCTACGTAGGGCAAGACAACCTGTCTAGCATCGGTGATTACTCCCGCCCCAGCTAGTGGTGGAGGTGGTGACCCCTATGATAATGACACTCTATAATGACCTGGTGGACGTCAGCAGGAGGCACAGCTGCTGACCCTCGGGGCAGACCAGACGGGTCTCACGACGGGGGTGGCGCTCTGTGCACCAGTCACGACGCCAGGCAACACCGAGACGCCCACCTCACCCCAGCCATAAGCCACCACATGCTGAACCCTCGAGGGAGAGAGAGAGAGAGAGAGAGAGAGAGAGAGAGAGAGAGGGAGTACCCTCCAACCCACGAAGAGATTTTGCCATGAGGGCAGGGCCAGCGCGTGGCTCTCACCGCTTAATTTGTCCTGCATGACGACGTGTCGTTCCCCGCCTCTCCTCCTCCCACTTCATGTCCTGCTCGTGGCATAACTCCATCCTTCTCTGCGTCGGTTCCTCTGGCCTCCTCCTGTACTGTCGTCAGCCAGGAGTCTAATCCTCCGCTGAATGTTTATGTAGTCACTCCACGCCAAGCCCGTCCTTCTGCAGGTAGCGCCTGAAATAATCACACCCACGTCTTCGCCGGCCAGTCATGCATGTGTGTGTGTGTGTGTGTGTGTGTGTGTGTGTGTGTGTGTTATCATTGTGGTAGGTGACCATGGACTACTCCCGACTTGATAACTCTGGCTCAAAACATTGCTCTCTCTCTCTCTCTCTCTCTCTCTCTCTCTCTCTCTCTCTCTCTCTCTCTCTCTCTCTCTCTCTCTCTCTCTCAACCTTGTATTTGTTGTAAGGAATATACTGTGTCTCCCTCTCTCTCTCTTCCACGTTCCACAATGTAAGGCTCTAGAGTGGAGAGAGAGAGAGAGAGAGAGAGAGAGAGAGAGAGAGAGAGAGAGAGAGAGAGAGAGATGATGCCTGAAGCAATCTTTCTATCTCCCGTTTTCTTAAAGGAAAACTTAGCCACTTCCGTAATATGAGGTAGGTAGGTGGGGGAAATAGGACACAAGTGTTCTTGCAGCCAACAAAGGCAGCACCACGCACGCGAGCAACACGTGGCACAACCACGTGGTCAACACACCTGCAGTCATCAAGTGATTTCAGTAACATCCAGTATCCTGTTTTCTTTGTCTTATAGCAACGGGCATGACCCGGGCCAGACGTGCCTCCGTTATGGCCTTCTTGAGTGGAACGAAAATTAGATAAGAAAAAAGAATGGTGAAATTAATTAAAGTTCACCAGGTGTTCGTAGAACTGATTCTTAAAGGTGGAAAGGTGATAGGTAGAGGGAAGGACGAAAGATGGAGGAGGTATAACGGTCAATCCTCATATGGCCTGTTGCCGCACATAAACTATAGGATGCAGCAGCTAGACGAGTACCTCGGCTCTGAGTGTAGGTGGCAGCGACCTATGGAGCCAGCCGACGAGAGCAACGGTCATAATAACAGCTGTAGAGCAGGTAGAGGGTGGTAACATTATGGCGTACTGCAAGGGCTGGTCGAGGCGACGTTACTGTTATGGCGGTCAAACATACATACTCACACACTGCCTCCGTGGAGAGGTGGTTTGGCTTTCAGATCCACCAGTCTAACGGGCCGTGGTTCGAATTACTTTACGAGGCAATGCGTTCCCACTGTTGTTTCCACAACTGTCGAAATTCCGTGAACGTAAGTTTCCCTGGCCTGTGAGGCTGAGGCGACACGTGAGAGACCTCCCCTGTACCACAAGTGTGGCCACGCCCGCATACATCACCCACAACCCCCACTTCCTATCGCCGGGCCACGCCTCCCTCTCTGACTCCCCCCCTAACTCACAACGAGCAACATCCTGCCCGGCAGATCAAGGCACCGGTGCAGAACAGCAATGCAGCGTGTCATCTGTTCCCGGACGGTACGTACTACCCGACGTCAGGGAACTTCAGCGAAGACTAGTTTAACGTCAACACATGATGACCACGTCAGCAGTGTGGCCAGATGGCTACTACTGGCCTACTGACATTGGGTGCTGAGGCACAAGTGTTGTATGTACAAGGAATTACAATATCATCGAAAACAATGGCGTTGGTATTCATATTCCGCTGACTTGGTCTCCCCCACTAACATTAACTCCCTCTTGCGTAAGATATTCATACTCGATGATTACATTAAATGACCGCTCAACACAGCTGAACCTTTAATTGAAGAAACACGATAACTTTATCCTCCTGTGTACGATATTACACGTCAGGCAAACACCAAGACCTACTGAGAAACATTACATTTTGTACATTTTGTGTACTGAGATAATGACTTATGGATACACATTCCTCAACAACTATTACCAGAACACTTATAATACCCTACACTTGCCTGGGTATTTTCACCAAAGGTGTCAACGAGAATAACATGACGCACCGAGACGGCAACAGATTATAAGGTTCCAACACTCGCCAGGACATCAGTACTGAATTACTGATAAATGTAGATTAGTTATTTTGGATTCCCCGCGTAATGAAGTTATGCAGAAATTTTCGCGTGCATGAAAGTCTTTAACAAGCTTCCATTATATCATATAACTGGCTAAACACGTTCTAAATAATCATGAAAATACTTCTAAAACAGATATTACATGGGATTAATTTCAGATATATTGAAAAAACATTTTTGTTGTTAGATCGCTGGGTGTGTTTGGTGTGAATATATATATATATATATATATATATATATATATATATATATATATATATATATATATATATATATATATATATATATATAACCACAGGAAAATGAAACACAATAAGGTCCCCAGTGCACTTTCGTGTAATGATCCCATACCCAGGGGAAATGCAAGGATGAGATAGAAGACGTTGAACAGTCAGCCGATACACAAGGAAGAGACATAGCTAAGACGCCATTAGTAAACAAGCGTTACCGGATGGTTATGTTCGGGTTGGTGGTGTTCGGGTTTGGCATCATGCCTGTCACAAAATTTTATGTGAACAAGAAAGGGAACTGTTTCCAAATTTTGCCAACAACAAAACTATTCAGGTTGTGCCGGCAATGTACGAGGTATGAAGAGGACAAAAATGGTGTGGGTGAGTGGTTATACTGCTGAAAAACGCCGTTTCGCCATTCTCCCAGCCATACGCAAGAACGAGTAAACGAAGGCCTGGAGGGGTCGAAGTTGTATGTATATGACACTAAAACTGCATTGGAAAACAAATTCAATTCATAGGTAAAATTTTCGTAAAGATCCGTGACATGCACCACTAGGTGGGGTATGTGTCGATAATTCCGTAGAGGGTAGCGTGCGTGGCTACCACATTCCCATCAAATATTCACGAGAGGCCGGTCACTCCACCTGGCTGGCTGGCTGGCTGGCTACATTACCTTCCTCACGTGTGATGGACCCCCGTCTCGTGTTCCTAGAATGGATTTACGTCCTCCTACAACCACAGACATTTTGTCTGCCAACCAGGAGCTAGTCGAACCCCCTCCCCATTCTCTCTCCCTCTCCCCCCCCCCTCTCTCTCTCTCTCTCTCTCTCTCTCTCTCTCTCTCTCTCTCTCTCTCTCTCTCTCTCTCTCTGGCCACTGTCCATGTGATCGCTAGCAACAGGTAAGGAGGGCGGTGCCTAAGACCTTTCGAGAAGCTCCTGCGTCCCCAAGGCTGCACTACTACCAGTAGCAGGGAAATGCAGACTCCTCCGAGTGGTAAATTCTTTGTCGAGACTGTCCTCCCTATGGTAGTGCCTCGCCAAAGGTGAATTTTCACTCGCGGTGTAACCTCTTGGAGGCGAAGTCCAGTAACACTATATGTATATATATATATATATATATATATATATATATATATATATATATATATATTCGCCGTTTACCGCATCAACGAGGTAGCGTCAAGAACAGAGGACCGAGCCTTAGGGGGCAAATCCTCACTTGGCCCCCTTCCCTGTTCCTTCTTTTGGAAAAGTAAGAATCAGGAGGGGAGGATTTCCAGCTCACTGCTCCCACCACATTCACAGTCACCTTCTACGACACGCAGGGAACACAGGGAGTACAATCACGTCGAAAAAGTTCTCATTCGAAAGGAGTCCATCATTCACCTGCTACAGGAGGTACCGTAGACTTCGAGAAACAGAAAGAGCTCCCCAGATAATTCTGCGGGTTGTGTTGACAGAGAAAATTTCTTGCTGAAGCTGTCAGATGTTCAGTATAGTACAGACTGGTTAACATCTTACTGTTCGATGTAAACAACACGAACATGGTCTAACATCAGCACAGGTTTACAATGTATTGATTTTTCATGTTAGAACAACGGTTTTGCAGCCTAACCTCACCAAGACAGTTCACGTTATAGCGATCACTACATTGGCTGGACCAATGTTTATGTTGCCTAACATTCGTCAAGAGAAATATCTCTTATTAAGCAGAAAGGTATATGTAGCATAAATACTGGTACAAGGTGGGTGTAGTGAGGGTCTTAATAAACTCGACAGCTTTGACGTAAAGCGAAATTAACGCAGAGTTTAATTTGTTGTGGCCTTGTAATAAAACCATATGACAGGCACGCTTTCAGAACCCTCACGCATGTGACACCAAATGCCACATTTCCTCTTCCCATATATATATATATATATATATATATATATATATATATATATATATATATATATATATATATATATATTTTTTTTTTTTTTTTTTTTACTTTGTCGCTGTCTCCCGCGTTTGCGAGGTAGCGCAAGGAAACAGACGAAAGAAATGGCCCAAACCCCCCCCCCCCATACACATGTACATACACACGTCCACACACGCAAATATACATACCTACACAGCTTTCCATGGTTTACCCCAGACGCTTCACATGCCTTGATTCAATCCACTGACAGCACGTCAACCCCTGTATACCACATCGCTCCAATTCACTCTATTCCTTGCCCTCCTTTCACCCTCCTGCATGTTCAGGCCCCGATCACACAAAATCTTTTTCACTCCATCTTTCCACCTCCAATTTGGTCTTCCTCTTCTCCTCGTTCCCTTCACCTCCGACACATATATCCTCTTGGTCAATCTTTCCTCACTCATTCTCTCCATGTGCCCAAACCATTTCAAAACACCCTCTTCTGCTCTCTCAACCACTCTCTTTTTATTTCCACACATCTCTCTTACCCTTACGTTACTTACTCGATCAAACCACCTCACACCACACATTGTCCTCAAACATCCACACATTGTCCTCAAACATCCACACATTGTCCTCAAACATCTCATTTCCAATATATATATTGGTAATTTTCCGCGTTAGAGAGATCGCGGCAAGACAAATGACTGAACGTTATCTTGGAGAGCAAAAATGGGTGATTGAAGGAATAGTGGTTCCAACAACGTTATATGGTTGCGAGGCGTGGGCTATACATAGGGTTGTGCGGAGGAGGGTGGATGTGTTGGAAATGAAATGTCTGAGGACAATATGTGGTGTGAGGTGGTTCGATCGAATGATGAAAGGGTAAGAGAGATGAGTGGTAATAAAAAGAGTGTGGTTGAGAGAGCAGAAGAGGGTGTTTTGAAATGGTTTGGTCACATGGAGAGAATGAGTGAGGAAAGATTGACTAAGAGGATATATGTGTCAGAGGTGAAGGGGACGATGAGAAGTGGGAGACCAAATTGGAGGTGGAAAGATGGAGTGAAAAGATTTTGAGTGATAGGCGCCTGAACATGCAGGAGGGTGAAAGGCGTGCAAGAAATAGAGTGAATTGGAACGATGTGATATACCTGGATCGACGTGCTGTCAATGGATTGAACCAGGGCATGTGAAGCGTCTGGGGTAAACCATGGAAAGTTTTGTGGTGCCTGGATGTGGAAAGGGAGCTGTGGTTTCGGTGCATTATACATGACAGATAGAGACTGAGTGTGAACGAATGTGGCCTTTTTTTCTTTTCTTAGCGCTACCTCGCGGGGGGGGGGGATGCTATTTCATGTGTGGCGGGGTGGCGATGAGAATGGATGAAGTCAGCAAGTATATATATATATATATATATATATATATATATATCTTTTTCTTTCATACTATTCGCCATTTCCCGCGTTAGCAAGGTAGCGTTAAGAACAGAGGACTGGGCCTCTGAGAGAATATCCTCACCTGGCCTCGTTCTCTGTTCCTTCTTTTGGAAAAATTAAAAAAAAAACGAGGGGAGGATTTACGTTTAAATGTATTGGTATATACATATTTGCGTTTATGGCCGTTTATGTATATACATGTGTATGTGGGTGGGTTGGGCCATTTTTTTTGTGTGTGTGTTTCCTTGCGCTACCTCGCTAACGCGGGAGACGGCGATTAAGTATAATATATGTATATGTATATATATATATATATATATATATATATATATATATATATATATATATATATATATATATATATATATATACTTATTATATGTATGGATCATGGTGAGGTGCCTGGGGATTGGCGGATTGCATGTATAGTAAAACTGTATAAAGGCAAGAGGGACAAAAGTAAGTGTTCGAACCACCTGTTAAGTTGTATGTGAAGGTATTGATTGAAAGAGTGAAGGAACAGTGAGGTTTCAGAAGTGGTAGAGGATGTGTGGATCAGGTGTTTGCCTTGAAGAATGTGTGTGAGAAATGGAGAAAATGAAAGATTTGTATGTGGCATTTATCGATCTGGGAAAAGCATGTGATATGTTGGTAGAGATGCCTTGTGGAAGGTCTGACAAATAAATGGTGAGGGAGGAAAGCTACTAAAACCACCGAGAAGCTTTTTTCCAGAGTGTAAGGCGAGTGTACGAGTAGGAATAGAGGAGAGTGAGTGGTTCCAGGTGAATGCCGGTCTGCGGCAGGGGTGTATGATGTCACCATGGTTGATAATATTCTTTTATGGATGGGTGGTAAGGGTAAATCCACAGCACATAAATCGAGGAGAGGGGCGAATATGCAGTTTGCAGGGAGTGAGCGGGCCACGGAACTGAGCCAGCTGTTGTTTGTTAACGACACAGAACTGGAAGCAGATTCGAGTGAGAAACTGCAGAAGTTGGTGACTGAGTTCAGGAGTGTGTGAAAGGAAGAAGTTGAGAGTAAATGTGAATAACAGGAAGGTTTTTAGGGTCAGGTTAGTTGGGGTGTGACTCAGAATGGAGAAAACCTGGGGAAGTGGAGTGTTCTAGATACCTGGGATTAGGCATGGGAGCAAATGGAACCATGGAATTAGAAGAGAGTCATAGGGTGGGTGAGGGGCGAAGATTCTGAGAGCACTGAGGAATGTGTGAAAAGATTGATCGTTATATGAGAGGGCGAAAACGGGTATGTTTGAAGGTATAGTAATCCCAACGATGTTACATGGATGCGAGGCAGGGGCTATAGATCAAGATGTTCGGAGGAGAGGCGGATGTGTTGGTAATGATATGTTTAGCAATGTGTGGTGTAAGGTGGTAATAAATGGGTAAGAGTGAGAGGTACGGTAATAAGAAGAGTGTGATGGAGTAGACGTGCAGTATAAAGTGTGATGGAGTAGACGTGCAGTATAAAGTGTAATGGAGTAGACGTGCAGTATAAAGTGTGATGGGGTAGACGTGCAGTATAAAGTGTGATGGAGTAGACGTGCAGTATAAAGTGTGATGGAGTAGACGTGCAGTATAAAGTGTGATGGAGTAGACGTGCAGTATAAAGTGTGATGGGGTAGACGTGCAGTATAAATACCGGTATATGTGCATGGGGGTCGTCGTTTACACAAGAGCAGATCCGATAAGGAAGCAATTCCTCCCGCCATGTTGACGGCCTACGAGCGTTTTTCTCATAGGTCAGACGAGGCCGGCGCCCGCCCGGGAGGTTGCTGGGGAGGCACGAACCCGCTTCACTTACCAGATAAATAAACTCGTGCCAGGTGAACTCGATCACACCCGAGCAAGCAGCTGTGGTCATACAGGTTTTACGGTGGAATTTGAAAATAGTTTTCGTTCCATTTTCTGAATCTTTCCTCTTACATATTATTATTATTATTATTATTATTATTATTATTATTATTATTATTATTACTACTACTATTTTCATTATCATTATCATTATCTTATTATTATTATTATCATTATTATTATTATTATTATTATTATTATTATTATCATTATTATTATTATTATACAATTCCAGAACACTTTCTATGCGACTGCAGTATCAAGGTTGCGCTCCACGCAGGAGTGGGGAAATGGATTCTTTTTCGGAGAGAGAAACTCTCCGTCGAAAATATATTCCTTTGCTATCCACTGACGATGATGCAGCCTCAAGGAAGGTTACCACTCTTACTCGTGGTGTTACGAAATGCAGGTGGAGTCCAGTAACACCGACGTATTCTTCGACAATAATGTGTACGACTCCACGTACGTACACTCGCGTTGATTACGGATAAAGGATCAAAGAATCATTTCAGTACAGATCTTTCCTAAATAAAGAACAATATTTACAAATAAATGAGTTAATGACCTGGTTCTTATTTGTAATTATGGTGTTTCTGTATTTCTACAATTAAGGCACGCAAGCCATGGGTAAAACAGTCCCTTACAGCCGATTACAGAGCACAAATCCCGGCACTGGCTACAGTAGCTGTTACATAGTCTCTTAAAGTGAACTGTACTCTCTTCCCTACCATTCTGATCAAGCGGGCTGTTCGTGTATGCATCCCGCATACCAGAGTATCCGCTGGAAACGAATTAGGTTCACTGTTCCACTGGGCTGATCAAGGTTCACTCTTCCACTGGGCTTTCCACTGGAGGTGTAGCGTGCGACGTACAACATCTGTTTCCCACTGCATAGAAGAGACTCATCCTCCAGTGGTGACGACACGTCTGGCTTCAACCTGCCAGTGGTATTCTGAGGTGATTGAAGTAAACAATGTCTGACGCCATCTCCTGGTATACAGAAAATATTTCTTGTTACTTTCTCCGGATCAGCTGCCTCGCTGGGTTTCCAGGGCCAAGGTGGTACACCAGAATCAGTTCCTTCCAATAGCTCTTATGCTGCAGGTCCGCAAGGCCCATTGTGTCATCGTCCTCGTCGACTTCTGCCCTTTTGAGGCAATCGGTGCCAAATCTCTTACATTCTTCTCCCAGTATATGGAAGGATCAGTCAAGAGCCTCTCCCAGTATATGGAAGGATCAGTCAAGAGCCTCTCCCAGTATCTGGAAGGATCAGTCAAGAGCCTCTCCCAGTATATGGAAGGATCAGTCAAGATCCTCTCCCAGTATATGGAAGGATCAGTCAAGAACCTCTCCCAGTATATGGAAGGATCAGTCAAGAACCTCTCCCAGTATATGGAAGGATCAGTCAAGAACCTCTCCCAATACATGGAAGGATCAGTCAAGAGCCTCTCCCAGTATATGGAAGGATCAGTCAAGAGCCTCTCCCAGTATATGGAAGGATCAGTCAAGAGCCTCTCCCAATATATGGAAGGGTCAGTCAAGAGCCTCTCCCAGTATCTGGAAGGATCAGTCAAGAGCCTCTCCCAGTATATGGAAGGATCAGTCAAGAGCCTCTCCCAGTATCTGGAAGGATCAGTCAAGAGCCTCTCCCAGTATATGGAAGGATCAGTCAAGAGCCTCTCCCAGTATCTGGATCAGTCAAGAGCCTCTCCCAGTATATGGAAGGATCAGTCAAGAGCCTCTCCCAGTATATGGAAGGATCAGTCAAGAGCCTCTCCCAGTATCTGGAAGGATCAGTCAAGAGCCTCTCCCAGTATATGGAAGGATCAGTCAAGAGCCTCTCCCAGTATATGGAAGGATCAGTCAAGAGCCTCTCCCAATATATGGAAGGGTCAGTCAAGAGCCTTTCCCAGTATCTGGAAGGATCAGTCAAGAGCCTCTCCCAGTATATGGAAGGATCAGTCAAAAGCCTCTCCCAGTACATGGAAGGATATCCTTAGTAGGCTCGAGTACTGTAGTTTTCCCCTGCGTCATTACCCGATTCTTTCCTCCCAGCTGACTGAAAGGTCCATATCGGCCACAAAGGCTTTGGTCCGCGTGGCCGTGGCAACAGACTCTACAAATGAGTCCAAATGCGCACAAATCCAGGAGGGAAGCTGAGATGTGGTTCATGTGTGTCTCGACAAACTGGTCTCGGGTGTTAGTTACAGCCACACTCGCGAGGTGTTAGTTACAGCCACACTTGCCAGGTGTTAGTTACAGCTGCACTTGCCAGGTGTTAGTTACTGCCACGCTTGCAGACCAGTTTCTTCTTAGGACGCACTTGCTCCACCAACTCAGCTTCTGTAGTTGTACCAACACGACTTACTTTGTCGGGCTGTGAATCTATGGTCAAACGAACAACAGTCTTGGTAACTGTGTGATTCCTCTGTTTCTTCTCTTCAAATGCTTTTAAGTATGGTATTTTCACCATAGGATGGCCCTCACTGTGTTATTTCACCATAGAATGGTCTATAGTGGGCTATTTTACTATAGGATTGCTTTCAGTAGGCTATTTATCTGTAGGATGGCCCTCAGTGTGTTATTTCACCATAGAATGGTCTATAGTGGGCTATTTTACTTTAGGATTGCTTTCAGTGGGCTATTTCTCTGTAGGATGGCCCTCGGTGTGTTATTTCACTATAGGATGGCTCTCAGTGTGCTATTTTCACTTTAACATCACCCAAGTGTTGCTTCGTATTAGCTTTTTATTGTAAAGACCCTGGAATCAGTCCAAGAGGATAGAAGTCAAATTAGGTCCTTCATGTTCATTACCATCATTACCATATACTGTAACCTGATCAGGGCCTCAGTCAGTGGAGTGTCAACCACACTACGTCGACCAGAGAGGCGAGGGCCATGTACACACCTGAGGTGGTCCGAGAATTCTTCTATTAATGGTTATAACTTGATGCTGTCGGTCTTAATGATTGGTCTACACCACAGATGACCAGCCAATCAACCCAAGAGGTTTAACGACAGGTACACCAGTCTCACGCTAGGCACAAGGTCAGTAACTCAGAAAATGGAACGTGGTGATTGACCGTGACCTTTAACCTCTAGATTGTTGAAGATCCGAAAGGCATCTGACCAGCTGTACAGACCTGACCATCGTAGGGAACGTCAGGTCCGTGTTCTAATTGGTGCCACAGGCATTAAATGGCCTTGTGAACCTGACCACTGACCAGGTCACTGTTACAACTAGTGCCACAAGTACTAAATGGCCTTGTGACCTGACCACTGACCAGGTCATTGTTAAAACCAGTGCCACAAGTACTAAATGGTTTTGTGACCTGACCATTAACCAGGTCATTGTAACAACTAGTGCCACAAGTACTAAATGGTTTTGTGACCTGACCACTGACCAGGTCATTGTAACAACTAGTGCCACAAGTACTAAATGGTCTTGTGACCTGATCACTGATCAGGTCATTGTTACTAGTGCCACAAGTACTAAATGGTCTTGTCACCTGACCACTGACCAGGTCATTGTTACTAGTGCCACAAGTACTAAATGGTCTTGTGCCCTGATCACTGACCAGGTCATTGCTGTAACTGGTACCACAGGTACTAAATGACCTAGTGAACCTGACCAGTGACCAGGTTATTGTCGTCACTGGTACCACAGGTATTATATGTTATATGGTCACCTGACCTGACCACTGACCAGGTCAATATTGTAACTACTGCCACAACCACCAACCAGCCTTACGACATGTGATCAGTGACTCATTCTCTTCCCAGACAAGATAACATTTCCAGTAATGAAGGATTTGCCACCCTCTCACAGTCTCCTGACAACTGACCCATGTAACAATAACCATGACACAGAATATCTGTTACACAGGCACACGGCTGAGGACACTGGCTGGCTCAGGCAGAGGACAACACAGACCCTGCCACAGTCTTGACGCAGGAGACCCGATGGCTCGGTCGACGCCTGCCACTGGTCCTTTCTCCATCTGTCGAAAATCTGGGAAACATAAAATCTAAGGACTTCCTTTTTTTTGTTCATCACGACTGTCTTTTGCCTCAAGATTCGCACTGTGAATACTATTCGCCACATCAGATATTGAACCCATGAGGGGTTCGAACCAACGATAAGCGGTATACAACAACAGGAGCACTCAAAAAAAAAAAAAAAATAACAGGCCAAGAAGACAACTCTGTAAACCCAATGGCAGCATTACTTACACTGCCGTCCCTAATACTGCTTTCTCAAGACGAGTCCAAGATGATGACGATACGAACACCGTCTCGAACACCTCATATCGGGGAAAGACACGGAGTTCTTTATGAGTACTGGGGAGCAGACACCACATACCTGGTGACGTCAACGCTACGGGAAGGAAAACTGAGTGCCCAAACTTCCTGCCTCGCCACTTGTGTCGTGACAGATGTCCGGGGGTTTCCTCTTAACACATGCGTCGGTAGCTTCATGATAAGTGTGGGGGGCTACTTCATGACGTGTAGGATTGCTTCATGACAGGTGTGTGTGTGTGTGTGTGTGTGTGTGTGTGTGTGTGTGTGTGTTTCATCCTCGACTGGTTATGTAGGGTTACTTGTGACAGGTGTTTGTAGGTTACTTTATGACAGGAGTGTGGAGTTGCTTCATGACAGGTGTGAGGCGAGGCTTCATGACATGTGTAAAGTTCCCGACAAGAGGTGTATGGGGGTTGCTTCATGACAGGTGTAAGGGGGTTGCTTCATGACAGGTGTTGGGGATGTTTCATAAACGGTGTTGGGGATATTTGATGACAGGTGTGTTGGGGATGCTTCATGACGTGTGGTGGGGATGCTTCATGAGAGATATGTAAAGCTGATTCATAAGAGATGTATGAAGTTGCTGCATGAGACGACTGGCACCAGGTGACAAACATTATACTCAGTTTTCATGAAGAAAAAAAAAATGTCCACAGTATACCGTGCGGGTATGTGTAACCCACAACTCGTGTTAATGCCACAAATATAATCATTGGGCCGTTGATAAACCCAATCAGAGCAGCACATTGTTGTAAACATTTTGAAAAATGCAGTTTCCCTCCTCCGTATTTCGATTACTTTTACAAAAACTGGCCAAAACTTCCCGGAAGAAGTTTTTACATTATTACTAATCCAATATCTCATACATTTCTCTCTTCATCCTGTGAAAATTCATCTCATCATCTGTATATGCTACCTTGGTAACACCGTGCATTTAGCAGTGACCAATACCGTTCTCTTTTAGCAGTGACGTAATCTTATTCCCAGTGCGATGACAATATTTTTACAAACACTAAAACGTCAACTTACCTTCTAACTTTGACCGAACAATCGCAACACCTTTATTGATACGGGAAGATATCCAACACTAGAGTCTCTCTGATGACAGCGCCTGGGACGGATATTTAATGAGAAAAAAACTACCTCATATGCGAGCGAACCCTCAAGGAGCAACAGCAACCACGACCTCACTATTCGGGGACCTGAACACTAACTGAGTCCCGCCGGCCGCCCGCCAGCTAAGGACAGCGCCAGCGGCCAGACTCGCGGCCGGCCTTGAGGTGCCTGTTATCCTTTTACGTATTCACTTTTATCGACTCCTTTCCCATTGGTATTCAAGGCACCGGAAAATTTGTAGCCACGGGAGACTATTTTATCAATATGGTCTGGCTTTTAATAGGTTTGGGTATCGCTGTGGGGATTAATCTATTCATATGACAAATTGACATAAAGCGAGGAGATGAGAATGGTTCCAGCTATGATTTTTCAGCGCAATTGAGATGGAATAGTGGTGCATTTTCCCAGAGGAATGTTACGGTTCAAGTTTAAAAACCTACCATACTATTATTCAGCTGACTTAACCAGTGAATAAGTCATGAAAACGGCATGTAGAACAACTAATAATATTATTACCAAACCCGCAACGCACCGGCTGTGACAGCGGCAGTTGCTTGCCGATATTTTTAATTTCTGACAATCTCGACAATTTTAGCTCGCTACGGAATCGATTATATTCAGGCTCTCTGCCATACTTAGTATTTCCCCCTGATGAATGAAGGAGCAGAGGACCTCCTAGTGGAGTCGGTGCATAGGAGGGGAGGAGATTGAAGGCAGAAGGAAACAAATATGCACAAGTTATCGGGGTGTTCACCCCTGTGGCGTGAGGTTACGGCCCGCTGCCCAGCCAGGGAAGCTCACGATTTGCCTCCCCACACACCCACAACAAAACCCCACACACTAACACCCCACACATACCAACACTGCCTTGTACTCCACAACCACACCTACAGCTTCCGCCCGTGCCCTTACACTCGACGGAAACAAAAGATGTGCGCCACACATACCTTCCACAATTGTGTAT
The DNA here is from genome assembly GCF_036320965.1 of Panulirus ornatus. Classification (NCBI taxonomy): domain Eukaryota; kingdom Metazoa; phylum Arthropoda; class Malacostraca; order Decapoda; family Palinuridae; genus Panulirus; species Panulirus ornatus. Next base: position 82,256,723 of record NC_092225.1, on the reverse strand, counting down.
ACAAAACCCTAACATACCTTATAATAACTCGTTCCACCAACATACCGATATTCCTAAGCATCCTGACACGCTTAACTATATGGTTTCCCTCCATCCCAAAATCCTTAGTACACGCACATACCTCAGGATACGTTCACGTCCGCACTCTACCAAATACCTCAACAAACGCTTTTATCTAAGATGCATCCCCACCTCTCTCTGCTCCATGATAAATGCTCATGTTATTTAACACCTTCTTAGTCTTCCACCCGAGCCAGCTCTACCCTCCCTTGTTCCTACGCAAACTCACGTACCATCATTCTCAACACAACATAAACATGTATACTCCCAAACATATTTTGGCCCAAATATATCACATACCCTGTTCTCCGATGTAGCCATGTACACTTACACCACCAACATCCGGCCCTGGAACACATGCTTGCAAAACAGCGACGTACTTGGGTTTAGGGATGGCTCAGTGTGAAGTGTGACGCCGCTATATGCAAGAATTGGTATGTGTGGATTACTTGTATCGGCCAAGCGCCTGTAGAGTATTAAACTGGAAGGCAAGGAGACGAGGCAAACATTTTTTTTTTCTTAGGATGCTCAGCCATGCTGGGGATCGTAAAGTGCTGATTGGTGAAATGATGAGGTTGTGGGTCTAGGCTGTGGTTGCATGGAATGGATGATGTTACGACCCTTGGGTATGATGATCTGGCCTTTGAATCGACTCTTTATGGTCGTCATGTCGAGTTCAAGGGTTTTGCTTAAAGGTAAGCTGAAAGCTTTGGCTGTCGCTATTGTATGCGTCGTGTGATATCTAGATACGCATAGTATTAAAACATTGTTTACGTTATCGTGCTTAATCGATTAAATTATCGTATAAATGAGTTTCGTTGCGGTACGTATCTTGAATGCACGATAATATTTATCACCATTACGAAGATGATAGCCATCAAATTTATCTTTATATTGGTTATCGTCAGGAATAAGTTAGCCTGCCGCGTCAAGTTACCGAATTCCGGTGTTGTAATAGAGTACTTGAAGGATCGTAAACGAATTCAAGTTGGTGTGATAAGGTACTTAAACCACTTTACTTAAGGTGTTTGGTCATGGCACTCAGGGACTGAAGAACCTTTTAAGTGTGAATACTTTACGTTTCCAGGAAGCATCGTGCTTACGGCTAGTAGAAATGAAATCCTGAAAAGAATTACTAAAGAAAACTATCATAATCATTGCTCGTCATTACCAGATGTGGCTCATGGGAGAATACGGCCTTCGCGCTTGTATAACCCTGAAATAAAAAACGGTCATATCAAGCTTACAAAACACAGATGCCATTTGCTACGTTGCAAGCGCCATTTTCATATGAGACCAGATTCAAAACAAATGTACCACAGTAATTGATGGTAAGGAAGTGAGATATAAATGAGACTAAAACAGATGATGGAGTATCAGCAAACACGGCTGACGAGGCTGACGTCAGAGGGTGGGGGGCTGATGGAGGATGTGCTCAGGACGATGGATGACTGTGGCTCTAACTGTAAACCTGATCTGAGGAGCGACTGGGGTAGCAGACAGAAGCACAACAATTGGCCTTCCCACCTCAACCTACTCTGAACCTTCTTTCAACCCTAGCCTTCCACTCAACAACCTCATTTCTCTCACCTCGCACTCTACCCCTTGACTCACACTAACCCTCCTTGTGCATCATAACCCCTGTCAGAAGCTCGCTTTCTTTAAGACCCATGAGGGTTTCCCACGCTTTCAACCTCACATCCCTTCAACACACACACACACACACACACCACCCATGCAGCTAACCTCCTGAACCGTACCCACACAACCCTCGGTCTTTTTACACATTTACCCAAGATCTTACCTCATACACCCTACGTACCCAACGGAAAATAACACTCAACACGCCCTAACCACACCAACGTCGTACAAACAACCCCAAAGTGACCCGTCCCTACACAGACAACCCTACAGTGACATTCATGCAGACAAACCTTCGCAACCCTCCACAACAAGTAAGGACATCGCCCTCACAGCACTTCAGAGCCACAAGCTGAAACGATAACATTTACTTTGTGTCCGATCTCCTGCACACATGTTTGTTTACACGGGACGCGGGTTACGCCAAGCTTCTATGATTTCTTGAAAAAAGACCGAAAAAGACATTGCTCTTGTGATTAAAGGATAAACTATTTATTCCGGTGCAAAGCTCAGTTTGATAGTGCCATTTTTCATCATCTTTTCGGTCTCATTTTTTAAATCAATGGATAAAACCATTAAAGACGTCGCGCTTTCTTAGATATTCAGTAGCCCCGCGGGACCTTAGTACCACACACACCATGGCTGAGTCATGCGGGAAAAAGCTTGCCAAGCTGTATCGTGTCCTGCGAAAAACAAAAGTCCTTAAGTGGTATCGTGTTTCTGGGTTTATCTTTCTTCTGAGAAATGGCAAGGAGTTCTTGTACCCTATCTTCACGAGCTCAAGAAAGAACACATACAGACAAAAACACTTCCCGTGCTCACTGTCTCGCTCGAAGCCTCGTATTTAGCTATTCAATCTGTATTAGTTTCCTGTGGGAATGATGATCCAGTCATTCTTGCTTCATATGTTTCGAATCAAACAATCTTTTTGAAGATTTCCTTCCAGCTAAAGGATTTAAGGCATAGCTGCTTTATTGTTTTGAGCTGGACTTTCTTATGGCATCACCTTGATACATATTTTCTTAATGGAATTACGAATATAACTTGGAATGATGTCAGATATTATCTTCTTTTGAATCTTCTTGTTTTCCTGTGTATCGTTACATAAACAAATTCATCTAAAGAAAATAAATATTTACAAATTTTTCATACATAAAATATTCTCAAGAGTCATATGTGCGGTAAGATGATATGTAGTCGTAAATATACTTTCCAAAACCTGAAGAATGTGTTCATGGTTTTGCGGTTGGCCGTTATAACTTCACGTGGAAGGCCTTTATTATAGTCCTCATACTAAACTAACCAACATTCTTGAATTAGTTGAATTAATTTATTGTAATTGTTTGTTTTATAGTCCTACAACAGAATTACTATAACTCATTCCATATTTTACTGAAATCCTGGAATACCTACGTTTCAACGAGTGACTTCATTAAATTCCAAGTAGTTTGGGAGACGTTTGTAGATAATAGAAAATATGCAGAAATACGCTGAATCTTGGGCTTTAACTGTAGACTATCTCTCACATCTTGAAAATTACTGCGGTTTCCGTTCGACATATCTTTCTTTGTTGTAGCTGCGTTAGTCTCCGAAAATACCTCTTGAAAAACCCGCGAAAAAAAAGCTGACGCAGGCATTTCCGAAGAAAACGATTAATACCTTAAGATATACAATCAAAGAAAACGTAAAGTGTGGGGTAAACTATGCTAATAGGAAAGCCCTGATGGGTGTGTGGATTATTTCGTACTTCTCAACTTAGAATATCAATCATTTTAAGAGGGGTTCGATAATGGACATACAAAACAGAAAAACCAAAGTTAACATGACCAACTGTAAGTCAAACAAAGTGAAACTTGTTCCATGATTATATTCCCATAAAGTTTCCACGAATTAAGACATTTGCATCACGACGGTAGAATGAAAAAGAACGAAGGTTACTACAACGTTGAGAAAGTTTGACGTCATCCTCAATGACAAAGGTTGGTTAGGTCAGTCGGGAACCAGAAAATCAGTTACCTCACTCTTCAAGCGGGAAACATTATGTCATATCTGATGTAGTCGCCTCAGCAGCCATGGGGACGCCTCTCTGGTCACCCCAACAGCCAGGGGAACACATGACTGGTTACCCCAGCAGCCAGGGAACACATGACTGGTTACCCTAGCAGCTGGGGAACACATGACTGGTTACCCCAGCAGCCAGGGGGACACATGACTGGTTACCCTAGCAGCTGGGGGAACACATGACTGGTTACCCTAGCAGCTGTGGGAACACATGACTGGTTACCCCAGCAGCCAGAGGAACACATGACTGGTTACCCTAACAGCTGGGGAACACATGACGTTACCCTAGCAGCTGGGGTAACACATCACTGGTTATCCCAGCAGCTAGGGGATCACATCATTGGTTATCCCAGCAGCTAGAACACCACTGATTATCCCAGCAGCTGGGGGAACACATCACTGGTTATCCCAGCAGCTAGGGGATCACATCACTGGTTATCCCAGCAGCTAGAACACCACTGATTATCCCAGCAGCTAGGGGATCACATCACTGGTTATCCCAGCAGCTAGGAGAACACATCATTGGTTATCCCAGCAGCTGGGGGAACACATCACTTGTTATCCCAGCAGCTAGGAGAACACATCACTGGTTATCCCAACAGCTGGGGGAACACATCACCGTCAAAGCAGTACCGTTACATCCACCTACGTCATCACCTGAACCACCACTCCGTCACTTCAGTAACAAGTGATAAACGACACCATATCCCTCATGACCCAGCACTTCGATCATGGCCCCCACCGGCCGGACACTGATAGTGCAAACCCCCATACAAACTTACCTGGATTTCGTCCATCCGTGAGGTGGGGGTTGGCATTTTCTCAATCGGGAACGTATCTTCACAACAAACACCAAAGTCGGCGATCGTATTTTTTTTTTCGTTATATGTCGATGGTTATAACGTTATAACGAGCGACCTGTCGTGGTGGTGTGATTGGATCAGAGACGGCGGCAGTAATGGTAGGAAGCAGTTACCTCCACGAATCACTTCGCCCAACTGGAGGCTCTGGGGAGGAGAGGTGGTGCTGTCCATAGAGACGGGAGGGAGGGGAAGGGGGGGGGGGGTGAGACAGCTCCTGCTTGACCCGTTACTCACCACCACCTCAAAGGGAAATTCGCCGTCTCGGGCTTACGAGACAATTGGCAACCATCCTTCATGAGCCACGGCTCTTAAGAAATGTTGTATATAGGAAGAATGAATCACAGAGGTAAAGTTTACGCGATAAATTTCATCGTGTCCGGTGGCAAGCAGTTCGTTATTTGAAGAAAAAAAAAATAGACCCTTAATATGGCAAGAGTGAGAGTCCCGTGCGGGGGTGTGGGTGACGTGACGATGACGTCATGTTTTTCAGGCAAGCGGTCCAGGCGAAAATAGACCAGAATGCCCGAGACAACACTGCTAGTGGGCGGCAGCCTACTCTTTTACGCCTGCTTAGGTGCTGATAAATGAAACTTGGCGTTTTTATTATTCTTTTTTTTCTCTCTAAACGAGCGAGTCAGGTCTCTTGTGCCTCGTTTTCTACGTTAACAAGATCCCTGGGTGAGGGGTGGGTGCAGAAGCGCTTTGACGAAATAGCCTTTAGTGAATAAAGGTTAATTGCCTGCCCTAAGAGGGCCAGATATGGTTGGCCGCGTCACATATTTGGTATTAAGAATGTGCATCGTATATCTGTCCATTCTGTCTTTGTGGATGTTCGTCTGTCCGTTCTATATATAAATACGTCACTCTTTCCATGTATTTTATCATACATAACATACATGATGTTATTTCATATTGTGTTTTATTCAGTGCATAAAATGTTACTGTATATGATATGTAGATTATGTCTCGTAATGTATTCTGTTGCATATATATATATATATATATATATATATATATATATATATATATATATATATATATATATATATATATATATATATGTTATCCCTGGGGATAGGGGAGAAAGAATACTTCCCACGTATTCCCTGCGTGTCGTAGAAGGCGACTAAAAGGGGAGGGAGCGGGGGGCTGGAAATCCTCCCCTCTCAATTTTTTTTAATTTTCCAAAAGAAGGAACAGAGAAGGGGGCCAGGTGAGGATATTCCCACAGTGGCCCAGTTCTCTGTTCTTAACGCTACCTCGCTAACGCGGGAAATGGCGAATAGTTTGAAAAAAAAGAATATATATATATGTGTGTGTGTGTGTGTGTGTTTGTGTGTCGGTGGAGGGAACGAGGAGAAGTGGGAGACCAAATTGGAGGTGGAAAGATGGAGTGAAAAAGATTTTGTGTGATCGGGGCCTGAACATGCAGGAGGGTGAAAGGAGGGCAAGGAATAGAGTGCATTGGATCGATGTGGTATACCGGGGTTGACGTGCTGTCAGTGGATTGAATCAGGGCATGTGAAGCGTCTGGGGTAAACCATGGAAAGCTGTGTAGGTATGTATATTTGCGTGTGTGGACGTATGTATATACATGTGTATGGGGGTGGGTTGGGCCATTTCTTTCGTCTGTTTCCTTGCGCTACCTCGCAAACGCGGGAGACAGCGACAAAGCAAAAAAAAAAAAAAAAAAAAGAATATATTGCCACACTGTATTGTGCGTGTTGTTATTTCATGTTATATTGTTGTGTATTATATATGTTGTTAGTATTTATTGTTAGTCTTGCACGGGTTATGCTGAATGCCAAGTATATCCATACATCTCTACTGGACCAATACCTCCAGCCCATCTATCTCCACTTGCTTAGTATCTCTCTCTATCTCCACTCGCCCACTATCTCTGACTTATTTATCTCTACTCACCCAGTATCTCTAACCAATCAATCTCCACTCCCCCAGTATCTCTGACTTATCTATCTCCACTAGCCCTGTATAGATAGGTTATATGTACTGGGCGAGTCACCTATCGCCCAGTACAAATAATGTATCTATCTCCGATGGCCCAGTACATATACCCTATCTGCCTCCACTCGCCCAGCACCTATAACCTATCCATTTCAGCTGGCCCAGCACTTATAACCTATCTATCTATCTCCTCTGGCCCAATACCTCAGACCATCGATATACACAACAGCGCGACTCAGCGTTGCCAACATTGGGATATACCCTGTGTCTACCTCCGACAGGAAGAGGCGTCCGGCCGGCGGGCGAGGCTGTGACGCTCCTCCCCCAGCCCGGGACACACCGCCTTACTCAACGCTGAAATTAGTAACTCAGTCCTGTATTGTCCCGCTGACGGTATTTCAGCATCATGGTATTTTTTTTCTTTTGTGTGTGTGTGTGTGTGTGGGGGGGGGGGGGGGGAGGAGAAGGTATGTGTTCATGTGATTTTATTTCACGTGTAATTTTTCTACATATGTGGCACGACATGTTGACAATACTTGTGTGGTTTGCAGCGTTGTTATATTTGCTTTTAAGTAGGTGGAACTAATCGCCGTATATCTTCACTGCCAAAGCACTGAATCCCTTATATCAACCCTAGTCAGACACTGAACCCCTTCTGTCTTCTTAACCCAGAAACTGAATCCCTTATGTCTTCTCTACCTAGACACTGAATCCTTTATATCTTCCTAATCCAGGGACTGAAACTCTTATATCTTCCCTACTTAGACATTGAATTTCTTATATTTTCACTGACCAGGCACTGAATCCCTTATATCTTCCCTACTAAGTCACCGAATCCCTTACCTGATCCCTAACCAGGGATGAATGTATTATACATTACCGAGGCAATGAACGCCTTTATCTCCACTACCCAGTCACTGAACTAAAACTCTCACTACCCAGAAACTGACTCTTTATTAATCAGTATCAAGGCATTGACCGTAATGCCTTCAGTACTTAGTCACTGGCCCTATTGTCTTCAATACCCAGGCATTGACCCTGTCATCTTTAATACTGTGTTATTGACTCTATTAGTTTCAGTAACCAGGAAATGAGATACTTGCCCCATGTGTTCGTACGCTAGGCACCTGTGCTCGTGCACTTTCATGTGGTTCCACCAACCACTCTCTACCTATGCACCAACAAAAGCTGGGTCATTACCTATTGTCTTCACGACTGGGTATCGAACCCCAGTGTCCTCACCACTTGAACATTAATAGCACTGTATCCTCACTATCTTTGATTCATTATCTTCACTTCGGCCCCTGCCACTTCTGCATTTTCCTCTTCCAATCTTCACTTACCATGACACTACCATGATAGTCCTACGCAGGCATTGACACTCCTCCCGCTATCTTCCGTTTCTCATGTCAACATAATCTGTAAGTTGTCATCATTTCTATATTACCCCATGCTGTCTTTATCAATCCTTCTTAGGATTATTTCAGTGACAGTTTATCACGGAAAATGACGCTTCAGGGAGTAGCCAGGGAGTTCTTTGAGGAACTGAGTGAAATCTTTGAGGATGTGGCGATGGCAGACCTTCTAACACAGGAAGAAATCAACGGCGAGTTGAATGAACTAAAGAGAGTCGTAACGAATGGTAAAGAATGGCGGAAATGTTACGTTCGGCTACAGAAACTACATGGAAGGAGCAAGTAGGAACGAACCTTCGCCATGATGTAGTTCATCGTACGTTCATTCATCATCGGCTTTGTGACGTTCTTGATCATCTATATCTACGTGTACGAGATGTTCTGAGTATGAGGTTATTATTGTGAAGGATTATTAACCCCGTCACTTGTGTTGTACAGGACGGGTTGGGAACTGTCGTCAGTTTGTCTTTAAGACTAAATATTGACCTGGCAGAACCTACTGTATACTATTTTTCAGACTAGTAAACCTTACATATTCTGTATGTGAGAACAGATAACACGGTATTTCTTAGTGGTGTTAGCTGAGAACACAACACCTCCCTCGATGGGAGAGCTGCTGTGATATGAGCTCACACGACTCTGTGGAGCTACCTATAATTGGTGAAATAAAAAAAAAAAACACTTCTGGAAATCAAAAGACCTTCCGTGTACCACACTTTAGTTGGGGATGAGATTTACCATTATGTTTAATATCAACTACATTACCAATACATTGTTGTTATCTTCCTTCCTTTGTAGTAACTGCCAGCGGTTAGATATAATAAATAAATATTCAGGGCACACACCAAACGTTTCCGGGAACAATATCAGCGCACCATGACATTCATGTGTTTTTGAAACAGCGAAAATAAGATTATAAACTGCTTCGTTAACTCACGTGACGTTTTCATAGGTTTTGCTGATTTGTATGCATGCATACGCTGAGGCTTTCACTTATATAGTGCTTAATCCACTCACATGTGTGAACCTGGACACCATGAACGTTATGTGGTAGTTATTGTTCGTCAAGACTAGCACACACTGGAATTTGCTGACGTGGTCTTAAGGGTTTTATGTTTGTGAAAATACTCCAGCCATCCTGGATACTAGATTCCATACAAGGCACTGCATCTACCAGACTGGTCAGATGTCTTAAATGGCGACTAGTGCTGGATCTTCCAACTAAAGGTTAAGTGGAGCTGTACCGAACTTTAGTGTGATGATCATAAAATATTTGTTGTCCACCAGCTGTACCAAGGAGAGCAAATATTTCTAAAGTACGTAGACATTTTCTCACTGAATTGAGATTGAAAAATGTTTTAATTTTCTCTTGTGAACTATTTTTCTTTTCTCTTTTTCAACTAGTGATGCATTAACTATTCATATCCTTGTCTCCATGCGCAATGTCTATCCATTTGGAATGGTATTTGCAAATATGTGAACTAAACAGGTATCATCTCTTTACGTGGGCTCCTGCGAACTTTCTTGTTTTCTTTCCAATTAGATTATTACTAAATGCTTGTTGAGACATGATGCTTGTGTCTTATCAAAACGATTCTATATCAGTCATGTGAAGAACAATGTAATATAACATATCAGAAGTCTTGCTATACTCTTCAAATTTTGTTCATTAATATATTCAATAATGTATATTTTTTTGAATCATGTATTCAAAAAATCCTGTTAAAAGTGGTGTCCATCAGGGTTGTCTCCAGTCCTCTGCCTTCTTTCGTCTCCTTATAAATGATAACAGTTATCTAACTTGTAACCCTGATCTATACCGATGATTCCACTGTTTATTTCAACTCTCTTCTCCCTCCAGACTCCGATATTCATTCATTTTCTCGCACTGCACGTATTTCCTTTCCTTTTTCAAACATGGACAGAATCCCAAAATGGGGAAGAGGTACCCTGGTTGAATCTAGCAGTGTAAAAACACAATTTCTACTAATGGTTCTTTTAGAATTTCGCTTTTTCTTAAATTTCAGAGCGTTACAATGCAACTCAGCAGCAACAGTGGTATGTTAGGCGTGACCACATCTTCCGATCTGTCCTGGATACCTCACGTAATGAACCCCACAGTATCTTCTTCCCAAACGCTGGGGGGTGTTATATAGGTGCCGTAGTTATCTTTTAAATGTGAGCAAGTATTCCATATATACTGGCGTCTCATTCGCCTTAGTATGAGTACGAATAAGGCTCCCCTTTCACCGTTCTCTTTGCCAAATTGGAATCAAGAGCCTTCTGCCTTATTTACCTTTCCTATCACCTCTCTTTTGTCATCCCTTTCCGTCCGTCATGGCGTTGCTGTCCTCTTTTTGTTCTACAAGTATCATTTTAGCCTCTGGTCTCGTGAGCTGTCCGGGTGTCCCAGCTGCTGAGGTCTGGACCCTCAAGCATTGGCTGCTGCTTCCATTAGTTTATGAGTTAAGACCGGTCACATGAGAGTTGACTGTTATGAGACATCGTTTTTTAATGTGCACACCAAACCTCTGGATTTTTCTGCAGTCTTTTAACTTTCATTCTTCCTGTGACATTTTCGCATTGAAACCCCAGGACTACAACCAGTTCATGGAACTTGAAGTAATTTCTTCCCATCTTTATCTCAAAATCTTCAATTTATTCTTTCCTCTGAGATGGCCATTAATGGGTCATCATATTTTCCCCCATGCCATGTAGGCTTACCCTAAAGATAATAGAAATAGAAACATCCAAACATGGCCGGGTTTTTAGTTTACTACAGTATTATACCGCAATGTGATATATAACCAATTTCACTAATGTATTACCAGCTATCAACGTTATGTCTTCCACTTCAACAGGTTTGGACAAGGTGTTTATCGTTTAAGACGGTACACACGACGTCCCAAGATTTTCGCCAAACTGCCTGACGATAGACGTTTCCCGTCGCCAGTGAGGGAGCCACTGGAAAGAGTCCCTTCAGGTAATGTTTCTGTAATATATAATCATATATGATTAATGAGATGGTCATGATTAGAGTATTCAGGTTCCGTCTCGGGTCATATCTAAAGAAAAAAAAGTAGTTCCAACACAAAATTCCCATCACTACAAACAACTCTTGCATCGAGCGCAGCTCCAGGTTAGGTTAAGGTTATGATAGCACGCTGTTGCCTCACATTACTGTGTGGCCGTTAGTAACCCAAGGGTGGGTCGTTGTGATGTCTTTTTCTTTCCCTACACTGCTAAGCTTTGGAACTCTCTACCATATTATTTATTTTTCCTAAGAGATACGATCTGTCCCTTTTCAAGAGGCAGGGTGTCCTTTTCCCAACAAAATTCTGAAATCAAGTTATTTTCACCTTCCTTATCTCTGCAATCCTCTCTGTTCATTAAAAAAATATGTTATGTTAACTTGGGACATGTTTTAAATTAGCACTGTTAGTGTTTAGGCTTAACTTGCGCCATGTCAGGGTAGGTTGAGTTAGGCGTTGTTAGGTAAGAGTATTAAACATATGGCTAGGCTTGATTAACCTACGATACCTTTGGTGGATTTAACCTCCTGCAAGTTCGTCTGTACTCCACTCGGTAAGGTTTGGCTGTGTATTTTGTGTTAATGTCACCCATGATTCATGTCTCTGGTAAGTTAGTTTAGACTACAACGAGTTAGAAAATATATAATAGGCTATACAACGAGTTAGAAAATATAGGACAGACCTAATGGAATTTGTTTTGGGTCAGATTCGTCTGATTTACGTCAAGGTGCATCTTGACGAGCATTTTAGTCAGGACGAACCGAAGAAGAGTGCACGAACGAACCGAACAAGCTGTTCGAACACAAGTTCGATGTATTCTACGTGTTCACCGGTGCTCGTATTTATTACCAGTTACCACCGTGTTCCTCAGGAAGGATTTGTCTTTAGGAGCAGGTGCCTTCTTAAGCATTTATTCCTTACCCAAAGAGGAGGAAATCGGCGAGACAGTGGGCAAAGCGACTATTTTCTATTTTCGACGCGTTCAACACCTGATGTTCCCAGTAATAGAGAAATAGTTATTTGTTAATGTCAGCAGACGAGTGTAATGGTCGTTACCAGCGCTGACTTTCTAACGTGAATTGATATTATTTTTTTCTTGATGGATGACTAAGACTTAGCTGTATGCTAGTGAACCTATGAGATGGCAAGAGTCCAAGATGTTGATTTATTATTTACTATTTCATGAAGACTTGTCATGTTGGGAGATACAAGGGTAAAAGATAAAAGCAAATGACTGTTTATTGCACGTCAGAACATCTAATAGTTCCTGTTACCCTTGTGCCATGACCCTGGCCCACCCTCCCATCAGCCTGGTCCTCCTCCTCCTCCGTCTAGGTTCCGTATCATGTGAACCAGCGGGTATCTTCCTGGCTTGCCATTACCTTCTGTCTTGCTGGCTGAAACTAAGTCTTCTCTCTTCTCGTTCCCTGTGACTCGCCCTTCCAAGAGGCTTCTCCCATTCTCCTGTTTAGCTCTCCCATAAGATGTCCTTCTGCGTTTACCGGGAATAACCCTTCGTCAGTCGTCATGCCTGGTATAACTTGCTCAGGACATTCCGAACACGCGTCTCAAAAGTGACTTTTCTGCTGACGTCTGTCGCCTGTTATTCTTCTACGAGTTCGTGTTTCCCCGCGAACCAGAGGTCACCTTGCTCAAGGCGGTATCGTCATCGTCAGTAGGACGGTAAGGAGTATACTATTAAGGGTCTCCTCGGTCAAAAAGAGTCCACCATTTCCCTGCTCATGAACGGAGTGCAGCCTTGAAGGTGCAGGAGCCCCATAAAAGTGTTCCTGAGTATGTATATGTATCAAGGCTCTTTCTTTATTGGTGGAGGCAACAGTAACTTGCATGTTCTTGACGGAATGGATGTAGTACCAGGTGTGTGGGGCACAAGTGTGGCTGACAGACACGTGGCTGACGGTAGTCTCGGTGAGGGGAATGTGGGTGAGGGCGTCGTGGGCATGATGCGGGCGTGTGGGCGTGAGGGCTGGCGGACCCGGGTATGGTGGGCCGTCCACATGTGTCGGGTGAGGGCGTCCGAGCGTGTGTACCTGACGAAGGTAATGTTTCCATCAACATAATGATCAATATGATGTACACAGGTGAGAAGTATAATGATCAATGTGATGTTCATAGGTGAGATGTATAATGATCAATATGATGTTCATAGGTGAGAAGTATAATGATGCAAATGATTTACAGTTGAGCAATATAATAATCAAATATTATTCACAGGTAAAAAGTATAGTATCACTATGCTGTGACAGGTGAGACGTGCAATGATCAATATGATTAACACAGTTGAGAAGTATCATGAACAGTATTATTCACACAGTAGAGAATAGGGCAGGTGAGGAGTACCGCAGAGTAGCTGCAGAAATAAGCTTACTGCTTATATGAGAATGAAGCAGTCCTACCTGGAAATAGGGAAACTAAGGAAGAATCAAGGAAGCGATCGAAGAGATGAAATAAGGTAAAGGAAGAAAGAAAATAAAATAACGAAGATGGAAAGCAGAGAAGGACTGATAAAGGATTAACCAATTTTGCATATTTCGTCCATATCAAACGTTTTACTTCAGTGTTACGTATCTACGTATGTTGATGGATTGAATGGTTATCAACAACCAGAGACCAGTAATGGTTATCAACGACAGGAGATTATTATTATTGGTTATCAGTGACCGGAGGTCATTATTGAGTATCATTGGCCGGAGGTCATTACTAATTATCAATGACCAGAGATCATTAATGCTCACGTTGGTTATCAACAACCAGATATCATTTATGGATATCATCAACCAGGGATCATTAATGGTTATCAACAACCAGAGATCATTAATGGTTATCAAGAACCAGAAATCATTAATGGTTATCAACAACCAGAGATCATAAAGCCAGTGCCTTTAACATACTTCCAGTCTGCGAAGTTTCAACTCTGACCACTTGGTCGAGAAGAAATAAATTGCGAGATATCTCAAGACTAAAGAACTGCCACTAGAAGAAGAGGAGGACATTAACACAGAAGAGAGGCGAGTGTGAGGGAGGGAGGGTGAATTACCTGTGCTTGCAGGCTGGCAGGGGGCAAGTGTAGCTCCGCTTGGCCTGCACCGGCAGGTGGGTCCTCTGATGCTTCGTCAGGTGGTCCCGCCTCACGAACCTCCGGCCACACCTCTGTACGGCCAGACCAGGATTACTTTAGTGTGTACCCAGGGTGAAGGATGCCGCCAGGTAGAGGAAGTGTGTTTGTGTCATGGTGTAGTAATGTATGATGACGCGAGTTGACCTGAGTGTAAACAGTGAGAGGTTTGCCCATGGTTCTTACATCTAGTTATATTTATTCTATTCTTTTTTAATTTACTGTTGTATTTACGAGTTAAGAGACTTGTGGGTACAGAAACTGAAAAACGATTGACACAATCCAGAAAAGTGTATAATTAAACTTAGGTAAACAAATGCTCAACGAAGATGAAAAATGAATTTCACGTGTAAGATTCACTAGCGGATGTAAACAATCATAAAGATTTGCTTTGACGTAAGGATTACTTCCGCACAGTAGAGCTATAACGAGGGCATGGCCAGCAGGCATTAAGAGGACATAACACCAGCTACTGGCCATGGAAGAGGGAAGCTGGGACGTCTGACCCAATGGTGTTGACTGTATCGGTAGCTCATCTGTTGTACTTATCATTATATCAGTGTGAAACAAATGACAAACTAGAATTCTACACTTAAATGTGTTACTAGAGCTGACCCGCTCACACCCTAAAATGCAATCGTCTACCACAGAGACGCTTTGCCTCACCTGGCAGAGAAAGGGTCGGTTTCCTGAGTGTATCCTGGAATGTCTGGTCAGTTCCTCGTTCCTGCAGAAGGCTCGCCCACATCCGGATTCCTCACATACGAACGGACGCTCACCTGGGGATGAAGACAGCTTTATTCATTTGTTTATTTTTACGTTGGAGGCTCCAGTCACTCACAAAAGTTCACATTAAGGACAGGCTTTCACTGAAATATAAACAGGTCAATGAAAGGAAAAAAGAGGCGACCAGGAAAAATATTTACGAATTATGAGGATATGCTTTTGGATGTCTTTTAAAAAGTGCCAGGTCATAGTTACTGGGAAAGATATGAAAGGGTAGAGAGTTCCAAAGGTTCGAGGTGTAGGAAAGAAACAGTTATCAAAATGGCCCAACCGTGAGTTACCAACGGCCACACAGTAATCATGTGACGCAGAAGCTTGCCGAGCATCGCGTGGTTAGTTAGTGATGGGGGCACACGAGCAGCCAGCTCTCGGGAGCAAAAACCTAGGTAATATCTATAGAAGAGGGAAAGTAAGCAAACGTTGTGGCGTGGGGCAAGTGGGTCAAAGTCTCAAGTTAGCGTAGGAGAGTTTACAAGCAGACCTACCCTACCTGGATGTTACTTTTCCCAGACATCAAACTAAAGTTGGCCTCCCTATTTGAATCATCAAGATGTTCGCCTGTCAATAAAGCTATGGCCTTATGCGCTTGGAAATCAGTAATGCATTATATACATTGTCACGTTTTACTTATCTCTTGACGTCAGCTTGGTAACTTTCATTTCTGTTTATTTGTTTGTTGTGTCCCAAGAAGGCGATAAGCTGCTGATAACGCTGATTTAGGTCGCTCGTTCTTACTGATCATCGCCACTTAGTGCTAACCGTCATCAGTTGTTGTATAAAGTTTGCAAAATGTTTTAGCTGGCAATAAAGTCAGGTTTCCTACAGAAACTTTACGTATGTACGAGACTTATCGGTTTGTGCTTCGCAGAGGGAGGATGGTGTCTTCTTGAAGGCAGAGTTGTGGTATGGTGTCTGCTTGAGGGTAGTGTTGTGGTATGGTGTCTTCTTAAGGGCAGGGTTGTGGTATGGTGTCTTCTTAAGGGTAGGGTTGTGGTATGGTGTCTTCTTAAGGGCAGGGTTGTGGTATGGTGTCTTCTTAAGGGTAGGGTTGTGGTATGGTGTCTTCTTAAGGGTAGGGTTGTGGTATGGTGTCTTCTTAAGGGTAGGGTTGTGGTATGGTGTCTTCTTAAGGGCAGGGTTGTGGTATGGTGTCTTCTTAAGGGTAGGGTTGTGGTATGGTGTCTTCTTAAGGGTAGGGTTGTGATGTGGTATCCTTCGTTAAGATGTTAAAAGATTTATAATAAAGGATAAATAAGATGATGTCGTACGGGAGAGATATGGATGTCCACATTCTATTCGTTTTTGTAAGCAACTGAATGTATTTTCATCCAACCTGTCGTCGGGGACAGAGAGATATAGATTCATACATATATTCACTTTGACAATAGGGGATTGGGTATTGTACTTATGTTTACACGATGGTCTCTCAGTGATTCATGTGTCGCCTCCACAGTATCATATGCACGTCATCTGTATTCAGTGAAACGAGTTTTGCACAGTTTTGATTTAATGATCTGGTGATTGTAAGAGTTGATTACGCAGTCTGTATAGCCTCGGTCAGGACGGAAGCACGGGTGCTTAAGAATACGCCCTGGACTATGTTGCAGTGGCAGCGTAAAGATAAGCCAAGGGGCCAGAACACTCCCTGCAAGAGAGAGAGAGAGAGAGAGAGAGAGAGAGAGAGAGAGAGAGAGAGAGAGAGAGAGAGAGAGAGAATGGCTGAGGGTTATATATATATATATATATATATATATATATATATATATATATATATATATATATATATATATATATATATATATATATATCTTGACCTCCTGTCTCTTTCTTTTATACTTCTCCCACTCAATTGCATTTTTTCCCTGCAAAAATCGTCCAAATGCCTCTCTCTTCTCTTTCACTAATACTCTTACTTCTTCATCCCACCACTCACTACCCTTTCTAAACAGCCTACCTCCCACTCTTCTCAAGCCACAAGCATCTTTTGCGCAATCCATCACTGATTCCCTAAATACATCCCATTCCTCCCCCACTCCCCTTACTTCCATTGTTCTCACCTTTTTCCATTCTGTACACAGTCTCTCCAGATACTTCTTCACACAGGTCTCCTTCCCAAGCTCACTTACTCTCACCACCTTCTTCACCCCAACATTCACTCTTCTTTTCTGAAAACCCATACTAATCTTCACCTTAGCCTCCACAAGATAATGATCAGACATCCCTCCAGTTGCACCTCTCAGCACATTGACATCCAAAAGTCTCTCTTTCGCACGCCTGTCAATTAACACGTAATCCAATAACGCTCTCTGGCCATCTCTCCTACTTACATAAGTATACTTATGTATATCTCGCTTTTTAAACCAGGTATTCCCAATCATCAGTCCTTTTTCAGCACATAAATCTACAAGCTCTTCACCATTTCCATTCTCAGTGAATGTAGGTTTGCGGCAGGGGTGTGTGATGTCTCCATGGTTGTTTAATTTATTTATGGATGGGGTTGTTAGGGAGGTAAATGCAAGAGTTTTGGAAAGAGGGGCAAGTATGAAGTCTGTTGGGGATGAGAGAGCTTGGGAAGTGAGTCAGTTGTTGTTCGCTGATGATACAGCGCTGGTGGCGGATTCATGTGAGAAACTGCAGAAGCTGGTGACGGAGTTTGGTAAAGTGTGTGGAAGAAGAAAGTTAAGAGTAAATGTGAATAAGAGCAAGGTTATTAGGTACAGTAGGGTTGAGGGTCAAGTCAATTGGGAGGTGAGTTTGAATGGAGAAAAACTGGAGGAAGTGAAGTGTTTTAGATATCTGGGAGTGGATCTGGCAGCGGATGGAACCATGGAAGCGGAAGTGGATCATAGGGTGGGGGAGGGGGCGAAAATTTTGGGAGCCTTGAAAAATGTGTGGAAGTCGAGAACATTATCCCGGAAAGCAAAAATGGGTATGTTTGAAGGAATAGTGGTTCCAACAATGTTGTATGGTTGCGAGGCGTGGGCTATGGATAGAGTTGTGCGCAGGAGGATGGATGTGCTGGAAATGAGATGCTTGAGGACAATGTGTGGTGTGAGGTGGTTTGATCGAGTAAGTAACGTAAGGGTAAGAGAGATGTGTGGAAATAAAAAGAGCGTGGTTGAGAGAGCAGAAGAGGGTGTTTTGAAATGGTTTGGGCACATGGAGAGAATGAGTGAGGAAAGATTGACCAAGAGGATATATGTGTCGGAGGTGGAGGGAACGAGGAGAAGAGGGAGACCAAATTGGAGGTGGAAAGATGGAGTGAAAAGGATTTTGTGTGATCGGGGCCTGAACATGCAGGAGGGTGAAAGGAGGGCAAGAAATAGAGCGAATTGGAGTGATGTGGTATACAGGGGTTGACGTGCTGTCAGTGGATTGAACCAGGGCATGTGAAGCGTCCGGGGTAAACCATGGAAAGCTGTGTAGGTATGTATATTTGCGTGTGTGGACGTGTATATGTACATGTGTATGGGGGGGGTTGGGCCATTTCTTTCGTCTGTTTCCTTGCGCTACCTCGCAAACGCGGGAGACAGCGACAAAGTATAAAAAAAAAAAAAAAAAAAAAAATATATATATATATATATATATATATATATATATATACGAGACGATGGTGGTTTCAAATTATGATGGCTGAACGAATGATGGATAGGTAAACACTGGCCTTGTGTTGTGGTGCGGTGTACCTAAATAATGTGTTTCCGTCATTACTGGTAACAGTAGACACTGGTACGTTGTACCTACTTACCGTTGAGATTGTGTGGAGCTGCGGGCATCTCTTGCTTGACAATGTCAACAGACTTCATCTTCTCAGCCGCCTGCGGCGTTCTTGACCTGGGTGGGGTGGGGAGGGTGGCAGCAGAGGGCCGGATGGCAGGTCTGGCCCCATACTCTGGCCCAGAACGATGGGCGTGAGGGACGACCTTCTGGAACCCTGTGGCTCTGTAGGGGCTGACGTAGGTCACCTCGCGAACCTTATACTGGTGTCTGAGGTGGAGGTTAGTCCAGGAGACCCGTGTACTCCAGTCCACCAGGTTGTGGGTTGTACAGCCGCAGTTGGACTGAAACTCGCTGAAGGGCCCGACAGAGGTGAGGCAGAAGTACCCGTTAGTACAGCACCAGAGGTTGTCGTGGATGCTGTGGGTCAGGAGAGGGTTCGCCAGCGTCGCATCCCTATCTGGCGCCTCTGGCGTCCCTCGCGACCCGTAGTGATCACCAGCCGCTCTCACTACCTCCCCCGTGTCGCCTCTCACGTGTGATTCGTCCAAGGTATGATTCGAGGTGTCATGACCGATTTTGCAGGTATTATTTCTGTGAGTTTCTGAGTGATTTCTCATGTCCAGGGCCTGTGGGCTTTCCGAGGACTGGTAGCCATGGTCTTCCTCCTCCGTCAAATGCCCCTTTGGCAAGAGGGGGGCACTACGGGCAGGGGGGCAGCTGGCCCAGGGGTTGGACAGCCCTGCTGGAGCGCCACAACTTTTGCTCCAGTGATTCTCGGGCGAGGCGGTTAGCTCCATCAGGAAGGTCATACCGGCTTCCAGGATGATCAACGTCTCAGTCAGTTGGATTCTTCCGCTGTGGATATACTCGTCTCACAACATTGCTACGCCAGTGGTGACCATGGACGGAGGCAGTGAGAACAATACTGTCACAGAAGTATTTAAACGTACACTGTCACTGACAACAGCTAAGGCATCAGCACTGACAACAGCTGAATTCTTAGCACTGATATCAACTGGGTCCTCAGGACTGACAACAGTTGGGGGTCCTCAGCACTGACAACAATTGGGTCCTCTGTACTTACGGCAATTAAGTCGTCAGCAATCATGACATCGTACTAATGAATGTACAGTAACAAAACTTCCTGTAGTACAGTACAGTAATGCACTGCAGAATGAATGATGTGCTTTCTGTGAGGGGAGGAAGATGAGCCGTTTACCTCGACACGCTGTGTCGCCTCAGGTGTAGACGACTCGACGGCTGAAGTGAGGCAGCAGGTGGTGCAGGGGAGGGCAGTAAGATGGTGGGTCAAGACGAGTGTCCTGTAGGCGAGAGCGGCGAGCGACCGCACCGTGGAGAGGAGGCGGCAGAGGACGACTTGCGACGGTGAAACCCTTGGCAGTGGCACTAAAGCAGGGCCGGCGGGCGATGAGCAGTGGTTCACCTGGGGGCGGCCACAGATAGCACCAAGTGGTCATTGTTCGCCAGGAATCTCTGCACTGATACAAGCTGCGTCCACTGCCTACCGTGGAACAAGGACGACCGCTCGCCGCCATTGTCTGCCTTACGTTGTCCTGATAACACCACAAAGAATAACAGACCACCTGAGTATGCCGCAGTTCGCTGTAGCGGAGTGCATGGACTTCCCAACAGGTGATGTCTGCGTCACGTAACCACACTTAGGACATCAGGTCGGTCATGCTACTTGTGTGGGTCATGCTGCCTGTGTGGGTCATGCTGCTTGTGTGGGTTATGCTGCCTGTGTGGGTCATGCTGCTTGTGTGGGTTATGCTGCCTGTGTGGGTCATGCTGCCTGTGTGGGTCATGCTGCCTGTGTGGGTCATGCTGCCTGTGGGTCATGCTGCTTGTGTGGGTTATGCTGCCTGTGTGGGTCATGCTGCCTGTGTGGGTCATGCTGCCTGTGTGGGTCATGCTGCTTGTGTGGATTATGCTGCTTGTGTGGGTCATGCTGCTTGTGTGGGTCATGCTGCCTGTGTGGGTCATGCTGCTTGTGTGGGTTATGCTGCCTGTGTGGGTCATGCTGCCTGTGTGGGTCATGCTGCTTGTGTGGGTTATGCTGCCTGTGTGGGTCATGCTGCCTGTGTGGGTCATGCTGCCTGTGTGGGTCATGCTGCCTGTGTGGGTCATGCTGCTTGTGTGGATTATGCTGCTTGTGTGGGTCATGCTGCTTGTGTGGGTCATGCTGCCTGTGTGGGTCATGCTGCTTGTGTGGGTTATGCTGCCTGTGTGGGTCATGCTGCCTGTGTGGGTCATGCTGCCTGTGTGGGTCATGCTGCTTGTGTGGGTCATGCTGCTTGTGTGGGTCATGCTGCCTGTGTGGGTCATGCTGCTTGTGTGGGTTATGCTGCCTGTGTGGGTCATGCTGCCTGTGTGGGTCATGCTGCTTGTGTGGGTCATGCTGCTTGTGTGGGTTATGCTGCTTGTGTGGGTCATGCTGCTTGTGTGGGTCATGCTGCCTGTGTGGGTCATGCTGCTTGTTTGGGTTATGCTGTCTGTGTGGGTCATGCTGCCTGTGTGGGTCATGCTGCCTGTGTGGGTCATGCTGCTTGTGTAGATTATGCTGCTTGTGTGGGTCATGCTGCTTGTGTGGGTCATGCTGCCTGTGTGGGTCATGCTGCTTGTGTGGGTTATGCTGCCTGTGTTGGTCATGCTGCCTGTGTGGGTCATGCTGCCTGTGTGGGTCATGCTGCTTGTGTGGATTATGCTGCTTGTGTGGGTCATGCTGCTTGTGTGGGTCATGCTGCTTGTGTGGGTCATGCTGCTTGTGTGGATTATGCTGCTTGTGTGGGTCATGCTGCCTGTGTGGGTCATGCTGCTTGTGTGGATTATGCTGCTTGTGTGGGTCATGCTGCTTGTGTGGGTCATGCTGCTTGTGTGGGTCATGCTGCCTGTGTGGGTCATGCTGCTTGTGTGGGTCATGCTGCCTGTGTGGGTCATGCTGCTCGTGTGGGTCATGCTGCTTGTGTAGGTCATGTTGCGTGTGTAAGCCATGCTGTGTGTGTGTGTGTGTGTGTGTGTGTGTGTGTGTAGGTCATGTTGCGTGTGTAAGCCATGCTGTGTGTGTGTGTGTGTGTGTGTGTGTGTGTGTGTGTGTGTAGGTCCTGTTGTGTAATTACTGTATGGGGAGGGAGTTCTACACTCGTGGGGCCTCATCTCTTAAACGTTCTCTACTATCACACTTCTTAAACTTTTGTAATTTGTCCATATTGACTGTTTCGTCACGTACCTTATTCCATTCATTCACTATTCCTCTGCTATGAAATTACTTCTATACGTTCTTTTTAACAGGTTTGCTCTTAAATTTCATGTTATGTCCTCTGGTTCTTCTGTCCCTACATCTTTGGAGGAACTGTTCACTGTCGACGTCATGAAACTAGTTTAAAGCCTGGCGGGTTAGGATTGAGTCATCCATCTTCTTCCCGCTGCTGTGAGGGACAAATACATGGCCTCCAGCCTCACTGTGTAGCTCAGATATCTTAATTGTGGTACCATCTTTGTTGCCCTCCTGTTGCCAACATCAGGTTTTTGTGCTTCGTTAAATGAAGTGAACAAACTTGAGAAATGAAATTGTAGTTTTGGCCTAATATACGATATGAACAGTTTGCTCACTATTTCCTTATCCATGAGCTTGAGTCCAATTCTAAATTTGCTACAAGTTTGTTTCTCTTACAAACCTCCTAAGCTTGGGTTCCTGCGACAAGTTGGGTAAAATGGCGACTCCCATGTTCTTCTCATACACATATTCCTGTAGTTTAATTCCAGCTGGCCAATATTCTCACTTGGCCTTTTATTTCTAGCGTGTTCCATCTTCATTGCTTTTCCTATACTTGGACTGAATGTCATCAGCCACATATGTGTCAGACCAACTTTGGGTTTTGTCCAGGTCCCCTTGTATGGTAAGGCAATCCTCCTCATTCCTTACTCCCCTCATGACCTTAGCATCATCCTCAAACCTAACTTACTTAAGTACTAGTTCAAGCCCGCTGGTGAGTCATTTAGGGAGATCAAGAAGAGCAGTGGTCCCAGGACTGAACCCTACAGTAAGCCACTTGTGCAAGCCTAGTTGGAGGTAGGCCTTCTGATGTGCGTCTTCGTTCCCTTGTAAGGTAACTTCTAACCACCGAAGTCATCTCTCTCTCTTTTTCCTGCCTGAAGATCCAGACTCGTGTGTGATACGGTGCCAAGTGCTCTGTGACAGTCCAGTTACCCATAATCTACCCTTCTCTTGTATTCTATAAATAAACGTTCCTCTTTATCTGGTCAGGTCTGTTGACAAGGCGAGGAAGTGTTCAGACGCACGCTGACTAACCCTCTACACAGTTGCCAATCATTTACCCATTTCCTTGGCATGACAGAAACTGCCGGCTGCTGGGGTGAAATGTTATCGGGAAAAATATTTCGCTGATGAGCAGGACCAAAATTTTTCTTCGTCTTTTTCTCAGCAGTTACTATTTTCTCTCTATAAACTTCACCTGTAGAAAATAAAGAAAAACTTTATATGAGCCTGTAATAATAACCAAGTATGTTTATCGTTGAAGACATGATTGAAAGTACAGTGGAGAAACAGCCTTATTTCATCATTATCATGTGCATTTGATAATGAGTTCGTAATTGTGTGTAAATGTGTGAACACACACACACACACCATTGCAATGCCGGCAATGTGGGATGTATGAAGAAGGAAAATTCCAATTGTTGTTTAGGAAGTAGTGGTCGGAGCGGGAGGGAGCGCTGGTGGTGAGGAAGTGTTTGGTGACCAGCGAGGGAGGGAGGAAGGGAGTGATGGTGATGAGGGAGAGTGTGACAGCCAGGCTGGGAGGACGTAGTGTTGGTAGAGGAGGATGTAGTACCCCTCCGCAGGAGCAAGACGACTAGGGCACCTGATGGTCCGATTCTGCTGGTCTGTCTAAAACGGAAATCACTCTATAATAAAAGCTTAATGAGTTTGCAACACACGACCTTTCCCTTCATCCTTGTTTTCTGTGGCTTAGGTAGTTTCTTCCTCACAGGTAGTCATCAGTTTGCTTCTTGACTGTCTCATCCAGGATTGTGCAGACGACACTCGTCGGAGACACTGGTCAATAGTTCAGCACAACTTCCTGATTTCCTTTCTTAGATATAGATATGACAATTGCCTTCATCTTCTTCCAGCAACATCTTGACCATTTTCAAGTGTTTGTCAAGAGCATCTGTACACAAGGTCCCACGTCAGTCCTATATTAGGAGAATATTAGAAGATACAAACTGTCTGTTGGTAAATATCATGATAATGTTCCAGTGTATAGATGATGAAATATTCAGCTGTTCATATACTACAAAAGTATTGGAGAGAGAGAGAGAGAGAGAGAGAGAGAGAGAGAGAGAGAGAGAGAGAGAGAGAGAGAGAGAGAGAGAGAGAGAGAGAGACCTGGTCATGACTGACCTTTAAATTTTTGATCCAGCTTGATAAGGTAGACAGTGAACAGTCCTTCGAAAGATGTAGGGACAGAACAACCATACAACATAACATGAACTTTAAGAAGAAACCAATTAGAAAGGATGCTTATGGTATAAGGTTGGTGGGAGAATGGAATAAATTGGGTCATGAGATGATGTGAATGGACAGCATACAGAAGTTTAAGAAGTTTTACGACAGTAGAGAAAATTCAGGAGACGGGGCCCTACGAGTATAAAACTTCCCCCCTGTATAGAACAAATAGCCAAGTACAAAATAGGTCACTGTTTATTCAGCACATATGGAGACGCTTCATCAGGACCTGGAGCTTTATATGAGTAGGAAACTTTAATAGCTTTGTTATGTCTTTTCCAGATATCCTTCCCATTCAGTGTCACCAGTGGTGAGCCTTCTCCCGTGTGTGTTGGTCATGCTGCCTATCTAGGTCATAGTGAGGGAAGTGGTAGAGCGAGATGGATGTGTGGAGGGGTGGTGGAGTGTGTGGAGGGGCGGTGGAGGGCGGGCGTGTAATCTGTGGAGGGCGGTGTGGGGCGTGCTATGTGGAGCACCATCCTTGTCCACGTGCCAGATAAGAACAGGAAGATAACACACGATATCCAACTCACAGACAAAGAGATTTAAAGAGGGAGGAGGGAAGGGGGACCTGTCTCTGGCCTTACACCCCCTACTCCCTCTACCATCCCCCTCCCACGTATACCCTTCCCCCCATCCTCCCCCTCCACCTCCTCTTCACCTCCGTCTTTGTCTCCGGCAAGATGGACCTGACTCAGCGGGGGCCATTCCTTACAGCAGCATCACTCACTGTCTTCTCTGTGACCCGAAAATCCTCCTACCATCCAGGGCTCCGACGACTGGCACAAGTCGACATGGAGTCAGGCCTTAAATGATATACGGAAAGGGGCGAAAGGGATGGAGAAGTGAAGAGAGAAGAGGGAGAATAATGTAAGTTTTGGAGAAAGCAAGAGAAAAAAAATGCTCATCAAAAATGGCCTGGTGGTAGCTGTTAGGGTTATCAAGTCAATAAGATGATATACTCGTTTGCCTAACATCAATATTTCTTTGAGTGTTTTATTTGGCTGCTCTTGCAGCATGAGTTCATTCACTGAGCGTCACATCTACATGGTAAACAAGATTTCCTAAGGACACTATCCAGGCCAACAATTCAGAAGTGTTTTGGACACATTCGTGCCAGTCTTGGCCTAATCTAATCTGGTCCTTTAGCTTTCGTGGTCATTACCCATTTGTTTTGTACTGTCATAGTGAATTACGGGTGTTGGTGGTCACCGATCCACGTTGGCTGTTGACTGGAAGCCTAGCCTCTTCTGGCTCTTCACTCGGTGTCCATCAGAGTCAGACTCTGTCTTCCCTAATCTGGTAGAGTTACCTCCCTAAATATAACAAATGGCGTATTTACTTCCACACGGCGTATTTACTCCTCGCTGTATCCACGACGAGATTTTGCCGGTATGCAGGGCTAACCCGTACCACTAACTGCATACCCTGCCTGTTTAATGATGCTGTTCCTCCTTGCCACCACGCACATTACGAAACTGTCAATGTTAGATTGATCGAGGGACTGTTTGTAACCAGTTGACTAGGCTTCATGTATATGTTTCTGTGTTATGTATATGCCTAACCTCACTTGGTAATACATTCACTAAAGTTTCCATTCCTCTTTTAGGGCCCACATGTATTTTGCTTGATATCTTTTTTCGTATATTTCAATGGTATTATTGCACACTTAGATACTATCTTTCTTGCAGTTGGAGTCGTACATTGTTCTCGATGCCCTCAATTGCCTGCCATAATAGCTGTTAATTTCCATTATCTCAATTTTGCTCGTGAAGTGTTTCTTAAATCTCTTTAACATTGGTATCCTCATGTTCGGTTGATACCATGTGACATAGCAGTGATCAATTCAGCTTCTTTTATACACAGTAAAATAAGTATCTTACTACTTTTTGTGTGAAACCATATTAAAACACGGACGAAGGATTTTTAGAAATCCTCATTGATCTGGCTTCACATTGATAGCCCTGCTCTCCTGGTAATGTAGAACATCGATTGCTGGCGACGTTTCCTATCATTTGCCACAATGAATGTTACATTGATTTCATATATCCATGAAAATAACTATAAAACGGGGCTACCATAATCATCAGGCAAGTCGTCTCATATTTACGCTTACCAACCGTATCGAGACAACATGAGTCGTGTGTCAAGAAATTCATCAAATTCATTCAGTAATATATATATATATATATATATATATATATATATATATATATATATATATATATATATATATATATATTAACATGTGTACACATTGAACATTTTCATCATTAGACTACTGTCTCTTGAGTGACTGTGGTCATTATCATACCACTTGTTGCCTGGCTCGATAATGTTGTCTTATCAATTATGCTCTTTGAATTCTACTTTGTCTGTATGATGATTCCTGGATCTCTGATGTTTGCTTCGTTGTCTATTTCATTCCCTGCTGGGCCTTTGGACAGTATCATTGATGTATTGTTAACTGTTCGATGACTTAATTGCTGAAATTCATGCTCGTTAAATCACCTCTTCATTCTTTTTTCTTTGTCCTTTTCTGATTCCATGTTCCAGCTCGCTCTGTAGTGTCACGAGCAGATTACCTAAGTCTACACTTGGCTTCTCTGTCAGCGTCTGATGTTATTCTAAAGAGGAGCGAGGCCAGCACCGCACCTTGTGGTACCCCAGATGGTTCCTTCTGCCACTACTATGAATTTTCTATTAGTAAAACACTGATCTATCTTCCAATTTTATCTTTAATGTTCGGTTTTGTTACTTTCTTTAGTACAGTCCTGTGGTTTACTTTATCTAATGCCTAAGTTAATCGAGAAAAACAAATTCCATTTTTTCGTGAAATAGCGTTTTCTACATGCCATTCATGGCAAGCTAATGGAAAGGTTTACGTTTAATCCCATGTTGTCTTTCATTTATATAGTTGTTGTTGATCAGTGTTCCGATATGTGTCCTTCTATCACTCTTTTAGTGACTTTGATTACGTATTGCTTTGCTTAAGCAGTTGCTTAAGCCATGTTGTGAATGTTTGTTATTTTGCTCTCATTTAGTCTTTGCCTTATCAGTAACATGGTCCATTGTGCTACTGGTATTTTTGTCTTAAGGAAAACTGCTGGAATTCCATCTGGTCATAAACTAAGGTCTCTTTTAGTTGATCAATTGCTTTTTCTTCGTCGTTCTCTGATATCTCAATATCTATGATTGCACTGTCGTCGTGTTCGTTAAATAATTCATGCCGTTTCTCCCAGTCCTGTACTGTGAGCTAAACACTGATTTGTACTGGTCACTTAACTTCTTGCATATTTTCTTGGGCTCATTTTCGTGCTCTTTTCTTCTTTCAAGGATACAGTCTCAGACTTTTTTGCTTTTTCCTTTGTTCATAATGGAGACAATCATGTAATTCCTTTCTGTATTATGTATAATTCCATTCATTCTCTATTTTCATCTATGATGTTATGTTTCATTATTTCCTCATCAGCATTGTTCATTTTCTCAAGGAAATTTTATCTTCTTTCATCAGATATTCCTCTTATTCTTTTCGTTGTCCAGGCTCTTATATTTACCAACTATGTTTTGTCTCCTTATGTTTCGTTTTGCAATATTTGTAATCTGATTGGTATTAATCCATTGACGATTTTTTTTGAATATCTCAAAAAAGTATTTTGATATTTGCATCTATGTTAACAACTCTGAAGACCTCACTCTAGCTTGCATTCACAATTAGTTCATTAATCACGTTTAATCTATTCTTTTAAAGTAGAACTTATTCAAACTGGTCACACCTACTGTCGTCACATTCGCTCTCACCATTTCTTCATAGGTTTGCTATGATTATTTCTATAATACCGATCCTATTAGCTTGTATCATCAACATCCATGGATGAGAATAATGCCATGTCAATTGTCAAATAGGAAATGACTTAGTGATTACTTAGCTATTGGAGTAGATCCCTGTCATCTGCTGATCCATTAATTCTGTGTCTACATCCATACAGTGCTTCCTTCCCTTCCATTCACTGAAAACGAAGCTAAGATCACCAGACCACATAACCACCAGTTTAGGTTTCGCCACCCATCTCCTCATGTCTTCCAGTGTTGTTTTATTTCTCTGAATGATTTCGTTTGCTTTCCTGGTGATCTGCATAAGACTAGGCTTTTTGAGTTTATGGCCGGGATGCCTATCACAGTTAGTTCTCATTTACTGTGACTTAACACTATTACCTCGTTTTTCAAGTCTTTAATATTTGCACACTTATCTTTCGAGGGTACCATGTTTCTTCTTTTGTCTTTGTTCATTTTTGTCCTTTCCCTTTTCATTTGTTTACCACTATTTTGTATTTTTCTGGCAAGGTTTCTCGAGGTAGTTCGAGTTTTAAAGAGGTCTTCATTGTCTCGATCCTTTCCGTTATCATCTAGGTTGTTTTAATTACATTTTGCTACGACTCTTCATGTTTGGTTTTCCCATGAAGAAGAAAACGGCGCCAGTGGTATGTTGACTATAAATTTTATAGGCAGATAGACCAGCCAATATTGGTACTGATACGCGTTCCTTCTTGGTGTCCTGTTATGATCTGCTTTAGAGGTTTCATAAATTTTGCCAATACCTGTTCAGTCCATTCCTCTGTGTTGATCTCCAGTTTGGTGCTGGCATATTTTTTCTTTTTTCTTTATGTTAGGTGAGACGGCACAGACAACAAAGGCCCTAATCAAGGCCATCTCATTAACGCTATAATATATATATATATATATATATATATATATATATATATATATATATATATATATATATATATATATATATATATATATATATTAGCCTGAGCCAGGCATCTATTTTATCGAACACCCCCTAGGGATGGATGAACAGCTTGGTTGACTGTGGACTGACTGCGGCAACCAGGTTTCGAACCTATGCGTTCGATCCGGGGCGGCCCGCGAATGTGTCACGGTGAAGAACCGCTATACCACATATACACATATCTGTGATTTCGTTTGCATATAACATTTGGTTGAATTTTCTTGTACCCATTATCTTAGTCATGTTCATCCTACTGTACTTCCTTTTGTTTTCAATATGAGCTATTCACTTTTCTGGTCAACTCTTCCTTCACGTCTATAGTCATCTTGGTTTGATCTTGGTCTTCTTTCGTTCTTGCTCTTTTATCAATTGCGTTTTCATATTTTGGACTTCCAAAGTCTTTTCCAACATTTTTTCGTTTTCGAGGCATACTTGTAAAGTCACGAAGCGATGGTAACACAGTGTCTCTTATCAGCCATCATTACGCCATTGTGGGCGTAATGATGTTTATGAATTTCTCCACAGATGTGTTGTTTGTCGTATCTGTAGCATATTACGGGCTGACCATACTGACGTTCATATTTATAACATTCTTTGTCATCTGAGGTTCCGAATAGAAGCGTTATCATACACATTTATCCAAACGGGTCTCATGTCTGTATGTAACCGATTTTTCCTTCATTCATTAGTTCTTTTTCGTTCTTTTTTGGTCATTGTCGTCCACTGAGAGAGAGAGAGAGAGAGAGAGAGAGAGAGAGAGAGAGAGAGAGAGAGAGAGAGAGAGAGAGAGAGAGAGAGACGGGGATGTAAATCCGCTGCCGAATTGTTCGGGCGCGCAATAAAGATAACGGCAACGGCGAATGTGTTGTTTGCAATGTTTACGTAAACTGACAGTGCCACGTGTAAATCGTAGCCACAAGTGGTTCTCTTGGCTGTACCTTATGTTATAAAAGACAATAAACAATAAAGATTTTAAATTCCATTGGTTTTCTAAAGCTGGAAATCGGTGGGTAAATCGTATAATAGTTTTTGACTATCACATAATCAGATATCAAGAAAGTAAATGACAAACGTGTAATGGATAAAATTCTACTTCATTATCGATTGATGATAATATTCCTAATGCCCTGCTTACATTGCATCCATGTAGACAAGTCTTGTAATGAGAGGAGTAAAGTATGCAGCTAGCTGAACTGCTTTCAAGTTAAGGTTGATTAGATTAAGGTTTATCTGGAGGTATTATGTTTATTCTAGACCACGAGTGTATGTATATGTGGTGAAAAAAAAGACGATACCAATCTGAAAATCCTAACCTAGCTAACCTTCTTTTGCAGTGATCATTGCAGGTGCATTCGATTTCTAAGTAACGAGTCCCCACACATGATTTTCGTAGATACTTATATATATCCCCAGGGATATATATATATATATATATATATATATATATATATATATATATATATATATATATATATTTATCAAAAATATTCTCTACCAATTTATGGGTGTTTTTGATACACCTGAGCATCTTATATGTCGCAGAGTACAGTAATTACCCAGCTCTGTTATTTAGGGGCCAAAACTAATTAAGGAGAATTATATCATAATAAATCATCCCTGGCAATGTATTAAGAATATTAGCAACCTTTATTAATTCCAATATAAGTTGAAATTCATCAAAAAAATGTGGTTTAGGTTAGGCTAAGATAGGGAAGCTTAGATTAGATTTACTGTGATGTATTGATCAGTAAAAAAAAAGACAGTTTTAGTCAGTTTGAATATTTTTACTTGTGTGTACAAACTGTTAACTATATGTAATATAGAAATACTCTTATATAATATAACTATCTTCACCTTTACCTGTTTCATTGTCTGCAAAACGTAAAGCTGAAAGGAACAGGTGATGTGTATCCTATGTAAATACTGTCCCAAAACTCGAGGAGGTCAGCCAATATAAAAGAGAGGAAAAAAGATGCCGAGGTAGATTTGAGCACCAAGCCCATTTACGTGTAAATTGCTGCATATACTATCCCTGGGGATAGGGGAGAAAGAATACTTCCCACGTATTCCCTGCGTGTCGTAGAAGGCGACTAAAAGGGGAGGGAGCGGGTGGCTGGAAATCCTCCCCTTTCTTGTTTTTTTTTTTTTTTTTCCAAAAGAAGGAACAGAGAAGGGGGTCAGGTGAGGATATTCCCTCTAAGGCCCAGTTCTCTGTTCTTAACGCTACCTCGCTAACGCGGGAAATGGCAAATAGTATGAAAAAAAAAAAATATATATATATATATATATATATATATATATATATATATATATATATATATATATATATATATATATGTTTTTTTTTTCACACTATTCGCCATTTCCCGCGATAGCGAGGTAGCGTTAAGAACAGAGGACTGGGCCTTTGAGGGAATATCCTCACCTGGCCCTCTTCTCTGTTCCTTCTTTTGGAAAAAAAAAAAAAGTGTGTGTGTGTGTTTTACCAGACTCTGCCTACCCGAGGTTACACAGCAAGTGAAAAGTCACTTTGACAAAGCTGTCATTGGGATTATTGTCTCATCAGAGAACCTCTCATCCCAAAGGGGAGTTTACATTTCCATGCTACTGAAAGTAGCGCAGACATGAGCTGCAGGAGCCTTTAAGTTAGAGTACAACCAAATGTAACTAAACGTAATACAAATCAGTCATTTATCAGATCTTGACTTTGCCTCATTGTCTCACCAATGACGGGCCATTCTTTAATCATTCAATAACAGGAAGGAGATAGAACTGTGGAAAATGAATATAAACAGACGTTTAGTTAGAAGGAAAAAAAAACGGTTTGGAAAAATGAAAGTGTACTAGGACATCAGGTGTGCAACACAAATTTGAGATTGTATCACAATGTTCATATTTTTCTTATCTGCAGATAAAACTGGTTAAGGTGATAAAAACATAGCATACATCACGGGTGTGCTGCCACGTCCTAAGAGCGTTAGGCTACGAGAAAAAATTGTCAAATTTCCACTGCTTGCTCAAAAGCAACTTGGTTTTGTATAGTTTAGGGTATCGTATCTGGGGAACGTTTCTTCTTTTTGACAGTGGGTAAATCTTATCTTCCATTTTGCTGTCATATATCATAATTGTAAAAAAAGAAAGTAATTGCAAATATTAGCTACAACACAGCTAGTGTCCCGCGTTAGAACGTCTTTGTGTTTGTGTGTCAATGCTTACAACAATTGTCTATAAAACAAAATATATTTGTTAGGATTTTGTTTAGTAAACACCGTTTCCAACCGAGGGTAACCTGGCCTACAAAGTCCATAAGAAAAGTCTTCATATCGCTTGTGTATAACTAGTAATATACGAACCCATGCTAAATATTTTTGTGCATAAGTGTACAAAACATGTAACTCGAAAGAGTATGCAAAGCTGTATGACAGCTAGCTTATAGACTAAGGTTAGTGTTTTACTTTTCTGTTTTAGGTAATTGATGTTAAATTTTTTCATTTCCTCTATATACATATCGGAAAAATCAACGAAAATATGTTGGGCTTAATGTGTAAATAATCCATGAAAGATAGTGATTACCAAAAATATCATAGTAGATTTATTATGTGAGCAAAATGAGGGTAAAGCTGTACATTTCAAAGAATAACTTCTAATCAATTACCACTTAAGAAAAAACATTAGTATAGTTAGTCCCTTAAGTATAGCTGTTTTCTGCAATGGTAAATTTTACCATTTTCTATACTTTCTTAGGAAAGTCTCGCACACATAGATGTCGTTGTTGTCATATCCTTTAGCGACACATGTGATAAATATGTGCCTCAGGTTCGCTTCCTCTCTAATATATCGTCCTTGTTGAACAGTGTACTCCAATGTTGACGTTTTAGGAATTGAAAAGGAAAGAATTTTCCCCGAAAAGTGTGATTGTGGAAAGGGTTTGTGACTAGACCACAAAATCAAGTAAGTTTTTCAATTTTGTAATGCTCCATTACCTGTTGAGGCTCCTGATGATTGTGAAATATGAATGAGTTTCGCACATTTGGGGAAAACATAAATCTGGTTGTATGTAAGGGGGGATCAGTTAGTGTAAACCCCGAATAATGAGGCACCCTAAACGAACTGTAGTAATGTTATATTTCTGGCAGCAGTCATGTCTTGATTAGCCCATATTATGAACTGATTCTTGCTTCATGAATTTAGGGATAAAACCATTCATGACATTGTACACAAACACTCAGCCACTTACGAGCCCACTGTATGATAGTTTCACACGGGCCGTCATTGTGCCAGTAATGGTACTACCTGGAATGGGCTGTCATTGACACGAGCCATGCCAGGCTTTCGTATTGGCGAATCTTTACACACAAACTCTTGGTGGTTGGAATTAATCACGAAAAGGAAAACTAATTTTTCATAAGGTGTGATTCATAAGGAGTTTGTGAAAGAAGTCATATCTCGAAATAAAAAGGATTTTTCTCCATAGATGTTTTAGCTCAGAGTACGCTAATCTCCTATAAAGTTTAAGTTGGGTCTGGTGTTTCTTTTTACTATATGGTGTGTTGTAAAACGTATAGAATATCCATAGAAAGTGCTACTTTAAAAAGGTTGCCGGATGAAAATAACGTGCCTTCCCAATATAATGTATATATTTACAATCGTACGGACAAATAAACCGTAATACGTCAAATAAACCACATTTTTCTAATTCATTATTTTTATCTTTTTTTGGTTGGGGTTATAGAGGTATGTCTTCCCATAAATGATTGTTCATGGTCATGAGTAACGTAGAACACCACAACGAAACCTGGGTTAGGTCTACTGGCGGTCACTGAGAATTTTGACATCAAGTTTCATGGACACGACTATATGGGACGTTAGCTTTT
This sequence comes from Panulirus ornatus, assembly GCF_036320965.1. Classification (NCBI taxonomy): domain Eukaryota; kingdom Metazoa; phylum Arthropoda; class Malacostraca; order Decapoda; family Palinuridae; genus Panulirus; species Panulirus ornatus. The sequence continues at coordinate 82,222,830 of NC_092225.1, read as the reverse complement.
AGCTTCCAGGCGTTTTTCACCGTAAATTGTGCGGGACCACAGCAGATGATCGTTTACCACAGGATATGACTTTTTTTGTAACGTATGAAACCATTTCAAATTATCATGACCTTGACTAGGATTAAGATTTGGTTCTCTGGAAGGTGCCAGACTCTTTGGAGACTAGACTGGTCAGATGGTGCGTTGCCTTGTGCGGATCTCTTGACATGATCTATTATCATAGCCCAGGGTGCCAGTTTGTGGCACCCAGGATTATGGGTGCCACACATGTTACCTGTGATTATCTCGTTCTGTCTTCCTGTCGCCACTGTAATAATTTTTTTTCTTTTTTATCTTGCTCGTCCTTATTCGAACTTGTTGAGTCTGGTTGCCTGTGACTGCACTGGGAGTGAATTCTTCAAGACAACTATTTGAGCACGTCACCGGTATGTATATCCACGCTCATGGCACCAACTGGTGGGGACAATGTCAATTGTGTAATTTATGAATAGTGTAGGTGACAGGACGCTGCCCTGGGGAACCCCGCTTACTAGAGGGAATTTGGGTGACGTAGCAGAGTTGATGATTTCTAGGTAGAAAGTTATGGGTATTTAAATATCTTCTAGTAAAACCAGAAATGGCAGTTATAGAAATATTTATAATGATTGAATCTTATATAAGGTGGCCCTAGAGAACTTAATATGCAGAAGCTTCAAAGGAAACGAAACGAACTTTAGTCGGTCTGAAGACATGAGAGGAGAATATTTTAAGCAGAAAAAATGTAGGCCTTTATTTAATATTTAATCGAAACTTTCACCATACGGTTGATGGCAGTGGATAATGAAGTCTGAAACAAGACTTTTTGTATATATTAACGTTTGAGTCACTGTAATTCCTTCGTTCGTAGGGAGTGACTTTGGTATATATTGTGTATACAGTGACTTGGTTTGGATAACTGATTTGTCATTAGCAAGGATTGCTGCACCACGATTAATGTCATCATGGACAGTACCGTGGCCATCTAGACTAGGTTCACGTAGACCGTATGTATACACGTGCCTCACATTTTCATTTTGGTGTAAATGTGAATTTACATTTATATGTTGATGTAGGTTCAAGAGGTATGGGATGTCTATGACGTTCTTTTAACGTAGCGGTGTAAGTTCAAGTTGTAGATTTATTTTACGAATTAGATATAGATTTTTTAATGTAGATTTATTGAGACCAATCTTCCTAACATAGAAAGTCATAGAAATTGAGGCACTTCTAACACCAGATCACAAATTTGTAATATTTTTGAGTACGGTTGTAGGCTGGACTGCTTGGGAAATTATTGAAATAAACTTTTACTTTAGTGATCTGTGATTCATAATGTAGATAAGAATCTTCGTAACACAGCTGGTCCTGTATGAATGAATTGTGGCAGTGAAGAAACCACGTTTGACAGTATTACAGAAAAATCCATTCATTTCGTAATTTTCGTGTGTCTTTTAAGAATCCGGGGGCCTTGAACACATGCAACAGTAGATCAGTTTGAAAAGAGAATCAGCATTATAGGACATCTGATTGAATGGAAGGAGATCTGCCCCTGATCGGAGAGTTAAGCTACAGGATTTAGGAAGATCTCAAAGTGGAGAATGGAAGTCGACTGCGTCACGCTGAACATAGCCGGTCAGGATGGGGCTACCATCGAAGTGGAGGTCGACAGTGGAGAAGACGGCTCGGCCAAGGCCCAGGGCAGGTGGTGCCTGAGGCGTCTCAGAAGCTGCTTGGAGGGCATCAGCGACATAGTGCCTGAGGAACATGACCCTTACAACACCTCTCTCTTTAATAAGGTGAGTCCGTAATCTCCCAAGGAATTCTCTCTCTCTCTCTCTCTCTCTCTCTCTCTCTCTCTCTCTCTCTCTGAGAAGAACAAGTCTTATTCTCTCTCCGTTGTGCTTTGTCCTTCCGACTCGCTCTGGTAACTCTTTCCTCTCCTCTTCCCCTCGCTCACTCCTCGGCTCCTCTCATACCACCTCATTTGCCTCCTTTTGGCTCTGTGGGAGCCAAGGACACATTTCGGAAGAATACGAAGTATGTACCTCAACAAACGGGTTAATTAGTGTGCCTTTGGATTAACTAGCATGATCAGTGAGTTAACAGGTGTGAACAGTGGGTTAACTAGCATAATCAGAGTTAATCATTGTGAACAGTGGGTTAACATGCATGATCTGAGTTAAGTGTGAACAGTGGATAACTAGCATGGTCTGTGAGTTAACCAGTGTAAACAGTGGGTTAACTAGCATGATCTTTGATTTAACCAGCGTGAAGTGGATTAACCAATATGATCTGAGTTAATCTGAAGGAATAGTGGGTTAACATGCATGATCTGTGAGTTAACAAGTGTGAACAGTAGATAACTAGCACGGTCTGTGAGTTAAGCAGTGTAAACAGTGGGTTAACTAGCATGATCTTTGATTTAACCAGTGTGAAGTGGATTAACCAGTATGATCTGAGTTAATCTGTATGAACAGTGGGTTAACATGCATGATCTGTGAGTTAACAAGTGTGAACAGTGGATTAACTAGCACGGTCTGAGTTAACCATTGTGAACAGTGGGTTAACTAGCATAATTTGTGATTTAACCAGTATGAACAGTGGATTAATCAGTATGAACTGGATTAACCAGTATGAACTGTGGGTTAACTAGCTTTATCTGTGAGTTAACCATGGTGAACAGTGGATTAACAGACATGATTTGAGTTAACCACTGGAAAGAGTGAGTTAATTAGCATGATCATTGAATTAACCAGTGTGAACAGTGGGTTTATTAACATGATCTGAGTTAACCAGTATGAACAATGGATTAACTAGCATGATCAATGAGTTAACCAGTGAACAGTGGGTTAACTAGCATGATCTGAGTTAATCAGTGTGAACAGTGGGTTAACTAGCATGATCTGTTAGTTAACCAGTGTGAAGTGGATTAACTAGCATGATCTGTGATATAAAGTGTTAATCAGTTAACAAGCATGGTCTGTGAGTTAACAAGTGTGAACATTGGGCTAGGTAGAATGTTAATAGTGAGTTAACGAGCATGATCTGTGAGTTGACCAGTGTGAACAGTGGATTAAGTAGCATGATCTGTGAGTTAACCAGTTTTAATCATTTAACGAGCATTGTCTGAGTTAACCTGTGTGAACATTAGGTTAACTAGCATAATTAGAGTTAACCAGTGTTAATAGTTAACTAGCATGATATGTGGGTTAACCAGTGTGAACTGGATCAACGCATTATTTGTGAGTTAACCAGTGTTAATCAGTTAATGAGCATGGTCTATGAGTTAATCAGTGTGAGCAGTGGGTTAACTAGCATGATTAATGAGTTAACCAGCATGAACAGTGGGTTAACAGGCATGATCTGTGAGTTTACCATTGGGAACTGAGTTAACTAACAATGTGTAAGTTAACCAGTGTGAACAGTTGGTTAACGGGCATGATCAGTGAGTTCATTTGAACAGTGGGTTAACCAGCATGATCTGAGTTAATCAGTGGACATTGGATTAACTAGCATGATCTGAGTTAACCAGTGTTAATAGTGAGTTAACTAGCATGATCTGTGAGTTAACCAGTGTGAACAGTGGGTTAACTCGCATGATCAGAGTTAACCAGTGTGAACTGTGAGTTAACTAGCATGTTCATTGAGTTAACCACTGTGAACAGTGGGTTAACAAGCATGATCTGTGAGTTAACAGTTGTTGACAGTGGGTTAACAAGCATATCTGAGTTAACCATTGGGAACTGGGTTTACTAGCATGATAAGTGAGTTAACCAGTGTGAACAGTAGATTAATTAACATGATCTGAGTAAACTAGTGTGAGCATTGGGTTAACTAGCATGAACTCAAGGTTGACCAGTGTGAAAATTGGGTTAATTAACATGAACTCAGGGTTGACTAGTGTGGTCAGTGGGCTAGCTTGTGTGTCTGTAGGTTAACTAGTGTGAGCAGTGGGTTAATTAGCATGAACTATAAAAAGTAGTAGTGGGTTAACTAGTGTGAACTGTGGGTTGGCTAGGGTGAATAATACCCCGATTTGATGATGAAGTTATCTGATATGAAGAGTACAACTAGCTAGTGTGAAGAGTGTGTTGTTCTGTGTAAAATATTGAGTTAAGGAGTGTGAGGTGTTAATCCTCGTGAATATGTGACCAGTGGGAAAAATAGTGTTCTGGATTAATCACTGTGAAAACTACATCAACCATTTTGAAAATCGGGTCAATCATCGTGAACACTTGAGTCATCCAATGTGAATGTTGGGCCAGCCATTGTGAACACTAGGTTAACTTGTGAAAACTGGGCCAGCTGGTGTGAGCACAGGGTCAACTCTTGTGAGCACTGAGTCGAATAGGGTGAACACTGGGTCAGTCATTGTGAACAGTTAGTTAACCCTTGTGAACATGGGGCACCTTAATGAGATAACAGTGTCCTCTTTAGATATATGTGGGGGTCCTTCACAAGTGATAAAATTTGTCCTTGATCCCACAGACGGCCATGTTTCATACAGACACCACAGAAAAGGACATTCTCAACCACGACTGGTGTATCCAACTCTTTGGCAAAATCTACATGTAAGTTTTATTATTATCTTTATTATTATTATTATTATTATTATTATTATTATTATTTATATTTTATTTATTTTGCTTTGTCGCTGTCTCACGCATTTGCGAGGTAGCGCAAGGAGACAGACGAAAGGATGGCCCAACTCACCCCCATACACATTTATATACATACACGTCCACACACGCAAATATACATACCTATACATCTCAATGTACACATAATATATATACACACACAGACATATACATATATACACATGTACATAATTCATACTGTCTGCCTTTATTTATTCCCATCGCCACCTCGCCACACATGGAATAACCTCCCCCTCCCCCCTTATGTATGCGAGGTAGCGCTAGGAAAAGACAACAAAGGCCCCATTCGTTCACACTCAGTCTCTAGATGTTATGTAATAATGCCCGAAACCACAGCTCCCTTTCCACATCCAGGCCCCACACAACTTTCCATGGTTTACCCCAGACGCTTCACATGCACGTCGACCCCGGTATACCACATCGATCCAATTCACTATATTCCTTGCCCGCCTTTCACCCACCTGCATGTTCAGGCCCCGATCACTCAAAATCTTTTTCACTCCATCTTTCCACCTCCAATTTGGTCTCCCACTTCTCCTGATTCCCTCCACCTCCGACACATATATACTCTTGGTCAATCTTTCCTCACTCATTCTCTCCATGTGCCCAAACCATTTCAAAACACACTCTTCTGCTCTCTCAACCATGCTCTTTTTATTTCCACACATCTCTCTTACCCTTACATTACTTACTCGATCAAACCACCTCACACCACATATTTTCCTCAAACATCTCATTTCCAGCACATCCACCCTCCTGTGCACAACTCTATCCATAGCCCACGCCTCGCAACCATACAACATTGTTGGAACCACTATTCCTTCAAACATACCCATTTTTGCTTTCCGAGATAATGTTCTTGACTTCCACACATTCTTCAAGGCTCCCAGGATTTTCGCCCCCTCCCCCATCCTATGATTCACTTCCGCTTCCATGGTTCCATCCGCTGCTAGATCCACTCCCAGATATCTAAAACACTTTACTTCCTCCAGTTTTTCTCCATTCAAACTTACCTCCCAATTGACTTGACCCTCAACCCTACTGTACCTAATAACCTTGCTCTTATTCACATTTACTCTTAACTTTCTTCTTTCACACACTTTACCAAACTCAGTCACCAGCTTCTGCAGTTTCTCACATGAATCAGCCACCAGCGCTGTATCATCAGCGAACAACAACTGACTCATTTCCCAAGCTCTCTCATCCCCAACAGACTTCATACTTGCCCCTCTTTCCAAAACTCTTGCATTCACCTCCCAAAAAACCCCATCGATAAACAAATACTTAGAAATACTTAGAAAAGCAAATGGATTTTTTTTTTTGCTTTGTCGCTGTCTCCCACGTTTGCGAGGTAGCGCAAGGAAACAGACGAAAGAAATGGCCCAACCCACCCCCATACACATGTATATACATACGTCCACACACGCAAATATACATACCTACACAGCTTTCCATGGTTTACCCCAGACGCTTCATATGCCCCGATTCAATCCACTGACAGCACGTCAACCCCGGTATACCACATCGCTCCAATTCACTCTATTCCTTGCCCTCCTTTCACCCTCCTGCATGTTCAGGCCCCGATCACACAAAATCTTTTTCACTCCATCTTTCCACCTCCAATTTGGTCTCCCTCTTCTCCTCGTTCCCTCCACCTCCGACACATATATCCTCTTGGTCAATTTTTCCTCACTCATTCTCTCCATGTGCCCAAACCATTTCAAAACACCCTCTTCTGCTCTCTCAACCACGCTCTTTTTATTTCCACACATCTCTCTTACCCTTACGTTACTTACTCGATCAAACCACCTCACACCACACATTGTCCTCAAACATCTCATTTCCAGCACATCCATCCTCCTGTGCACAACTCTATCCATAGCCCACGCCTCGCAACCATACAACATTGTTGGAACCACTATTCCTTCAAACATACCCATTTTTGCTTTCCGAGATAATGTTCTCGACTTCCACACATTCTTCAAGGCTCCCAGAATTTTCGCCCCCTCCCCCACCCTATGATCCACTTCCGCTTCCATGGTTCCATCCGCTGCCAGATCCAGTCCCAGATATCTAAAACACTTCACTTCCTCCAGTTTTTCTCCATTCAAACTCACCTCCCAATTGACTTGACCCTCAACCCTGCTGTACCTAATAACCTTGCTCTTATTCACATTTACTCTTAACTTTCTTCTTTCACACACTTTACCAAACTCAGTCACCAGCTTCTGCAGTTTCTCACATGAATCAGCCACCAGCGCTGTATCATCAGCGAACAACAACTGACTCACTTCCCAAGCTCTCTCATCCCCAACAGACTTCATACTTGCCCCTCTTTCCAAAACTCTTGCATTCACCTCCCTAACAACCCCATCCATAAACAAATTAAACAAGCATGGAGACATCACACACCCCTGCCGCAAACCTACATTCACTGAGAACCAATCACTTTCCTCTCTTCCTACACGTACACATGCCTTACATCCTCGATAAAAACTTTTCACTGCTTCTAACAACTTGCCTCCCACACCATATATTCTTAATACCTTCCACAGAGCATCTCTATCAACTCTATCATATGCCTTCTCCAGATCCATAAATGCTACATACAAATCCATTTGCTTTTCTAAGTATTTCTCACATACATTCTTCAAAGCAAACACCTGATCCACACATCCTCTACCACTTCTGAAACCACACTGCTCTTCCCCAATCTGATGCTCTGTACATGCCTTCACCCTCTCAATCAATACCCTCCCATATAATTTACCAGGAATACTCAACAAACTTATACCTCTGTAATTTGAGCACTCACTCTTATCCCCTTTGCCTTTGTACAATGGCACTATGCACGCATTCCGCCAATCCTCAGGCACCTCACCGTGAGTCATACATACATTAAATAACCTTACCAACCAGTCAACAATACAGTCACCCCCTTTTTTAATAAATTCCACTGCAATACCATCCAAACCTGCTGCCTTGCTGGCTTTCATCTTCCGCAAAGCTTTTACTACCTCTTCTCTGTTTACCAAATCATTTTCCCTAACCCTCTCACTTTGCACACCACCTCGACCAAAACACCCTATATCTGCCACTCTATCATCAAACACATTCAACAAACCTTCAAAATACTCCCTCCATCTCCTTCTCACATCACCACTACTTGTTATCACCTCCCCATTTGCGCCCTTCACTGAAGTTCCCATTTGCTCCCTTGTCTTACGCACTTTATTTACCTCCTTCCGGAACATCTTTTTATTCTCCCTAAAATTTCATGATACTCTCTCACCCCAAATGGATTTGTATGTAGCATTTATGGATCTGGAGAAGGGATATGATAGAGTTGATAGAGATGCTCTGTGGAAGGTACTAAGAATATATGGTGTGGGAGGCAAGTTGTTAGAAGCAGTGAAAAGTTTTTATCAAGGATGTAAGGCATGTGTACGTGTAGGAGGAGAAGAAAGTGATTGGTTCTCAGTGAATGTAGGTTTGCGGCAGGGGTGTGTGATGTCTCCATGGTTCAATTTTTTTTTTTTTTTCTTTTTTTTTTTGCCGGTCTCCCGTGTTTGCGAGGTAGCGCAAGGAAACAGACGAAAGAAATGGCCCATCCCACCCCCATACACATGTATATACATACGTCCACACACGCAAATATACATACCTACACAGCTTTCCATGGTGTACCCCAGACGCTTCACATGCCTTGATTCAATCCACTGACAGCACGTCAACCCCGGTATACCACATCGATCCAATTCACTCTATTCCTTGCCCTCCTTTCACCCTCCTGCATGTTCAGGCCCCGATCACACAAAATCTTTTTCACTCCATCTTTCCACCTCCAATTTGGTCTCCCACTTCTCCTCGTTCCCTCCACCTCCGACACATATATCCTCTTGGTCAATCTTTCCTCACTCATTCTCTCCATGTGCCCAAACCATTTCTAAACACCCTCCTCTGCTCTCTCAACCACGCTCTTTTTATTTCCACACATCTCTCTTACCCTTACGTTACTTACTCGATCAAACCACCTCACACCACACATTGTCCTCAAACATCTTATTTCCAGCACATCCATCCTCCTGCGCACAACTCTATCCATAGCCCACGCCTCGCAACCATACAACATTGTTGGAACCACTATTCCTTCAAACATACCCATTTTTGCTTTCCAAGATATTGTTCTCGACTTCCACACATTCTTCAAGGCTCCCAGGATTTTCGCCCCCTCCCCCACCCTATGATCCACTTCCGCTTCCATGGTTCCATCCACTGCCAGATCCACTCCCAGATATCTAAAACTCTTTACTTCCTCCAGTTTTTCTCCAATCAAACTTACCTCCCAATTGACTTGACCCTCAACCCTACTGTACCTAATAACCTTGCTCTTATTCACATTTACTCTTACCTTTCTTCTTTCACACACTTTACCAAACTCAGTCACCAGCTTCTGCAGTTTCTCACATGAATCAGCCACCAGTGCTGTATCATCAGCAAACAACAACTGACTCACTTCCCAAGCTCTCTCATCCCCAACAGACTTCATACTTGCCCCTCTTTCCAAAACTCTTGCATTCACCTCCCTAACAACCCCATCCATAAACAAATTAAACAACCATGGAGACATCACACACCCCTGCCGCAAACCTACATTCACTGAGAACCAATCACTTTCCTCTCTTCCTACACGTACACATGCCTAACATCCTCGATAAAAACTTTTCACTGCTTCTAACAACTTGCCAACAGTCATTTCCTTGCACTTTCCATCACAGCTCACTGTGCATCATTAAAGGTAATCCCCTCCCTTGCTCTTGTCCTCTTACTAACCCCAGACTTTATGCTGTGAACATTCATGAACTACTGTATCCACCTTAAACCTTCAACTTTGTTTTACTTCATTGCACCCATGTCTCCTGCATTTTATCCTGGTTATAAGTGCATATGTTCAGACACTCTCCAGCCATAGTCATAAAGGAAAGATCTGAGCTTGGCTGTTCCTGCTACTTTTTTTTATGGTGACTGACATGTCATGGGCAGAACATGGCCCAGTCGTAGCCATATTAGGTGAAAAGGTATGGTATGAGAAAAAAATGAAATTACTTAGAGCTCTATCTGGGTTTGTAGACCAGACTCTTAAAGGTGGAAAGGTTATAGGAAGAGGGAAAGATGAAAGAAGAAAGAAAATTCTCTCGCTACACTGTTTGAAGAAAGAAGGTATTGTAACTGCTAGTCCCTATGTAGCCGGTCTCCAAACAGAAACTATGGGAAGCCTTGGTGGAAGGGACAAACAAGGCAGCAGTACTCCAAATTGGTTAAGATAAAACCCCTGCATTTAGGAAACAGCTCACAAGAAAACTTATTACAGCACCTAAACACCTCAGGTTTACAGAAGCACATTTTATGATAATGATTCTGTGGAGTTTTCCAGGAGAGAGTGGAGTGTTCATTTTATTGCAGGGTTGAATTGTGGTGTTTTGAAGCAAGTGAACAGGGGAAAATGAGTGACATTTAGAAAGAGATTTATATTTATTTATTTTTATTTACTTATTTTGCTTTGTCGCTGTCTCCTGCGTTAGCGAGGTAGCGCAAGGAAACAGACGAAAGAATGGCCCAACCCACCCATGTACACATGTATATACATACACGTCCACACACGCATATATACATACCTATACATCTCAATGTATACATATACATACACACACAGACATATACATATATACACATGTACATAATTCATACTGTCTGCCTTTATTCATTTTCCATCGCCACCTCGCCACACATGGAATAACAACCCCCTTCCCCCTCATGTGTGCAAGGTAGCGCTAGGAAAAGACAACAAAGGCCCCATTCGTTCACACTCAGTCTCTAGCTGTCATGTAATAATGCACCGAAAACAGCTCCCTTTCCACATCCAGGCCCCACAGAACTTTCCATGGTTTACCCCAGATGCATCACATGCCCTGGTTCAATCCATTGACAGCACGCCGACCCCGGTATACCACATCATTCCAATTCACTCTATTCCTTGCATGCCTTTCACCCTCCTGCATGTTCAGGCCCCAATCACCCCATCTTTCCACCTCCAATTTGGTCTCCCACTTCTCCTCGTTCCCTCCACGTCTGACACATATATCCTCTTGGTCAATCTTTCCTCACTCATTCTCTCCATGTGACCAAACCATTTCAAAACACCCTTTTCTGCTCTCTCAACCACACTCTTTTTATTACCACACATCCCTCTTACCCTATTATTACTTACTCGATCAAACCACCTCACACCACATATTGTCCTCAGACATCTCATTTCCAGCACATCCACCCTCCTGCACACAACTCTATCCATAGCCCACGCCTCACAACCGTACAACATTGTTGGAACCACTATTCCTTCAAACATACCCATTTTTGCTTTCTGAGATAATGTTCTCGACTTCCGCACATTCTTCAAGGCTCCCAGAATTTTCGCTTCCTCCCCCACCCTATGATTCATTTCCATGGTTCCATCTGCTGCCAAAGCCACTCCCAGATATCTAAAACTCTTTACTTCCACCAGTTTTTCTCCATTCAAACTTACCTCCCAATTGACTTGACCCTCAACCCTACGGTACCTAATAACCTTGCTCTTATTCACATTTACTCTCAACTTTCTTCTTTCACATACTTTACCAAACTCAGTCACCAGCTTCTGCAGTTCCTCACATGAATCAGCCACCAGCGCTGTATCATCAGCGAACAACAACTGACTCACTTCCCAAGCTCTCTCTTCCACAACAGACGGCATACTTGCCTCTTTCCAAAACTCTTGCATTCACCTCCCTCACAACCCCATCCATAAACAAATTAAACAACCATCGAGACATCACACACCCCTGCCGCAAACCTACATTCACTGAGAACCAATCACTTTCCTCTCTTCCTACAAGTACACATGCCTTACATCCTCGATAAAAACTTTTCACTGCTTCTAACAACTTGCCTCCCACACCATATATTCTTAATACCTTCCACAGAGCATCTCTATCAACTCTATCATATGCCTCTTCCAGATCCATAAATGGTACATACAAATCCATTTGCTTTTCTAAGTATTTTTCACATACATTTTTCAAAGCAAACACCTGATCCACACATCCTCTACCACTTCTGAAACCACATTGCTCTTAGAAAGAGATAAAGGTTGAAATTGCATTTTAGCACTATTAAATTTTACCCATTTTACTTGAATCAGGAAGGGAGGGTTTCCAGCCCCCCACTGCTACCCCATTTAGATGACTTGTATGACAAGCAAGACAGACATAGGTAGTATTCTTTTTACACCTTCTCTAGAATATAGGAAATTGCAAATCATAAAGAAAATAATCAGCAGGCATTTCTTGTCTTTTCCATAATGTACTGTCTGAGGGGACCCTTATTCAGCAGCATCTCCTGAAATCTTAGGGTATCACAGACTAGGAGGGCCAGTAGTAGGCTGTAAACAGTAGTCATTTAGAAAAGTACTACCCTTACAGCTAAGGAGTGTTCAGGTGATGTCCGAAACCATCTTAAACATTCCATGTTAGGATTTGGTGGTCTATTTCCCGTTTCATTAAAGCTATACTCTTGGGATGGTCTCTACACTTTCTCTCAAGAATTACCAAATGCCAGCCCTCCAGAGTTTTGTTTCATGCCTTTACTCACACTTTCTTGCCTCCCTTTTCAGCTCCTCTGGGCAAAGAAAGAGCCATATTGAACGCTAAATTTCTCAATGACATTTTTAAGGAGGTCCATCCATACTAATTAGTCATAGAAATTCAAGTGTTTAGTTTCATAATTTCTTCATTTTGTGCAAAGACTTGACCCAACTTATTAGTGTTTATCATAGAGCTAAAAAAGAATCACCTCATTGTTTGTGATTGGTGGATTTTGAATCCCATGGTTGTTGATTGGCATCAGATAGGAGGGACCATCACAGCCCTTGATAAACTGTAAGAACCAAGGAAGAGTGTAGTATAGAACTTTGACTATAGGAAGCAAGGGACTCATTGGATTGCATATAGTTTTAGCAAGAGGAAAAGGAATGACAAAGGTATGTTAGACTGACAGTAAAGGCAGTGAAGATGATATTAAAAGTTAATCAACTTCAAAGAAAGAATAAAATTGTGATTACATGTAAGTTATGATCATAATTAGTTTCTAAGTTCACTTACTGTTTAGCAGTGTTTCCATACTTCTTATCAAGGCCTGTCATTTGTCTTGTTTCCTCATGTCTTGTGGTTTCCTGCATTGAATTACCTCTTCAAAGCATTCTCTCTTAACTTAATAGCCTTCATGATATCTTATTTTTTACTTATAAGGGCACCTAACATAAGAAGCATATCTTTCTTCTTGGAATTCAAGTGGTTCAATGGATGGCAATCAACTACTTTCTTGCCTGGTCATGAAACTTTTCATTTTATTTTTCTTAAGTGTGTCCTGTTTAGAATACAAAGTAATAACAAAGCTCTGGAATCATACCTTGAGATGGCAGAGGTGTATTGTCTTGATGACGACTACAATAAACTGCAAGACAATTTTCTCAAGAATATTGAAGGATTGGAGAGAGCCCTCACTGCTTGGATGGTCTTTCCTGTATAGATGCTGTGATCTAATGTTGCCATTAATTTGGCAATTACAGAAATTTGGTTGTCTTTTTTTTTTTTTTTTTTTAAATCAATGATGCTTTTCACTTTTTATGGAACACTGGCCTTATTGACTTGAAATCTTATGAGTTGGTTGCATTGCCAACTCTTATTTGTTTGATATTTGAATATTGAGCATTAAGCCATTTTTGTTTTCATAGATATACTCTTACAAAATCTCTTGTTTTTATATTTAACAAATTAGTTTGTGTGTTTGTTGATGGCAAAGTTCTTTTATGATTTGCCTCTGTTGTCCTGTAAAACAGAGCTTGTTTATATTTCGGAAGAGATCTGAATGGACATGAACAGATGAAAACAAACAATTGGTAAAAGCAAAGGAAGAAATCTGAAACATGTCAAGTAGAAAAATTACTGTAAAATTATATTTGCACATTACTCTCATGGCCACATAAATGTTAGATACACACTTCTAGCCAGCTTTTGCCAACATTTTGTGTCTGTAGTCATCCAACTGTTCACTTTTCACATTTCAGTCTTCTCTGAAATTACTGGACCAATTTAAACCAAAATTGGCAAGGATGATCTTCATGGCTGCTATTGATATCAAAGTTAGATGAGTGATATAGGCCCATGTGAGCCTCTAGTTCACTTAGATAACATGTTTTTCCTAACAATTATGACTTACTCCTTGTTAAAAAGCAGGGTGGTCACCTCATCAAAAACTCTTTTCTGGCACATGGGTAAAAGGTCATGTGCGATTTTGCTATCATGTAGGGTCCATCGCCTGACATTTTCTGTCTGCTAACTGCTAATACTTCAGTCTTTATCTTTAAAACTACTGAGCCAATTTGAACCAAACATGGCAGGCATGGTCCTTGGGTGGTCTTTTTTTCAGTGTTTTCTGATGAGCCTGACTACCATCCTTTATGGCCACTGTTACAATAGCTAAATGTTTCAGTAGCCAGAACTTCTATGTTGTGTGGTACGTTTAGCTCATATTTCGACTGTACTGAAATGCATTGTAGGACTTATGTTGCTAGTGTGTGTGAAATATATAGTTGTTACTTTTTTAATTGATTATGCTAATTGGTCATTTTGGCAAAAAATTTACTTCATAATTTGTTAACTTTAGAGCCAGATGAGCAGTACAGGCATACGTTAGCCCTTTTCTCTTTTTTATTTATTTCTGTATTTTTAGTTCACTTTACCACAGGCTATGTGAACTGCCATCACTTGGCATTTGTCATCCATCTGTTGACTTTCAACATTTCAGGGATGATCCCATTTCAAAACTGTGTGTATAATCTTGACTCCTTATAAGATGGTCATTTTTACTGAAGAAAATCTTTTCATTAGCTTATGATATTTCAGCCTTCTCTGACCACACTTGGTTTTATAAACCAAACATAGTTGGGATGGCCCTTAGTTGGTCCCTTTTTAGGTTTCACTTGGATGAACCCTGACCTATGTCTTGGATAGCCTTTATTACTAAATATAGTTCATCTTATGATTTTTATGATTCTGTTCTCCTCTGAAACTACCCGTCTAATTAAAACCAAACTTGGATAGTGTCTATTTGAAACTGTATCCAGTGGACTCGCCCACTGTTCAAGATGGCCACTCTACTAAAATTGAAAAATTTTTCAAATAACTATAACTTCTTAGATTTAAGGAAGAATTGGCTCCAATCTAGAGTGTTGTTAAAGAAATTAGTTATTTAGCAGATGATGTAGGTTCTTCTCTCAAAACTGCAGTTTATCCAAGTTTTACTGACAATGAAAATGAGCCAAGTTTTATAAAAAAAAATTCACATGAAAATCTGAAACCAGTGGAGCATTTTTAAACATACTTAGCAGGGTTAGTTCAGGGTAGGTTCCTTTTCAGAAGTGTTCTTGTTTACTCTGACCATGTTCTAAGATGGTTACTGATACTAAAAGCAGGTATTTCTATGACTAGGAAGAATTAGCTGTTTATCTTAAGGGTAGTTTTGCTTAAGTTTCGAACTGTAACTGCAGTTCATAAGTTGTTTAACATATGTTACTGTCTTTCCTGTAAATTATCTGGTTTTCACCTATTTTCTTGATGATACAAATTAGTCATGTTTTGACAAAAATGAATGATGTAATGATATGAGAAATTTAAAGTCATGCTTGTGACACAGGCAAATTTAAGCCTTTGATTACTTGATAGGTTACCTGGCCATAGGCCAAATAAGCATTTAGCGAACACATGACTCCATAGTTATTGAATCTGTCGTCTGTACATTAACTTTTCTTATTTCAATCTCCTACTTTGAGACAAAGTTTATTATATTGAACTGGGATGGCCTATAGGTGGTTCCTTGAAAGAATTGTGTTCAGATGGCTGCTGTTGCGAGAAACAGAATTTCTTCAGATGGTCATAACTCTATTTTATTAGAGAGTTGGCTAAAATTTCAAAAGTAGCCAAAGTAATTTTTGTTATCATGTAATGTAGTGTTTCTGGTAATGTATAATTTGGCAGTTTTTGCCATTTGAATAAGTATGGCCAGTTCTGTCAAAACTTAATGTTGAAATGCCCTCTGAAACCACTGGGCAAAAGAGGAACTAAAGCAACTGAAGCGCTGCTTTCTAAATGTTGAAAAGTATTGTTATGCTGTAAAGTCCAAGTTGTATTTGATATGGAGGATGGATAACTACTGCAGTATGATAGGATGACCAGTTAGCCACTGCCCAGGGGCCACAACAGTCCTAAAACTGGCCTGGTCACTACATTTGCCTTCCCTCTCACCTTTCTCCATTTATACACTGAACTGTTATGGTAGAAATGTTTTCTTAAATCCCATGTGCCTCTTGTTGATTTCCTGCTATGTCTTGTAGTTGAACTTTTCCTGCCTTTTTTAAAGAATTGCTCTGTGTCTACATCTTTGACTCTGTAAGACAAAAGAAATTATCATTTCCCATTTTCTAATACGAGAGATGATTTTCTTCCTCTATTTAGCTGTTTCAGTTCAAGAACATTTTTCTTGTTTGCTGCTGGACTCTTTTTGCTACTCTGTAGGGCCTCAGTATGGGAGGTGACCAGACTAGTGACAGATGTTCTAATTTGGATCAAACATATATTGTAAATGTCTTCTTAAACATCATGTACAGTATTCATAAGAAATTTTGGTAATGGACTGTATGTGGTTTGTCTTCATCACAACTCTGATATGGATTTCTGATGACAATTGTGGCACTATGAACCCTTTTTCTCTTTTTATAGTAACTGACATGGCATTGACAAAATATTTCACTATCATGGCCATCTTGGGTGAAGGAAAAGAGTGAAGGAAAGGAAAGTAGAAATTAATCATGGCTCTTCAAGTATATATAGACTTCGCTCTTAAAGGAGTAAAGATTATATGAAAATGGAAAGAAAAAATAAAAGAAGAGAATTCTATAGCATAGCTGTTTGAGGCAAGAAAGAGGTATCATGACAGCAAGCCTGCAAGTAGCTGGTCTCAGTACAGAAAGATGAGAATTCTATGTTGTTCCTGTTTCAGGCAAGAAAGAGGTATCATAACAGACAGCCTGCAAATAACAGGTTTCAGCACACAAACTTTGGGAAGAAGCAGTCAAGTGCATGCTTCATGTCTAAGTCCTGGGATTGATGAAACATGCAGACAGCTCATGAGAACAGTGACAAAAATTATACCTGTAAAATAGAGGTAAAACAACGGTTACATCATGACATAGGGAAAGGGAAGGTTGAAGAGAGAAGAAGGAATGAAATATAATGCTTTTGATTCCACTCTAGGTAAGAGGAAGGGGAGGAATGAGCCACCCTAGAGGGAATTAAGCCCCTATGGATATGAAATAACAGCTCACAAGAAGAATGATTATGACATCTATGCAGCACTCCACTTTTAGGGAACAAAGTTTGTGATGTTTGTTATGTGGGATTTTCATAGTAGAGTGGAAGATTTGTATGTGCCCACCATAACATGTTATCAAAAGGTTGTATTATGGTGTTTTTAAAGTGAACAGAAGTAAACTAATGATTCTTAAACAGAGATGTAGGGAGAATATAACAAGGTAGCAGCCTCCCCACAGTGAGATGCTGCACAGGTCTTAATTGAGAGATGAGAAAGAGAATGAGTATTAGAGGGTGGAGGGGAGGTAAAGTGAGTTGAAGCGTATAAAGTAACAACCAGCATAAAAGTGAATAGGTTAGCTGTAGAAGAGATAATACATTCAGAGAAGAGAGTAGACAAGAGAACAGAACCTTGAGGAACATCACTATCGATAGGAAAAGAGGGGAAGTCACTCCATCAAAAACTACTGCAGTGAATTGGCTAGAGAGGAATGCATAAAGCACTGAGAAAAGTGGGGAAATCAAGGAAGGGAGTTTAGAAAGCAGGCTCATGCCACACCCTGTCAAATGTTTTGGAGATGTTGAAGCCTAAAATAAAAAGTATCATCAAAATCCTTGAGAATGAGGATTGTAGGTTCCAGTAATCTGCTTCCTGTGCAGAGGTAGTCTACTCTACTTTCAATGCATTCCAATTCCATTGTTTTACTTGTCTTTGGTTTGAATTTTATTTGCCATACAAGTGACCAGTGTTGCAGCCTTATCAAAGTATTTTTGTACATTATTGGAAACTGAAATACTCCATAAGTCTCTCATAAGTTCAACTTAGTTGATTTACATTTAGGTAAGATTCAGGCCCCTCTGGCAAGTCATATATGTAGATTAATAATATTAGCAACAGAAAACTATATATGTGGAACACATTCACTTAATTATGCCTGTTTGGAAAGGCACCTCTGATATATATGTTCTTGCCTTCCTTCCCAGGTGAGTAACTTTCAGCTTATTGAAGACTAATATAAGATGCAGAGCCCAAAAACACCCCTCCTCTCTCTCTCTCTCTCTCTCTCTGTCTCTCATGCTCCTTATAGAACTAGGTTAAGGCTTCCCATAGAATTGCAGTGCATGACTCCTTCCTAAACCCACACTGCTTATTCAGTGATTTCCATTTATCTAAAATCTCATTTTTTCTCCTTTATATAACATTGATTTACACCTTGTGAGTACTTATAGTGAGAAGTTGTGAGGGAAAGGGAGTATGTGAAATTTTGTTGACATAAGATATGTTGGAGTGGATATGTGAAATGATGCTGATATAAGGAGTATCTGAGATGAAGTTGACATAGAGAAGTATGTGAGATGATACTGGCATAGAGGAGTACATGAGATGATGCTGACATAGAGGAGCATGTGAAATTGTGCTAGCATAGAGAAGTATGTGAGATGATGTTGGCATATAGGAGTATGTGAGATGATACAAGCATAGAGGAGTATGTGAGATGATGCTGGCAGAGAGGAGTATGGAGATGATAGTGGCATAGAGGAGTATGTAAGATGATGCTAGTATAGAGAAGTGTGTGAGATGTTGCTTGCATAGAGGAAAATGTGAGATGATTCTTGCATAGAGGAGTATTGAGGTGATGCTGGCATAGAGAAGTATGATAGGTGATATTGACATAGGTAGACAGATAGATAGATAGATAGATAGATGATACCTTTTCTCCAAACATTATTGCATATAGCGCTTTCTTTTCTCCTGATCATTCCATGGCTGATGGTGTTTCCAACCTGAAAAGAGTGACGAAGGCCTTTGTATACAACCTCTTGTCCATCTTTTTAGCACCCTTCTTGGCTTGCTTTTGGGGTATCATCTTTGCCTGCATTGCTTTTTGGGTGAGTACATTGGGATGCATTTTCTGCTGCTATATCTAGCTGTACATAATGCAGGAATGTTTAAGTACATTTACTGCTAGTATAAGTTGCTGTAATTAGTATATTTAGATGCATTACCAGTAATTCCAGCTTGCCGACTTTTACATATTACTTGCCTTTTTTCCTTTGACTAAAAGTGGTTCAATTTTGTATGAGTACCTTATATTTTTGCTGCATTTTTTAAAGTACCTGAACAGAATGCTGTAATAAGAACAAAAAATGCATTTTCTCTAAATAAATTTTTGGCTGTACTTTTTGTCAGTAAATTCAGTATCTTATCTTTACAGGAGATTTAGCTAAACTAGGCACAAATAAACAGCTGTATTTCTGTTGTATGTATATCTGCACTTGGCTTTTTCGTTATTATAAATGTAGGAATTTGACATCCCAGACCATTGCCAGCCTTTCATTGAAGACCCCAGATCTACAAAACTTATCATGTAAATGGAAAAGGAGTTGAGGGTAATAGATGAATAGATAGATAATTGTCTTTCATATATTGATATCCAAAAGCTGTAAATGATTATGTTAAAACCCTCAAATACAGAGAGATAATTGTCTCTCATGGATTGATATCTGAAAGATGTAATTATGTACATTAAAGGCCTTCAAATGTGTGAGTGATTATGTCAAAGGCCTTTAAATCTGTACTGAATAAGTGAAAAATCCAAGTGAGACCACAATGTCTTAGAATCAAGAAGCTCTTTTGTCCTAAGATATGTAAGTGTTCAAATATACTGCCAAGAGTCATATATCATCAACTCACTGGCCATGTTGAGATGATGGTAAAGAACTGTGGTAGGCTGAGTCTTCGACTGCTTCACCCTCCCCATCCCCCTGCTCCATGCAGAAAGTGACTGTTTATCAGAGTCAGAATCCATGATGGCCTTAGGATTTTCTGGAGTGACTTAAGCCATGCTGTTAAATTAGTAGAGGTCCTGAGGGCCATGGAGGGTGTAGGAGATGGAGTTGGTGTCACCCTAATCAGCATCATCAATGTTAACAGAAAAGCTGGATTGATTAGATTGAGGAACTGGGTATACTAGCTCAGAAGAGATGGTTAGTCTTCACTTGCCTGGTACCCACTTTCCTGCATCTGGATTCAAAGTTGCTCATGTGATTTCCAGAAGATTTTGACAAAAGTCACCTGTAGCCAGGTTGGAGCATTGTCCACATTTGAGGGATCTAGATGTATGGGGTTTTAAGAAAATCATGTCTTGATGCATTTTTAAGTCATTAAATTGAGTTTGCAGTTGAGTACATATGAAACTGAATTCCATGTGAATTTTGGATATATGTTCAAATTAATACAGTATCACATTCCAAATATCAATAAGCCCCATGAACAGTATCTTGGCTGCACTTGAAAGTTGTGAAATCATTCCAAACTTAGTAAAGGTGATTAGTTTAGAATCTGTCTGTGGTAAGTTGTGGTAAGTGGTGTTCCTTTATAGCTTTGGAAATGTTTCATATAGAATATATAGAACTCCTTTAGTTGTTTCATCAAAGTGAAATTATTAGGCCATTCTTGATATGAATTATCTCTCCCTGGAGTATATGCTGAAAAGGTTTGACACTTTAAGTGAAAAATGTATGCAGTGCGAGTGATGTATTTTTTATTTTTATTTATTTATTTATTTTGCTTTGTCGCTGTCTCCTGCGTTAGCGAGGTAGCGCAAGGAAACAGACGAAAGAATGGCCCAACCCACCCACATACACATGTATATACATACACGTCCACACATGCAAATATACATACCTATACATCTGAAGATACACATATATATACACACACAGACATATACATATATACTCATGTACATAATTCATACTGTCTGCCTTTAATTATTCTCATCGCCACCTCGCCACACATGGAATAACAACCCCCTCCCCTCTCATGTGTGCGAGGTAGCGCTAGGAAAAGACAACAAAGCCCCCATTCATTCACACTCAGTCTCTAGCTGTCATGTAATAATGCACCGAAACCACAGCTCCCTTTCCACATCCAGGCCCCACAGGACTTTCCGTGGTTTACCCCAGATGCATCACATGCCCTGGTTCAATCCATTGACAGCACGCCGACCCCGGTATACCACATCGTTCCAATTCACTCTGTTCCTTGTACGCCTTTCACCCTCCTGCATGTTCAGGCCCCGATCACTCAAAATCTTTTTCACTCCATCTTTCCACCTCCAATTTGGTCTCCCACTTCTCCTGGTTCCCTCCACCTCTGACACATATATCCTCTTGGTCAATTTTTCCTCACTCATTCTCCCCATATGAACAAACCATTTCAAAACACCCTCTTCTGCTCTCTCAACCACACTCTTTTTATTTCCACACATCTCTCTTACCCTTACATTACTTACACGATCAAATCACCTCACACCACATATTGTCCTCAAACATCTCATTTCCAGCACATCCACCCTCCTGCGCACAACTCTATCCATAGCCCACGCCTCGCATCCATACAACATTGTTGGAACCACTATTCCTTCAAACATACCCATTTTTGCTTTCCGAGATAATGTTCTCGACTTCCAAACATTTTTCAAGGCTCCCAGAATTTTCGCCCCCTCCCCCACCCTATGATTCACTTCCACTTCCATGGTTCCATCCACTGCAAGATCCACTCCCAGATATCTAAAACACTTTACTTCCTCCAGTTTTTCCCCATTCAAACTTACCTCCCAGTTGACTTGACCCTCAACCCTACTGTACCTAATAACCTTGCTCTTATTCACATTTACCCTGAACTTTCTTCTTTCACACACTTTACCAAACTCAGTCACCAGCTTCTGCAGTTTCTCACATGAATCAGCCACCAGCGCTGTATCATCAGCGAACAACAACTGACTCACTTCCCAAGCTCTCTCATCCACAACAGACTGCATACTTGCCCCTCTTTCCAAAACTCTTGCATTCACCTCCCTAATAACCCCATCTATAAACAAATTAAACAACCATGGAGACATCACACACCCCTGCCGCAAACCTACATTCACTGAGAACCAATCACTTTCCTCTCTTCCTACACGTACACATGCCTTACATCCTCGATAAAAACTTTTCACTGCTTCTAACAACTTGCCTCCCACACCATATATTCTTAATACCTTCCATAGAGCATCTCTATCAACTCTATCATATGCCTTCTCCAGATCCATAAATGCTACATACAAATCCATTTGCTTTTCTAAGTATTTCTCACATACATTCTTCAAAGCAAACACCTGGTCCACACATCCTCTACCACTTCTGAAACCACACTGCTCTTCCCCAATCTGATGCTCTGTACATGCCTTCACCCTCTCAATCAATATCCTCCCATATAATTTACCAGGAATACTCAACAAACTTATACCTCTGTAATTTGAGCACTCACTCTTATCCCCTTTGCCTTTGTACAATGGCACTATGCACGCATTCCGCCAATCTTCAGGCACCTCACCATGAGTCATACATACATTAAATAACCTTACCAACCAGTCAACAATACAGTCACCCCCTTTTTTAATAAATTCCACTGCAATACCATCCAAACCTGCTGCCTTGCCGGCTTTCATCTTCCGCAAAGCTTTTACTACCTCTTCTCTGTTTACCAAATCATTTTCCCTAACCCTCTCACTTTGCACACCACCTCGACCAAAACACCCTATATATGCCACTCTATCATCAAACACATTCAACAACCTTCAAAATACTCACTCCATCTCCTTCTCACATCACCACTACTTGTTATCACCTCCCCATTTGCGCCCTTCACTGAAGTTCCCATTTGCTCCCTTGTCTTACGCACTTTATTTACCCCCTTCCAGAACATCTTTTTAATCTCTAAAATTTAATGATACTCTCTCACCCCAACTCTCAAGATGTGAAAAAAGGAGAGATAGGTAGTATGTTTGAGGAAAGGAACCTGGATGTTTTGGCTCTGAGTGAAACGAAGCTCAAGGGTAAAGGGGAAGAGTGGTTTGGGAATGTCTTGGGAGTAAAGTCAGGGGTTAGTGAGAAGACAAGAGCAAGGGAAGGAGTAGCAATACTCCTGAAACAGGAGTTGTGGGAGTATGTGATAGAATGTAAGAAAGTAAATTCTCGATTAATATGGGTAAAACTGAAAGTTGATGGAGAGTGATGGGTGATTATTGGTGCATATGCACCTGGGCATGAGAAGAAAGATCATGAGAGGCAAGTGTTTTAGGAGCAGCTGAATGAGTGTGTTAGTGGTTTTGATGCACGAGACCGGGTTATAGTGATGGGTGATTTGAATGCAAAGGTGAGTAATGTGGCAGTTGAGGGAATAATTGGTATACATGGGGTGTTCAGTGTTGTAAATGGAAATGGTGAAGAGCTTGTAGATTTATGTGCTGAAAAAGGACTGATGATTGGGAATACCTGGTTTAAAAAGCGAGATATACATAAGTATACTTATGTAAGTAGGAGAGATGGCCAGAGAGCGTTATTGGATTACGTGTTAATTGACAGGCGCGCGAAAGAGAGACTTTTGGATGTTAATGTGCTGAGAGGTGCAACTGGAGGGATGTCTGATCATTATCTTGTGGAGGCTAAGGTGAAGATTTGTATGGGTTTTCAGAAAAGAAGAGTGAATGTTGGGGTGAAGAGGGTGGTGAGAGTAAGTGAGCTTGGGAAGGAGACTTGTGTGAGGAAGTACCAGGAGAGACTGAGTACAGAATGGAAAAAGGTGAGAACAATGGAAGTAAGGGGAGTGGGGGAGGAATGGGATGTATTTAGGGAATCAGTGATGGATTGTGCAAAAGATGCTTGTGGCATGAGAAGAGTGGGAGGTGGGTTGATTAGAAAGGGTAGTGAGTGGTGGGATGAAGAAGTAAGAGTATTAGTGAAAGAGAAGAGAGAGGCATTTGGACGATTTTTTGCAGGGAAAAAATGAAATTGAGTGGGAGATGTATAAAAGAAAGAGACAGGAGGTCAAGAGAAAGGTGCAAGAGGTGAAAAAAAGGGCAAATAATAATAATAATGATAATGATATGAGAAGAAAGATCATGAGAGGCAAGTGTTTTGGGAGCAGCTGAGTGAGTGTGTTAATGGTTTTGATGCACAAGACCGGGTTATAGTGATGAGTGATTTGAATGCAAAGGTGAGTAATGTGGCAGTTGAGGGAATAATTGATATACATGCGGTGTTCAGTGTTGTAAATGGAAATGGTGAAGAGCTTGTAGATTTATGTTCTGAAAAAGGACTGGTGATTGGGAATACCTGGTTTAAAAAGCGAGATATACATAAGTATACATATGTAAGTAGAAGAGATAGCCAGAGAGCGTTATTGGATTACGTGTTAATTGATTGGCGTGCGAAAGAGAGACTTTTGGATGTTAATGTTCTGAGAGGTGCAACTGGAGGGATGTCTGATCATTATCTTGTGGAGGCGAAGGTGAAGATTTGTAGGGGTTTTCAGAAAAAAAGAGAGAATGTTGGGGTGAAGAGAATGGTGAGAGTAAGTGAGCTTGGGAAGGAGACTTGTGTGAGGAAGTACCAGGAGAGACTGAGTACAGAATGGAAAAAGGTGAGAACAAAGGAGGTAAGGGGAGTGGGGGAGGAATGGGATGTATTAAGGGAAGCAGTGATGGCTTGCGCAAAAGATGCTTGTGGCATGAGAAGCGTGGGAGGTGGGCTGATTAAAAAGGGTAGTGAGTGGTGGGATGAAGAAGTAAGACTATTAGTGAAAGAGAAGAGAGAGGCATTTGGACGATTTTTACAGGGAAAAAATGCAAATGACTGGGAGATGTATAAAAGAAAGAGACAGGAGGTCAAGAGAAAGGTGCAAGAGGTGAAAAAGAGGGCAAATGAGAGTTAGGGTGAGAGAGTATCATTAAATTTTAGAGAGATTAAAAAGATGTTTTGGAAGGAGGTAAATGAAGTGCATAAGACAAGGGAGCAAATGGGAACTTCAGTAAAGGGGGCTAATGGGGAGGTGATAACAAGTAGTGGTGATGTGAGAAGGAGATGGAGTGAGTATTTTGAAGGTTTGTTGAATGTGTTTGACGATAGAGTGGCAGATATAGGGTGTTTTGGTCGAGGTGGTGTGCAAAGTGAGAGGGTTAGGGAAAATGATTTGATGAATAGAGAAGAGGTAGTAAAAGCTTTACGGAAGATGAAAGCCGGCAAGGCAGCAGGTTTTGATGGTATTGCAGTGAAATTTATTAAAAAAAAAGGGGTGACTGTATTGTTGACTGGTTGGTAAGGTTATTTAATGTATGTATGATTCATGGTGAGGCGCCTGAGGATTGGCGGAATGCTTGCATAGTGCTATTGTACAAAGGCAAAGGGGATAAGAGTGAGTGCTCAAATTACAGAGGTATAAGGTTGTTGAGTATTCCTGGTAAATTATATGGAAGGGTATTGATTGAGAGGGTGAAGGCATGTACAGAGCATCAGATTAGGGAAGAGCAGTGTGGTTTCAGAAGTGGTAGAGGATGTGTGGATCAGGTGTTTGCTTTGAAGAATGTATGTGAGAAATACTTAGAAAAGCAAATGGATTTGTATGTAGCATTTATGGATCTGGAGAAGGCATATGATAGAGTTGATAGAGATGCTCTGTGGAAGGTATTAAGAATATATGGTGTGGGAGGCAAGTTGTTAGAAGCAGTGAAAAGTTTTTATCGATGATGTAAGGCATGTGTACGTGTAGGAAGAGAGGAAAGTAATCGGTTCTCAGTGAATGTAGGTTTGCGGCAGGGGTGTGTGATGTCTCCATGGTTGTTTAATTTGTTTATAGATAGGGTTGTTAGGAAGGTGAATGCAAGAGTTTTGGAAAGAGGGGCAAGTATGCAGTCTGTTGTGGATGAGAGAGCTTGGGAAGTGAGTCATTTGTTGTTCGCTGATGATACAGGGCTGGTGGCTGATTCATGTGAGAAACTGCAGAAGCTGGTGACTGAGTTTGGTAAAGTGTGTGAAAGAAGAAAGTTAAGAGTAAATGTGAATAATAGCAAGGTTATTAGGTACAGTAGGGTTGAGGGTCAAGTCAATTGGGAGGTAAGTTTGAATGGAGAAAAACTGGAGGAAGTAAAGTGTTTTAGATATCTGGGAGTGGATCTTGCAGCGGATGGAACCATTGAAGCAGAAGTGAATCATAGGGTTGGGGAGAGGGTGAAAATTCTGGGAGCCTTGAAGAATGTGTGGAAGTCGAGAACATTATCTCGGAAAGCAAAAATGGGTATGTTTGAAGGAATGGTGGTTCCAACAATGTTGTATGGTTGCAAGGCATGAGGAAAGATTGACCAAGAGGATATATGTGTCAGAGGTGGAGGGAACGAGGAGAAGTGGGAGACCAAATTGGAGGTGGAAAGATGGAGTGAAAAAGATTTTGAGTGATCAGGGCCTGAACGTGCAGGAGGGTGAAAGGTGTGCAAGGAATAGAGTGAATTGGAACGATGTGGTATACCGGGGTGGACGTTCTCTCACTCGTTCTCTTCATGTGACCAAACCATTTCAAAAGACCCTCTTCTGCTCTCTCAACCACACTCTTTTTATTACCACACATCTCTCTTACCTTTTCATTACTTACTCGATCAAACCACCTCGCACCACATATTGTCCTCAAACATCTCATTTCCAGCAGATCCACCCTCCTCCACACTACTCTATCTACAGCCCACACCTCGTAACCATATAACATAGTCGGAACCACTATTCCTTCAAACATACCCATTTTTGCTTTCCAAGATAACATTCTCGACTTCCACACATTCTTCAGTGCTCCCAGAACTTTCGCCCCCTCCCCCACGCTATGATTTACTTACGCTTCCATGGTTCCATCTGCTGCCAAATCCACTCCCACATATCTAAAACACTTCACTTCCTCTAGTTTTTCTCCATTCAAACTTACCTCCCAGTTGACTTGTCCCTCAACCCTACTGTACCTAATAAGTTTGCTCTTATTCACATTTACTCTCAGCTTTCTTCTTTCACACACTTTACCAAACTCAGTCACCAGCTTCTGCAGTTTCACACCCGAATCAGCCACCAGTGCTGTATCATCAGCGAACAACAACTGACTCGCTTCCCAAGCTCTCTCATCCACGACAGACTGCATACTTGCCCCTCTTTCCGAAACTCTTGCATTCACCTCCCTAACAACCCCATCCATAAACAAATTAAACAACCGTGGAGACATCATGCACCCCTGCTGCAAACCAACATTCACTGAGAACCAATCACTTTCCTCTCTTCCTACAGGTACACATACCTTACATCCTTGATAAAAACTTTTCACTGCTTCTAACAACTTGCCTCTCATACCATGTATTCTTAATATCTTCCACAGAGCATCTCTATCAACTCTATCATATGCCTTCTCCAGATCCATAAATGCTACATACAAATCCATTTGCTTTTCTAAGTATTTCTCACAAACATTTTTCAAAGCAAACACCTGATCCACACATCCTCTACCACTTCTGAAACCACTCTGCTCTTCCCCAATCTGATGCTCTGTTCATACCTTCACCCTTTCAATCAATACCCTCCCATATAATTTCCCAGGAATACTCAGCAAACTTATACCTCTGTAATTTGAGCACTCACTTTTATCCCCTTTACCTTTGTACAACGGCACTATGCAAGCATTCCGCCAATCTTCAGGCACCGCAGCATGAGTCATACATACATTAAATAGCATTACCAATCAGTCAACAATACAGTCACCCCCTTTTTCAATAAATTCCACTGCAATACCATCCAAACCCGCTGCCTTGCCAGCTTTCATCTTCCGTAAAGCTTTTACTACCACTTCTCTGTTTACCAAATCATTCTCCCTAACCCTTTCACTTTGCACACCACCTCGACCAAAACACGCTATATCTGCCACTCTGTCATCAAACACATTCAACAAACCTTCAAAATACTCACTCCATCTCCTTCTCACATCACCACTACTTGTTATCACCTCCCCATTAGCCCCCTTCACTGATGTTCCCATTTGTTCCCTTGTCTTATGCACTTTATTTACCTCCTTCCAAAACATCTTTTTATTCTCCCTAAAATTTAATGATATTCTCTCACCCCAACTTTCATGAGTGTGTTAGTGGTTTTGATGCACGAGACCGGGTTATAGTGATGGGTGATTTGAATGCAAAGGTGAGTAATGTGGCAGTTGAGGGAATAATTGGTATACATGGGGTGTTCAGTGTTGTAAATGGAAATGGTGAAGAGCTTGTAGATTTATGTGCTGAAAAAAGGACTGATGATTGGGAATAACCTGGTTTTAAAAGCGAGATATACATAAGTATACATATGTAAGTAGAAGAGATAGCCAGAGAGCGTTATTGGATTACGTGTTAATTGATTGGCGTGCGAAAGAGAGACTTTTGGATGTTAATGTTCTGAAAGGTGCATTTGGAGGGATATCTGATCATTATGTTGTGCAGGCGAAGGTGAAGATTTGTAGGGGTTTTCAGAAAAAAAGGGAGAATGTTGGGGTGAAGAGGGTGGTGAGAGTAAGTGAGCTTGGGAAGGAGACTTGTGTGAGGAAGTACCAGGAGAGACTGAGTACAGAATGGAAAAAGGTGAGAACAATGGAAGTAAGGGGAGTGGGGGAGGAATGGGATGTATTTAGGGAATCAGTGATGGATTGTGCAAAGATGCTTGTGGCATGAGAAGAGTGGGAGGTGGGTTGATTAGAAAGGGTAGTGAGTGGTGGGATGAAGAAGTAAGAGTATTAGTGAAAGAGAAGAGAGAGGCATTTGGACGATTTTTTGCAGGGAAAAAATGAAATTGAGTGGGAGATGTATAAAAGAAAGAGACAGGAGGTCAAGAGAAAGGTGCAAGAGGTGAAAAAAAGGGCAAATAATAATAATAATGATAATGATATGAGAAGAAAGATCATGAGAGGCAAGTGTTTTGGGAGCAGTGAGTGAGTGTGTTAATGGTTTTGATGCACAAGACCGGGTTATAGTGATGAGTGATTTGAATGCAAAGGTGAGTAGTAATGTGGCAGTTGAGGGAATAATTGATATACATGCGGTGTTCAGTGTTGTAAATGGAAATGGTGAAGAGCTTGTAGATTTATGTTCTGAAAAAGGACTGGTGATTGGGGAATACCCTGTTTAAAAAGCGAGATATACATAAGTATACATATGTAAGTAGAAGAGATAGCCAGAGAGCGTTACTGGATTACGTATTAATTGATAATCGTTCGAAAAAGAGAGTTTTGGATGTTAATGTTCTGAGAGGTGCAACTGGAGGGATGTCTGATCATTATCTTGTGGAGGCGAAGGTGAAGATTTGTAGGGGTTTTCAGAAAAAAAGAGAGAATGTTGGGGTGAAGAGAATGGTGAGAGTAAGTGAGCTTGGGAAGGAGACTTGTGTGAGGAAGTACCAGGAGAGACTGAGTACAGAATGGAAAAAGGTGAGAACAAAGTAGGTAAGGGGAGTGGGGAGGAATGGGATGCATTTAGGGAAGCAGTGATGGCTTGCGCAAAAGATGCTTGTGGCATGAGAAGTGTGGGAGGTGGGTTTGTTAGAAAGGGTAGTGAGTGGTGGGATGAAGAAGTAAGAGTATTAGTGAAAGAGAAGAGAGAGGCATTTGGACGATTTTTACAGGGAAAAAAATGCAATGACTGGGAGATGTATAAAAGAAAGAGACAGGAGGTCAAGAGAAAGGTGCAAGAGGTGAAAAAGGAGGCAATGAGAGTTTAGGTGGAGATTTTGAGTTATCATTAATTTTAGAGAGCTTACCCGCAGATAAATTATATATATATTTTGTTTAACCCCTTGTGGGAAGGAGGTAATGAAGTGCATATAAGACAAGGGAGCAAATGGGAACTTCAGTAAAGGGGGCTATTGGGAGGTTTGGATAACAAGTAGTGGTGATGTGAGAAGGAGATGGAGTGAGTATTTTGAAGGTTTGTTGAATGTGTTTGACGATAGAGTGGCAGATATAGGGTGTTTTGGTCGAGGTGGTGTGCAAAGTGAGAGGGTTAGGGAAAATGATTTGATGAATAGAGAAGAGGTAGTAAAGCTTTACGGAAGATGAAAGCCGGCAAGGCAGCAGGTTTTGATGGTATTGCAGTGAAATTTATTAAAAAAAAAGGGGTGACTGTATTGTTGACTGGTTGGTAAGGTTATTTAATGTATGTATGATTCATGGTGAGGGCTCTGAGGATTGGCGGAATGCTTGCATAGTGCTATTGTACAAAGGCAAAGGGGATAAGAGTGAGTGCTCAAAATTACAGAGGTATAAGGTTGTTGAGTATTCCTGGTAAATTATATGGAAGGGTATTGATTGAGAGGGTGAAGGCATGTACAGAGCATCAGATTAGGGAAGAGCAGTGTGGTTTCAGAAGTGGTAGAGGATGTGTGGATCAGGTGTTTGCTTTGAAGAATGTATGTGAGAATACTTAGAAAAGCAAATGGATTTGTATGTAGCATTTATGGATCTGGAGAAGGCATATGATTGAGTTGATAGAGATGCTCTGTGGAAGGTATTAAGAATATATGGTGTGGGAGGCAAGTTGTTAGAAGCAGTGAAAAGTTTTTATCGATGATGTAAGGCATGTGTACGTGTAGGAAGAGAGGAAAGTAATCGGTCTCAGTGAATGTTGGTTTGCGGCGAGGGGTGTGTGATGTCTCCATGGTTGTTTAATTTGTTTATAGATAGGGTTGTTAGGAAGGTGAATGCAAGAGTTTTGGAAAGAGGGGCAAGTTTGTTACCCCGTGGGCATGTATGCAGTCTGGTTGTGGTATGAGAGAGCTTGGGAAGTGAGTCATTATGTTGTTCGCTGATGATACAGGGCTGGTGGCTGATTCATGTGAGAAACTGCAGAAGCTGGTGACTGAGTTTGGTAAAGTGTGTGAAAGAAGAAGTTAAGAGTAAATGTGAATAATAGCAAGGTTATTAGGTACAGTAGGGTTGAGGGTCAAGTCAATTGGAGGTAAGTTTGAATGGAGAAAAACTGGAGGAAGTAAAGTGTTTTAGATATCTGGGAGTGGATCTTGCAGCGGATGGAACCATTGAAGCAGAAGTGAATCATAGGGTTGGGGAGAGGGTGAAAATTCTGGGAGCCTTGAAGAATGTGTGGAAGTCGAGAACATTATCTCGGAAAGCAAAAATGGGTATGTTTGAAGGAATGGTGGTTCCAACAATGTTGTATGGTTGCAAGGCATGAGGAAAAGATTGACCAAGAGGATATATGTGTCAGAGGTGGAGGGAACGAGGAGAAGTGGGAGACCAAATTGGAGGTGGAAAGATGGAGTGAAAAAGATTTTGAGTGATCAGGCCTGAACGTGCAGGAGGGTGAAAGGTGTGCAAGGAATAGAGTGAATTGGAACGATGTGGTATACCGGGGTGGACGTTCTCTCACTCGTTCTCTTTCATTGTGACCAAACCATTTCAAAAAAGACCCTCTTCTGCTCTCTCAACCACACTCTTTTTATTTCCACACATCTCTCTTACCTTTTCATTACTTACTCGATCAAACCACCTCGCACCACATATTGTCCTCAAACATCTCATTTCCAGCAGATCCACCCTCCTCCACACAACTCTATCCATAGCCCACGCCTCGCATCCATACAACATTGTTGGAA
The DNA here is from genome assembly GCF_036320965.1 of Panulirus ornatus. Classification (NCBI taxonomy): domain Eukaryota; kingdom Metazoa; phylum Arthropoda; class Malacostraca; order Decapoda; family Palinuridae; genus Panulirus; species Panulirus ornatus. The sequence goes on along the minus strand of NC_092225.1, from coordinate 82,191,197 downwards.
CCACTATTCCTTCAAACATACCCATTTTTGCTTTCCGAGATAATGTTCTCGACTTCCAAACATTTTTCAAGGCTCCCAGAATTTTCGCCCCCTCCCCCACCTATGATTCACTTCCACTTCCATGGTTCCATCCACTGCAAGATCCACTCCCAGATATCTAAAACACTTTACTTCCTCCAGTTTTTCCCCATTCAAACTTACCTCCCAGTTGACTTGACCCTCAACCCTACTGTACCTAATAACCTTGCTCTTATTCACATTTACCCTGAACTTTCTTCTTTCACACACTTTACCAAACTCAGTCACCAGCTTCTGCAGTTTCTCACATGAATCAGCCACCAGCGCTGTATCATCAGCGAACAACAACTGACTCACTTCCCAAGCTCTCTCATCCACAACAGACTGCATACTTGCCCCTCTTTCCAAAACTCTTGCATTCACCTCCCTAATAACCCCATCTATAAACAAATTAAACAACCATGGAGACATCACACACCCCTGCCGCAAACCTACATTCACTGAGAACCAATCACTTTCCTCTCTTCCTACACGTACACATGCCTTACATCCTCGATAAAAACTTTTCACTGCTTCTAACAACTTGCCTCCCACACCATATATTCTTAATACCTTCCATAGAGCATCTCTATCAACTCTATCATATGCCTTCTCCAGATCCATAAATGCTACATACAAATCCATTTGCTTTTCTAAGTATTTCTCACATACATTCTTCAAAGCAAACACCTGGTCCACACATCCTCTACCACTTCTGAAACCACACTGCTCTTCCCCAATCTGATGCTCTGTACATGCCTTCACCCTCTCAATCAATATCCTCCCATATAATTTACCAGGAATACTCAACAAACTTATACCTCTGTAATTTGAGCACTCACTCTTATCCCCTTTGCCTTTGTACAATGGCACTATGCACGCATTCCGCCAATCTTCAGGCACCTCACCATGAGTCATACATACATTAAATAACCTTACCAACCAGTCAACAATACAGTCACCCCCTTTTTTAATAAATTCCACTGCAATACCATCCAAACCTGCTGCCTTGCCGGCTTTCATCTTCCGCAAAGCTTTTACTACCTCTTCTCTGTTTACCAAATCATTTTCCCTAACCCTCTCACTTTGCACACCACCTCGACCAAAACACCCTATATATGCCACTCTATCATCAAACACATTCAACAACCTTCAAAATACTCACTCCATCTCCTTCTCACATCACCACTACTTGTTATCACCTCCCCATTTGCGCCCTTCACTGAAGTTCCCATTTGCTCCCTTGTCTTACGCACTTTATTTACCCCCTTCCAGAACATCTTTTTAATCTCTAAAATTTAATGATACTCTCTCACCCCAACTCTCAAGATGTGAAAAAAGGAGAGATAGGTAGTATGTTTGAGGAAAGGAACCTGGATGTTTTGGCTCTGAGTGAAACGAAGCTCAAGGGTAAAGGGGAAGAGTGGTTTGGGAATGTCTTGGGAGTAAAGTCAGGGGTTAGTGAGAAGACAAGAGCAAGGGAAGGAGTAGCAATACTCCTGAAACAGGAGTTGTGGGAGTATGTGATAGAATGTAAGAAAGTAAATTCTCGATTAATATGGGTAAAACTGAAAGTTGATGGAGAGTGATGGGTGATTATTGGTGCATATGCACCTGGGCATGAGAAGAAAGATCATGAGAGGCAAGTGTTTTAGGAGCAGCTGAATGAGTGTGTTAGTGGTTTTGATGCACGAGACCGGGTTATAGTGATGGGTGATTTGAATGCAAAGGTGAGTAATGTGGCAGTTGAGGGAATAATTGGTATACATGGGGTGTTCAGTGTTGTAAATGGAAATGGTGAAGAGCTTGTAGATTTATGTGCTGAAAAAGGACTGATGATTGGGAATACCTGGTTTAAAAAGCGAGATATACATAAGTATACTTATGTAAGTAGGAGAGATGGCCAGAGAGCGTTATTGGATTACGTGTTAATTGACAGGCGCGCGAAAGAGAGACTTTTGGATGTTAATGTGCTGAGAGGTGCAACTGGAGGGATGTCTGATCATTATCTTGTGGAGGCTAAGGTGAAGATTTGTATGGGTTTTCAGAAAAGAAGAGTGAATGTTGGGGTGAAGAGGGTGGTGAGAGTAAGTGAGCTTGGGAAGGAGACTTGTGTGAGGAAGTACCAGGAGAGACTGAGTACAGAATGGAAAAAGGTGAGAACAATGGAAGTAAGGGGAGTGGGGGAGGAATGGGATGTATTTAGGGAATCAGTGATGGATTGTGCAAAAGATGCTTGTGGCATGAGAAGAGTGGGAGGTGGGTTGATTAGAAAGGGTAGTGAGTGGTGGGATGAAGAAGTAAGAGTATTAGTGAAAGAGAAGAGAGAGGCATTTGGACGATTTTTTGCAGGGAAAAAATGAAATTGAGTGGGAGATGTATAAAAGAAAGAGACAGGAGGTCAAGAGAAAGGTGCAAGAGGTGAAAAAAAGGGCAAATAATAATAATAATGATAATGATATGAGAAGAAAGATCATGAGAGGCAAGTGTTTTGGGAGCAGCTGAGTGAGTGTGTTAATGGTTTTGATGCACAAGACCGGGTTATAGTGATGAGTGATTTGAATGCAAAGGTGAGTAATGTGGCAGTTGAGGGAATAATTGATATACATGCGGTGTTCAGTGTTGTAAATGGAAATGGTGAAGAGCTTGTAGATTTATGTTCTGAAAAAGGACTGGTGATTGGGAATACCTGGTTTAAAAAGCGAGATATACATAAGTATACATATGTAAGTAGAAGAGATAGCCAGAGAGCGTTATTGGATTACGTGTTAATTGATTGGCGTGCGAAAGAGAGACTTTTGGATGTTAATGTTCTGAGAGGTGCAACTGGAGGGATGTCTGATCATTATCTTGTGGAGGCGAAGGTGAAGATTTGTAGGGGTTTTCAGAAAAAAAGAGAGAATGTTGGGGTGAAGAGAATGGTGAGAGTAAGTGAGCTTGGGAAGGAGACTTGTGTGAGGAAGTACCAGGAGAGACTGAGTACAGAATGGAAAAAGGTGAGAACAAAGGAGGTAAGGGGAGTGGGGGAGGAATGGGATGTATTAAGGGAAGCAGTGATGGCTTGCGCAAAAGATGCTTGTGGCATGAGAAGCGTGGGAGGTGGGCTGATTAAAAAGGGTAGTGAGTGGTGGGATGAAGAAGTAAGACTATTAGTGAAAGAGAAGAGAGAGGCATTTGGACGATTTTTACAGGGAAAAAATGCAAATGACTGGGAGATGTATAAAAGAAAGAGACAGGAGGTCAAGAGAAAGGTGCAAGAGGTGAAAAAGAGGGCAAATGAGAGTTAGGGTGAGAGAGTATCATTAAATTTTAGAGAGATTAAAAAGATGTTTTGGAAGGAGGTAAATGAAGTGCATAAGACAAGGGAGCAAATGGGAACTTCAGTAAAGGGGGCTAATGGGGAGGTGATAACAAGTAGTGGTGATGTGAGAAGGAGATGGAGTGAGTATTTTGAAGGTTTGTTGAATGTGTTTGACGATAGAGTGGCAGATATAGGGTGTTTTGGTCGAGGTGGTGTGCAAAGTGAGAGGGTTAGGGAAAATGATTTGATGAATAGAGAAGAGGTAGTAAAAGCTTTACGGAAGATGAAAGCCGGCAAGGCAGCAGGTTTTGATGGTATTGCAGTGAAATTTATTAAAAAAAAAGGGGTGACTGTATTGTTGACTGGTTGGTAAGGTTATTTAATGTATGTATGATTCATGGTGAGGCGCCTGAGGATTGGCGGAATGCTTGCATAGTGCTATTGTACAAAGGCAAAGGGGATAAGAGTGAGTGCTCAAATTACAGAGGTATAAGGTTGTTGAGTATTCCTGGTAAATTATATGGAAGGGTATTGATTGAGAGGGTGAAGGCATGTACAGAGCATCAGATTAGGGAAGAGCAGTGTGGTTTCAGAAGTGGTAGAGGATGTGTGGATCAGGTGTTTGCTTTGAAGAATGTATGTGAGAAATACTTAGAAAAGCAAATGGATTTGTATGTAGCATTTATGGATCTGGAGAAGGCATATGATAGAGTTGATAGAGATGCTCTGTGGAAGGTATTAAGAATATATGGTGTGGGAGGCAAGTTGTTAGAAGCAGTGAAAAGTTTTTATCGATGATGTAAGGCATGTGTACGTGTAGGAAGAGAGGAAAGTAATCGGTTCTCAGTGAATGTAGGTTTGCGGCAGGGGTGTGTGATGTCTCCATGGTTGTTTAATTTGTTTATAGATAGGGTTGTTAGGAAGGTGAATGCAAGAGTTTTGGAAAGAGGGGCAAGTATGCAGTCTGTTGTGGATGAGAGAGCTTGGGAAGTGAGTCATTTGTTGTTCGCTGATGATACAGGGCTGGTGGCTGATTCATGTGAGAAACTGCAGAAGCTGGTGACTGAGTTTGGTAAAGTGTGTGAAAGAAGAAAGTTAAGAGTAAATGTGAATAATAGCAAGGTTATTAGGTACAGTAGGGTTGAGGGTCAAGTCAATTGGGAGGTAAGTTTGAATGGAGAAAAACTGGAGGAAGTAAAGTGTTTTAGATATCTGGGAGTGGATCTTGCAGCGGATGGAACCATTGAAGCAGAAGTGAATCATAGGGTTGGGGAGAGGGTGAAAATTCTGGGAGCCTTGAAGAATGTGTGGAAGTCGAGAACATTATCTCGGAAAGCAAAAATGGGTATGTTTGAAGGAATGGTGGTTCCAACAATGTTGTATGGTTGCAAGGCATGAGGAAAGATTGACCAAGAGGATATATGTGTCAGAGGTGGAGGGAACGAGGAGAAGTGGGAGACCAAATTGGAGGTGGAAAGATGGAGTGAAAAAGATTTTGAGTGATCAGGGCCTGAACGTGCAGGAGGGTGAAAGGTGTGCAAGGAATAGAGTGAATTGGAACGATGTGGTATACCGGGGTGGACGTTCTCTCACTCGTTCTCTTCATGTGACCAAACCATTTCAAAAGACCCTCTTCTGCTCTCTCAACCACACTCTTTTTATTACCACACATCTCTCTTACCTTTTCATTACTTACTCGATCAAACCACCTCGCACCACATATTGTCCTCAAACATCTCATTTCCAGCAGATCCACCCTCCTCCACACTACTCTATCTACAGCCCACACCTCGTAACCATATAACATAGTCGGAACCACTATTCCTTCAAACATACCCATTTTTGCTTTCCAAGATAACATTCTCGACTTCCACACATTCTTCAGTGCTCCCAGAACTTTCGCCCCCTCCCCCACGCTATGATTTACTTACGCTTCCATGGTTCCATCTGCTGCCAAATCCACTCCCACATATCTAAAACACTTCACTTCCTCTAGTTTTTCTCCATTCAAACTTACCTCCCAGTTGACTTGTCCCTCAACCCTACTGTACCTAATAAGTTTGCTCTTATTCACATTTACTCTCAGCTTTCTTCTTTCACACACTTTACCAAACTCAGTCACCAGCTTCTGCAGTTTCACACCCGAATCAGCCACCAGTGCTGTATCATCAGCGAACAACAACTGACTCGCTTCCCAAGCTCTCTCATCCACGACAGACTGCATACTTGCCCCTCTTTCCGAAACTCTTGCATTCACCTCCCTAACAACCCCATCCATAAACAAATTAAACAACCGTGGAGACATCATGCACCCCTGCTGCAAACCAACATTCACTGAGAACCAATCACTTTCCTCTCTTCCTACAGGTACACATACCTTACATCCTTGATAAAAACTTTTCACTGCTTCTAACAACTTGCCTCTCATACCATGTATTCTTAATATCTTCCACAGAGCATCTCTATCAACTCTATCATATGCCTTCTCCAGATCCATAAATGCTACATACAAATCCATTTGCTTTTCTAAGTATTTCTCACAAACATTTTTCAAAGCAAACACCTGATCCACACATCCTCTACCACTTCTGAAACCACTCTGCTCTTCCCCAATCTGATGCTCTGTTCATACCTTCACCCTTTCAATCAATACCCTCCCATATAATTTCCCAGGAATACTCAGCAAACTTATACCTCTGTAATTTGAGCACTCACTTTTATCCCCTTTACCTTTGTACAACGGCACTATGCAAGCATTCCGCCAATCTTCAGGCACCGCAGCATGAGTCATACATACATTAAATAGCATTACCAATCAGTCAACAATACAGTCACCCCCTTTTTCAATAAATTCCACTGCAATACCATCCAAACCCGCTGCCTTGCCAGCTTTCATCTTCCGTAAAGCTTTTACTACCACTTCTCTGTTTACCAAATCATTCTCCCTAACCCTTTCACTTTGCACACCACCTCGACCAAAACACGCTATATCTGCCACTCTGTCATCAAACACATTCAACAAACCTTCAAAATACTCACTCCATCTCCTTCTCACATCACCACTACTTGTTATCACCTCCCCATTAGCCCCCTTCACTGATGTTCCCATTTGTTCCCTTGTCTTATGCACTTTATTTACCTCCTTCCAAAACATCTTTTTATTCTCCCTAAAATTTAATGATATTCTCTCACCCCAACTTTCATGTGCCCTCCTTTTCACCTCATGCACCTTTCTCTTGACCTCCTGCCTCTTTCCTTTATACATCTCCCAGTCATTTGCATTATTTCCTTGCAAAAATTTTCCAAATGCCTCTCTCTTCTCTTTCACCACTTACTACCCTTTCTAATCTGCCCACCTCCCACGCTTCTCATGCCACAAGCATCTTTTGCGTAAGCCATCACTGATTCCCTAAATACATCCCATTCCTACCCCACTCCCCTTATATCCTTGGTTCTCACCGTTTTCCATTCTGTACTCAGTCTCTCCTGTTACTTCCTCACACAAGTCTCCTTTCCAAGCTCACTTTCTCTCACCACTCTCTTCACCCCAACATTCTCTCTTCTTTTCTGAAAACCTCTACAAATCTTCACCTTCGCCTCAACAAGATAATGATCAGACATCCCTCCAGTTGCACCTCTCAGCACATTAACATCCAAAAGTCTCTCTTTTGTGTGCCTATCAATTAACATGTAATCCAATAACGCTCTCTGGCCATCTCTCCTACTTACATACGTATACTTATGTATATCTCTCTTTTTAAACCCGGTATTCCCAATCACCAGTCCTTTTTCAGCACATAAATCTACAAGCTTATGATAATCCAAGTTAGGACAGACATTGTGTATAAACCTCTCTTCAGGATGGCTTTGTTCCCACAGGGTATCTGGGTGGTGTGTCCATTGTGGCGGCTTATGGTGAGATGCATTGAGTCATGTGAGCAGAGAACTCAGGTCCTAATGCAGCTGTTAGAGCCATTCCAGCAGCTGTGTGACTTGGGAAGATACTGTAGGATCACCTTTCAAAGACTCCTACTGGGCTCACGGCTGCAGACAATGGTGAAAATGGTGTAGGAGGTGGGTAGTAGATGGTGGGTGTGGAAGGTGTATATGAAGTGTGAATAAAGGGTGCAAGGGTTGTTGAATGGTGGAAGTGAGGAGTGGATGGTAGGGCGAGAAGGTGGATGGTTGGTGTGTGAAATGGATATGGGCTGGATGGTAGGTATAGGGATGGGTACAGGAGAGGTCAGTTAGGGGTAATTTGTAAAGGAGGGATCATTCTGGTGGGGTGGGAAGGTGAGTTGAAGAACCAAGGTATAAGCAGTGTGAGAATTTCACTTGAAATGCTCATGGTGAAGTTGAGGTGTGAGAAAAGTTAATAGTATTGAGGTGAAAGGTGTTTTGATGGGATTAGTAAGTAGATAGGTCATGGTGGGACTGGGGTGAGAAAGGGTATGGTATCAGTGGAATGAAGCCATATGATATTTTGGGTTGATCGATTATGTATGGTTTTGTGAGATTCTAACCATCTTTCACCCCAACATTACAAACTTTTCCTATACCTCAACTTCACCATGAGCTCTTCAAGCAAAACTCCCACAGCACTCATACCAAAGGTTTCCTACTCACCTTCCTACCCCACCACAATGACTACTATTCTCTTCTCCCCAGTTACAGAGTAATATTTTTACACAAATGTCCACAGTAACTAAAGTAATAAGATCCTTAAAAAGGCACAAGATATCAAGGAAGACACAGGAAAAGTAAATTAATTCATAGCACACAATAAAGGTCTGACATTAGACTACCTTACTTTGCCATGAAGGGCCAGGGACAGTGTGAGATTCTTGCCTATGAGAGCACCAAGACTGTGACTGGAACAAAAATTTGAGTGACACAATGGCATCTATGGCTGTTGCATTAAATAAGTTATAGAGAATAAGAGGTGTATGCACCAGTTGGGGGATTTAGAAAAGGTGTATGATGTAGTCAATAATAGGGCCTTTTTTGAACTGTATTTATATGGTGTACCTGGAAACCTTTTTAATGCAGTTGAAAGCTTTTACAATGGAAGAAGTGCATTTGTGAGATTAAGTGATGGTAAGAGTGGTCTGTAATTTGGGAGAACATGAAGATTAGGTGATAGCGGCATGGATGGGGCATTTATTATGTGAGTTGGGATGATTGTGGTGTTATACTTGATTATGTAAAAATGAATTGGAAGTTAGACACATTTGTTGTATGCAGATGATGCTCTGTTATCATCTAAAGTAGAAGAGCTGGAAAGTGGTGAGCCTTATCAGTGATTTGTATAGGGGGAGGATGCTGAAAGGAAATTCAAATCCAAGAAAGATGCTAGCTTTTGAAGGGGATAGCAGAACAGCATACAAGATTGGATTGCATATTGAAGAACTGGAATTTGTAGGTAAGTATGAATACTTAGATGTAAAGATTAGTATGGATGGTAGAGGGGAAAATGGAAGTTCTCTGAGAGCTCTAATAAGTGGGGGAAAATTAAGCATAGGTTGTGTGGATATAGATATGAAACACAAGTATTTATAGGTCAGGTTGTATAAAAATAACAGCAATAAACATTGATGATTTGCACAGTATATCTGGATTTAGGAGAAAGAATGTTTAGGTGTGAAAGGTCATGTTTGGTGCAAGGTTGAGTATTTTAAGATGGTGTGGTCAATTATGTTGAACATTTGGTAGATTATAGGTAAAGTGTTTTAGATATCTGGGAGTGGATCTGGCAGCGGAAGTGGATCATAGGGTGGGGGAGGGGGCGAAAATCCTGGGAGCCTTGAAGAATGTGTGGAAGTCGAGAACATTATCTCGGAAAGCAAAAATGGGTATGTTTGAAGGAATAGTGGTTCCAACAATGTTGTATGGTTGCGAGGCGTGGGCTATGGATAGAGTTGTGCGCAGGAGGATGGATGTGCTGGAAATGAGATGTTTGAGGACAATGTGTGGTGTGAGGTGGTTTGATTGAGTAAGTAACGTAAGGGTAAGAGAGATGTGTGGAAATAAAAAGAGCGTGGTTGAGAGAGCAGAAGAGGGTGTTTTGAAATGGTTTGGGCACATGGAGAGAATGAGTGAGGAAAGATTGACCAAGAGGATATATGTGTTGGAGGTGGAGGGAACGAGGAGAAGTGGGAGACCAAATTGGAGGTGGAAAGATGGAGTGAAAAAGATTTTGTGTGATAGGGGCCTGAACATGCAGGAGGGTGAAAGGAGGGCAAGGAATAGAGTGAATTGGAGCGATGTGGTATACCGGGGTTGACGTGCTGTCAGTGGATTGAATCAGGGCATGTGAAGCGTCTGGGGTAAACCATGGAAAGCTGTGTAGGTATGTATATTTGAGTGTGTGGACGTATGTATATACATGTGTATGGGGGTGGGTTGGGCCATTTCTTTCATCTGTTTCTTTGCGCTACCTCGCAAACGCGGGAGACAGCGACAAAGTATAATAAAAAAAAAAAAAATAATATATATTTATATATATATATATATATATATATATATATATATATATATATATATATATATATATATATATTTTTTTTTTTTTTCTTTTAATAAATTCCACTGCAATGCAATACCATCCAAACCCGCTGTCTTGCCAGCTTTCATCTTCCGCAAAGCTTTTACTACCTCTTCTCTGTTTACCAAATCATTTTCCCTAGCCCTCTCACTTTGCACACCACCTCAACCAAAACACCTTATATCTGCCACTCTATCATCAAACACATTCAACAAACCTTCAAAATACTCACTCCATCTTCTCACATCACCACTACTTGTTATCTCCTCCCCATTAGCCCCCTTCACTGAAGTTCCCATTTGTTCCCTTGTCTTACGCACTTTATTTGCCTCCTTCCAAAACATCTTTTTATTCTCCCTAAAATTTAATGATACTCTCTCAACCCAACTCTCATTTGCCCTCTTTTTCACCTCTTGCACCTTTCTCTTGACCTCCTGCCTCTTTCTTTTATACATCTCCCAGTCATTTGCATTATTTCCCTGAAAAAATCATCCAAATGCCTCTCTCTTCTCTTTCACTAATAATCTTACTTCTTCATCCCACCACTCACACCCTTTCTAATTAGCCCACCTCCCACGCTTCTCATGCCACAAGCATCTTTTGCGCAAGCCATCACTGTTTCCCTAAATACATCCCATTCTTCCCACCTTCCTTACGTCCTTTGTTCTCACCTTTTTCCATTCTGTACTCAGTCTCTCCTGGTACTTCCTCACACACACAAGTCTCCTTCCCAAGCTCACTTCCTCTCACCACTCTCTTCACCCCAACATTCTCTCTTCTTTTCTGAAAACCTCTACAAATCTTCACCTTTGCCTCCACAGGATAATGATCAGACATCCCTCCAGTTGCACCTCTCAGCGCATTAACATCCAAAAGTCTCTCTTTCGCGTGCCTATCAATTAACACGTAATCCAATAATGCTCTCTGGCCATCTCTCCTACTTACATACATATACTTATGCATATCTCTCTTTTTAAACCAGGTATTCCCAATCACCAGTCCTTTTTCAGCACATAGATCCACAAGCTCTTCACCATTTCCATTTACAACACTGAACACCCCATGTATACCAATTATTCCCTCAACTGCCACATTACTCACCTTTGCATTCAAGTCACCCATCACTATAATCCGGTCTCGTGCATCAAAACCACTAACACACTCATTCAGCTGCTCCCAAAACACTTGCCTCTCATGATCTTTCTTCTCATGCCAAGGTGCATATGCACCAATAATCACCCGTCTGTCTCCATCAACTTTCAGTTTTACCCATATCAATCTAGAGTTTACTTTCTTACACTCTATCACATACTACCACCACTCTTGTTTCAGGAGTAGTGCTACTCCTACCCTTGCTCTTGTCCTCTCACTAACCCCTGACTTAACTCCCAAGAGATTCCCAAACCACTCTTCCCCTTTACCCTTGAGCTTCGTTTCACTCAGAGCCAAAACATCCAGGTTCCTTTCCTCAAACATACTACCTATCTCTCTTTTTTTCTCATCTTGGTTACATCCGCACACATTTAGACACCCCAATCTGAGCCTTCGAGGAGGATGAGCACACCCCGCGTGACTCCTCCTTCTGTTTCCCCTTTTAGAAAGTTAAAATACAAGGAGGGGAGGGTTTCTAGCCCCCCGTTCCCGTCCCCTTTAGTCGCCTTCTACGACGTGTGAGGAATGCGTGGGAAGTATTCTTTCTCCCGTATCCTCAGGGATAATAATGATAATATATATATATATCTTTTGGGCAATCCATCACTGATTCCCTAAATACATCCCATTCCTCCCCCACTCCCCTTACTTCCATTGTTCTCACCTTTTTCCATTCTGTACTCAGTCTCTCCTGGTACTTCCTCACACAGGTCTCCTTCCCAAGCTCACTTACTCTCACCACCCTCTTCACCCCAACATTCACTCTTCGTTTCTGAAAACCCATACAAATCTTCACCTTAGCCTCCACAAGATAATGATCAGACATCCCTCCAGTTGCACCTCTCAGCACATTAACATCCAAAAGTCTCTCTTTCGCACGCCTGTCAATTAACACGTAATCCAATAACGCTCTCTGGCCATCTCTCCTACTTACATAAGTATACTTATGTATACTTGTGGCATGAGAAGAGTGGGAGGTGGGTTGATTAGAAAGGGTAGTGAGTGGTGGGATGAAGAAGTAAGAGTATTAGTGAAAGAGAAGAGAGAGGCATTTGGACGATTTTTGCAGGGAAAAAATGCAATTGAGTGGGAGATGTATAAAAGAAAGAGACAGGAGGTCAAGAGAAAGGTGCAAGAGGTGAAAAAAAGGGCAAATGAGAGTTGGGGTGAGAGAGTATCATTAAATTTTAGGGAGAATAAAAAGATGTTCTGGAAGGAGGTAAATAAAGTGCGTAAGACAAGGGAGCAAATGGGAACTTCAGTGAAGGGCGCAAATGGGGAGGTGATAACAAGTAGTGGTGATGTGAGAAGGAGATGGAGTGAGTATTTTGAAGGTTTGTTGAATGTGTTTGATGATATAGTGGCAGATATAGGGTGTTTTGGTCGAGGTGGTTTGCAAAGTGAGAGGGTTAGGGAAAATGATTTGGTAAACAGAGAAGAGGTAGTGAAAGCTTTGCGGAAGATGAAAGCCGGCAAGGCAGCAGGTTTGGATGGTATTGCAGTGGAATTTATTAAAAAAGGGGGTGACTGTATTGTTGACTGGTTGGTAAGGTTATTTAATGTATGTATGACTCATGGTGAGGTGCCTGAGGATTGGCGGAATGCGTGCATAGTGCCATTGTACAAAGGCAAAGGGGATAAGAGTGAGTGCTCAAATTATAGAGGTATAAGTTTGTTGAGTTTCCTGGTAAATTATATGGGAGGGTATTGATTGAGAGGGTGAAGGCATGTACAGAGCATCAGATTGGGGAAGAGCAGTGTGGTTTCAGAAGTGGTAGAGGATGTGTGGATCAGGTGTTTGCTTTGAAGAATGTATGTGAGAAATACTTAGAAAAGCAAATGGATTTGTATGTAGCATTTATGGATCTGGAGAAGGCATATGATAGAGTTGATAGAGATGCTCTGTGGAAGGTATTAAGAATATATGGTGTGGGAGGCAAGTTGTTAGAAGCAGTGAAAAGTTTTTATCGAGGATGTAAGGCATGTGTACGTGTAGGAAGAGAGGAAAGTGATTGGTTCTCAGTGAATGTAGGTTTGCGGCAGGGGTGTGTGATGTCTCCATGGTTGTTTAATTTGTTTATGGATGGGGTTGTTAGGGAGGTAAATGCAAGAGTCTTGGAAAGAGGGGCAAGTATGAAGTCTGTTGGGGATGAGAGAGCTTGGGAAGTGAGTCAGTTGTTGTTCGCTGATGATACAGCGCTGGTGGCGGATTCATGTGAGAAACTGCAGAAGCTGGTGACGGAGTTTGGTAAAGTGTGTGGAAGAAGAAAGTTAAGAGTAAATGTGAATAAGAGCAAGGTTATTAGGTACAGTAGGGCTGAGGGTCAAGTCAATTGGGAGGTGAGTTTGAATGGTGAAAAACTGGAGGAAGTGAAGTGTTTTAGATATCTGGGAGTGGATCTGTCAGCGGATGGAACCATGGAAGCGGAAGTGGATCATAGGGTGGGGGAGGGGGCGAAAATTTTGGGAGCCTTGAAAAATGTGTGGAAGTCGAGAACATTATCCCGGAAAGCAAAAATGGGTATGTTTGAAGGAATAGTGGTTCCAACAATGTTGTATGGTTGCGAGGCGTGGGCTATGGATAGAGTTGTGCGCAGGAGGATGGATGTGCTGGAAATGAGATGTTTGAGGACAATGTGTGGTGTGAGGTGGTTTGATCGAGTAAGTAACGTAAGGGTAAGAGAGAGGTGTGGAAATAAAAAGAGCGTGGTTGAGAGAGCAGAAGAGAGTGTTTTAAAATGGTTTGGGCACATGGAGAGAATGAGTGAGGAAAGATTGACCAAGAGGATATATGTGTCGGAGGTGGAGGGAACGAGGAGAAGAGGGAGACCAAATTGGAGGTGGAAAGATGGAGTGAAAAAGATTTTGTGTGATCGGGGCCTGAACATGCAGGAGGGTGAAAGGAGGGCAAGGAATAGAGTGAATTGGAGCGATGTGGTATACAGGGGTTGACGTGCTGTCAGTGGATTGAATCAAGGCATGTGAAGCGTCCGGGGTAAACCATGGAAAGCTGTGTAGGTATGTATATTTGTGTGTGTGGACGTGTGTATGTACATGAGTATGGGGGGGGTTGGGCCATTTCTTTCGTCTGTTTCCTTGCGCTACCTCGCAATACGCGGGAGACAGCGACAAAGTATAAAAAAAAAAAAAAAAAAAAAAAAAAAATTGATTGAGAGGGTGAAGGCATGTACAGAGCATCAGATTGGGGAAGAGCAGTGTGGTTTCAGAAGTGGTAGAGGATGTGTGGATCAGGTGTTTGCTTTGAAGAATGTATGTGAGAAATACTTAGAAAAGCAAATGGATTTGTATGTAGCATTTATGGATCTGGAGAAGGCATATGATAGAGTTGATAGAGATGTTCTTTGGAAGGTATTAAGAATGTATGGTGTGGGAGGCAAGTTGTTAGAAGCAGTGAAAAGTTTTTATCAAGGATGTAAGGCATGTGTACGTGTAGGAAGAGAGGAAAGTGATTGGTTCTCAGTGAATGTAGGTTTGCGGCAGGGGTGTGTGGTGTTTCCACGGTTGTTTAATTTGTTTATGGATGGGGTTGTTAGGGAGGTGAATGCAAGAGTTTTGGAAAGAGGGGCAAGTATGAAGTCTGTTGGGGATGAGAGAGCTTGGGAAGTGGGTCAGTTTTTGTTCGCTGATGATACAGGGCTGGTGGCTGATTCACGTGAGAAACTGCAGAAGCTGGTGACTGAGTTTGGTAAAGGGTGTGAAAGAAGAAACTTAAGAGTAAATGTGAATAAGAGCAAGGTAATTAGGTACAGTAGGGTTGCGGGTCAAGTCAATTGGGAGGTAAGTTTGAATGGAGAAAAACTGGAGGATGTAAAGTGTTTTAGATATCTGGGAGTGGATCTGGCAGCGAATGGAACCATGGAAGTGGAAGTGGATCATAGGGTGGGGGAAGGGGCGAAAATCCTGGGAGCCTTGAAGAATGTGTGGAAGTCGAGAACATTATCTTGGAAAGCAAAAATGGGTATGTTTGAAGGAATAGTGGTTCCAACAATGTTGTATGGTTGCGAGGCGTGGGCTATGGATAGAGTTGTGCGCAGGAGGATGTATGTGCTGGAAATGAGATGTTTGAGGACAATGTGTGGTGTGAGGTGGTTTGATCGAGTAAGTAACGTAAGGGTAAGAGAGATGTGTGGAAATAAAAAGAGCGTGGTTGAGAGAGCAGAAGAAGGTGTTTTGAAATGGTTTGGGCACATGGAGAGAATGAGTGAGGAAAGATTGACCAAGAGGATATATGTGTCAGAGGTGGAGGGAACGAGGAGAAGTGGGAGACCAAATTGGAGGTGGAAAGATGGAGTGAAAAAGATTTAGTGTGATTGGGGCCTGAACATGCAGGAGGGTGAAAGGAGGGCAAGGAATAGAGTGAATTGGAGCGATGTGGTATACCGGGGTTGACATGCTGTCAGTGGATTGAATCAGGGCATGCGAAGCGTCTGGGGTAAACCATGGAAAGCTGTGTAGGTATGTATATTTGCGTGTGTGGACGTATGTATATACATGTGTATGGGGGTGGGTTGGGCCATTTCTTTCGTCTGTTTCCTTGCGCTACCTCGCAAACGCGGGAGACAATGACAAAGCAAAAAATATATATATATATATATATATATATATATATATATATATATATATATATATGCGTTGAGATATATAGGTATGTATATGTGCTGTGTGTGGACATGTATGTATATACATGTGTATGTGGGTGGGTTGGGCCATTCTTTTGCCTGTTTCCTTGCGCTACCTCGCTAACGCGGGAGACAGACATCGACAAAGTATAATAAAATGAACATGAATAATATATATATATATATATATATATATATATATATATATATATATATATATTTTTTTTTTTTTTTTTTTTTTTATACTTTGTCGCTGTCTCCCGCGTTTGCGAGGTAGCGCAAGGAAACAGACGAAAGAAATGGCCCAACCCCCCCCCATACACATGCACATACACACGTCCACACACGCAAATATACATACCTACACAGCTTTCCATGGTTTACCCCAGACGCTTCACATGCCTTGATTCAATCCACTGACAGCACGTCAACCCCTGTATACCACATCGCTCCAATTCACTCTATTCCTTGCCCTCCTTTCACCCTCCTGCATGTTCAGGCCCCGATCACACAAAATCTTTTTCACTCCATCTTTCCACCTCCAATTTGGTCTCCCTCTTCTCCTCGTTCCCTCCACCTCCGACACATATATCCTCTTGGTCAATCTTTCCTCACTCATTCTCTCCATGTGCCCAAACCATTTCAAAACACCCTCTTCTGCTCTCTCAACCACGCTCTTTTTATTTCCACACATCTCTCTTACCCTTACGTTACTTACTCGATCAAACCACCTCACACCACACATTGTCCTCAAACATCTCATTTCCAGCACATCCATCCTCCTGCGCACAACTCTATCCATAGCCCACGCCTCGCAACCATACAACATTGTTGGAACCACTATTCCTTCAAACATACCCATTTTTGCTTTCCGAGATAATGTTCTCGACTTCCACACATTTTTCAAGGCTCCCAAAATTTTCGCCCCCTCCCCCACCCTATGATCCACTTCCGCTTCCATGGTTCCATCCGCTGCCAGATCCACTCCCAGATATCTAAAACACTTCACCTCCTCCAGTTTTTCTCCATTCAAACTCACCTCCCAATTGACTTGACCCTCAACCCTACTGTACCTAATAACCTTGCTCTTATTCACATTTACTCTTAACTTTCTTCTTCCACACACTTTACCAAACTCAGTCACCAGCTTCTGCAGTTTCTCACATGAATCAGCCACCAGCGCTGTATCATCAGCGAACAACAACTGACTCACTTCCCAAGCTCTCTCATCCCCAACAGACTTCATACTTGCCCATCTTTCCAGGACTCTTGCATTTACCTCCCTAACAACCCCAAACATAAACAAATTAAACAACCATGGAGACATCACACACCCCTGCCGCAAACCTACATTCACTGAGAACCAATCACTTTCCTCTCTTCCTACACGTACACATGCCTTACATCCTCGATAAAAACTTTTCACTGCTTCTAACAACTTGCCTCCCACACCATATATTCTTAATACCTTCCACAGAGCATCTCTATCAACTCTTATCATATGCCTTCTCCAGATCCATAAATGCTACATACAAATCCATTTGCTTTTCTAAGTATTTCTCACATACATTCTTCAAAGCAAACACCTGATCCACACATCCTCTACCACTTCTGAAACCGCACTGCTCTTCCCCAATCTGATGCTCTGTACATGCCTTCACCCTCTCAATCAATACCCTCCCATATAATTTACCAGGAATACTCAACAAACTTATACCTCTGTAATTTGAGCACTCACTCTTATCCCCTTTGCCTTTGTACAATGGCACTATGCACGCATTCCGCCAATCCTCAGGCACCTCACCATGAGTCATACATACATTAAATAACCTTACCAACCAGTCAACAATACAGTCACCCCCTTTTTTAATAAATTCCACTGCAATACCATCCAAACCTGCTGCCTTGCCGGCTTTCATCTTCCGCAAAGCTTTTACTACCTCTTCTCTGTTTACCAAATCATTTTCCCTAACCCTCTCACTTTGCACACCACCTCGACCAAAACACCCTATATCTGCCACTCTGTCATCAGACACATTCAACAAACCTTCAAAATACTCATTCCATCTCCTTCTCACATCACCACTACTTGTTATCACCTCCCTATTTACGCCCTTCACTGAAGTTCCCATTTGCTCCCTTGTCTTACGCACCCTATTTACCTCCTTCCAGAACATCTTTTTATTCTCCCTAAAATTTACTGATAGTCTCTCACCCCAACTCTCATTTGCCCTTTTTTTCACCTCTTGCACCTTTCTCTTGACCTCCTGTCTCTTTCTTTTATACTTCTCCCACTCAGTTGCATTTTTTCCCTGCAAAAATCGTCCAAATGCCTCTCTCTTCTCTTTCACTAATACTCTTACTTCTTCATCCCACCACTCACTACCCTTTCTAAACAGCCCACCTCCCACTCTTCTCATGCCACAAGCATCTTTTGCGCAATCCATCACTGATTCCCTAAATACATCCCATTCCTCCCCCACTCCCCTTACTTCCATTGTTCTCACCTTTTTCCATTCTGTACACAGTCTCTCCTGGTACTTCCCCACACAGGTCTCCTTCCCAAGCTCACTTACTCTCACCACCTTCTTCACCCCAACATTCACTCCTCTTTTCTGAAAACCCATACTAATCTTCACCTTAGCCTCCACAAGATAATGATCAGACATCCCTCCAGTTGCACCTCTCAGCACATTAACATCCAAAAGTCTCTCTTTCGCACGCCTGTCAATTAACACGTAATCCAATAACGCTCTCTGGCCATCTCTCCTACTTACATAAGTATACTTATGTATCTTTCTTTCTTTCTTTCAAACTATTCGCCATTTCCCGCATTAGCGAGGTAGCGTTAAGAACAGAGGACTGGGCCTTTGAGGGAATACCCTCACCTGGCGCAATTCTCTGTTCCCTCTTTTGGAAAATTAAAAAAAAAACGAGAGGGGAGGATTTCCAGCCCCCCGCTCCCTCCCCTTTTAGTCGCCTTCTACGACACGCAGGGAATACGTGGGAAGTATTCTTTCTCCCCTATCCCCAGGGATATCTCGCTTTTTAAACCAGGTATTCCCAATCATCAGTCCTTTTTCAGCACATAAATCTACAAGCTCTTCACCATTTCCATTTACAACACTGAACACCCCATGCATACCAATTATTCCCTCAACTGCCACATTACTCACCTTTGCATTCAAATCACCCATCACTATAACCCGGTCTCGTGCATCAAAACCGCTAACACACTCATTCAGCTGCTCCCAAAACACTTGCCTCTCATGATCTTTCTTCTCATGCCCAGGTGCATATGCACCAATAATCACCCACCTCTCTCCATCAACTTTCAATTTTACCCATATTAATCGAGAATTTACTTTCTTACATTCTATCACATACTCCCACAACTCCTGTTTCAGGAGTATTGCTACTCCTTCCCTTGCTCTTGTCCTCTCACTAACCCCTGACTTCACTCCCCAGACATTTCCAAACCACTCTTCCCCTTTACCCTTGAGCTTCGTTTCACTCAGAGCCAAAACATCCAGGTTCCTTTCCTCAAACATACTACCTATCTCTCCTTTTTTCACATCTTGGTTACATCCACACACATTTAGGCACCCCACTCTGAGCCTTCGAGGAGGATGATCACTCCCCGCGTGACTCCTTCTTCTGTTTCCCATTTTAGAAAGTTAATACAAGGAGGGGAGGATTTCCGGCCCCCCGCTCCCGTCCCCTCTAGTCGCTTTCTACGACACGCGAGGAATACGTGGGAAGTATTCTTTCACCCCTATCCCCAGGGATAATATACATATATATATACATATACACACACGCACACATACACACACACACACACACATACATATATATATACATATGAAAAATGTAAGAAACAATTTAGAAAACAAACTTTTAGCTTGAAATGAATGAAAAAAATGAATGTCACATAATGGTTCAACCTCTGGCTATGGAAAAGGAAATGTACAATTTATTCACACAAACGTCAATAGCAGTTCTCATCAATTTCACCACTGTATCAATAAGCTTCAATGTCTAAGCTACATTTTTCTCCAACTTCACTATTTTCTTGTCCAAACACCATGCATGAAAACTATCACTCCATTAACACAACTATAACATTTATTTCCCCTTTAAAAGTTCTGGGGAAGTCTGTCTCGATACACTGCGGCGAGGCGACGCGACGCTGACACAATCACATAATACAGTCCAATTCCTCTCTTCCTATAAACTTTCAAACCTTAACTTGTTTGGGAAAAAAGAGTTCTGAAGTCATATCTTCAGTACTTTATCAGGGTCAATTTCAAAAAGATTCAGCAGTTGTTCCTTCACATCCTCAGGATTAGCATTTTTCAGATCTATCTTATTTATCACTGGGATGATTGCTAATTCATTTGTAAATGCTAAGTAAAAATTTGCTACAGTCTGAGCTTGAACACCCTCATTAGCATCTATCAACAGAACAGCTCCTTGACAAGCAGCCAATGATCTTGATACTTCATACGTAAAATCAACATGGCCAGGTGTATCTATCAGATTGAGTAGGTATTTCTTGTCATCATATTCATAAACAATTGAAGCAGTCTGAGCCTTCACTGTGATTCCTCGTTCTCTCTCCACTTGCAGCTTATCTAGTACTTGTTTGTTGTTTGTCATATATACATATATATATATATATATATATATACATATATATATACATATATATATATATATATATATATATATATATATATATATATATATATATATATATATATATATATATATTTCAAAACACCCTCTTCTGCTCTCTCAACCACACTCTTTTTATTTCCACACATCTCTCTTACCCTTATATATATATATATATATATATATATATATATATATATATATATATATATATATATATATATATATATTTTTTTTTTTTTTTTTTTTTTTTTTTTGCTTTGTCGCTGTCTCCCGTGTTTGCGAGGTAGCGCAAGGAAACAGACGAAAGAATTGGCCCAACCCACCCCCATACACATGTATATACATACGTCCACACACGCAAATATACATACCTACACAGCTTTCCATGGTTTACCCCAGACGCTTCACATGCCCTGATTCAATCCACTGACAGCACGTGAACACCGGTATACCACATCGCTCTAATTCACTCTATTCCTTACCCTCCTTTCACCCTCCTGCATGTTCAGGCCCCGATCACACAAAATCTTTTTCACTCCATCTTTCCACCTCCAATTTGGTCTCCCACTTCTCCTCGTTTCCTCCACCTCCGACACATATATCCTCTTGGTCAATCTTTCCTCACTCATTCTCTCCATGTGCCCAAACCATTTCAAAACACCCTCTTCTGCTCTCTCAACCACGCTCTTTTAATTTCCACACATCTCTCTTACCCTTACGTTACTTACTCGATCAAACCACCTCACACCACACATTGTCCTCAAACATCTCATTTCTAGCACATCCATCCTCCTGTGCACAACTCTAATCCATAGCCCACTCCTCTCAACCATACAACATTGTTGGAACCACTATTCCTTCAAACATACCCATTTTTGCTTTCCGAGATAATGTTCTCGACTTCCACACATTCTTCAAGGCTCCCAGAATTTTCGCCCCCTCCCCCACCCTATGATCCACTTCCGCTTCCATGGTTCCATCCGCTGCCAGATCCACTCCCATATATCTAAAACACTTTACTTCCTCCAGTTTTTCTCCATTCAAACTTACCTCTCAATTGACTTGACCCTCAATCCTACTGTACCTAATAACCTTGCTCTTATTCACATTTACTCTTAACTTTCTTCTTTCACACACTTTACCAAACTCAGTCACCAGCTTCTGCAGTTTCTCACATGAATCAGCCACCAGCGCTGTATCATCAGCGAACAACAACTGACTCACTTCCCAAGCTCTCTCATCCCCAACAGACTTCATACTTGCCCCTCTTTCCAAAACTCTTGCATTCACCTCCCTAACAACCCCATCCATAAACAAATTAAACAACCATGGAGACATCACACACCCCCGCCGCAAACCTACATTCACTGAGAACCAATCACTTTCCTCTCTTCCTACACGTACACATGCCTTACATCCTCGATAAAAACTTTTAACTGCTTCTAACAACTTGCCTCCCACACCATATATTCTTAATACCTTCCACATATATATATATATATATATATATATATATATATATATATATATATATATATATATATATTTTTTTCTTTGTCGCGGCCTCCCACGTTTGCAAGGTAGCGCAAGGAAACAGACGAAAGAAATGGCCCAACCCACCCCCATACACATGTATATAGATACGTCCACACACGCAAATATACATACCTACACAGCTTTCCATGGTTTACCCCAGACGCTTCACATGCCCTGATTCAATCCACTGACAGCACGTCAACCCCGGTATACCACATTGATCCAATTCACTCTATTCCTTACCCTCCTTTCACCCTCCTGCATGTTCAGGCCCCGATCACAGAAAATCTTTTTCACTCCATCTTTCCACCTCCAATTTGGTCTCCCACTTCTCCTCGTTTCCTCCACCTCCGACACATATATCCTCTTGGTCAATCTTTCCTCACTCATTCTCTCCATGTGCCCAAACCATTTCAAAACACCCTCTTCTGCTCTCTCAACCACGCTCTTTTAATTTCCACACATCTCTCTTACCCTTACGTTACTTACTCGATCAAACCACCTCACACCACACATTGTCCTCAAACATCTCATTTCCAGCACATCCATCCTCCTGTGCACAACTCTATCCATAGCCCACGCCTCGCAACCATACAACATTGTTGGAACCAATATTCCTTCAAACATACTCATTTTTGCTTTCCGAGATAATGTCCTCGACTTCCACACATTCTTCAAGGTTCCAAGGATTTTCGCCCCCTCCCCCATCCGCTGGTTCCATC
Organism: Panulirus ornatus; assembly: GCF_036320965.1. Classification (NCBI taxonomy): domain Eukaryota; kingdom Metazoa; phylum Arthropoda; class Malacostraca; order Decapoda; family Palinuridae; genus Panulirus; species Panulirus ornatus. The sequence continues at coordinate 82,168,562 of NC_092225.1, read as the reverse complement.
CGCTGCCAGATCCACTCCCAGATATCTAAAACACTTTACTTCCTCCAGTTTTTCTCCATTCAAACTTACCTCCCATTCTCCATTCAAACTTACCTCCCAGTTGACTTGACCCTACTGTACCTAATTACCTTGCTCTTATTCACATTTACTCTTAACTTTCTTCTTTCACACACTTTACCAAACTCAGTCACCAGCTTCTGCAGTTTCTCATATGAATCAGCCACCAACGCTGTATCATCAGCGAACAACAACTGACTCACTTCCCAAGGTCTCTCATCCCCAACAGACTTCATACTTGCCCTCTTTCCAAAACTCTTGCATTCACCTCCCTAACAACCCCATCCATAAACAAATTAAACAACCATGGAGACATCACACACCCCTGCCGCAAAGCTACATTCACTGAGAACCAATCACTTTCCTCTATTCCTACACGTACACATGCCTTACATCCTCGATAAAAACTTTTCACTGCTTCTAACAACTTGCCTCCCACACCATATATTCTTAATACCTTCCACAGAGCATCTCTGTCAACTCTATCATATGCCTTCTCCAGATCCATAAATGCTACATACAAATCCATTTGCTTTTCTAAGTATTTCTCACATACATTCTTCAAAGCAAACACCTGATCCACACATCCTCTACCACTTCTGAAACCACACTGCTCTTCCCCAATCTGATGCTCTGTACATGCCTTCACCCTCTCAATCAATACCCTCCCATATAATTTACCAGGAATACTCAACAAACTTATATATATATATATATATTTTTTTTTTTTCACACTTCGCCATTTCCTGCATTAGCGAGGTAGCATTAAGAACAGAGTCCTGGGCCTTCGAGGGGATATCCTCACCTGGCCCCTTCTCTGTTCCTTCTTTTGGAAAATTAAAAAAAAAACAAAGAAACAAGAGGGGAGGATTTCCAGTCCCCCGCTCCCTCCCCTTTCAGTCGCCTTCTACGACACGCAGGGAATATGTGGGAAGTATTCTTTCTCCCCTATCCCCAGGGATATATATATATATATATATATATATATATATATATATATATATATATATATATATATATATATATTATTTTTTTTTTTTTTTTGTCGCTGTCTCCCGCGTTTGTGAGGTAGCACAAGGAAACAGACGAAAGAAATGGCCCAACCCACCCCCATACACATGTATATACATACGTCCACACACGCAAATATACATACCTACACATCTTTCCATGGTTTACCCCAGACGCTTAACATGCCCTGACTCAATCCACTGACGGCACGTCAACCCCGGTATACCACATCGATTCAATGCACTCTATTCCTTGCCCTCCTTTCACCCTCCTGCATGTTCAGGCCCCGATCACACAAAATCTTTTTCACTCCATCTTTCCACCTCCAATTTGGTCTCCCACTTCTCTTCGTTCCCTCCACCTCCTACACATATATCCTCTTGGTCAATCTTTCCTCACTCATTCTCTCCATGTGCCCAAACCTTTTCAAAACACCCTCTTCTGCTCTCTCAACCACGCTCTTTTTATTTCCACACATATACATACCTACACAGCTTTCCATGGTTTACCCCAGACGCTTCACATGCCTTGATTCAATCCACTGACAGCACGTCAACCCCGGTATACCACATCGCTCCAATTCACTCTATTCCTTGCCCTCCTTTCACCCTCCTGCATGTTCAGGCCCCGATCACACAAAATCTTTTTCACTCCATCTTTCCACCTCCAATTTGGTCTCCCTCTTCTCCTTGCTCCCTCCACCTCCGACACATATATCCTCTTGGTCAATCTTTCCTCACTCATCCTCTCCATGTGCCCAAACCACTTCAAAACACCCTCTTCTGCTCTCTCAACCACGCTCTTTTTATTTCCACACATCTCTCTTACCCTTACGTTACTCACTCGATCAAACCACCTCACACCACACATTGTCCTCAAACATCTCATTTCCAGCACATCCATCCTCCTGCGCACAACTCTATCCATAGCCCACGCCTCGCAACCATACAACATTGTTGGAACCACTATTCCTTCAAACATACCCATTTTTGCTTTCCGAGATAATGTTCTCGACTTCCACACATTCTTCAAGTCTCCCAGGATTTTCGCCCCCTCCCCCACCCTATGATCCACTTATGCTTCCATGGTTCCATCCGCTGCCAGATCCACTCCCAGATATCTAAAACACTTTACTTCCTCCAGTTTTTCTCCATTCAAACTTACCTCCCAATTGACTTCACCCTCGATCCTACTGTACCTAATAACCTTGCTCTTATTCACATTTACTCTTAACTTTCTTCTTTCACACACTTTACCAAACTGAGTCACCAGCTTCTGCGGTTTCTCACATGAATCAGCCACCAGCGCTGTATCATCAGTGAACAACAACTGACTCACTTCCCAAGCTCTCTCATCCCCAACAGACTTCATACTTGCTCCTCTTTCCAAAACTCTTGCATTCACCTCCCTAACAACCCCATCCATAAACATATTAAACAACCATGGAGACATCACACACCTCTGCCGCAAACCTACATTTACTGAGAACCAATCACTTTCCTCTCTTCCTACACGTACACATGCCTTACATCCTCGATAAAAACTTTTCACTGCTTCTAACAACTTTCCTCCCACACCATATATTCTTAATACCTTCCACAGAGCATCTCTATCAACTCTTATCATATGCCTTCTCCAGATCCATAAATGCTACATACAAATCCATTTGCTTTTCTAAGTATTTCTCACATACATTCTTCAAAGCAAACACCTGATCCACACATCCTCTACCACTTCTGAAACCACACTGCTCTTCCCCAATATATATATACATATATGAATAATATATATATATATATATATATATATATATATATATATATATATATATATATATATATATATATATATATGAATAATATAGTAATATTTTGAAGCACTAAACTATCTACGTCCTCTCCCACCACCTCGGCCCCGTCCACCTCTGCCACCCCCACAACCTCCCCTGCCTCCGCTACCTCTACCCCATCCTCGTCCACGGCCAGCATCATGAGAAGCTCTGTGTTTTTCTACGAGAGGGATCAGTGTTGTACTACAAAATATGCATCCACTTGCTGTCAGCTGACCATCTCTTAGTTTGCTCTTCCCCTCTTTGTATTCAACCATGACTGTCTGAGAACGACACTCCTCGCAGATGTCTTCAAGGACCTGAACCTTGCTGGCTTTGTCGAAGACATTTATGATCACATCGCATCTGTTACATGCCAGTTTCCACTTGGGTCCAGATGAAGGGTCCATAACTAGGATCCCTGGTAGACATTCCATACACCGGGACACACTCATATTGTCCCAGCCTTACTGGCATGTTGGGTGGCAACAAACATTGCATCCACCTCCCTTGGACATATCCATGAAAGGGGGATTGTTGTAGCAGCATGGGCAGAAAGTAAAGCTCTTCCCCTTTGCTCCACCAGACCATACCAGCAACTGAAAGTCATCCAATGGACATCTGTTCTGAAACTCTCGTATAACACCATTCTGAGGCACAGCAAAAGTTTCATCACATGTCACACAGTGAAGACGGACAGGTTTGGTCTCAACCAGTTTCATGTAGCGATGACATTTTCCACATCTTGAGAGTGGTCTTCCACTAGCAGACAGTGGGGAGAATGTCACTTCAAACAGTTCATCCATTCCTTCTATATTCTTGACAAAGTACTGGAATTTTAGTTGAAATATCTCAATTGTGTGTCTCAGGACAGAGTCAAACTCTGCTTTCCCAACAGCTATAAGATTTGATTGCTCCTCTACTGCACTTCTCATAGTTAGCAACACCAAATCAGGATCAATCTTTTGATATCCATGAACCAATACAATGCCTAAATTGGTGGGCACCAGCCTACGGCCTGCAGATACTTGAACGTAATTTCTTTGGCAAATGTTGTTGATGTGAACAGGGATTGAAGCATATATATATATATATATTTCTTTTCTTTCTTTCATACCATTCGCCATCTCCCGCATTAGCGAGGTAGCTTTAAGAACAGAGGACTGGGCCTTAGAGGGTATATCCTCACCTGGCCCCCTTCTCTGTTCCTTCTTTTGGAGAAAAAAAAAAAAAAAATATATATATATATATATATATATATATATATATATATATATATATATAGGGTTGAGGGTCAAGTCAATTGGGAGGTGAGTTTGAATGGAGAAAAACTGATGGAAGTGAAGTGTTTTAGATATCTGGGAGTGGATCTGGCAGCGGATGGAAACATGGAAGCGGAAGTGGATCATAGGGTGGGGGAGGGGGCGAAAATTCTGGGAGCCTTGAAGAATGTGTGGAAGTCGAGAACATTATCTCGGAAAGCAAAAATGGGTATGTTTGAAGGAATAGTGGTTCCAACAATGTTGTATGGTTGCGAGGCGTGGACTATGGATAGAGTTGTGCGCAGGAGGATGGATGTGCTGGAAATGAGATGTTTGAGAACAATGTGTGGTGTGAGGTGGTTTGATCGAGTAAGTAACGTAAGGGTAAGAGAGATGTGTGGAAATAAAAAGAGCGTGGTTGAGAGAGCAGAAGATGGTGTTTTGAAATGGTTTGGTCACATGGAGAGAATGAGTGAGGAAAGATTGACCAAGAGGATATATGTGTCGGAGGTGGAGGGAACGAGGAGAAGAGGGAGACCAAATTGGAGGTGGAAAGATGGAGTGAAAAAGATTTTGTGTGATCGGGGCCTGAACATGCAGGAGGGTGAAAGGAGGGCAAGGAATAGAGTGAATTGGAGCGATGTGGTATACCGGGGTTGACGTGCTGTCAGTGGATTGAATCAAGGCATGTGAAGCGTCTGGGGTAAACCATGGAAAGCTGTGTAGGTATGTATATTTGCGTGTGTGGACGTATGTATATACATGTGTATGGGGGTGGGTTGGGCCATTTCTTTCGTCTGTTTCCTTGCGCTACCTCGCAAACCCGGGAGACAGCGACAAAGCAAAAAAAAAAAAAAAAAAGATATATATGTATATATATGTTGAGATGTATAGGTATGTATATGTGCATGTGTGGATGTGTATGTATATACATGTGTACGTGGGTGGGTTGGGCCATTCTTTCATAAGTTTCCGTGCGCTACCTCGCTAATGCGGGAGACAGCGACAAAGTATAATAAATATAAATATAAATATATATATATATATATATATATATATATATATATATATATATATATATATATATATATATATATATTATATTTTTTTTATTATATATATATATATATATATATATATATATATATATATATATATATATATATATATATATATATATATATATATAAATAAATAATAAATAAATATAAAATATATATATATATATATATATATATATATATATATATATATATATATATATATATATATATATATATATGTATATATATATATATATATGTATATATATATATATATATATATATATATATATATATATATATATATATATATATATATATATATATTTTCTTTCAAACTATTCGCCATTTCCCGCGTTAGCGAGGTAGCGTTAAGAACAGAGGACTGGAACTTTAAGGGAATATCCTCACCTGGCCCCCTTCTCTGTTCCTTCTTTTGGAAAATTAAAAAAAATGAGAGGGGAGGATTTCCAGCCACCCGCTCCCTTCCCTTTTAGTCGCCTTCTACAACGCGCAGGGAATAAGTATTCTTTCTCCCCATCCCCAGGGATAATATATATATATATATATATATATATATATATATATATATATATATATATATATATATATATATATATATTTTTTTTTTGCTTTGTCGCTGTCTCCCGCGTTTGCGAGGTAGCGCAAGGAAACAGACGAAAGAAATGGCCCAACCCACCCCCATACACATGTATATATACACGTCCACACACGCAAATATACATACCTACACAGCTTTCCATGGTTTACCCCAGACGCTTCATATGCCCTGATTCAATCCACTGACAGCACGTCAACCCCGGTATACCGCATCGCTCCAATTCACTCTATTCCTTGCCCTCCTTCCACCCTCCTGGATGTTCAGGCCCCGATCACACAAAATCTTTTTCACTCCATCTTTCCACCTCCAATTTGGTCTCCCATTTCTCCTCGTTCCCTCCATCTCTGACACATATATTCTCTTGGTCAATCTTTCCTCACTCATTCTCTCCATGTGCCCAAACCATTTCAAAACACCCTCTTCTGCTCTCTCAACCACACTCTTTTTATTTCCACACATCCAAGATATGGTTGTACTTTGTGTAGTGAAGACAATTGAGAGACATCATAAGCAAATATTCCAGTTTCATGATAAGAGAAGAAGTGGACCAGGCAGTATGATACAGTGGTTAAATTGATGAAAACTACTATTGACGTTTGTGTAAATAAATTATACATTTCCTTTTTTCATAGCCAGAGGTTGAACCATTATGTGACATTCATTTTCATTTCATTTCCTGCTAGAAGTTTCAGTTTTCTAAATTGTTTCTTACATTTTTCATATATATATATATATATATATATATATATATATATATATATATATATATATATATATGAGAAGAAAGATCAAGAGAGGCAAGTGTTTTGGGAGCAGCTGAATGAGTGTGTTAGTGGTTTTGATGCACGAGACCGGGTTATAGTGATGGGTGATTTGAATGCAAAGGTGAGTAATGTGGCAGTTGAGGGAATAATTGGTATACATGGGGTGTTCAGTGTTGTAAATGGAAATGGTGAAGAGTTTGTAGATTTATGTGCTGAAAAAGGACTGATGATTGGGAATACCTGGTTTAAAAAGCGAGATATACATAAGTATACTTATGTAAGTAGGAGAGATGGCCAGAGAGCGTTATTAGATTACGTGTTAATTGACAGGCGTGCGAAAGAGAGACTTTTGGATGTTAATGTGCTGAGAGGTGCAACTGGAGGGATGTCTGATCATTATCTTGTGGAGGCTAAGGTGAAGATTTGTATGGGTTTTCAGAAAAGAAGAGTGAATGTTGGGGTGAAGAGGGTGGTGAGAGTAAGTGAGCTTGAGAAGGAGACCTGTGTGAGGAAGTACCAGGAGAGACTGAGTACAGAATGGAAAAAGGTGAGAACAATGGAAGTAAGGGGAGTGGGGGAGGAATGGGATGTATTTAGGGAATCAGTGATGGATTGCGCAAAAGATGCTTGTGGCATGAGAAGAGTGGGAGGTGGGTTGATTAGAAAGGGTAGTGAGTGGTGGGATGAAGAAGTAAGAGTATTAGTGAAAGAGAAGAGAGAGGCATTTGGACGATTTTTGCAGGGAAAAAATGCAATTGAGTGGGAGATGTATAAAAGAAAGAGACAGGAGGTCAAGAGAAAGGTGCAAGAGGTGAAAAAAAGGGCAAATGAGAGTTGGGGTGAGAGAGTATCATTAAATTTTAGGGAGAATAAAAAGATGTTCTGGAAGGAGGTAAATAAAGTGCGTAAGACAAGGGAGCAAATGGGAACTTCAGTGAAGGGCGCTAATGGGGAGGTGATAACAAGTAGTGGTGATGTGAGAAGGAGATGGAGTGAGTATTTTGAAGGTTTGTTGAATGTGTTTGATGATAGAGTGGCAGATATAGGGTGTTTTGGTCGAGGTGGTGTGCAAAGTGAGAGGGTTAGGGAAAATGATTTGGTAAACAGAGAAGAGGTAGTGAAAGCTTTGCAGAAGATGAAAGCCGGCAAGGCAGCAGGTTTGGATGGTATTGCAGTGGAATTTATTAAAAAAGGGGGTGACTGTATTGTTGACTGGTTGGTAAGGTTATTTAATGTATGTATGACTCATGGTGAGGTGCCTGAGGATTGGCGGAATGCGTGCATAGTGCCATTGTACAAAGGCAAATGGGATAAGAGTGAGTGCTCAAATTACAGAGGTATAAGTTTGTTGAGTATTCCTGGTAAATTATATGGGAGGGTATTGATTGAGAGGGTGAAGGCATGTACAGAGCATCAGATTGGGGAAGAGCAGTGTGGTTTCAGAAGTGGTAGAGGATGTGTGGATCAGGTGTTTGCTTTGAAGAATGTATGTGAGAAATACTTAAAAAAGCAAATGGATTTGTATGTAGCATTTATGGATCTGGAGAAGGCATATGATAGAGTTGATAGAGATGCTCTGTGGAAGGTGTTAAGAATATATGGTGTGGGAGGAAAGTTGTTAGAAGCAGTGAAAAGTTTTTATCAAGGATGTAAGGCATGTGTACGTGTAGGAAGGGAGGAAAGTGATTGGTTCTCAGTGAATGTAGGTTTGCGGCAGGGGTGTGTGATGTCTCCATGGTTGTTTAATTTGTTTATGGATGGGGTTGTTAGGGAGGTAAATGCAAGAGTTTTGGAAAGAGGGGCAAGTATGAAGTCTGTTGGGGATGAGAGAGCTTGGGAAGTGAGTCAGTTGTTGTTCGCTGATGACACAGCGCTGGTGGCTGATTCATGTGAGAAACTGCAGAAGCTGGTGACTGAGTTTGGTAAAGTGTGTGGAAGAAGAAAGTTAAGAGTAAATGTGAATAAGAGCAAGGTTATTAGGTACAGTAGGGTTGAGGGTCAAGTCAATTGGGAGGTGAGTTTGAATGGAGAAAAACTGGAGGAAGTCAAGTGTTTTAGATATCTGGGAGTGGATCTGGCAGCGGATGGAACCATGGAAGCGGAAGTGGATCATAGGGTGGGGGAGGGGGCGAAAATTCTGGGGGCCTTGAAGAATGTGTGGAACTCGAGAACATTATCTCGAAAAGCAAAAATGGGTATGTTTGAAGGAATAGTGGTTCCAACAATGTTGTATGGTTGCGAGGTGTGGGCTATGGATAGAGTTGTGCGCAGGAGGATGGATGTGCTGGAAATGAGATGTTTGAGGACAATGTGTGGTGTGAGGTGGTTTGATCGAGTGAGTAACGTAAGGGTAAGAGAGATGTGTGGAAATAAAAAGAGCGTGGTTGAGAGAGCAGAAGAGGGTGTTTTGAAGTGGTTTGGGCACATGGAGAGGATGAGTGAGGAAAGATTGACCAAGAGGATATATGTGTCGGAGGTGGAGGGAACAAGGAGAAGAGGGAGACCAAATTGGAGGTGGAAAGATGGAGTGAAAAAGATTTTGTGTGATCGGGGCCTGAACATGCAGGAGGGTGAAAGGAGGGCAAGGAATAGAGTGAATTGGAGCGATGTGGTATACCGGGGCTGATGTGCTGTCAGTGGATTGAATCAAGGCATGTGAAGCGTCTGGGGTAAACCATGGAAAGCTGTGTAGGTATGTATATTTGCATGTGTGCACGTATGTATATACATGTGTATGGGGGGGGTTGGGCCATTTCTTTCGTCTGTTTCCTTGCGCTACCTCGCAAACGCAGGAGACAGCGACAAAGTATAAAAGAAAAATATATATATATATATATATATATATATATATATATATATATATATATATATATATATATATATATATATATATATGTATTGTCCCTGGGGATAGGGGAGAAAGAATACCTCCCATGCATTCCTCACGTTGGTCTCCCACTTCTCCCTGTTCCCTCCACCTCCGACACATATATCCTCTTGGTCAATCTTTCCTCACTCATTCTCTCCATGTGCCCAAACCATTTCAAAACACCCTCTTCTGCTCTCTCACCCACGCTCTTTTTATTTCCACACATCCAAGATATGGTTGTACTTTGTGTAGTGAAGACAATTTAGAGACATCATAAGCAAATATTCCAGATTCATGATAAGAGAAGAGGTGGACCAGGCAGTATGATACAGTGGTTAAATTGATGAAAACTAATATTGACGTTTGTGTAAATAAATTATACATTTCCTTTTTCCTTAGCCAGAAGTTGAACCATTATGTGACATTCATTTTCATTTCGTTTCCAGCTAGAAGTTTCAGTTTTCTAAATTATTTCTTACATTTTTCATATATATAAGGTGAAGATTTGTATGGGTTTTCAGAAAAGAAGAGTGAATGTTGGGGTGAAGATGGTGGTGAGAGTAAGTGAGCTTGGGAAGGAGACTTGTGTGAGGAAGTACCAGGAGAGACTGAGTACATAATGGAAAAAGGTGAGAACAATGGAAGTAAGGGGAGTGGGGGAGGAATGGGATGTATTTAGGGAATCAGTGATGGATTGCGCAAAAGATGCTTGTGGCATGAGAAGCGTGGGAGGTGGGTTGATTAGAAGGGGTAGTGAGTGGTGGGATGAAGAAGTAAGATTATTAGTGAAAGAGAAGAGAGAGGCATTTGGACGATTTTTGCAGGGAAAAAATGCAATTGAGTGGGAGATGTATAAAAGAAAGAGACAGGAGGTCAAGAGAAAGGTGCAAGAGGTGAAAAAGAGGGCAAATGAGAGTTGGGGTGAGAGAGTATCATTAAATATTAGGGAGAATAAAAAGATGTTCTGGAAGGAGGTAAATAAAGTGCGTAAGACAAGGGAGCAAATGGGAACCTCAGTGAAGGGCGCTAATGGGGAGGTGATAACAAGTAGTGGTGATGTGAGAAGATGGAGTGAGTATCTTGAAGGTTTGTTGAATGTGTTTGATAGAGTGGCAGATATAGGGTTTCTTGGTCGACGTGGTGTGCAAAGTGAGAGGGTTAGGGAAAATGATTTGGTAAACAGAGGAGAGGTTGTAAAAGCTTTGCAGAAGATGAAAGCCGGCAAGGCAGCAGGTTTGGATTGTATTGCAGTGGAATCTATTAAAAAAGGGGGTGACTGTATTGTTGACTGTTTGGTAAGGTTATTTAATGTATGTATGACTCATGGTGAGGTGCCTGAGGATTGGCGGAATGCGTGCATAGTGCCATTGTACAAAGGCAAAGGGGATAAGAGTGAGTGCTCAAATTACAGAGGTATAAGTTTGTTGAGTATTCCTGGTAAATTATATGGGAGGGTATTGATTGAGAGGGTGAAGGCATGTAAAGAGCATCAGATTGGGGAAGAGCAGTGTGGTTTCAGAAGTGGTAGAGGATGTGTGGATAAGGTGTTTACTTTGAAGAATGTATGTGAGAAATACTTAGAAAAGCAAATGGATTTGTATGTAGCATTTATGGATCTGGAGAAGGCATATGATAGAGTTGATAGAGATGCTCTGTGGAAGGTATCAAGAACATATGGTGTGGGAGGCAAGTTGTTAGAAGCAGTGAAAAGTTTTTATCGAGGATGTAAGGTATGTGTACGTGTAGGAAGAGAGGAAAGTGATTGGTTCTCAGTGAATGTAGGTTTGCGGCAGGGGTGTGTGATGTCTCCATGGTTGTTTAATTTGTTTATGGATGGGGTTGTTAGGGAGGTGAATGCAAGAGTTTTGGAAAGAGGGGCAAGTATGAAGTCTGTTGTGGATGAGAGAGCTTGGGAAATGAGTCAGTTGTTGTTCACTGATGATACAGTGCTGGTGCCTGATTCATGTGAGAAACTGCAGAAGCTGGTGACTGAGTTTGGTAAAGTGTGTGAAAGAAGAAAGTTGAGAGTAAATGTGAATAAGAGCAAGGTTATTAGGTACAGTAGGGTTGAGGGTCAAGTCTATTGGGAGGTAAGTTTGAATGGAGAAAAACTGGAGGAAGTCAAGTGTTTTAGATATCTGGGAGTGGATCTGGCAGCGGATGGAACCATGGAAGCGGAAGTGAATCATAGGGTGGGGGAAGGGGGCGAAAATCCTGAGAGCCTTGAAGAATGTGTGGAAGTCGAGAACATTATCTCGGAAAGCAAAAATGGGTATGTTTGAAGGAATAGTGGTTCCAACAATGTTGTATGGTTGCGAGGTGTGGGCTATGGATAGAGTTGTGCGCAGGAGGGTGGATGTGCTGGAAATGAGATGTTTGAGGACAGTGTGTGGTGTGAGGTGGTTTGATCGAGTAAGTAATGTAAGGGTAAGAGAGATGTGTGGAAATAAAAAGAGTGTGGTTGAGAGAGCAGAAGAGGGTGTTTTGAAATGGTTTGGGCACATGGAGAGAATGAGTGAGGAAAGATTGACCAAGAGGATATATGTGTCGGAGGTGGAGGGAACGAGGAGAAGTGGGAGACCAAATTGGAGGTGGAAAGATGGAGTGAAAAAGATTTTGAGTGATCGGGGCCTGAACATGCAGGAGGGTGAAAGGCGTGCAAGGAATAGAGTGAATTGGAACGATGTGGTATACCGGGGTCGACGTGCTGTCAATGGATTGAACCAGGGCATGTGAAGCATCTGGGGTAAACCATGGAAAGTTGTGTGGGGCCTGGATGTGGAAAGGGAGCTGTGGTTTTGGTACATTATTACATGACAGCTAGAGACTGAGTGTGAACGAATGGGGCCTTTGGTGTCTTTACCTAGCGCTACCTCGCACACATGAAGGGGGAGGGGGTTGTTATTCCATGTGTGACAGGGTGGCGATGGGAACAAATAAAGGCAGACAGTATGAATTATGTACATGTGTATATATGTATATGTCTGTGTGTGTATATATATGTGTACATTGAGATGTATACGTATGTATATTTCCGTGTGTGGACGTGTATGTATATACATGTGTATGTGGGTGGGTTGGGCCATTCTTTCGTCTGTTTCCTTGCGCTGTCATGCAATAATGCCCGAAACCACAGCTCCCTTTCCACATCCAGGCCCCACACAACTTCCCATGGTTTACCCCAGACGCTTCACATGCCCTGACTCAATCCACTGGCAGCACGTCAACCCCGGTATACCACATCGATCCAATTCACTCTATTCCTTGCCCGCCTTTCACCCTCCTGCATGTTCAGGCCCTGATCACTCAAAATCTTTTTCACTCCAACTTTCCACCTCCAATTTGGTCTCCCACTTCTCCTCGTTCCCTCCACCTCTGACACATATATCCTCTTTGTCAATCTTTCCTCACTCATTCTCTCCATGTGACCAAACCATTTCAAAACACCCTCTTCTGTTCTCTCAACCACACTCTTTTTATTTCCACACATCTCTCTTACCCTTACATTATTTACTCGATCAAACCACCTCACACCACATATTGTCCTCAAACATCTCATTTCCAGCACATCCACCCTCCTGCGCATAACTCTATCCATAGCCCACGCCTCGCAACCATACAACATTGTTGGAACCACTATTCCTTCAAACATACCCATTTTTGCTTTCCGAGATAATGTTCTCGACTTCCAAACATTCTTCAATGCTCCCAGAATTTTCCCCCCTCCCCCACCCTATGATTCACTTCCGCTTCCATGGTTCCATCCGCTGCCAGATCCACTCCCAGATATCTAAAACACTTTACTTCATCCAGTTTTTCTCCATTCAAACTTACCTCCCAATTGACTTGACCCTCAACCCTACTGTACCTAATAACCTTGCTCTTATTCACATTTACTCTTAACTTTCTTCTTTCACACACTTTACCAAACTCAGTCACCAGCTTCTGTAGTTTCTTACATGAATCAGCCACCAGTGCTGTATCATCAGCGAACAACAACTGACTCACTTCCCAAGCTATCTCATCCACAAAAGACTGCATACTTGCCCCTCTTTCCAAAACTCTTGCATTCACCTCCCTAACAACCCCATCCATAAACAAATTAAACGACCATGGAGACATCACACACTCCTGCCGCAAACCTACATTCACTGAGAACCAATCACTTTCCTCTCTTCCTACACATACACATGCCTTACATCCTCGATAACACTTTTCACTGCTTCTAACAACTTTGCTCCCACACCATATATTCTTAAAACCTTCCACAGAGGTTCTCTATCAACTCTATCATATGCCTTCTCCAGATCCATAAATGCTACATACAAATCCATTTGTTTTTCTAAGTATTTCTCACATACATTCTTCAAAGCAAACACCTGATCCACACATCCTCCACCATATATATATATATATATATATATATATATATATATATATATATATATATATATATATATATTTTTTCATACTATTCGCCATTTCCCGCGATAGCGAGGTAACGTTAAGAACAGAGGACTGGGCCTTTTTTGGAATATCCTCACCTGGCCCCCTCTGTTCCTTCTTTTGGAAAATTAAAAAAAAAAAAAAAAAAACGAGAGGGGAGGATTTCCAGCCCCCCGCTCCCTCCCCTTTTAGTCGCCTTCTACGACACGCAGGGAATACGTGGGAAGTATTCTTAATCCCCTATCCCCAGGGATAATATATATATATGTATATATATATATATATATATATATATATATATATATATATATATATATATATTATTTTATTTATTTTTATTTTCCTTTGTCGCTGTCTCCCGCGTTTGTGAGGTAGCGCAAGGAAACAGACGAAAGAAAATGGCCCAACCCACCCCCATACACAATGTATATACATACACGTCCACACACGCAAATATACATACCTATACATCTTAATGTACACATATATATACACACACAGACACATACATATATACCCATGCACACAATTCACACTGTCTGCCTTTATTCATTCCCATCGCCACCTCGCCACACTTGGAATACCATCCCCCTCCCCCCTCATGTGTGCGAGGTAGCACTAGGAAAAGACAACAAAGGCCCCATTTGTTCACACTCAGTCTCTAGCTGTCATGCAATAATGCCCGAAACCACAGCTCCCTTTCCACATCCAGGCCCCACACAACTTTCCATGGTTTACCCCAGACGCTTCACATGCCCTGATTCAATCCACTGACAGCCCGTCAACCTAGGTATACCACATCGATCCAATTCACTCTATTCCTTGCCCGCCTTTCACCCTCCTGCATGTTCAGGCCCCGATCACACAAAATGTTTTTCACTCCATCTTTCCAACTCCAATTTGGTCTCCCATTTCAACTCTTTCCCTCCACCTCCGACACATATATCCTCTTGGTCAATCTTTCCTCACTCATTCTCTCCATGTGCCCAAACCATTTCAAAACACCCTCTTCTGCTCTCTCAACCACGCTCTTTTTATTTCTACACATCTCTCTTACCCTTACGTTACTCGATCAAACCACCTCACACCACACATTGTCCTCAAACATCTCATTTCCAGCACATCCACCCTCCTGTGCACAACTCTATCCATAGCCCACGCCTCGCAACCATACAACATTGTTGGAACCACTATTCCTTCAAACATACCCATTTTTGCTTTCCGAGATAATGTTCTCGACTTCCACACATTCTTCAAGGCTCACAGGATTTTCTCCCCCTCCCCCACCCCATGATTCACTTCCGCTTCCATGGTTCCATCCGCTGCCAGATCCACTCCCAGATATCTAAAACACTTTACTTCCTCCAGTTTTTCTCCATTCAAACTTACCTCCTAATTGACTTGACCCTCAACCCTACTGAACCTAATAACCTTGCTCTTATTCACATTTACTCTTAACTTTCTTCTTTCACACACTTTACCAAACTCAGACACCAGCTTCTGTAGTTTCTCACATGAATCAGCCACCAGTGCTGTATCATCAGCGAACAACAACTGACTCACTTCCCAAGCTCTCTCATACACAACAGACTTCATACTTGCCCCTCTTTCCAAAACTATTGCATTCACCTCCCTAACAACCCCATCCATAAACAAATTAAACAACCATGGAGACATCACACACCCCTGCCGCAAACCTACATCACTTTCCTCTCTTCCTACACGTACACATGCCTTACATCCTCGATAAAAACTTTTCACTGCTTCTAACAACTTGACTCCCACACCATATATTATATATATGGGGGGCTGGAAATCCTCCCCTCTCGTTTTTTTTTTTTTATTTTTTTTTTCCAAAAGAAGGAACAGAGAAGGGGGCCAGGTGAGGATATTCCCTCAAAGGCCCAGTCCTCTGTTCTTAGCGCTACCTCGCTAATGCGGGAAATGACGAATAGTATGAAAAAAAAAAATATATATATATTTATATTCCCTGGGGATAGGGGAGAAAGAATACTTCCCACGGATTCCCTGTGTGTCGTAGAAGGCGACTAAAAGGGAAGGGAGCGGGGGGCTGGAAATCCTCCCCTCTCTCTCTTTTTTTTTTTTTTTTTTTTTTTTTTTTTTTTTTTTCCAAAAGAAGGAACAGAGAAGAGGTCCAGGTGAGGATATTCCCTCAAAGGCCCAGTCCTCTGTTCTTAACGCTACCTCGCTATCGCGGGAAATAGCGAATAGTATGAAAAAAAAAAAAAAAAAAGATATATATATATATATATATATATATATATATATATATATATATATATGAGAAGCGTGGGAGGTGGGTTGATTAGAAAGGGCAGCTAGTGGTGGGATGAAGAAGTAAGATTATTAGTGAAAGAGAAGAGAGAGGCATTTGGAAGATTTTTGCAGGGAAAAAATGCAATTGAGTGGGAGATGTATAAAAGAAAGAGACAGGAGGTCAAGAGAAAGGTGCAAGAGGTGAAAAAGAGGGCAAATGAGAGTTGGGGTGAGAGAGTATCATTAAATTTGAGGGAGAATAAAAAGATGTTCTGGAAGGAGGTAAATAAAGTGCGTAAGACAAGGGAGCAAATGGGAACTTCAGTGAAGGGCGCTAATGGGGAGGTGATAACAAGTAGTGGTGATGTGAGAAGGAGATGGAGTGAGTATTTTGAAGGTTTGTTGAATGTGTTTGATGATAGAGTGGCAGATATAGGGTGTCTTGGACGAGGTGGTGTGCAAAGTGAGAGGGTTAGGGAAAATGATTTGATAAAGAGAGAAGAGGTAGTAAAAGCTTTGCGGAAGTTGAAAGCCGGCAAGGCAGCAGGTTTGGATGGTATTGCAGTGGAATTTATTAAAAAAGGGGGTGACTGTATTGTTGACTGGTTGGTAAGGTTATTTAATGTATGTATGACTCATGGTGAGGTGCCTGAGGATTGGCGGAATGCGTGCATAGTGCCATTGTACAAAGGCAAAGGGGATAAGAGTGAGTGCTCAAATTACAGAGGTATAAGTTTGTTGAGTATTCCTGGTAAATTATATGGGAGGGTATTGATTGAGAGGGTGAAAGCATGTACAGAGCATCAGATTGGGGAAGAGCAGTGTGGTTTCAGAAGTGGTAGAGGATGTGTGGATCAGGTGTTTGCTTTGAAGAATGTATGTGAGAAATACTTAGAAAAGCATATGGATTTGCATGTAGCATTTAAGGATCTGGAGAAGGCATATGAAAGAGTTGATAGAGATGCTCTGTGGAAGGTATTAAGAATATATGGTGTGGGAGGCAAGTTGTTAGAAGCAGTGAAAAGTTTTTATCGAGGATGAAAGGCATGTGTACGTGTAGGAAGAGAGGAAAGTGATGTAGGTTTGTGGCAGGGGTGTGTGATGTCTCCATGGTTGTTTAATTTATTTATGAATGGGGTTGTTAGGGAGGTGAATGCAAGAGTTTTGGAAAGAGGGGCAAGTATGAAGTCTGTTGTGGATGAGAGAGCTTGGGAAGTGAGTCAGTTGTTGTTCGCTGATGATACAGCGCTAGTGGCTGATTCATGTGAGAAACTGCAGAAGCTGGTGACTGAGTTTGGTAAAGTGTGTGAAAGAAGAAAGTTAAGAGTAAATGTGAATAAGAGCAAGGTTATTAGGTACAGTAGGGTTGAGGGTCAAGTCAATTGGGAGGTAAGTTTGAATGGAGAAAAACTGGAGGAAGTAAAGTGTTTTAGTATCTGGGAGTGGATCTGGCAGCGGATGGAACCATGGAAGCGGAAGTGAATCATAGGGTGGGGGAAGGGGCGAAAATCCTGAGAGCCTTGAAGAATGTGTGGAAGTCGAAAACATTATCTCGGAAAGCAAAAATGGGTATGTTTGAAGGAATAGTGGTTCCAACAGTGTTGTATGGTTGTGAAGCGTGGGCTATGGATAGAGTTGTGCGCAGGAGGGTGGATGTGCTGGAAATGAGATGTTTGAGGACAATGTGTGGTGTGAGGTGGTTTGATCGAGTAAGTAATGTAAAGGTAAGAGAGATGTGTGGAAATAAAAAGAGCGTGGTTGAGAGAGCAGAAGAGGGTGTTTTGAAATGGTTTGGGCACATGGAGAGAATGAGTGAGGAAAGATTGACCAAGAGGATATATGTGTCGGAGGTGGAGGGAATGAGAAGTGGGAGACCAAATTGGAGGTGGAAAGATGGAGTGAAAAAGATTTTGAGTGATCGTGGCCTGAACATGCAGGAGGGTGAAAGGCGGGCAAGGAATAGAGTGAATTGGATCGATGTGGTATACCGGGGTTGACGTGCTGTTGGTGGATTGAATCAGGGCATGTGAAGCGTCTGGGGTAAACCATGGAAAGTTGTGTGGGGCCTGGATGTGGAAAGGGAGCTGTGGTTTCAGGCATTATTGCATGACAGCTGGAGACTGAGTGTGAACGAATGGGGCCTTTGTTATCTTTTCCTAGTGCTACCTTGCACACTTGAGGGGGAAGAGGGATGGTATTCCATGTGTGGCGAAGTGGCAATGGGAATGAATAAGGGCAGACAGTGTGAATTGTGTGCATGGGTATGTATGTATGTTTCTGTGTGTGTATATATATGTGTACATTGAGATGTATAGGTACGTTTATTTGCGTGTGTGGACGTGTGTGTATATACATGTGTATAGGGGTGGGTTGGGCCATTTCTTTCTTCTGTTTCCTAGCGCTACCTCGCAAATGCGGGAGACAGCAACAAAGCAAAATAAATGTAAATATATATTATATATTTATTATACTTTGTCGCTGTCTCCCGCATTTGCGAGGTAGCGTAAGGAAACATACGAAAGAAATGGCCCAACCCCCCCATACACACGTATACACATACGTCCACACACGCAAATACACATACCTACACAGCTTTCCATGGTTTACCCCAGACGCTTCACATGCCTTGATTCAATCCACTGACAGCACGTCAACCCCGGTATACCACATCGCTCCAATTCACTCTATTCCTTGCCCTCCTTTCACCCTCCTGCATGTTCAGGCCCCGATCACACAAAATCTTTTTCACTCCATCCTTTCCACCTCCAATTTGGTCTCCCTCTTCTCGTTCCCTCCACCTCCGACACATATATCCTCTTGGTCAATCTTTCCTCACTCATTCTCTCCATGTGCCCAAACCACTTCAAAACACCCTCTTCTGCTCTCTCAACCATGCTCTTTTTATTTCCACACATCTCTCTTACCCTTACGTTACTCTCTCGATCAAACCACCTCACACCACACATTGTCCTCAAACATCTCATTTCCAGCACATCCATCCTCCTGCGCACAACTCTATCCATAGCCCACGCCTCGCAACCATACAACATTGTTGGAACCACTATTCCTTCAAACATACCCATTTTTGCTTTCCGAGATAATGTTCTCGACTTCCACACATTCTTCAAGGCCCCCAGAATTTTCGCCCCCTCCCCCACCCTATGATCCACTTCCGCTTCCATGGTTCCATCCGCTGCCAGATCCACTCCCAGATATCTAAAACACTTCACTTCCTCCAGTTTTTCCTCCATTCAAACTCACCTCCCAGTTGACTTGACCCTCAACCCTACTGTACCTAATAACCTTGCTCTTATTCACATTTACTCTTAACTTTCTTCTTCCACACACTTTACCAAACTCAGTCACCAGCTTCTGCAGTTTCTCACATGAATCAGCCACCAGCGCTGTATCATCAGCAAACAACAACTGACTCACTTCCCAAGCTCTCTCATCCCCAACTGACTTCATACTTGCCCCTCTTTCCAAAACTCTTGCATTTACCTCCCTAACAACCCCATCCATAAACAAATTAAACAACCATGGAGACATCACACACCCCTGCCGCAAACCTACATTCACTGAGAACCAATCACTTTCCTCTCTTCCTACACGTACACATGCCTTACATCCTCGATAAAAACTTTTCACTGCTTCTAACAACTTTCCTCCCACACCATATATTCTTAATACCTTCCACAGAGCATCTCTATCAACTCTATCATATGCCTTCTCCAGATCCATAAATGCTACATACAAATCCATTTGCTTTTCTAAGTATTTCTCACATACATTCTTCAAAGCAAACACCTGATCTACACATCCTGTACCACTTCTGAAACCACACTGCTCTTCCCCAATCTGATGCTCTGTACATGCCTTCACCCTCTCAATCAATACCCTCCCATATAATTTACCAGGAATATTCAACAAACTTATACCTCTGTAATTTGAGCACTCACTCTTATACCCTTTGCCTTTGTACAATGGCACTACGCACGCATTCCGCCAATCCTCAGGCACCTCACCATGAGTCATACATACATTAAATAACCTTACCAACCAGTCAACAATACAGTCACCCCCTTTTTTAATAAATTCCACTGCAATACCATCCAAACCTGCTGCCTTGCCGGCTTTCATCTTCCGCAAAGCTTTCACTACCTCTTCTCTGTTAACCAAATCATTTTCCATAACCCTCTCACTTTGCACACCACCTCGACCAAAACACCCTATATCTGCCACTCTATCATCAAACACATTCAACAAACCTTCAAAATACTCACTCCATCTCCTTCTCACATCACCACTACTTGTTATCACCTCCCCATTTGCGCCCTTCACTGAAGTTCCCATTTGCTCCCTTGTCTTACGCACTTTATTTACCTCCTTCCAGAACATCTTTTTATTCTCCCTAAAATTTAATGATACTCTCTCACCCCAACTCTCATTTGCCCTTTTTTTCACCTCTTGCACCTTTCTCTTGACCTCCTGTCTCTTTCTTTTATACATCTCCCACTCAATTGCATTTTTTCCCTGCAAAAATCGTCCAAATGCCTCTCTCTTCTCTTTCACTAATACTCTTACTTCTTCATCCCACCACTCACTACCCTTTCTAATCAACCCACCTCCCACTCTTCTCATGCCACAAGCATCTTTTGCTCAATCCATCACTGATTCCCTAAATACATCCCATTCCTCCCCCACTCCCCTTACTTCCATTGTTCTCACCTTTTTCCATTCTGTACTCAGTCTCTCCTGGTACTTCCTCACACAGGTCTCCTTCCCAAGCTCACTTACTCTCACCACCCTCTTCACCGCAACATTCACTCTTCTTTTCTGAAAACCCATACAAATCTTCACCTTAGCCTCCACAAGATAATGATCAGACATCCCTCCAGTTGCACCTCTCAGCACATTAACATCCAAAAGTCTCTCTTTCGCACGCCTGTCAATTAACACGTAATCCAGTAACGCTCTCTGGCCATCTCTCCTACTTACATAAGTATACTTATGTATATCTCGCTTTTTAAACCAGGTATTCCCAATCATCAGTCCTTTTTCAGCACATAAATCTACAAGCTCTTCACCATTTCCATTTACAACACTGAACACCCCATGTATACCAATTATTCCCTCAACTGCCACATTACTCACCTTTGCATTCAAATCACCCATCACTATAACCCGGTCTCGTGCATCAAAACCACTAACACACTCATTCAGCTGCTCCCAAAACACTTGCCTCTCATGATCTTTCTTCTCATGCCCAGGTGCATATGCACCAATAATCACCCACCTCTCTCCATCAACTTTCAGTTTTACCCATATTAATCGAGAATTTACTTTCTTACATACTATCACATACTCCCACAACTCCTGTTTCAGGAGTATTGCTACTCCTTCCCTTGCTCTTGTCCTCTCCCTAACCCCTGACTTTACTCCCCAGACATTCCCAAACCACTCTTCCCCTTTACCCTTGAGCTTCGTTTCACTCAGAGCCAAAACATCCAGGTTCCTTTCCTCAAACATACTACCTATCTCTCCTTTTTTCACATCTTGGTTACATCCACACACATTTAGGCACCCCACTCTGAGCCTTCGAGGAGGATGAGCACTCCCCGAGTGACTCCTTCTTCTGTTTCCCATTTTAGAAAGTTAATACATATATATATATATATATATATATATATATTTCTTTCTTTTCTTTCATACTATTCGCCATTTCCCGCTTTAGCGAGGTAGCGTTAAGAACAGAGGACTTGGCCTTAGAGGGAATATCCTCACATGGCCCCCTTCTCTGTTCCTTCTTTTGGAAAATTAAAAAAAAAATGAGAGGGGAGGATTTCCAGCCCCCCGCTCCCTTCCCTTTTAGTGGCCTCCTACGACACGCAGGGAATACGTGGGAAGTATTCTTTCTCCCCTATCCCCAGGGATAATATATATATATATATATATATATATATATATATATATATATATATATATATATATATATATATATGTATGTATATCATCCCTGGGGATAGGGGAGAAAGAATACTTCCCACGTATTCCCTGCGTGTCGTAGGAGGCGACTAAAAGGGAAGGGAGCGGATTGCTGGAAATCCTCCCCTCTCATTTTTTTTTTTTTTTTTTTCCAAAAGAAGGAACAGAGAAGGGGGCCAGGTGAGGATATTCCCTCAAAGGCCCAGTCCTCTGTTCTTAACGCTACCTGGCTAATGCGGGAAATGGCGAATAGTATGAAAGAAATATATATATATATATATATATATATATATATATATATATATATATATATATATATATATATATATATATATATATTATTTACATCTTTTATTATACATAGTCACTGACTCCTGCATTAACACACCCACCCTTCTCCGCACAACTCTATCTATAGCCCACGCCTTGCAAACATATATCATTTTTTGGAACCATTATTCCTTCAAACCTACTCATTTTTGCTTTCCAAGACAATGTTCTCGACTTCCACACATTCTTCAATGCTCCCAGAACTTTCGCCCCCTCCCCCACCCTATGATTCACTTCCGCTTCCATGGTGCTATCCACTGCCAAATCCACTCCCAGATTTCTAAAACACTTCACTTCCTCCAGTTTTTCTCCATTCAAACTTACCTCCCAATTGACTTGTTCCTCAACCCTACTGTACTTAACAACCTTACTCTTATTCACATTTACTCACAGCTTTCTTCTTTCACATACTTTACCAAACTCAGTCACCAGCTTCTGCAGTTTCTCACCCGAATCAGCCACCAGTGCTGTATTATCAGTGAACAACTGACTCACCTCCCAAGCTTTCTCATCCACAACAGACTGCATACTTGCCCCTCTTTCCAAAACTCTTGCATTCACCTCCCTAACAAACACATCCATAAACAAATTAAACATCCATAGAGACATCATGCACCCCTGCCACAAACATACATTCATTGAGAACCAATCACTTTCCTCTCTTCCTACTCGTACACATGCCTTTCATCCTCGATAAAAACTTTTCACTGCTTCTAACAACTTACCTCCCATGCCATATATTCTTAATACCTTCCACAGAGCATCTCTGTCAACTCTATCGTATGCCTTCTCCAGATCCTTAAATGCTACATACAAATCCATTTGCTTTTCTAAGTATTTCTCACATACATTTTTCAAAGCAAACACCTGATCCACACATCCTGTACCACTTCTGAAAGCACACTAGTCTTCCCCAATTTGATGCTCTGTACATGCCTTCACCCTCTCAATCAATACCCTCCCATATAATTTCCCAGGAATACTCAACAAACTTATACCTCTGTAATTTGAGCACTCACTCTTATCCCCTTTGCCTTTGTACAATGGCACTATACAAGCATTCTGCCAGTCCTCAGGCACCTCACCAAGAGTCATACATATATTGAATAACCTTACCAACCAGTCAACAATACAGTCACCCCCTTTTTTAATAAATTCCTGTGCAATAACTTCCAAACACACTGCCTTGCCAGCTTTCATCTTCCACAAATCTGTTACTACCTCTTCTCTGTTTACCAAATTATTCTCATTAACCCTCTGACTTTGCACACCACCTCAACCAAAACATCCTATATCTGCCACTCTATCATCAAACACATTCAACAAACCTTCAAAATACTCACTCCATCTCCTTCTCACATCACCACTACTTGTTATCACCTCCCCATTAGACCCCTGATGTTCCCATTTGTTCCCTTGTCTTACACACTTTATTTACCTCCTTCTAAAACATCTTTTTATCCTCCCTAAAATTTAATGATACTCTCTCACCCCAACTCTCATTTGCCCTCTTTTTCGCCTCTTGCACCTTTCTCTTGATCTCCTGCCTCTTTCTTTTATACATCTCCCGGTCATTTGCATTATTTCCCTGCAAAACACATACAAATGCCTCTCTCCTCTTTCACTAATAATCTTACTTCTTCATCCCACCAATCACTACCCTTTCTAATCTGCCCACCTTCCACACTTCTCATGCCACAAGCACCTTTTGTGCAAGCCATCACTCCTTCCCTAAATACATCCCATTCCTCCCCCACTCCCCTTACGTTCTTTGTTCACACCTTTTTCCATTCTGTACTCAGTCTCTCCTTGTACTTCCTCACTCAAATCTCCTTACCAAGCTCACTTACTCTCACCATTCTTTTCACCTCAATATTCTTTCTTCTTTTCTGAAAACCTCTATAAATCTTCACCTTTGCCTCCACAAGATAATGATCAAACATCCCTCCAGTTGCACCTCTCAGCACATTAACATCCAAAAGTCTCTCTTTCGTGTTTCTATCAATTAACATATAATCCAGTAATGCTCTCTGGCCACACATTAACATCCAAAAGTCTCTCTTTCGTGTTTCTATCAATAACACGTAATCCAATAATGCTCTCTGGCCATCTCTCCTACTTACATACGTATACTTATGTATATCTCTCTTTTTAAACCAGGTATTCCCAGTCACCAATCCTTTTTCAGCACATAAATCTGCAAGCTCTTCACCATTTCCATTTACAACATTTACAACACCCCATGTGCACCAATTATTCCCTCAACTGCCACATTACTTACCTTTGCATTCAAATCACCCATCACTATAACCCGGTCTTGTGTATCAAAACTACTAACACACTCACTCAGCTTCTCCCAAAACACTTGCCTCTCATGATCTTTCTTCTCATGCCCAGGTGCATATGCACCAATAATCACCCATCTCTCTCCATCAACTTTCAGTTTTACCCATATCAATCTAGAGTTTACTTTCTTACACTCTATCACATACTCCCAGCACTCCTGTTTCAGGAGTAGTGCTACTCCTTCCCTTGCTCTTGTCCTCTCACTAACCCCTGACTTTATTCCCCTATCCTCAGGGATGATGTATATATATATATATATATATATATATATATATATATATATATATATATATGTTTCAGGAAAGGAACCTGGATGTTTTGGCTCTTAGTGAAATGAAGCTGAAGGGTAAAGGGGGAGAGTGATTTGGGAATGTCATGGGAGTAAAGTCAGGGGTTGGTGAGAGGACAGGAGCAAAGGAAGGAGTAGCAATACTCCTGAAGTAGGAGTTGTGGGAGTATGTGATAGAGTGTAAGAAAGTAAACTCTAGATTTATATGGGTAAAACTGACAATGAATGGAGAGATGGGTGTTTATTGGTGCCTATGCACCTGGTTATGAGAAGAAGAAAGTTCATGAGAGGCAAGTGTTTTGGGAGCAGCTGAGTGAGTGTGTTAGCAGCTTTGATGCATGAGACCGGGTTATAGCGATGGGTGATTTAAATGCAAAGGTGAGTAATTTGGCATTTGAGGGTATAATTGGTGTACATGGGGTGTTCAGTGTTGTAAATGGAAAGGGTAAAGAGTTTGTAGATTTGTGTACTGAAAAAGTACTGGTGACTGGGAATACCTGGTTTAAAAAGAGATATACATAAGTATATGTATGTAAGTAGGAGAGATAGCCAGAGAGCGTTATTGGATTACTTGTTAATTGATAGGCACGTGAAAGAGAGACTTTTGGATGTTAATGTGCTGAGAGGGGCAACTGGAGGGATGCCTGATCATTATCTTGTGGAGGCGAAGGTGAAGATTTGTAGAGGTTTCCCGAAAAGAAGAGAGAATGTTGGGGTGAAGAAAGTGGTGAGAGTAAGTGAGCTTGGAAAGGAGACTTGTGTGAAGAAGTACCAGGATGGATTGAGTGCAGAATGGAAAAAGGTGAGAGCAAATAACATAAGGGGAATGTGGGAGGAATGGGATGTATTTAGGGAAGCAATGATGGCTTGTGCAAAAGATACCTGTGGCATGAGAAAGGTGGGAGGTGGGTAGACTAGGAGGGGTAGTAAATGGTGGGATGAAGAAGTAAGATTGTTAGTGAAAGAGAAGAGAGAGGCATTTGGATGATTTTTGCAGGGAAGTAGTGTGAATGACTGGGAGATGTATAAAAGAGGCACGTGAAGAGAAAAGTGCAAGAGGTGAAAAAGAGGGCAAATGAGAGTTGGGATGAGAGAGTATCATTAAATTTTAGGGAGAATAAAAAGATGTTTTGGAAGGAGGTAAATAACATGCGTAAGACAAGAGAACAAATGGGAACATTGGTGAAGGGGGGCTAATAGGGGGGTAATAGCAAGTAGTGGTGAAGTGAGAAGATGGAGTGAGTATTTTGAAGGTTTGTTGAATGTGTGTATTTTGGTCAATGTGGTGTGCAAAGTGAGAGGGTCAGGGAGAATGATTTGGTAAACAGAGAAGAGGTAGTGAAAGCTTTGCGGAAGATGAAAGCTGGAAAGGCGGCAGGTTTGGATGGTATTGTTGTGAAATTTATTAAAAAAGGGGGATGACTGTGTTGTTAACTGGTTGGTAAGGATGTTCAGTGTATGTATGGTTCATGGTGAAGTGCCTGAACATTGGTGGAATGCATGCATAGTGCCATTGTACAAAGGCAAAAGGGATAAAGGTGAGTGTTTAAATTACAGAGGTATATGTTTGGTGAGTATTCCTGGGAACTTATATGGGAGGGTATTGATTGAGAGGGTGAGGGCATGTACAGAGCATCAGATTGGGGAAGAGCAGAGTGGTTTCAAAAGTGGTAGAGGATGTGTGGATCAGGTATTTGCTTTGAAGAATGTATGTAAGAAATACTTAGAAAATCAGAGGGATTTGTATATAGCATTTATGGATCTGGAGAAGGCATATGATAGATAGAGATGCTCTGTGGAAAGTATTAAGAGTATATGGTGTGGGAGGTAAGTTGATAGAAGCATGAAAAGTTTTTATTGAGTATGTAAGGCTTGTGTACAAGTAAGAAGAGAGGAAAGTGATTGGTTCCCTGTGAATGTTGGTTTGCGGCAGTGGTGCATGACGGCTCCATGGTTGTTTAATTTGTTTATGGATGGGGTCTTTAGGGAGGTGAATACAAGAGTTTTGGAGAGAGGGGCAAGTATGCAGTCTGTTATGGATGAGAGTCAGTTGTTGTTCGCTGATGATGCAGCGCTGGTTGCTGATTCAGGTGAGAAACTGCAGAAGTTGGTGACTGAGTTTGGTAAAGTGTGTGAAAGAAAAAAGCTGAGAGTAATTGTGAATAACAGCAAGGTTATTAGGTTCAGTAGGTTTGGGAACAAATCAGTTTGGGAGGTAAATTTGAATGGAGAAAAACTGGAGGAAGTGAAGCGTTTTAGATATCTGGGAGTGGACTTAGTAGCGGATGGAACAATGGAAGTGGAAATGAGTCACAGGGTGGGGAAGGGGGCAAAGGTTCTGGGAGCGTTGAGGAATGTGTGGAAGGCGAGAATGTTATCTTGGAGAGCAAAAATGTGTATGTTTGAAGGAATAGTGGTTCCAACAATGTTATATGGTTGTGAGGTGTGGGCTATAGATAGGGTTGTGTGGAGGAGGGTGGATGTGTTGGAAATGAGATGTTTGAGGACAATATGTGGTGTGAGGTGGTTTGATTGAGTAAGTAATGAAAGGGTAAGAGAGATGTGTGGTAATAAAAAGAGTGTGGTTGATAGAGCAGAAGAGGGTGTATTGAAATGGTTTGGTCACATGAAGAGAATGAGTGATGAAAGATTGACAAAGAGGATATATGTGTCAGAGGTGGAGGGAACAAGAAGTGGGAGACCAAATTGGAGGTGGAAGGATGGAGTGGAAAAGATTTTGAGCGATTGGGGCCTGAACATACAGGAGGGTGAAAAACGTGCATGGAATAGCATGAATTGGAATGATGTGGTATACTGTGGTCGACGTGCTGTCAGTGGATTGAACCAGAGTATGTGAAGCGTCTGAGGTAAACCAGGGAAAGTTTTGTGGTGGCCCCGATGTGGAAAGGGTGCTGTGATTTTGGTGCATCGTACATGAGAGCTAGAGATTGTGTGTGAACAAATGTGGTCTTTGTTGTCTTTTCCTAGTGCTACCTTGCCCATATGCGGGGGGAGGGGGGTGCCATTTCATGTGTGGTGGGGTGGTTGCGGGAATGGATGAAGGCAGCATGTATGAATATGTACATGTATGTGTATGTAGATGTCTGTGTATGTATATGTATGTATATGTTGAAATGTATAGGTATGTATATGTGCATGTGTGGGTGTTTATGTATATACATGTGAATAAAAAGATGTTCTGGAAGGAGGTAAATAAAGTGCGTAAGACAAGGGAGCAAATGGGAACTTCAGTGAAGGGCGCAAATGGGGAGGTGATAACAAGTAGTGGTGATGTGAGAAGGAGATGGAGTGAGTATTTTGAAGGTTTGTTGAATGTGTTTGATGATAGAGTGGCAGATATAGGGTGTTTTGGTCAAGGTGGCATGCAAAGTGAGAGGGTTAGGGAAAATGATTTGGTAAACAGAGAAGAGGTAGTAAAAGCTTTGCGGAAGATGAAAGCTGGCAAGGCATCAGGTTTGGATGGTATTGCAGTGGAATCTATTAAAAAAGGGGGTGACTGTATTGTTGACTGTTTGGTAAGGTTATTTAATGTATGTATGACTCATGGTGAGGTGCCTAAGGATTGGCGGAATGCGTGCATAGTGCCATTGTACAAAGGCAAAGGGGAGAAGAGTGAGTGCTCAAATTACAGAGGTATAAGTTTGTTGAGTATTCCTGGTAAATTATATGGGAGGGTATTGATTGAGAGGGTGAAGGCATGTAAAGAGCATCAGATTGGGGAAGAGCAGTGTGGTTTCAGAAGTGGTAGAGGATGTGTGGATCGGGTGTTTACTTTGAAGAATGTATGTGAGAAATACTTAGAAAAGCAAATGGATTTGTATGTAGCATTTATGGATCTGGAGAAGGCATATGATAGAGTTGATAGAGATGCTCCGTGGAAGGTATCAAGAACATATGGTGTGGGAGGCAAGTTGTTAGAAGCAGTGAAAAGTTTTTATCGAGGATGTAAGGTATGTGTACGTGTAGGAAGAGAGGAAAGTGATTGGTTCTCAGTGAATGTAGGTTTGCGGCAGGGGTGTGTGATGTCTCCATGGTTGTTTAATTTGTTTATGGATGGGGTTGTTAGGGAGGTGAATGCAAGAGTTTTGGAAAGAGGGGCAAGTATGAAGTCTGTTGTGGATGAGAGAGCTTGGGAAGTGAGTCAGTTGTTGTTCGCTGATGATACAGCGCTGGTGGCTGATTCATGTGAGAAACTGCAGAAGCTGGTGACTGAGTTTGGTAAAGAGTGTGAAAGAAGAAAGTTAAGAGTAAATGTGAATAAGAGCAAGGTTATTAGGCACAGTAGGGTTGAGGGTCAAGTCAATTGGGAGGTAAGTTTGAATGGAGAAAAACTGGAGGAAGTAAAGTGTTTTAGATATCTGGGAGTGGATCTGGCAGCGGATGGAACCATGGAAGCGGAAGTGGATCATAGGGTGGGGGAGGGGGCGAAAATCCTGGGAGCCTTGAAGAATGTGTGGAAGTCGAGAACATTATCTCGGAAAGCAAAAATGGGTATGTTTGAAGGAATAGTGTTTCCAACAATGTTGTATGGTTGCGAGGCGTGGGATATGGATAGAGTTATGCGCAGGAGGGTGGATGTGCTGGAAATGAGATGTTTGAGGACAATGTGTGGTGTGAGGTGGTTTGATCGAGTAAGTAACGTAAGGGTAAGAGAGATGTGTGGAAATAAAAAGAGCATGGTTGAGAGAGCAGAAGAGGGTGTTTTGAAATGGTTTGGGCACATGGAGAGAATGAGTGAGGAAAGATTGACCAAGAGGATATATGTGACGGAGGTGGAGGGAACGAGGAGAAGTGGGAGACCAAATTGGAGGTGGAAAGATGGAGTGAAAAAGATTTTGTGTGATCGGGGCCTGAACATGCAGGAGGGTGAAAGGAGGGCAAGGAATGGAGTGAATTGGATCGATGTGGTATACCAGGGTTGACGTGCTGTCAGTGGATTGAATCAGGGCATGTGGAGCGTCTGGGGTAAACCATGGAAAGCTGTGTAGGTATGTATATTTGCGTGTGTGGACCATTATGTATATACATTGTATGGGGGTGGGTTGGGCCATTTCTTTCGTCTGTTTCCTTGCGCTACCTCGCAAACGCGGGAGACAGCGACAAAGCAAAAAAAAAAAAAAAAAAAAAAAAACGTGTATGTGGGTGGGTTGGCCATTTTTCGTCTGTTTCCTTGCACTAACTCACTAACATGGGAGACACCGACAAAGTATAATAGAGAAAGAATGGCCCAACCCACCCACATACACATGTATATACATAAATGCCCACACATGCACATATACATACCTATATACTTCAATGTATACATACATATACATACACAGTAATATACATATATACACATGTACATATTCATACATGCTGCCTTCATCCATTCCCTCCGCCACCGTGCCACATGTGAAGTGGCATCCCCTCCCCCGAGTTCGCGTGAGGTAGCACTAGGAAAAGACAGCGCTGGTGGCTGATTCGTGTGAGAAACTGCAGAAGCTGGTGCCTGAGTTTGGTAAAGTGTGTGAAAGAAAAAAGCTGAGGATAAATGTGAATAAGAGCAAGGTTATTAGGTACAGTAGGGTTGAGGGACAAGTCAATTGGGAGGTAAGTTTGAATTGGAGAAAAACTGGAGGAAGTGAAGTGTTTTAGATATCTGGGAGTGGATCTGGCAGCGGATGGAACCATGGAAGCTAATGTGATTCATAGGGTGAGGGAGGGGGCGAAAGTTCTGGGAGCGTTGAAAAATGTGTGGAAGGCGAGAACATTATCGCCAAAAGCAAAAATGGGTTTGTTTGAAGGAATAGTGGTTCCAACAATGTTGTATGGTTGTGAGGCGTGGGCTATAGATAGAGTTGTGCAGAGGAGGATGGATGTGCTGGAAATGAGATGTTTGAGGACAATATGTGGTGTGAGGTGGTTTGACCGAGTAAGTAATGAAAGGGTAAGAGAGATGTGTGGTAACAAAAAGAGTGGTTGAGAGAGCAGAAGAGGGTGTTTTGAAATGGTTTGGTTGCATGGAGAGAATGAATGAGGAAAGATTGACAAAGAGGATATATGTGTCAGAGGTGGAGGGAACGAGGAGAAGTGGGAGACCAAATTGGAGGTGGAAAAGTGAAAAAGATTTTGAGTGATCGGGGCCTGAACATGCAGGAGGGTGAAAGGCGTTCAAGGAGTAGAGTGAATTGGAACGATGTGGTATACCGGGGTTAGTGTGCTGTCAATGAATGTCTGGGGTAAACCATGGAAAGCTTTGTGGGGCCTGGATGTGGAAAGGGAGCTGTGGTTTGGGTGCATTATACATGACAGCTAGAGACTGTGAACGAATGTGGCCTTTGTTGTCTTTTCCTAGCGCTACCTCGCGCACATGCGTGGGGAGGGGGTTGTCATTTCATGTGTGGGGGTTGGCGATGGGAATGAATAAGGGCAGACAGTATGAATTATGTACATGTGTATATATGTATATGTCTGTGTGTGTATATATATGTATACGTTGAGATGTATAGGTATGTATATGTGCGTGTAGACGTGTATGTATATACATGTGTATGTGGGTGGGTTGGGCCATTCTTTTGTCTGTTTCCTTGCGCTACTTTGGTAACGCGGGAGACAGCAACAAAGTATAAATGTAATCTTCAAAGTAAATACTTAATCCATACATCCTCTGCTACTTCTGAAACCACACTGCTCCTTCCGAATCTGATGCTCTGTGCATTCCTCACCCTCTAAGTCAATACCATCCCATACAAGTTTCTAGGTTCACTCAAGAAACTTATGTCTCTAGTTTGAACATTTCACTCTAACTCCCTTACCTTTGTACAATGGCACTATACATGCATTCCATCAATCCTCAATTACTTCACCATGATCCATACATGCATTGAATATCCTTACCAACCAATCATCAACACAGTCACCCCCTTTCTTTATAAATTCAAATGCAGTACCATCCAAACCTGCCACCTTGCTGGATTTCATCTTCCACAAGGCTTTCACCACCTTTTCTTTCTTCACCAAATCACTCTCCCTGACTCTCACTTTGCACACCACCCTGAACAAAACACTCTGTCACCAAACACATTCAACAAACCTTCAAAATACTCACTCCATCTCCTCCTCACTTTATCACTAGCAATGTTCCCATTTGTTTTAATGCCTTGTGCACGTTATTTACCTCCTTCCAAAGCATTTATATAGCCTAAGTCACTCCTTACAATTTTGAGAAGAGTTAAGTGAAATGGAAAATTATCTAAGGCTTAAACTTCAAATGATACTAAAACACTGCTCACGAACACACTGATAGTTATAAAATAGGTCCTTAGGATCTTATATGATTGATTAGGAATGTATACATTAAAATGTACCTTTTCATTTATGAAAAACATGATACAGAGAAAACGTTTCCTTTCATGGTAAAAAAAAAAAATCAGCAACAGAAGTTTAATCGTAGGACTCAGCTGCTAAGGGTTATGTTTCTTGTTGATTCCTCTTCCTTCTCTTCTCAAATTTCTGACAAGCAAGATGGAATTCTCAGGTGATGATAAATGGCTGCATCCCACAATTAAGTATTTGTACTCCTTCCTCTCCTTTGTCAACCCTTCCCTCTTATAAATATAAGGAGAATAATACATACAAATCCATCTGTTTTTCTAAGTATTTCTCACATATATTCTTCAAAGTTCTTTGGGAGGTAAGTTTGAATGGAGAAAAACTGGAGGAAGTGAAGTGTTTTAGATATCTGGGAGTGGATTTGGCAGCGTATGGAACCAAGGAAGTGGAAGTGAATCATATGGTGGGGGAGGGGGGCAAAAGTTCTGGGAGCGTTGAAAAATGTGTGGAAGTCGAGAACGTTATTTTGGAAAGCAAAAATGGGTATGTTTGAAGGAATGGTGGTTCCAACAATGTTGTATGTGTTGCGAGGCGTGGGCTATAGATAAAGTTGTGCGGAGGAGGGTGGATGTGCTGGAAATGAGACGTTTGAGGACAATATGTGGTGTGAGGTGGTTTGACTGAGTAAGTAATGAAAGGGTAAGAGAGATGTGTGGTAATAAAAAGAATGTGGTTGAGAGAGCAGAAGAGGGTATTTTGAAGTGGTTTGATCACATGGAGAGGATGAGTGAGGAAAGATTGACAAGAGGGTATATGTGTCAGAGGTGGAGGGAACAAGGTGAAGTGGGAGACTAAATTGGAGGTGGAAAGATAGAGTGAAAAAGATTTTGAGTGATTGGGGCCTGAACATGCAGGAGGGTGAAAGGTGTGCAAGGAATAGAGTGAATTGGAAGGATGTGCTATACCGGGGTTGACGTGCTGTCAGTGGATTGAACCAGGGCATGTTTATCGTCTGGGGTAAACCATGAAAAGTTTTGTGGGGCCTAGATGTGGAAAGGGAGCTGTGGTTTCAGTGCATTATACATGACAGCTAGAGACTGAGTGTGAATGAATGTAGCCTTTGTTGTCTTTTCCTAGCGCTACCTCCCGCACACGCTGGGGCGAGGGGGCTGTCATTTCATGTGTGGTGGGGTGGCGACAGGAATGAATGAGGGCAGACAGTACGAATTATGTACATGCGTGTATATTTATATGTCTAAGTGTGTATTTATATGTATACATTGAGATGTATAGGTATGTATATGTGTGTGTGTCGACGTGTATGTATATTCATGTGTGTGTGGGTGGGTTGGGCTATTCTTTTGTCTGTTCCCTTGCACTACCTCGCTGATGCAGAAGACAGCAACAAAGTATAATAAAAAATAATAAAAAAAAAAAATCTTCAAAGTAAATACCTCATCCATACATCCTCTGCTACTTCTGAAACCACACTGCTCCTTCCCAATCTGATGCTCTGTACATGCCTCACCCTCTCAATCAATACCCTACCATACAAATTTTTAGGTTTACTCAAGAAACTTATGCCTCTAGTTTGAACATTCCACTTTATCCCCCTTACCTTTGTACAAGGGCACTATACATACATTCCATCAATCCTCAGTTACTTCACCATGATCTATACATACATTGAATATCCTTACCAACCAATCAAAAACACAGTCACCCCCCTTCCTTAATGAATTCAACTGCAGTACCATCCAAGCCTGCCACCTTGCTGGATTTCATCTTCTGCAAGGCTTTCACCACCATTTTTTCTTCACCAAATCACTCTCCGTGGCTCTAACTTCACACACCACCCTGAACAAAACACTGTCATCAAACACACTCAACAAACCTTCAAAATACTCACTCCATCTCCTCACTTTATCACTACCAATGTTCCCATGTGTTCTAATGTCTTGCGCACATTATTCACCTCCTTCCAAAACATATATATAGCTTAAGTCACTCATTAAGATTTTGAAGATTTAACTTCTTTTGGGAGTGTTAAGTGAGATGTAAGATTACCTAAGGCTTAAACTTCAAATAATACAAATAATACTAAGACACTGCTCACCAACACATTGAAAGTTATAAAGTTATAGGATCTTATATGATTGATTAGGATAGTCACTATACATTAAAATGTACCTTTTCATTTATGAAAGACATGAGATAGAGAAAACATTTCCTTTCATGGTAAAAAAAAAAAAAAAAATCAGCAACAGAAGTTTGATTGTAGGACTCAGCTGCTCAGGGTTATGTTTCTTGTTGGTTCCTTCCCCTTCCTTCTCTTCTCAAATTTCTGACAAGCAAAATGGAATTCTCAGGTGATGGTGAAAGGCTGCATCCCACAATTAAGTATTTGTACTCCTTCCTCTCCTTTGTCAACTCTACCTTCTCATAAATATAAGGAGAATAATACTATTGTCCCAGCACTAGGTTTGAAGGTTTATTTTCATGGAGGGGTCTTCTCACATGGGATGACACTCTCAAAATGAGGGATCTAACCCAAGACTAACATCGGTTCCAGCATGGCTTTGTACCCTACAACAAGAAATAATCGCTTATTACACGACAGTACAAATCACAATAATATATCAGAATATATAAGTCTGTAATTACTCTAGTAATTTTAACATTCCTTATTTATTTATAGAGCCCCTCATTTTACTGGCTTTAAGAAGAATAATCATTTACATGGTTATTATTACTAACAAGAAATAGAAGTAGTCTAAGCCACTCATGTTTGATGTAGCTACTTTTCTCTTGAATATTCCCATTTATCTTAATAAAACTTATGTGGTGTACTTCTTACAAATGGTTATATAACACCTTACCTCTTCTGAGGGTAAAATCCCTCCTTAGACTGTGGAAATAATTTCCGACCTGGGGCACTGTTGTTGAGCTAACCTCCACTTTTTTTTTTTTAAGATTCTTACAAGATTACACCAAACGTAAATTTTGGTATTCCTATGCATTAGTCTAACGAAGGCCATAAATCAGTGATTAAGGCTATTAAATCACTCAACAAATAGAATCAAATTTTAAGAATCCAGGATCATCGAGCATTTAAATTCATTCCATTTCTAAGAATTCACTTCAATGTTTATAGAAGTAGTTTTTTCCTAAATAATAATTTTCTGTTATTCACTCTGTTTTATTTTACACTGTTTACATAGGCTTTTCATATCACGATAGGCAACAATTATGGAATAATATTTTTTCCTAAATTACAAAGGAAGAAACTTTAATAATTCAATTAGTATTTAACTTGACACCCTATATAAATTCATGACTGGAAGGTTCCTGCCTCCCAAAATTTTTACACTTCTTGATCAGTCAGCACCAAACTTGACAAGGTGATATGAGATGACATGAGGAATATCATGGGGTGGTTGGGGTGAATCCCCATCTAATGTGCATCTGTTCCTTAAAGGTTTTGATATTTCTTGATCAACCAGTAGGTAACATGACACACTGATGCGGGATGACATTCTCAAGAGAGATCTTGGGGTTGGGAGTGGAGGTTGAGCCCCTTATTTAATGTGTACCTGTTCCTTATGAATTTCCACATTTCTTAATTAATCAGCACCAAACAAGACACTGAGATAAAGAAAAAATTATGGAGGTCAAGGAGGGATTGGGATTTTGAAACACCCTTCTGATTTCATATGAGAGGAGGGTTTCTGTCCCCCTCCAATCCTGATATTTCCCATGTACATTGATTAATTGCACTAAACTTGACATAATGATTCAGGATAACATGAAGTGGTCATGGATGGGTGTGGTGGGAGGGGTTGAGTCCCCAGGGTGATTCAATCCCTCCATCTAATGTGTATCTGTTCCTTGATCTGTTTCTAAGTAAGTGATAAAGCATGAGATGAAGTTAATGGAGAGAAGTTGGACCCTCCATGGAGAATGAACCACCCTATCTATTGTGTATCTCTTCCGCAAAACAATTAATATTCACATTTCTTGATCAATCAGCACCTAACCAGACACAGTGATGCAGGATGACATGAGAAAGGTCACTGGAAGATAGTGGTGGAGGTTGAATTCCCATTTAATGTGTATCTATTCCTTAAACTTTTCCACATCTCTTTTAATCAGCACCAAAAAATATGCAGTGATACTGGAGAACATGAGGGAGGTTATGAAGGGGTTGGGCATATGGACCAATCATCTAATTTCACAGAAGGGGATTTTAACCCCACAGTCCTGACATTTCCCACATTTCTTGTTGTTTCACTAAACTTGACAAAGTGATACAGGATAGCTAAAGGAAGGTCATGGACTCAGATGGGATGGGAGGTTTGAGGCTGGACTCTCAAAGGTGGTTGAATCCCCTTATCTAATGTGTATATGTTCCTTGATCAATTCGAAGGTCATGGGATGCAAGTTGTAACATTAGGATGGTCATGGAAATTGGAGGAGTGAGGAGTAATTTCACTCATCCACCAGATGATATATCTTTTCCATCCATGTTTTCCATATGAGTAAGGTAGCATCCAGAACAGATGACTGAAAAAAGATCCTCATTTGGAATCACTTGTAATTGTTACAGGCCATCCTACAAGGATCACTGAAATTTCATGCACCAACTGAAATACATACTAAGTAAACGTACTTTTTCAATGTAAATAAGCACATTGACCTGTACCACTGTGGAGAACAGGGAAACATTCTGTAATTACAAGCCATGGCAACTTCTCACCAGTGAAATACAAATCTCAAACCATTTCCCTTTGCAATCAATATGAAATACATGATGAATGGAAAAACCTTTAACAGAACTGAAAATTTTATATGACAAATTAAAAATATGGAAAATTATGGAAGGAACCTAGTTCCTTCATTTTTTTTCTTGACATTTATGGTGTACTGGTATTCTGTTCCTTTTATAAAACAGCACTGGTAAATAAAGAGGAAATAAAGATTTTCTAGTTATCATGTACTCCAGTATGCCAGAAAGGTAAAGTACTATAATATTTGTCTCCCACAACCACTGCCTCAATAAATTAAGGTCTGTATCCCAATAGATCTCTACCATTTTCATAGTTATCTATCTATCTATATCTCTCATGCCCATTCCCTTCCAAAACTCCCTCAAGAGTGTGTCCATGGCGAAAGTGTCTCCATAATGTGAACTCCAGTGCCGCTTCTTAGCCCTTTTGCCCCACCTTTAATAGGACACTGGCAGAGGGTTAACTTTTTCGAGAGGCTCCCACCTATGTTCCTACTGACCACTTCTACTTAATTATATTTATTTATTATTTATTTTGCTTTGTCCCCTGTCTCCCGCGTTTGCGAGGTAGTGCAAGGAAACAGACGAAAGAAATGTCCCAACCCACCCCCATACACATGTATAAACATACACGTCCACACACGCAAATATACCTACCTATACATCTCAATGTACACATATATATACACACACAGACACATACATATATACCCATGCACACAATTCACACTGTCTGCCATTATTCATTCCCATCGCCACCTCGCCACACATGGAATACCATCCCCCTCCCCCCTCATGTGTGCGAGGTAGCGCTAGGAAAAGACAACAAAGGCGCCATTTGTTCACACTCAGTCTCCAGCTGTCATGCAGTAACGCCAAAAACCATAGCTCCCTTTCCACATCCAGGCCCCACACAACTTTCCATGGTTTACCCCAGACGCTTCACATGCCCTGATTCAATCCACTGACAGCACATCAACCCCGGTATACCATATCGATCCAATTCACTCTATTCCTTGCCCGCCTTTCACCCTCCTGCATGTTCAGGCCCCAGGCCCCGATCACTCAAAATCTTTTTCATTCCATCTTTCCACCTCCAATTTGGTCTCCCACTTCTCCTCGTTCCCTCCACCTCCGACACATATATCCTCTTGGTCAATCTTTCCTCACTCATTCTCTCCATGGGCCCAAACCATTTCAAAATACCCTCTTCTGCTCTCTCAACCACACTCTTTTTATTTCCACACATCTCTCTTACCCTTACATTACTTAATCAAACCGCCTCACACAACACATTGTCCTCAAACATCTCACTTCCAGCACATCCACCCTCCTGCGCACAACTCTATCCATAGCCCACGCCTCGCAACCATACAACATTGTTGGAACCACTATTCCTTCAAAAATACCCATTTTTGCTTTCCAAGATAATGTTCTCAACTTCCACACATTCTTCAAGGCTCCCAGGATTTTCGCCCCCTCCCCCACCCTATGATTCACTTCCGCTTCCATGGTTCCATCCGCTGCCAGATCCACTCCCAGATATCTAAAACACTTTACTTCCTCCAGTTTTTCTCCATTCAAACTTACCTCCCAATTGACTTGACCCTCAACCCTACTGTACCTAATAACTCTTAACTTTCTTCTTTCACACACTTTACCAAACTCAGTCACCAGCTTCTGCAGTTTCTCACATGAATCAGCCACTAGCGCTGTATCATCAGCGAACAACAACTGACTCACTTCCCAAGCTCTCTCATCCACAACAGACTTCATACTTGCCCTTCTTTCCAAAACTCTTGCATTCACCTCCCTAACAACCCCATCCATAAACAAATTAAACAACCATGGAGACATCACACACCCCTGCCGCAAACCTACATTCACTGAGAACCAATCACTTTCCTCTCTTCCTACACGTACACATGCCTTACATCCTCGATAAAAACTTTTCACTGCTTCTAACAACTTGCCTCCCACACCATATATTCTTAATACCTTCCACAGAGCATCTCTATCAACTCTATCATATGCCTTCACCAGATCCATAAATGCTACATACAAATCCATTTGCTTATCTAAGTATTTCTCACATACATTCTTCAAAGCAAACACCTGATCCACACGTCCTCTACCACTTCTGAAACCACACTGCTCTTCCCCAATCTGATGCTCTGTACATGCCTTCACCCTCTCAATCAATACCCTCCCATATAATTTACCAGGAATACTCAACAAACTTATACCTCTGTAATTTGAGCACTCACTCTTATCCCCTTTGCCTTTGTACAATGGCACTATGCACGCATTCCGCCAATCCTCAGGCACCTCACCATGAGTCGTATATACATTAAATAACCTTACCAACCAGTCAACAATACAGTCACCCCCTTTTTTAATAGATTCCACTGCAATACCATCCAAACCTGCTGCCTTGCCGGCTTTCATCTTCCGCAAAGCTTTTACTACCTCTTCTCTGTTTACCAAAGCATTTTCCCTAACCCTCTCACTTTGCACACCACCTCGACCAAAACACCCTATATCTGACACTCATCAAACACATTCAACAAACCTTCAAAATACTCACTCCATCTCCATCTCACATCACCACTACTTGTTATCACCTCCCCATTAGCGCCCTTCACTGAAGTTCCCATTTGCTCCCTTGTCTTACGCACTTTATTTACCTCCTTCCAGAACATCTTTTTATTCTCCCTAAAATTTAATGATACTCTCTCACCCCAACTCTCATTTGCCCTCTTTTTCACCTCTTGCACCTTTCTCTTGACCTCCTATCTCTTTCTTTTATACATCTCCCACTCAATTGCATTTTTTTCCTGCAAAAATCGTCCAAATGCCTCTCTCTTCTCTTTCACTAATAATCTTACTTCTTCATCCCACCACTCACTACCCTTTCTAATCAACCCACCTCCCACGCTTCTCATGCCACAAGCATCTTTTGCGCACTCCATCACTGATTCCCTAAATACATCCCATTCCTCCCCCACTCCCCTTACTTCCATTGTTCTCACCTTTTTCCATTCTGTACTCAGTCTCTCCTGGTACTTCCTCACACAAGTCTCCTTCCCAAGCTCACTTACTCTCACCACCCTCTTCACCCCAACATTCACTCTTCTTTTCTGAAAACCCATACAAATCTTCACCTTAGCCTCCACAAGATAATGATCAGACATCCCTCCAGTTGCACCTCTCAGCACATTAACATCCAAAAGTCTCTTTCGCATGCCTGTCAGTTAACACGTAATCCAATAACGCTCTCTGGCCATCTCTCCTACTTACATATGTATACTTATGTATATCTCGCTTTTTAAACCAGGTATTCCCAATCACCAGTCCTTTTTCAGCACATAAATCTACAAGCTCTTCACCATTTCCATTTACAACACTGAACACCCCATGTATACCAATTATTCCCTCAACTGCCACATTACTCACCTTTGCATTCAAATCACCCATCACTATAACCCGGTCTTGTGCATCAAAACCACTAACACACTCATTCAGCTGCTCCCAAAACACTTGCCTCTCATGATCTTTCTACTTAATGTGTCTACCTAATGGTCCAACCTACTATTTCCACCTGATGCTCCTCCCTATTGTTCCTACCAACTACTACCTAACACTCCTACCGACTGCATCTATTGCTTCTACCATTTTCCTAAAACGAAGGGCTAGCACGTAGGTGTCTGCAAGAA
Organism: Panulirus ornatus; assembly: GCF_036320965.1. Taxonomy (NCBI): domain Eukaryota; kingdom Metazoa; phylum Arthropoda; class Malacostraca; order Decapoda; family Palinuridae; genus Panulirus; species Panulirus ornatus. The sequence continues at coordinate 82,127,593 of NC_092225.1, read as the reverse complement.
AATTTAAAATGATGAAGAATTAGTTGTGAGAGTATTAAGTATTGTCAAATGTTTTGTGTGCCAAGAAGAGATTATGCTTGTGGACAGAATGCCAGCAGTCCACTTGTGGATGAGGCAGAAAGAAAAGACAGTTACCTAGGTCAGAGGAGTGCAACTTGACAACTACTTAAGTGCTGGCTTACTAAACAGCTGTCACTAACTCTTCCAGTTCTCGGGCGGGTAGTATTGGTAATATAACTACGCAGTTGGTGGCTGCCTACTAACTACTACCCACTTTTCATAGGAGTTTACAGTTGGTTTTGAATCATAATTCATCTGTTAAGGGTTCTCATGTAGGGATGGCTAAGTTTTATAAAGTATTCTCAATATGCTGTTAGTGTCCAGTCATGACATCTTATAATTATGTCAAAGCTGAATAATCGTAGATTGCTATACCACAAGCACTAAGAAAATTGTTTGGAACTAAACTCCACTTGCTGATGGTCATCTTGCAAGGAACACCAGGAATATGTTCAATAATACAGTAAACCCTCGATTTAACAGACTAATTGGAGCGAAGGGGTTTCCATGAATGTTGAGTCTTCTTAAATGTAATCTAGTTGAAGAGAAGTTTTTGGTGAAAGAGAAAAGAGAGGCATTTGGGCACTACTTAAAGGAAGGAGTGTAAATGATTGGCAGATGTATTAGAGAAAGCAGCAGGAGATCAAGAGGAAATGTGCAGGGGTTGAAAAAGAGGGCAAATGCGAGTTGGGGTGAGAGGGTATCATTAAACTTTAGGGAAATAAAGATGCTTTAGAAGGAGGTAAATAATTCTTTAAATTTTCATTATTTCATATACTGTATTATTTTTTGTTCAGTCAGTTAAATCAGAAATCTGCTATATCAGGGTATGTTGCTTCAAGGGTTTACTGTATTCTTTATGTACCTTATAAATGAGAACTGCCCGAATTAAAAACATTAAAACAATTAGTATACCATGAAAGTATATAGTACTGCAATGGATAAACTTTGGCTTGCAAGCCAAAGCAAGTTTATCCATTTCAGTATTATATATAGATTCATTATGAACGATGACAAGACTGAAAAATATAGCACATTAAGAATACTGTATGAAAACTTGGCGTTCCCTACATTGGGAACTGTTACAGTTAAAATATGATGAAAAAATTTTTCCCAGGGCTTGTGAGTAGGAATCTAGTATCATTTTGCTTTGACAGTATTATATTAGGGATTATGACTGGAATACCCTACAATATCTTTAAATTTTTAAATATAATTATCCCAGGACCCCTTCCTGAAAGGGTCCTAGTGTTACCAAGGAACTTTTCCAGGGGCTCTTACATTTCCAAGGAGCAGAATGGATTCCTTTGGAGCAAAAAGCTCTTTGATGAGACTGTGCAGTTTCATAAACTGACAGTGATACAGTCTTGCCAAACCTGAGTTTTCACTTAAGGTGTTACCTAGAGCAGGCACAGTCCAGAAACAACAAATAGAATATTTGAAATAGAGAAAAAATATATATATTTTTTCAAATCTCACTACTACAAGGCCTTAAAGTCATTCTAAGGGTTAGTCCTCAAATTTTTGACTGTTTTTACAGAGGTCCCTTGGCAACTGCTGGGGATATATTCCTGGAAAACCTTGTGGTAGGCAACACTGCAGTTGGCTAGGTACTAGCCTTAATGAAAATACTGAAATAAGGGGTTAGGAGGAGTGACCCTCAAAGGACATATATAAAGTCCTATTATAAGGACTTCAAAATTAAAAATCAGCAATATATACCACAAAAACATGTTTCATCTACAGTGATGTAAAGAAATGGTGTACAAACTGTAGAGAACAAATAAAAAAAATATAATACTGTATGGAACAACGACCGAGCATCAGCCCTGATGCTCTGTGCTTGGTCTCTGTATTCCTACAAAGCAGGCAGCCAGCTATGCCACATTTCTCTATGGTTCACTCAGTTAACACCCAATTGCCTTCTAATTGACATGGCCCTATCAGCATGTGTAAGGTGATCACGTAAATCCACATTTTCCTCTAAAGAGACAATTTCTAACGGTTCAAATTACATTAATTTTTCAATAAAATGTATTCAGTCAGATACACTTTTCACAAAATGTGATACCTACTTTGGTGGTTTTCTGTTGATTTTTGTTGAGTTCAGTCACTCGCATAGTGATCAGACTCGTTCGCTACCCTCTGACTCAGTGAACAACTATAGTTTTATGAACATTAGAAAGGGATATGATAGTAATAAAAGTAATGATTGCTGTTGAAAAACAAAGAAAATCCACTTGCCTAAGTTTTAGGTTAGATGCAATTGAATGCTACAAATGTGGTGAAAGAAGGGCAAACATCAGTACTTAAAATTAATTGAAATAGGCCAGAATAACAGAGTACACCATCCAAACTCTCAAGGTTGTGTTCATATAATTACTGATGTTCTCATTTCTTTTGCTGAGTTCTAATGACATGTTTTCTCTCAAGTTTCTTTTTCATTGATCAATGGGTATTTTTTATCATTATTGTCATTATTATTATTATTATTATTATTATTATCATTTATTATTTTTATTATACTTTGTCGCTGTCTCCCGCGTTTGCGAGGTAGCGCAAGGAAACAGACGAAAGAAATGGCCCAACCCCCCCCCCCCATACACATGTATATACATACGTCCACACACGCAAATATACATACCTACACAGCTTTCCATGGTTTACCCCAGACGCTTCACATGCCCTGCTTCAATCCACTGACAGCACGTCAACCCCGGTATACCACATCGCTCCAATTCACTCTATTCCTTGCCCTCCTTTCACCCTCCTGCATGCTCAGGCCCCGATCACACAAAATCTTTTTCACTCCATCTTTCCACCTCCAATTTGGTCTCCCTCTTCTCCTTGTTCCCTCCACCTCCGACACATATATCCTCTTGGTCAATCTTTCCACACTCATCCTCTCCATGTGCCCAAACCACTTCAAAACACCCTCTTCTGCTCTCTCAACCACGCTCTTTTTATTTCCACACATCTCTCTTACCCTTACGTTACTCACTCGATCAAACCACCTCACACCACACATTGTCCTCAAACATCTCATTTCCAGCACATCCATCCTCCTGCGCACAACTCTATCCATAGCCCACGCCTCGCAACCATACAACATTGTTGGAATCACTATTCTTTCAAACATACCCATTTTTGCTTTCCGAGATAATGTTCTCGACTTCCACACATTCTTCAAGGCCCCCAGGATTTTCGCCCCCTCCCCCACCCTATGATCCACTTCCGCTTCCATGGTTCCATCCGCTGCCAGATCCACTCCCAGATATCTAAAACACTTCACTTCCTCCAGTTTTTCTCCATTCAAACTCACCTCCCAATTGACTTGACCCTCAACCCTACTGTACCTAATAACCTTGCTCTTATTCACATTTACTCTTAACTTTCTTCTTCCACACACTTTTCCAAACTCAGTCACCAGCTTCTGCAGTTTCTCACATGAATCAGCCACCAGCGCTGTATCATCAGCGAACAACAACTGACTCACTTCCCAAGCTCTCTCATCCCCAACAGACTTCATACTTGCCCCTCTTTCCAAAACTCTTGCATTTACCTCCCTAACAACCCCATCCATAAACAAATTAAACAACCATGGAGACATCACACACCCCTGCCGCAAACCTACATTCACTGAGAACCAATCACTTTCCTCTCTTCCTACACGTACACATGCCTTACATCCTCGATAAAAACTTTTCGCTGCTTCTAACAACTTTCCTCCCACACCATATATTCTTAATACCTTCCACAGAGCATCTCTATCAACTCTATCATATGCCTTCTCCAGATCCATAAATGCTACATACAAATCCATTTGCTTTTCTAAGTATTTCTCACATACATTCTTCAAAGCAAACACCTGATCCACACATCCTCTACCACTTCTGAAACCACACTGCTCTTCCCCAATCTGATGCTCTGTACATGCCTTCACCCTCTCAATCAATACCCTCCCATATAATTTACCAGGAATACTCAACAAACTTATACCTCTGTAATTTGAGCACTCACTCTTATCCCCTTTGCCTTTGTACAATGGCACTATGCACGCATTCCGCCAATCCTCAGGCACCTCACCATGAGTCATACATACATTAAATAACCTTACCAACCAGTCAACAATACAGTCACCCCCTTTTTTAATAAATTCCACTGCAATACCATCCAAACCTGCTGCCTTGCCGGCTTTCATCTTCCGCAAAGCTTTCACTACCTCTTCTCTGTTTACCAAATCATTTTCCCTAACCCTCTCACTTTGCACACCACCTCGACCAAAACACCCTATATCTGCCACTCTATCATCAAACACATTCAACAAACCTTCAAAATACTCACTCCATCTCCTTCTCACATCACCACTACTTGTTATCACCTCCCCACTTGCGCCCTTCACCGAAGTTCCCATTTGCTCCCTTGTCTTACGCACTTTATTTACCTCCTTCCAGAACATCTTTTTATTCTCCCTAAAATTTAATGATACTATCTCACCCCAACTCTCATTTGCCCTTTTTTTCACCTCTTGCACCTTTCTCTTGACCTCCTGTCTCTTTCTTTTATACATCTCCCACTCAATTGCATTTTTTCCCTGCAAAAATCGTCCAAATGCCTCTCTCTTCTCTTTCACTAATACTCTTACTTCTTCATCCCACCACTCACTACCCTTTCTAATCAACCCACCTCCCACTCTTCTCATGCCACAAGCATCTTTTGCGCAATCCATCACTGATTCCCTAAATACATCCCATTCCTCCCCCACTCCCCTTACTTCCATTGTTCTCACCTTTTTCCATTCTGTACTCAGTCTCTCCTGGTACTTCCTCACACAGGTCTCCTTCTCAAGCTCACTTACTCTCACCACCCTCTTCACCCCAACATTCACTCTTCTTTTCTGAAAACCCATACAAATCTTCACCTTAGCCTCCACAAGATAATGATCAGACATCCCTCCAGTTGCACCTCTCAGCACATTAACATCCAAAAGTCTCTCTTTCGCACGCCTGTCAATTAACACGTAATCCAATAACGCTCTCTCGCCATCTCTCCTACTTACATAAGTATACTTATGTATATCTCGCTTTTTAAACCAGATATTCCCAATCATCAGTCCTTTTTCAGCACATAAATCTACAAGCTCTTCACCATTTCCATTTACAACACTGAACACCCCATGTATACCAATTATTCCCTCAACTGCCACATTATCATTATTATTATTATTATTACTACTACTTCTATCATTATTATTAACATTACTATTATCATGGTTTCTTTTTTTACAGGCAATAGTATTTCATTTTATTATTTAATAATCTAAGACATTTCAGTTTGGAGGACTGACCTGTGAAGAGCACTTGGGTGATAAAATTTTCGTCTTTGACTTCGAACCTTATCTTATTTCAAACATTGATCTTCCTGCTTATCTTAGGTAAACTGGATGGTTTACACTATTATATGGTACATTTAAGCAAATTTGAAGTACAGCCTACCTAAATTTCACCACATTCATATATTAGTAAGTAGATGGCTATATCGCTCCTCTCTTAGTTGTATTATACTTATACAGTAGGACTTATGTTATCCAAAATGGTTTGGATGACAAAAATTCCGATTAAAAAAGTTTTTTCTTGATATATTAAAATCTAATAATTCAGAAATTGCCCATCCCTTGCTTTTATGCTGGATTATGTTTTGTGAAAACCTCGCACAAAGAGAAATCATGTGGCACTGGCGGATTCTCCTGTTATCTTCACCATATGTAGCTTCCAACATAAAATACATTTATCTAGACATCCATTACTTGCTTGAAATGGCTCTAGCTCAGCTACACTGTTATCTTTATAAAAAATGCTCATATATATTCATTGCTTTAGTCCCAAGCTGAAAGTTACTAAGGCTGATTTTCTTCTTCGTCCCAAGCTCTGTGTATAATGAGGGCACTTTCTCCATTAATGGATTTCTAACTCTTGGGGTTACTTTGGCAGACAGTAGAGTTGAGCTAACCACAGCACTTCACATTTTTTCTGCATTCTTCTTTATATTATGAATAGATTCACCCAGGTTTTAAGGATGCCCAAGTGCTGACACACCCTCACCAACAACAACTTGCGGTAAGATTTCCAACTTTATTTTTAAGGTTAGAGAAGTTTTCTTCCATTTAAATGTTGGTTCTGGGGTTGGAGATGTTGCTGAATGTAGGAATTCCTTATTAAAAAATTCAAACGCAACGAAAATCACATTAGCTGGTATAACCAAATTGCACAGGAAGCATAGTGCCTTGCACAATGGTGGTAACTGCAAGACTAACTTGCTGGTGGAAATATGGCACACTCCATCCATGACCCAAACTAACTCCATCCGCCAACCCTCACAAATGTTTTGGCACAATATCACGGTGCTTGATGTTCCTTCACCAGAATCAGTATATCCTAAGATTTCTAGCTTCTTTTTAAGGTCCAAGAGGTTCTCTGTTTAAGCATTGGTTCTGGGGTGAGATGTTACTAGATGTTTGGATGCCACATTTACAAGCACAAACACAGTGGGTTGCACAAATCCACACCCAAATGGTAACTATGAGACTAACTCACTGGTGGGAATGTGGTATGCTCCACCCAGGACCCACACTTACTCCACTGGCCGACACTTGCAAATGTTTTGGCACATTCACATTTAAAAATATTTTACCTGTTTTACATAGAGGAAATACTAATATATATATAAGTATGTGTGCACTAATAAAAGACTCGATCTTCTGTTTTGTGGTCTTAAATTGTCTTAAATAGTTGTAATGCCAACGATGAAGTTCTTCATAAGTGCCGCCTTAGACTCTCCTGTAATCAGCCTCTTGCAGTACTCGATCTTCTTTTTAAGGCTGAAGACAGCTTGCAATTCCTTGTGCTTTGTGCAAGACATGCACAGCTTTGAGGAGCTGTCAGGCAGTGGCTGACAATGCTTGAAAGGAGCTATAGTCCACAACTGTAATTAAGGGTGCACAAACGTGCAAGACCAGCATACACAACACTACCACAAAGTACATGGATTATGGTAAACAGTCACCAGTGCCACACCATTCTGGGTGGTGAGTAGACTAATCATTATGGTGCAGTGCTTGCATGATTTGAAATATTTTTACATTATTTCAATTTTTCAAATTTTTTTTGGATATTGGAAGGTTGACAAATGAAATAAAAAAAACATACATTGGTTTGAATATTTTGTTATTTTGAATTATGGATAACAGAGGTTTTACTGTAATGGGTTTTTAATTTCGTAAGAAAAAAATTAGTTTTCAGTGTACTTGACCATTTTGGTATTCAGTGGTCAGAAGACTGGTTTAGTGAGAGTAGTTGGGTGAAATAATTTTTTCTTTGACTACAGTAAATCTTTTCATATTTCATGTCAAATATTGTTCTTACAGCTCATTTAAACATATATTTGATCATTCTGATGGCATGTATTATGCTCTTTTGGTAAATTTCAGCAAATATCTTAGTTTTATATACTGTAAGTCGAGGATACCCACTTACTTTCCAATAATTCAAATTACTCTCCTTGTGGGAGAAGTGGGAGACGAAATTGGAGGTGGAAGGATGGAGTGAAAAGGATTTTGAGCAATCGGGTCCTGAACATACAGGAGGGTGAAAGGCATGCAAGGAATAGAGTGAATTGGATTGACGTGGTATACTGGGGTCGATGTGCTGTCACTGGATTGAACCAGGGCATGTGAAGCGTCTGGGATAAACCATGGAAAGTTTTGTGGGGTCTGGACTTGGAAAGGGAATTGCTATGAGATGAAACGTTCAATGAAGAGCTAAATGAAGTTGAAAAACTGCATGGCTCTCATTTAAGAGGGTCTGTAAAGATCTATTGACTGCATATAAGGTCAATAAGATCCAACTATTTTGGTTCGTGGGACTAAAAAAAATGTTTAAATTTTGTTGAGCTGTGGTTTCAGTGCATTACACATGACAGCTAGAGACTGAGTGTGAACGAATGTGGCCTTTGTTGTCTTTTCCTAGCTCTACCTTGCGCGCATGTGGTGGAGGGGGGGGGTGCCATTTCATGTATGGCAGGGTGGCAGCAGAATGGATGAAGGCAGCATGTATGAATATGTATATGTGTATATATGTATGTGTCTGTGTATGTATACGTTGAAATGTATAGGTATGTATATGTACGTGTGTGGGCGTTTATGTATATACATGTGTATGTGGGTGGGTTGGCCCATTCTCTCGTTTCCTCGCACTACCTCACTAACGTGGGAGACAGCAACAAAGTATAATAAATAAATATAAATAACATATAATATATGGTATTTCCTGTTGGATACAGACAAGTGTTTGGGAGACTTGACTACAAAAATATAGAAAGTAGCCCCAGCTGCCTGATGGGTGGAAAAAATGCTATAAACACTCAAAACTGTATGCTGCAGTTGGTAAAATAGTATCCATTATCTTGAGCATGGCTACTCAAAATTGCATTTGATAATACTGTTGTAGGCAAGGGACCTTTGTATTAGGAAATGTTCTAAGTCACTCTTTTTTTTTTTTTAAGCTATCTCCTAAGTGTATTTGTAGAACATTTTAAACCCATCATTTCTGCAAAATGTACTGCCTGAGAAAGAGATTAATATTGACTTAAAGATGCAAATGACTTGAAGGAATGAGGCTGTTGAGCATCAGGTACATGTGGACGAGTCGCTTGGAGTAGCTTCCTCTACCATTCAAACAATAGTTGATAATAGTGAGATGATGAAAAGCAGCCCAGAGAGGTATTGGTGTGCTGTCAAGAATGTGAAAGTCATAAGTAACAAACTGCAAACTCTGACAAACTTGTTTGTGTTGATTACACTGTTTATATCGTATTCATATCAACGTCTTCATTTTGTCCATTAATCACAAAATGACATCTGCAGATCTATTTCATTTACCAAAGGAAGCCATTCTATAACACATACTAGTGTAAGAATTGACAATGTCAAAACCCCTTTTAATGGATCATTTGCTTGATGGACATTCCTCGAGAATGCATCTCTTTCATTATATGACGTCTCTTTGTACAAGGGCCTTCAGTATCATCAATTTTATTATCACTGTAATTATCATCACTGTTTTTCTTTATATAATTATTTGATATTATTACTATCCTGGGGATAGGGGAGGAAAAATACTATCCACGTATTCCCAATGTGTTGTATAAGGCAACTAAGAGGGGCCAAAAACTCTTCCCTTCTAAAAGCTGAAACAGAGCGAGCCAGGCAAGAAGTGCTCATCCTCCTTCAAAGTTCAGGCAAGGGTGTCTGAATGTGTGTGGATGTAACCATGATGGCAGGAAAGAAGAGATAGGAAGTATGTTTGAGGAAAGGAACCTGAATGTTCTAGCTCTGGGTGAAACAAAGCTCAAGGGTAAGGGGTAAGAATGGTTTGGAAATGTCTTTGGGAAAAGTCAGGGGTTAGTGTTAAGGTGAGAGGTAAGGCAGGGGTAGAACAGCTGCAAGAGTATCAATAAAATAAGGTAATTTTTTTTAGCTCTCTTTAATAAGTTCTTTACCTAATGTATGAATTCATAATAATCTACACATTTAGAGAGACACTTTGAGAGCTCGATGCCAGAACATGCTAGAAGGTGAATGATGTGCAAGGAATAGAGAATTGTAGCAGTGTGGTATAAAGGGAACAATGCACTGTCTATGGACTGAACCATGAAGCATCTGAGGGAAACCAAGGAAAGGGGCCTGGTTGGAGATAGGGAGCTGTGGTTTCAGTGCACTGCACATGACAGCTAAAGAATGGATGTGAGCAAATGAAGAGAGGCCTGTTCCTGGTGCTATCTTGAAGATGCGAACAAGTATGAAAAAAAAAAGAATATTCAGAGATAATATACGAAAATCGGTAAAATAAACATGTTTGACTGAGCATTAGCATCATCTTTGGTTTAAAACATTTAAAATGTAATTAATAAAATGATAAGCTAAATTGTATTCATAGATTTTTTGCAGCACTATTTGTTCAGTAAGTCCTTACTTAATGCATGAATTACTAATCATCTACATACACAGAATCCATAAGAGAAAACAGGCAAAATAATTGCAAGTCTTACGTGCCATTAAGCAATCATTTTGCGTTCCTGCCTGGCTGGCCACACAAATTTGAGTTTACTATATATTCTTAAAATAATTATGGCACTGAAAGAAGCATGCAAAAAGAAAATTCAAATGAAAAATGTGTGAAAGACCATGCCATGAGTGTACAGCAGTAAAGGAAGATTCTCATCTGTTGTTGCTGAATGACTTTTTCTATTTGTTCAGTTCAGTAGTAATTTATGCTCATGGTAACCAGTCCTTTAAATGTCAAGAAAAAAAGTTGAAAATAAAATAATGGTACTTGTATGAACTTTAATGTAGCAATGTCCATTAGGCTGGTAACCACGCACACTGATTTCCTTTGCCCATCACCAATGCAACTCTAAAAAATACTAATTCATATTTGTATATTTTCAGATACATCCTAGGCTTGATTACACCTTCTATTGGGCCAAAGGCAACCTGGAGCATACAGTTTGCTGCAGGTGATGTTTTTACAAAGCAAAGTAGCAGACAGGCTAAATAAATCTACATGGTGCATGGCAAAAAAGGAAGAAAAAGTTATTAAAGTTGGAGGCTATTGGAAACATTTTGTGCAAGACAAAGTAGCAGCAAACAAGCTAAATCATGGTGGATGGTCAAAAAGAAAGAAAAAGATACTATGAGTAAGAGGCTACTGGAAATGTTCTGTGCAACACAAAGTAGCAGAAGACAGGCCAAATCAGGTCTACATGGTGGCTAGTGAAAAAAGTATGAATCAGAGGCTCTGGGAATGTTTTGTGTAAGAAAAAGCAGCAACAAACAGGCCAAATGAGAGAGAGAGAGAGAGAGAGAGAGAGAGAGAGAGAGAGAGAGATTACTAATGTTTATTATTGAGGTATTCATAAAATCATTTGAAGGCCTTTTCAAATTTTTAAACCCACTTATGAAAACTTTCTACCCAAATGTTAATGTACCGAAATGTTAGGATACACTGATGAATTAGTATATTTTTTATTTATATGTTATTTTGCTTTGTCGCTGTCTCCTGCGTTAGCGAGGTAGCGCAAGGAAACAGACAGAAGAATGGCCCAACCCACCCACATACACATGTATATACATACACATCCACACACGCAAATATACATACCTATACTTCTCAATGTACATATATATATATACACACAGACATATACATATATACACATGAACATAATTCATACTGTCTGCTTTATTCATTCCCATCGCCATCCCGCCACACATGGAATAACAACCCCCTCCCCCCTCATGTGTGCGAGGTAACGCTAGGAAAAGACAACAAAGGCCCCATTCGTTCACACTCAGTCTCTAGCTGTCATGTAATAATGCACCGAAACCACAGCTCCCTTTCCACATCCAGGCCCCACAGAACTTTCCATGGTTTACCCCAGACGCTTCACATGCCCTGGTTCAATCCATTGGCAGCACGTTGACCCCTGTATACCACATCGTTCCAACTCTATTCCTTGCACGCGTTTCACCCTCCTGCATGTTCAGGCCCCGATCGCTCAAAATCTTTTTCACTCCATCTTTTATATTTTATATTTATATCATTAGTAAATGATATAAATTCAAAACATAATGTAAAATAAGATTTCAGGATATTAAAAACAATCTAACCATAGGAAAATAGCTGAAAAACTAGTTCCCATAAAGGGAATTCCAAATGTGATCAATTAAGTGTGTCTGGCTGGTATATATGGGTAACGATACAGTATATTTACGTAACAATCAAAAACAAAATGTGGACCATGTTTGTCATGAATGATAGTGCTATTTTCCTTCAATCTTATACTTTAAAAATTAACTTCAAAATACTTATATGGTTGAAGAAAAGAATAAAGATCTTATTCGTAACCTATAAGGATGAGAGGGAAACAAATGATTTCATGGCCCCTCCTTTATTTTCTCAATTTCTCATAGATACCATTTCATGGACATAGGATAGCCACATATTTCTCTAACTCTGGCTGAGTTAGCCGTTTGACGCATTTGCTTTGACTTGCCTATCGACAACCTTTGGTGCCATGAAAGTCAACCTATCTTACCACTGAGATGGCTATAACTGCACTAAAATGTTTATGGTAACAAAAGGCTCTCACTTCAAGTAGCATTACATTAAATCTATTATGTAAAGTTAGTGTCATGTGCTTTTCCTTCATAATCATGATACTTCCAGTATGCTGTTTAAACACATCAGTATTTTCACCTAATGTAAAACAATGTCACCATAGACATGCTGGCTATATAAATAATACAACTTAAGAGGATTTTCCTTCTTGAGAATTTTATGCAGCTTGATACTGGATTTTGTTTTCCTTTTACAAAACATCACCATAAATGATACTTTACAGAAAGCAGCATTATGATTTCATATCTCGATGAAGTTGAGGAAAAGTGAAGTAAGACATAATAACCTTCCCTGGTCGCAATTAGTCCTACAGTGAATTTCATTTATTGCTTGTACAAGTTATAAAAAGGTATGCATTCTTATTTCAGTCTCGTCTCAGATCTAACATCCAAATGGCCAGTTTAGATGCTGGGCCTGAAGCTGACCCCTACCTCCAGTATATCCTGAGTCTACATACTGCATCTGCCCGGTCTGCTGTACTCGGATGTGGTGCTCCAGGAGTGTTCCATTGTCAGCTTGTTCTGGTTTTTGATGTTAACAATATCCCTGCCACCGGTGCCTACTGTACCCAGCCATCCACACTATCTGCCATATCAACAACAGCCAAGCCAGGGTGGGAAGCAGAGGGAGATGGATCGTGCCTGGTAAGTATCAAAAAATATCCAAAGGAAAATGGAAAATATCAGACTGTCTCATATCAACAAACTTGCAATTCAAAATTTATTAGGTATGGGCAAATTCTGAATCTGAGAACTTGCAAAAGCAAAACTTTCTGATGATTATATCACTCGAATGGCTTTAGACAACATGCCAACAACATTTTGTGTCTGATTTTGCTATGGCTGGATGTAAGGCTTGGGTGCAACTTGAGAGATGATGATCACCTTCATGTACACTTCACATCCATTTACATGGGTTATTACCATGTGGTTATACCTGCAGTTCAGGTACTGATTATTAAGTCTAGGCCCACAATAGTCCTTAGCTAGATATTTATGTACTCATTTATAACAAACTCTTAACATGTTATATGAAGAAAAAATATGTTGAAAAACTAATTTGAGTAAAAAAAAAAATTAAATTGGAAAACATGATTATCATGAAATGAAAAGCAAATAGAGGGTAGGCCTATTACAACATGGTCAATAAATAGGGAACATCAACATACAATAGCATGAAACCTCCGCTACCCTGAAGCTGTGCCTTTTGGAATTCTAAATAGGTGTGTAAAATACAGGGCAACAATGGCATACAACCATCCAGTTTCAGAAATTCTTTTTTTGTGGTCTTAACACTTATTGTTCTACTGCATAGATATTTAGCCTAAAATCTTAACTAGATAGCCTTTGCAGTTTTTTCTAATGGGGTATTTCTTACAAGTTTAAAGTCCATCTGAGGTCAAACTTTCCAAAGCTTCTTCAGGCTCTGGCATTCTTTTCCCTCTCAAGAGGAACTTTCTCCAATATCACATATAATTCATTGTCTTATCCCATTGTATATGATTTTGTTGAATTATCTTTTATACACAATTACTTTTCCCATTTTAGTAAGATAGTGCAAGGAGCAGATGAGCAATGGTCTCATTTGCACATATCCACTCTCCAGTTGGCATGTATATTGTAATGGAAGTAGAGCCTACCATCCAATGCAGCCAAGCCCCCGCAGTGTTACTCAAATCAATCCCATTCACTCTTTTCAATTTATCCAGTGTAAACCTCTCATCCTCCTTGAATGTTCTGATCCATATTCATCGTATTTGATTAATTCACTGGTGTGATGGCATATGGCACGACATTTTACTGTAGTATCTAATTTTATTTTTAATTTCAATAACATTATGATCTGAGTAATGAAAATGTGTCAGTGATGATGTCGCATATCAAATAACATTGTGTAAGTCAGATCCATTATATATTCCCTTTTGGCTGATTCCATTATCTACTAAAAGTAAACTTTTCATGCAGCCTGAAGAATTTCCTTTTGTGCAAGAGATTTTTACTTGTGCTACTCCCATGGAGGATCTAAGCAACAGCATTGTTTCCTACCCATTTCCATCTTAAGTAAAGAAGTTGTCACATAAAAGTGTTACAGTCGTAACTGGGTTTTCAAGATTATTAAAGTGAGATTTTGTGTTCCTTGTTCTATCAGTGCTTTTCATGCAGGACCTGACTTGTTCACTTCATATTTCCCTGCAGGATCCGACTTTTTGTATTTCATACCCTGCACCTTTTAAAAGCACAAGGGTCAAGCATCAGACAATCTTGGTCATAATTTGCTACCTATAATGACCACATTTTGTGCAGTCATTCAAGTTTTGCACTTTGTTTACAGATGCATGCACAACCTTTACAGTTATGGTAAACTGATAAATCATATATACTGTGTTAGAGAAAATTATATGCATTCACTCAGAGCATACAGTAGTGATAGTGGCTTTGAAACAGCATCTGTTTGTCCAAAGCAGTGGTTCCAAACCTCTTTTCCATGCTAACTTATTTTAATTTTCCAAGTATATTGCAACCCTAACCAAGCATAAACCAACTTATTCTTAATTAAGGAATCACCAAAACCAGAAACCTATAGTACCTAAGGGAATTAGCATTACTGCATTTAGCAAACAAGAGTAAAACAACTCAGGCATATAACACTTTCAAAATATACATGAATACAGAAAACCTGCTCACATTGACATTAGAAAATATTTTCCGATAGCTGTGGAGAAGTCTTGATGGTTTCATGACTCAAGAAAAATGCTTGGCAACCCCAGGGTTGGGATCTCCTTGTTTAAACATTATGTCTCCCCTATCACCACCAGGGGGTCAGCGATACAGTAAGTTGCATTACAGTATGCATTTTCATTTTTCTGTATTTGTTAAGGTGTGTTTCCTGTTGCTGATAGTGTACATACTTAACATTTTTGTCCATATTGGATGCCTATGTGGCATCATAATAAATCAACAACTCTAGGATCTGAGGCATGTATCTGGCTGCTGCTTTTCACAGTTTGTGTTTGGAGACTAGTCATTCGAGGACTGACTGTTACAATGCCTCCTCCTTCCTTTGAACAGCTAAGTTATGGGTAGTCTCTTCCTCCTTTCATCCTATGACTTTTCTATCTTTACAAGTCAGTTCTACAAACACATGTGAGCCGTGATTAAATTTTACTCCTTTTTTTCCATCTGCATTTCTTTCACTTGAGATGGCTATTGACTGGGGCATGTTTTGACCATGCCATGTCATTCACTGAAAAAAAGTACATATGATAAGCAGGGCCATTATCATATTAGTACCAAAGTTTTATTATCAGTCATCAGTTAATTTCCCTTTCACATATTGGTTATTTCATTCTCTGTCCCATAAAGGGCTATATGCACTGAAGTCATTACACAGTAGTTCACTTATCCAGTCTTCAAAACCTGTTTAAATATGTTTTCCTTCTGGAGGGGAATATAAACAAAGTAATTTCAGATTTACTCTTGATGCTCTCTCTTGCAATGTAGTACACAAAAGGAACTACATTATGAATGTTTTTTTACTCGACAGTAATGTTGGCACTTTTAGCCCTATCATCAAGTGCAGGGTTAGGTTTATAAAATGCATAGATATACAAAAAGGTTAAGTTTTCATTTCCTAGCTTGGTTTCTTACAAGCAAATGATTTAAGGGGAAATTTCATTAAAAAATAATAATATTTTCCAAATAGGACTGTATTCCTCTACAATTCCACTGTAGAGTACTTTCCAGGTGGGGAGTGCTCATCCTTCTCAAAGGCTCAGACTTGGGTGGATGTAACAAAGATGAAACAAAAAGGATGCTCAGGCTCAGAGTGAAGCAAAGCTCAAGAGTAAAGAGTAATGGTTCAGAAATGTCTTGAGCATAAAGACAGGGGTTGGTGTTAGAAGAGCTAAAGAAGGGGTAACATTACACTGATGTAGGAGTTTAAGGAAGTGAGCTCCAGAATGATGTGGGTAAAAATAAAACTGGATTGTAAGATATATAAAATTTATATTATACTTAATCACTGTTTCCCGCGACAGTGAGGTACCTCCAGGAAACAGATGAAGAATAGCCCATCCACTCATATATACATAAATGCCCACACACACAGTTAAATACATATACATATCAACATATACATACCTATACATATACACACACAGACATATACATATATACACATGTACATATTCATACTTGCTTACTTTCATCCATTCCTGTTGCTACCTTACCCCAAAGGAAACAGCATCCGTATCCCCTGCTTCATCGAGGTTGCAACAGGAAAACGAAAAAAAAAAAAAAAAAAGCCACACGTTCAAACTCAGTCTTTAGCTGACATGTGTAATGTACCAAAACCACAGCTCCCTATCCATATCCAAGCCCCACAGACCTTTCCATGGTTTACCCTAGATGCTTTACGTGCCCTGATTCAGTCCACTGACAGCACATCGACCCTGGTATACCACATCGTTCCAATTCACTCTATTCCTTGCTTCTATATCAGGCCATGAAAAGAAAGATCATGAAAGGCAAGAGTATTGGAAGCAGCTGGGTAGTTTTGTTGACAGTTTTGATGCAAGAGACCAGATATTAATGATAAGTGATTTAAATGCAAAGTTGAGTATTGTGCCAGTTGAGGGTATCATTGGAGGAGCATAGGGTATTCAGTTAAGTAATATGATGGTGAACAATTTGTGGAGTTGTGTCCTAAGAAAGGGCTGGTGATTGTGAATACCTGGCTTAAAGATACAGATATACACAAGTATATATACAAGAATATATACACTTTTCAATGTGAATGTGTTGAGAGGACAGCTGGTGGGATGTCTGATCATTTACCTTGTGGAGGATAGGGTGAAGATATCTAGTGATTTTGGGAAAAGAGGAAATGCTATGGGTGAGAAAGTGAGCAAGCTTGGAAAAGAGACTTGTGTGAAGGAATACCAGAAGAGATCAAGTACAGAGTGGCAAAAGGTCAAAGTATACAAAGCGAGGGGAGTGGGTGAATGTGATGTATTTGGGGCTGCAATGGTGGTATAAGTGAGAAAAGCATGAATAAGGTGGGAGATGGGCTGGTTAGAAAGGGTTGCAAGCAGTGGGATGATGAAGTAAAGTTGCTAGTGAAAGAGGAAAAAGAGGTAAATGGGTGGTACATAGAGGAAAGGAGTGCAAATGGGGAAGACATCACAGCTAGTGATGTAGTGACAAGGAGATGGAGTAAATATCTTAAAGAACTGCTGAATATGTTTGAGGATAGGGTGACAGATGTATGGTGTTTGGGTTGGGGTGGTATGTGAAGTTAGAGAATCATGGAGAGTGGTATGGCGAAGAAAGAAGTGGTGAAGGCCTTGCATAATATTAAATGTGGCAAAGTGGCTGGAATGAATAGCATTGCAGTTAAAGTTCTTAAGAAATGGGTTGACTGCTGTTAATCAGTTTCTTAGGATTTTCTGTGTATTCATGGATCATGGTAAGGTGCCTGAGATTTGGTTGAATGCATGTATAAAGGCAATGGGACTAAGCTACAGAGGTATAGGTTTGCTGAGTTTACATTATAAGTTGTAATGGGAAAGTAGATTGAAAAGATAAAAAAAAATGTTCAGAGCAACAGATTGGGGAGGAACAGTGTGGTTTCAGAAGTGGCAAAGGGTGTGTGTGTTAGGTGTTTGCTTATGAACCTGGAGAAAGTGTATAAGGTTGATAAAGATGCCTTGTGGAAGGTTTTAAGAATATATGGTGTGTGATACAAGCTGCTAGAAGCTGTGAGGAGCCTTTGTCAAAGGTGTAAGGCATGTGTACTAATAGGAAGAGAGTTAGCAAGTAGTTACAAGTGAGGGTTGGTCTGCAGCATGGGTGTGTGGTCACTATGGCCTTTTAATATGTTTGATGGGGTAGTGTGGGAAGTCAATGCAAGAGTCTTGGAGAGGGGGCATTTATGTAAACTGTAGAGGATGAGGGCCCTAAGAAGAGAGTCAGTTCTTAGTTGATGACATAACACTGGTGGGAAATTCAAGTGAGAAACTGCCCTTGTTTTCAACCCCAGCACCTTCCTCTTGACCTCCTGCCATTTTCTCTTATACATCCCCCAACCATCTGCCCTCCTTCCCTGTACCAATAGTGCCCAAAAGCCTTTTTTTTTCTCTTTCACTAGCAATTTTACTTCTTCACCCTATCATTCATTACCCTTTCTAAACTGTCCACCCCTCACCTTCTGCATGCCACATGCATCTCTTCCAAATGCCAGCACTGGTTCTTTAAATACCTTCCATTCCTCACCCACTCCTCTTGCTTCATTTACTCTCACCTTTTGCCATTCTACACCCAATCTCTCCTTGTATTTCTTCACACATGTCTCCATTCCAACCTTGCTTACTCTCCACTCTCTTCTCACTGATATTATTTCCATTTTTTCAAAACCTCTACAAATCTTCACCCTCACCTTCACAAGATAGAGATCAGACATCCCACCAGATGCTCCTTTCAGCACATTTACATCCACAAGTCTCTCTTTTACATGCCTGTCAATTAATATGTAATCAAATAATACCAGCTGACCGTCTCTCTTACTCATATACGTACACTTTGGTAAATCCCTCTTTTCAAACCAGTTATTCCCAACACCTGTCCCTTTTTAGCATACAACTACACAAGCTGTTCATAATTTCCATTCATACCACTGAGTAACCTAAGCTCCCTAAGTATTCCCTCAACTACCACATTAACTGCCTTTGCATTTAAATCATCCATCACTAACAACTGGTCTCTCACTTCAAATCTGCTGACAATATCCACTCAGCTGCTCCCAAAGCATTTGCCTGTCATGATCTTTCTTCTCATGGCCATGTGCACTGATAATCATCCATCTCTTGCCATCTATCTTTAGTTTTACCCATATTAATCTATAAATTACTTCTTTACACTCTATCACTCACTCCCACAATTTCTGCTTCAGGAGTAGTGCCACTCATGCCTTTGTTCTTGTCCTTCCACCAATCCCTGACATTAGTAGTAAGATTTTTTGAACCATTCTTCCCCTTTACCCTTGAGCTTTGTTTCACCCAGAGCCTGAACATCTAGGCTTCTTTCCTTAAACTTACTAGATTTTTTTTTTCTTCTCATCTTGGTTACATACATACATTCTGACACCTCAGCCTGAGCCTTTGAGGAGGATAAGCACTCCCTCTTCTGCTCCTCCTTCTGTTGCCTCTTTTAGAAACTGAAATACAAGAGAGGGGGAGGGAGAGGGATTCCAGCCCTCTGCTCTTCCCCTCCCTTTAGTCAACTTCTACGACATGCAAGGAATTTGGACTAGAATTCTTTTCTCCTCTATCCCAGATCTTTGATAAATCAATAAAAGACTGCAGAGGAAAGTTCTTTATATATATACATATTTTTTTATTTTGCTTTGTCGCTGTCTCCCGCATTTGCGAGGTAGCGCAAGGAAACAGACGAAAGAAATGGCACAACCCACCCCTATACACAATGTACACACACACGCAAATATACATACCTATACATCTCAATGTACATATATATATATACACACACAGACACATACATATATACCCATGCACACAATTCACACTGCCTGCCCCTATTCATTCCCATCGCCACCTCCCCACACATGGAATACCATCCCCCTCCCCCATGTGTGCGAGGTAGCACTAGGTAAAGACAACAAAGGCACCATTCGTTCACACTCAGTCTCCAGCTGTCACACAATAATGCCTGAAACCACAGCTCCCTTTCCACATCCAGGCCCCACACAACTTTCCATGATTTACCCCAGACGCTTCACATGCCCTGATTCAATCCACTGACAGCACGTCAACCCCGGTATACCACATCGATTCAATTCACTCTATTCCTTGCCCGCCTTTCACCCTCCTGCATGTTCAGGCCCCGATCACTCAAAATCTTTTTCACTCCATCTTTCCACCTCCAATTTGGTCTCCCACTTCTCCTCGTTCCCTCCACCTCAGACACATATATCCTCTTGGCCAATCTTTCCTCACTCATTCTCTCCATGTGCCTAAACCATTTCAAAACACCCTCTTCTGCTCTCTCAACCACACTCTTTTTATTACCACACATCTCTCTTACCCTGTTATTACTTACTCGATCAAATCACCTCACACCACATATTGTCCTCAAACATCTCATTTCCAGCACATCCACCCTCCTCCGCACAACTCTATCCATACCCCACGTCTCGCAACCATACAACATTGTTGGAACCACTATTCCTTCAAACATACCCATTTTTGCTTTCCGAGATAATGTTCTCGACTTCCACACATTCAAGGCTCCCAGAATTTTCGCCCCCTCCCCAACCCTCTGATTCACTTCCACTTCCATGGTTCCATCCGCTGCCAAATCCACTCCCAGATATCTAAAACACTTCACTTCCTCCAGTTTTTCTCCATTCAAACTTACCTCCCAACTGACTTGACCCTCAACCCTACTGTACCTAATAACCTTGCTCTTATTCACATTTACTCTCAACTTTCTTCTTTCACACACTTTACCAAACTCAGTCACCAGCTTCTGCAGTTTCTCACATGAATCAGCCACCAGCGCTGTATCATCAGCGAACAACAACTGACTCACTTCCCAAGCTCTCTCATCCACAACATACTGCATACTTGCCCTCTTTCCAAAACTCTTGCATTCACCTCCCTAACAACCCTATCCATAAACAAATTAAACAACCATGGAGACATCACACACCCCTGCCGCAAACCTACATTCACTGAGAACCAATCACTTTCCTCTCTTCCTACACGTACACATGCCTTACATCCTCGATAAAAACTTTTCACTGCTTCTAACAGCTTGCCTCCCACACCATATACTCTTTATACCTTCCACAGAGCATCTCTATCAACTCTTATCATATGCCTTCTCCAGATCCATAAATGCTACATACAAATCCATTTGCTTTTCTAAGTATTTCTCACATACATTCCTCAAACACCTGATCCACACATCCTCTACCACTTCTGAAACCACACTGCTCTTCCCCAACCTGATGCTCTGTACATTCCTTCACCCTCTCAATCAATACCTTCCCATATAATTTCCCAGGAATACTCAACAAACTTATACCTCTGGAATTTGAGCACTCACCTTTGTCCCTTTTGCCTTTGTACAATTTCACTTTGCAAGCATTCCGCCAATCCTCAGGCACCTCACCATGAATCATTCATACATTAAATAACCTTACCAACCAGTCAACAACACAGTCACCCCCTTTTTTTTTAAAAATTCCACTGCAATACCATCCAAACCCGCTGCCTTGCCGGCTTTCATCTTCTGCAAAGCTTTTACTACCTCTTCTCTGTTTACCAAATCATTTTCCCTAACCCTCTCACTTTGCACACCACCTCGACCAAAACACCCTATATCCCTGAAGACTGCAAAGAATGAATATTTCCTACGTATTCCCTGCATGTCACAGAAGGCAACTAAAAGGGGAGGTAGCGGGGGCCTGAAAATCCTTCCCTCTCATTTTTAATTTTCCAAAAGAAGGAACAGAGAAGGGGCAAGTGATGATATTCTCTCGAAGACTCAGTCCTCTGTTCTTAACGCTACCTCGCTAAAACAGGAAATGGCGAATAGTATGAAAAAAAATTATATATATATCCTTGCTTTTGCAAATCCTATTCTTTGGGTGTACAAACAGGTTGATATTTGTTTTTCTCTTTTACATTGAATGCAGTTTTTGTCATTGGGTGTGTTTAACTCCACAACTGCAATAGTTAATCACTTTTAAACATGCATGGGATATCATGAAGGATTTCCCAAATATTACTCATTCACCATAATTACTCTAATGTTTGTCTTTTCTATTACCATATAGCTGATGTTCAATCCTTTCAGTACTTACTTACTTTCCAACCCGGGAGTTCCCTCTATCTTTCTGAGGCTTCTGCAGCACTTGGGAAGCCAGCCACAACTACTGGTTACAAGAATAGGTCATAAAGTGTAACAATGTGTCTGTGACTATGTATGGAGTGCAGGGCAAGTTGAGTTGGGAGGGTGCTTGTTTAGTGCTTGACAGGTTATTTCTGTGTACATGTTTTTTCCTATGCATTTACATAATACCTACAAAAGTAAAGGATATGTGCTGGTATTCTGTCCCATTCTAAATCTGCTGGAGAAACCATGAGCCAACAATAATACCACAGAAAGCTCATGGATGTCAGTAACACTAAAGTCATCTGGCAACCACAAACATGAATGCACAGTGCCATGGGAAGAAATAAGATGCAATTTTGATGGGAATTACTGATACAGAGGATATGATCATGATGATTACTGTGACATAATATCCGAGCCCAATGACAAGGGTTCTGTGGCATGAACAGGTTCACAGAGTATCATACTATTGAGGAAGCTGCTTTCTTTTTTGCATTGTGAATTAATCTGTATGAGGTTCCTATTGTATTTGATTTTTTTGAAAAACCTAAGGGTGGAAGGAATGCAAGCTCAGGACTGAAGGGGTTAAAACAATGAACTGGAGATGGGATGCATATTCTGACATCATCTCTTATATATTATTATTTTATTTTGTTTTGTTGCTGTCTCCCGCGTTAGCGAGGTAGCGCAAGGAAACATACGAAAGAATGGCCCAACCCACCCACATACACATGTATATACATACACGTCCACACACGCAAATATACATACCTATACATCTCAATATATACATATATATATACACACACAGACATATACATATATACACATGTACATAATTCATACTGTCTGCCTTTATTTCTTCCCATCGCCACCTCGCCACACATGGAATAACAACAACACCCTCCCCCCTCATGTGCGCGAGGTAGCGTTACGAAAAGACAACAAAGGCCACATTCGTTCACACTCATTCTCTAGCTGTCATGTAATAATGCACCGAAACCACGGTTCCCTTTCCACATCCAGGCCCCACAGAACTTTCCATGGTTTACCCCAGACGCTTCACATGCCCTAGTTCAATCCATTGACAGCACGTCGACCCCGGTATACCACATTGTTCCAATGCACTCTATTCCTGGCACGCCTTTCACCCTCCTGCATGTTCAGGCCATGATCACTCAAAATCTTTTTCACTCCATCTTTCCACCTCCAATTTGGTCTCCCACTTCTCCTCGTTCCCTCCACATCTGACGCATATATCCTCTTGGTCAATCTTTCCTCACTCATTCTCTCCATGTGACCAAACCATTTCAAAACACCCTCTCCTGCTCTATCAACCACACTCTTTTTATATCCACACATCTCTCTTACCCTTACATTACTCGATCAAACCACCTCACACCACACACTGTCCTCAAACATCTCATTTCCAGCACATCCACCCTCCTCCGCACAACTCTATCCATAGCCCACGCCTCGCAACCATA
This sequence comes from Panulirus ornatus, assembly GCF_036320965.1. Classification (NCBI taxonomy): domain Eukaryota; kingdom Metazoa; phylum Arthropoda; class Malacostraca; order Decapoda; family Palinuridae; genus Panulirus; species Panulirus ornatus. Next base: position 82,103,893 of record NC_092225.1, on the reverse strand, counting down.
CAACATTGTTGGAACCACTATTCCTTTAAACATACCCATTTTTCCTTTCCGAGATAGTGTTCTCGACTTCCGCACATTCTTAAAGGCTCCCAGAATTTTCAGCCCCTCCCCCATCCTATGATTCACTTCCGCTTCCATGGTTCCATCCGCTGCCAGATCCACTCCCAGATATCTAAAACACTTCACTTCCTCCAGTTTTTCTCCATTCAAACTTACCTCCCATCCAGTTTTTCTCCATTCAAACTTACCTCCCAATTGACTTGACCCTTAACCCTACTGTACCTAATAACCTTGCTCTTATTCACATTTACTCTCAACTTTCTTCTTTCACACACTTTACCAAACTCAGTCACCAGCTTCTGCAGTTTCTCATATGAATCAGCCACCAGCGCTGTATCATCAGCGAACAACAACTGACTCACTTCCCAAGCCCTCTCATCCACAACAGACTGCATACTTGCCCTCTTTCCAAAACTCTTGCATTCACCTCCCTAACAACCCCATCCATAAAGAAATTAAACAACCATGGAGACATCACACACCCCTGCCGCAAACCTACATTCACTGAGAACCAATCATTTTCCTCTCTTCCTACACGTACACATGCCTTACATCCTCGATAAAAACTTTTCACTGCTTCTAACAACTTGCCTCCCACACCATATATTCTTAATACCTTCCACAGAGCATCTCTCCCACACCATATATTCTTAATACCTTCCACAGAGCATCTCTATCAACTCTATCATATGCTTTCTCCAGATCCATAAATGCTACATACAAATCCATTTGCTTTTCAAAGTATTTCTCACATACATTCTTCAAAGCAAACACCTGATCCACACATCCCCTACCACTTCTGAAACCACACTGCTCTTCCCCAATCTGATGCTCTGTACATGCTTTCACCCTCTCAATCAATTTTTTTTTTTTTTTTTTTTTTATACTTTGTCGCTGTCTCCCGCGTTTGCGAGGTAGCGCAAGGAAACAGACGAAAGAAATGGCCCAACCCCCCCCATACACATGTATATACATACGTCCACACACGCAAATATACATACCTACACAGCTTTCCATGGTTCACCCCAGACGCTCCACATGCCCTGATTCAATCCACTGACAGCACGTCAACCCCGGTATACCACATCGCTCCAATTCACTCTATTCCTTGCCCATCTTTCACCCTCCTGCATGTTCAGGCCCCGATCACACAAAATCTTTTTCACTCCATCTTTCCACCTCCAATTTGGTCTCCCTCTTCTCCTTGCTCCCTCCACCTCCGACACATATATCCTCTTGGTCAATCTTTCCTCACTCATCCTCTCCATGTGCCCAAACCACTTCAAAACATCCTCTTCTGCTCTCTCAACCACGCTCTTTTTATTTCCACACATCTCTCTTACCCTTACGTTACTCACTCGATCAAACCACCTCACACCACACATTGTCCTCAAACATCTCATTTCCAGCACATCCATACAACATTGTTGGAACCACTATTCCTTCAAACATACCCATTTTTGCTTTCCGAGATAATGTTCTCGACTTCCACACATTCTTCAAGGCCCCCAGAATTTTCGCCCCCTCCCCCACCCTATGATCCACTTCCGCTTCCATGGTTCCATCCGCTGCCAGATCCACTCCCAGATATCTAAAACACTTCACTTCCTCCAGTTTTTCTCCATTCAAACTCACCTCCCAATTGACTTGACCCTCAACCCTACTGTACCTCCCATATAATTTCCCAGGAATGCTCAACAAAACTTATACCTCTGTAATGTGAGCACTCGCTCTTATCCCCTTCGCCTTTGTACAATGGCACTATGCAAGCATTCCGCCAATCCTCAGGCACCTCACCATGAATCATACATACATTAAATAACCTTACCAACCAGTCAACAATATAGTCACCCCCTTTTTTAATAAATTCCACTGCAATATCATCCAAACCTGCTGCCTTGCCGGCTTTCATCTTCTGCAAAGCTTTTACTACCTCTTCTCTGTTTACCAAATAATTTTCCCTAACCCTCTCACTTTGCACACCACCTCGACCAAAACATCCTATATCTGCCACTCTATCATCAAACACATTTAACAAACCTTCCAAATACTCACTCCATCTCACATCACCACTACTTGTTATCACCTCCCCATTTGTGCCCTTCACTGAAGTTCCCATTTGCTCCCATTACCTCCTTCCAAAGCATCTTTTTATTCTCCCTAAAGTTTAATGATACTCTCTCACCCCAACTCTCATTTGCCCTCTTTTTCACCACTTGCACCTTTCTCTTGACCTGCCTCTTTCTTTTATACATCTCCCACTCATTTTATATTTTTCCCTGCAAAAATCGTCCAAATGCCTCTCTCTTCTCTTTCACTAATAATCTTACTTCTTCATCCCACCACTCACTACCCTTTCTAATCAACCCACCTCCCACGCTTCTCATGCCACAAGCATCTTTTGCGCAAGCCATCACTGCTTCCCTAAATACATCCCAGTTCTCCCCCACTACCCTTACCTCCTTTGTTCTCACCTTTTTCCATTCTGTACTCAGCCTCTCCTGGTACTTCCTCACACAAGTCTCCTTCCCAAGCTCACTTACTCTCACCACTCTCTTCACCCCAACATTCTCTCTTCTTTTCTGAAAACCTCTACAAATCTTCACCTTCGCCTCCACAAGATAATGATCAGACATCCCTCCAGTTGCACCTCTCAGCACATTAACATCCAAAAGTCTCTCTTTCGCGCGCCTATCAATTAACATGTAATCCAATAACGCTCTCTGGCCATCTCTCCTACTTACATATGTATACTTATGTATATCTCGCTTTTTAAACCAGGTATTCCCAATCACCAGTCCTTTTTCAGCACATAAATCTACAAGCTCTTCACCATTTCCATTTACAACACTGAACACCCCATGTATACCAATTATTCCCTCAACTGCCACCTTACTCACCTTTGCATTCAAATCACCCATCACTATAACCCGGTCTCGTGCATCAAAACCACTAACACACTCATTCAGCTGCTCCCAAAACACTTGCCTCTCATGATCTTTCTTCTCATGCCCAGGTGCATATGCACCAATAATCACCCATCTCTCTCTATCAACTTTCAGTTTTACCCATATAAATCTAGAATTTACTTTCTTACACTCTATCACATACTCCCACCAATCCTGTTTCAGGAGTAGTGCTACTCCTTCCCTTGCTCTTGTCCTTTCACTAACCCCTGACTTTACTCCCAAGACATTCCCAAACCACTCTTCCCCTTTACTCTTGAGCTTCGTTTCATTCAGAGCCAAAACATCCAGGTTCCTTTCCTCAAACATACTACCTATCTCTCCTTTTTTCTCATCTTGGTTACATCCACACACATTTAGACACCCCAATCTGAGCCTTCGAGGAGGACGAGCACTCCCCCCGTGACTCCTTCTTCTGTTTCCCCTTTTAGAAAGTTAAGATACAAGGAGGCGAGGGTTTCTAGCCCCCCACTCCCGTCCCCTTTAGTCGCCTTCTACGACACGTGAGGAATGCATGGGAAGTATTCTTTCTCCCCTATCCCCATCTCTACAGCCATTATCTACCTTACAAGGCATGTTTTGGTTGTCATGTTATAATAATGGAGTTTGTATTCGCTCATTTTGGCTTCAACTTCCTTTGCGAGTCTTTTTATACTGACAATATTCTACGAGGGTTTTCACATCTTTATTTTTCTGTATCCAGTGGGAAATAATGCCCTTTGACTGTCAGAGGTATCTGTTATAGATGATAGATGACTGAATCATTACTGACAGCTGTCATACATGAGTAATTCTTTTGTATGTTTGTTTGTTTTAGCTTTTTTAAATAAGTTTCCTTGCTTATTTGTTTTATTTCTGCTTTTAAAACTCCATATTTTCCATCAGTGCATTTATAGGTTTACTTTCTTGATATCTTGGCACCAACTTGAAGGTAATATAGGTTAGCAAACTGCAATCTTGAAATTCTTTTCTACTACATTTTCTTTGTCTTAATATTTCTCATATTCCTACATGTATTTCTTTGCTACTTATTTTATTGAATTTCTTAGCACATTCCACAGCTGATAGTTTATTACAAAAGTAATATGGTCTTAGTTTTTAGCATTAAGGGCTTAAGAATGAATTACAATTTCTCCTTAATGTAATATTGCAACAATTTTGATATCTCGCTCAAAAGTTCTAAATTACACAGTCAGGCTCTTTCATCAGCCTTTTCTCCTTACCTGGCATCCTTTAGAGTTCCATAATAATTTCCATATTCTTTCCAAGAGAGGGAATACTAGAGTTGTCTACAATCACTATTTCTCTTCTCCCCCTTTTATTCATTCAATAAGAGGGAACAAAAAAATGGGGAGGGAAATCCTTCATAATCTTATAAAGACAACATATATACAACTCATCATTTCAACTAATATGACCAGTAAGACAGACTTTCCAAAGAAGCAACCCATACCCTCCCCTGTGGAAACACACATGGATTCCCAGAATCAAGTGAGCAAGGCTTAGAAAAACTACCTTTTAAACTAAAAACATTAATGAATGCAAACACCTTTCACCCATTAATAACTGAGGGCAAACTGTAGAGAACATTGGGAGTTATATATTTCTAGCTACTACTCTTGGATCTGCAGGTAACTGTCACAGAAATTATCTAATTCCCCTCAGGAGATGCAATAATCATCACTGCCTTACAATTAGTTTCAATGATGAGAGAGACCTAGATAATGACTCATCCTCTAGGCTTAAAATTTTGTCAAATGAGGCATTATCCTTGACATTTAAAATGAAGTTTGAATTCCCATTCATGGACTACATGTGCAAAGGCAACAAGTAAGTTACCTGCACCATAAAAAGTATTCAGGCATTTGGGGGAATGGGTTGAGGATGTGAATGAGAAAGGCAGACTAACAGATACCATATATGGCTATGTAAAAAACAGTCTGAGAATTTTGACTTATGAAGTACTTTGAAAACGCAAGTATCTTATCCTATGTTATTAGATATCATTATTTGCAAGTTTAAGGATAAAAAGATTAAATATGACATCATTAACTGAATAGGCATCCTACAAAAATATAAAGGTTAAAAATACTTTCCTTAGGGAAGTTTAATGAGCAGTTTAGGAAGTGGCTCCAATGGAGAAACTCCTTGTAACATGATATGAGTGAGGATGGGTGGCAGATAAAGTATAAAATGATTGGTAGTAACAGGGTTCTAGGTGAAAAATAATACTGATGAAAGGATATGTGGGATGTGTGAATCCGAATACATGACTAGTAAATACCAACAGAAATATCCATATGTACACATGGTAAAAGTAAAGAGAAGAAAGCATAAACAAGAGTATATATTTTTGGTAAGAAAAAATACTGAATGAGCATTCTGTAGTGGTAATAAAAGGAATGTGATACAATTCTGGTTAAAAATGGATGTGTATAGTACAAGATATAACCTCCATGAGAGGAAAAAGTGTGTCCTGTCAAATCCATGATAATAATGTGAAGATTAGCCTATGGTTTATGATGGTATAAGGCTAGAAATAAGAATGAAAAAAAATTTAGTAAGAGTGTGAAGCGTTACTTCCATGTTGAATCAAAAGTTGGAGGATATTGAAGAATTGGCACAGAGAGAGCAAATCTGTTTCAAAGCTTTGTGCTATACACTGCAGTTATATTATATATAGTCTGGATAAAGAAGGAATGTGGAAACACTGGAAACTGACCTTTATGCTATGTCAAAATGACCATTTAAACAAGTAAGGGTCAATCTTCGGGGTATCCAAGACGTCCTCATCTCTAGATGTGTACATGCTCCACACATGAGACACCTTTCCAAGAAGTGGAAAGATATAATGTTAATCAGAGAAATGAAATTCACCAAAAGCAAGTTTCAGCAGACAGATGAATATAGTTGATGCGCTGCTTCCTGCATAAATAATTTACGATAAACTGAAAAGTCAACAAAGAGTTGAAAAAAAAAAATGGGGGAAGAGGGAAGTGAAGTAATGGAACAAAAAGAGTAGTAATGTGCAAGGATGAGAATAGTATCACTTTCCTAAAATTTCAAAACAATCAATGGAATTTAAACATGGAAACCAATTGTTTACAGGTGACAGTTGTGAGGTGGTGATGAACTTGAGAATCATATGAACAAAGGGTAGAGATGGAGAAAGAATGGCAATGGTATCAATGTCTTAAAATTTCAAGAGGTGGTCAATGGAAACTAAAGCTAGAGCATGGAAACCAACTGTATACAGATGAGATACAAATGGTGGTGATGGATTAGGGGCAGTGGTAGTGTCATTCTTCTAAAATTTCAAATCAACTGATCAGTGGAAACAAGTTATTGCAAGGAAACCAGTTGTATAATGGCAACAGATAATGGGTAGTGATAGTATTATTGTCTTAAAATTTTAAAACAGCTGGTCAGTGAAAATTAAATTTAATGCACAGAAACCAAATGCTTACAGGAAAATGACAATGAAAACATTGTCATACCACAATATAACTGAAAAAAAATGGCTGCATAAAGACTCTCTTTTGCAAAGGCTGAAATAACAGACTGCTCCAGACAGATGAGAAAAAGGTCAAGAAGGAATGCAAAACATTTTAGAGTCAGGTTTAATATATATATATAACCTGTAAGAAATCCCATCTGGGGCTTGAGGATATTTTTGTTCATCCAAATTATGCAAAGCATGGATTATGAGTCTATTCATGCTTAAAAATGAAGACCTTGTCCAACTGTCATATGCACTTGACTATGTACATAGAGAACATAATGCTTTTGTGCTGTTGTCATGTATCATTGAAGTATCAGTATCATTAAAGTTTTCTACAATATTCAATTTGTCAAGTGGTATGCCTTTTGCCATAGTTTCACATGAGAAGTTTAACCCTTTAACTGCAAAATTAATGTTCAGCAGCATTCCTGAGGAATATCAATCCTCCAGTAAAATATGAAATGGTAACTACTTCTTTACAACTTTTTATCAGGCATAGGCATAAAGTTTTCATGACTAGCAAATTTTTTGCTTAAAAACATGTGCTAGTAGGAAAAAAATCTAGCCATAAAGTTTTCATAACTAGCAAATTCTCTGCTTAAAAACATCTGATAGCAGAAAAAAATCAAAAGGAGAAAATGAAAATAATGTGCATTATTTTCTAATGCCTGCAGAACAGCATAAACTTTCTAGATGCTGACACTCAAAATGATGAACTAATTTCGAAATGCATGAAAGATGACGATTATTATCACATTTAAATGGACACTAATGAGCCCTGTGTTGCAAGTTCATGAGTACTCATCAGAAAAAATCATATATAATTATTATTACATATATTCATGCATTATAATACATACTCATAACAATGAACAAATTGTAAAGGTTATAAAACACATTAAAGCACCACATTTCAATGGATGCTGAGCAGCCCTGTGTTGCCAGCTCATGATTGCTAATCAAAAACATCAAATATTATCAGGGCATGAAGCAGGTGGGAAAACCACAGGTCTACAGGGACTGGTTGTAGATAGGGGGCTGTGGTTTTGGTGCATTACTACACACAATAGCTACAGAATGGATGTAAGTGAATTTGGCTGGAAGTACTGCACTTACACGGGACATGGCGAACAAGTATATAAAAAATCTTTATGCATTATGATGCATAACATACAATTACTCAGCATATTTTGACATTATTATCACATAACAAACCCAAATTATGAGAAAAGTAAGGAAAACAGGAATAAACAATGAATTGCTATGTAGGTGGTAATGGTGGTGCCAGCTGGTGTCTAAGTCACTGTTTTGGATGGGACCTTAAACTTAGCATGAGGGTGCAGCACCTCCTAAGTGCTAGTGGCATCCATATCTAAATTACTGCTTAATCGTAGCTAAAAAGAAAAAAAGAAAAGAAAAGACATTAATAAATCAATATATGGTAGAGTGAAGTAGTGACTCAGTCACTGCTATGTCTGGGAGGTTTAATTTCAAACATGGGGAGAAAGCAAGACTATCCAAGTTCTTGAAGATGACTTCTGATCAGGGAAGTATTGGCCAACAACAACATGGGCTGTTTACAGAGTTTTATCATATGCCATTGACTTTTGTCATTTATTGCAGTAAGATGCAATGATCTGAACAGCACTGACTTAATTTAATCAATGTGGCCAAAGAGATAACTAACTGATCCTTATCATGCATATTTTCAGTGATGCAACTATATTAGTCTTTGTAACCATACACTTACATTTCATAACCATTCCTTCACGGAACATTATACACTAGAAAGCTGCATTAAGATGAAAGCCATTTAGTTATCCACTGCCCCCTGCATTGAATGTGGGCTGTCAGTATATACGCACTTCACCCAGTCACTAACATACAACTTCAAGAGATGGGAGTCTTTTCATTGTTCCAACAAATGAAAGGTCCCTTGTCCTCAGGACCTAATCCACTGGATAATTCAACTTAAAAGCAGATGTGAATTTTCAAGGAAAGTTGTGCAAGAACAAACACTTGTTGTAGCACAAACAGTGGTTAAAGCATCAACACAATATTAACAACCATCAGTTTTTGGAGCTGTGGAAGCATCCACTCCCTACAGCATACCAAAAGGTATCTTTTGTACTAAAGTAGCCAGGTACTGGGGATTGCCAAGACAGAAACTCAGAGCTACAGTGATCAATAAGAGATGAGTTTGGAGCATACAATGGTAGGAGTGATGAGGCATGTTTGTGAAAGCTGTCAAAATTTGTGGATACTTGGAGACTTAGTATCCTTTTCATGATTTTAAGCTTCACATTCATTGGACAAAGGTATAACCAAACTTCCTGAAAGATGAGCCACAGCTATTTCCATATATAACACTCAAGGTAAAGATTCATTTTTATTGCAGGAAAGTTGCTGGGAACAGACCTGAATTGCGGTGATCTTCCACTGATGCTAACATAGCACAACTATGTTTGCAGTGTGACTCTTACCATTTAAGAAATTCCTATTTTGCTGTCATTTGGTGTTATATCTAATTGTGTGTAGTCCACGCAAAACTATCTTGGCAATTCTTTAATTAAAAAGACATACAGAATCTCTCCCTTGGCTTGTGGAAGAAAAGCAACTTTAGACAATGATTCACAGTCAGGGAAGGATGCAACCAGAGCAGTATTATTTAGTAAATAAGTTCTGAACTGTGCATTAATCAATCCTACCACAGAGGTGTGGTATAATAACTGGTTGTAGACATAAAGGTACAGCATGAAGTGACAATTTAACCCTTTCAGAAATACTCTTGCAAAGTAATGGGTTTCTAGTCTTAATGAACCTACAACTGTGGAAAAAATTTCCACTCATATTTGAAGGATTGCATTCTTCCTTTACTGAATAGAGGCATGTATAGATGCCCTATGTCGTCCCAAACTTTACTAAGTGTGCAAAAATATCAACAAGGCTAAGTTACCTACAAATAACTGAGGTTGAAAGAATCTGTGCATTTTCCTTATCTGAGCCACCAGCCTTACTATGCAGTGTAAACAGAGATTATATGTGATTCAGATGAAAGCAGCCAATTACCTTATTTACACATGACAAGATCAAGAAGAGTGATTCTGAATATAATATTGGAGGAGTCAATCTTGAACTACAAAAGTAAAGGTAGGCAAAAGTTTACATGCTGGGGTTGCCAAGTACACACTAATTAAATAGCTGGGGTTGTTTTATTGGCTTACGCTACCTGCTTTCAAGTACTGCAAATACTGTTAAACAGTGTGGGAAGAGAGACATTTTTGAGGTTATATCTACCAAAAGAGCAGAAAATCTGAGTGTCAATGGGGATGTTATTGAAAAGATAAAGAGTGAAACTCAATGAATTTGGAGTGTTTATAGTAGCAACAAAAAGCTGTCAGGTGCCTGATGATATGAAGACATTGTTATACTAAATAAGGTTTACATGTAACAACAGTTGTAACAATTGTAGAAGAATGATAATTCTTAGCATAGTTAGCAAGATATACAGCAAGACATTTGATATCATTCAATGGATTATAGAAATTAATTCTCCAGTGCAAAGATCAATGCGGATTCAAGAAGGGAAAATGTGCAGACCAGAATTTTGCCTGTAGGCAGGTTGTATACTTCAGAAAAAAAAAATGCATGCACCATTTTATGGATTTAGGAAGCATATGATACAGTTAACAGGAGAGTACTTAAGGAAATTCAAACTCAAATTCATGCAAGACATTTGAATGCTGTTGTAAACTTAATTCAAACAATCTATAGCATTCACACAAGATTTAATATGGATGTGCATGTGTGAAAGTAAATGAAGGTACGAGTGGATAATCTAAAATAAAGACGTCAGAGTTGAGCCTTGCCATCACAGGTATTTGATATTTTAAAGCACTCTTTATAACTTTATTCAACAGAGTCTTTAACGAAAATTCCTTACTCAGCTCTTCTTCCTATTCCCAATTATAAAAAAGTGATAATACTGGAGGGAAGGATTTCCAATCCCCCATTCCTGTCCCTCTTAGTAGCCTTTTCATGAGCAGCATTCTTTCTCTCTTTTCTCTAGGGATGAGTATCTTTATGTATGAATGATGGCATAAACTACAGTAAGAGTGAGGCTGAATGACAGCAATGAATTACCAAGTAACGATGGAGCAAAATGAAAACTATCAAAGTTATTGTACACAGATGATGCTGTTCTTTTAAATAAGTCAGAGGAGTTAGATACAATGCTTAACTGCACTGATGACATATAAGAGGATGTTGAAAGCACGTATGAATGAGGGAAAGATTCTTCTTTAGAAAAGGACATACAAGTATAGTGTAATATCAGTTCGAGCATTGGTAATACCCTTGTGCACCATGATGTGCCTGTCACATCATGTGTTGTCACATCCAATTGGCACCCAACTAAAATAAGTTATTTGAATGAAGAAAAATCACCTAAAATAAAATAATTCCAAATGACCTATGAAATTTTGACAAACCATTCTTCAAAGCCTCTCTCATGGTAATCTACCTTTCTTGAGATATATGTCAACCCTGTCTAGCATATGCCATAGGTGCATCAGTTACCTCTAAACAGTCCTGGTGGAAGGTGGTGTGTAATACTTTAAAAATTTCCTCTAATCCCTCTCCTACACTCCTGTCTTTTATTGTGCAGTAATATTTGCCTATAAAACTATTTATAAAAAGTTTATAAAGTGCTTGACCATTTATCTCATAGTAATTCACTAGTTTAAACTTGTAACTGTCATTCTGTGAGCAGCCGCTGCCTCTCGCAAAAAAATGCCCCTTTGTGTATATGACAAAATCTCTTCCCTCTGTAAAAAAGGCATGAGGTGTTGTAATTTGTTAAATATCAGGATATTTAGGTTCATATTGCATAACAACCTACATGTCTAACTCTGTTACAATGCCTTGTTACATGTTCAAATATGGCTAGCATCAGGTTGTCAAAGATATTTTTGATCTTTTTTTCTTTTGTTCTGGTTTTATGAGAAACGGCAAACTATTTTACATAAAAAGTACTTAGTTTCACATGAAAAAATTAATCAGTTGCCAAAGAACTATCCACACTAAATAAAGTGTGGCTATATCATGCCAAAAGGTTACAACTAGCCCCGTGTGGGAATGGATAATGTTGTTGATAAGGTGGAGCACAAGGGTGTTAATGAGTGGTGGTATTTTGGAGTGATGATTATGATGATTACTATGAATTGTATTATAAAAGCTAATTTTGAGAATTGTCATGCATTCAAGAATTGGGGGCGTACAATGAGTTTTGGTGAATTAGAAAAACTTTACAAGGAAGTGCAGAGGAAGCTAGAGGATTATTACAGTTCTAATATATGGATGTTAAAGCCTTAGTTCTTAAGTCTAATCAGGCTAAAATTAATAGTAATAATATAAGTAACTTGCATAGTTTAGCTGTAATTAAAAGATAAATCATGATGATGAGAAAATAGCATGCTAAGAAAAATTATATAAAAAGAAGCAATAACAAAAGGCTAATATAACCACTTAGAATGAGTGGCATATGATAAGTGAATGAAAAAAGATTCCTATAGTACAGTCATTAATACAAAGACGACATGTATTTCTAAAGAAATAGAAACAAAAAGGTGCAGTGACTGAACTCCTTAGATACGAAGGGCTTTAAGATAATGATGCCATGGGAATGATTTCTGACTGAGTGGAGTAGAGGTGTCTAGTGAGAGGGGGTGGGTGATATTAATCTCATCCAAGATATCAACTTAAATGTACAGAAAAAATGATTAGGTACAGTAAACCCTCAATTTAACAGACTAATAGGTGGAAGGGGTGTCCGTTAATGCCAAAGTCCATTTAATCAACAGTTACCTATTTCTGTGCCACATTTAAAGTTCACACACTTTCTTTTAACTCCTCTATCTTTGTAGGATTTAGTGTGTGGTGTGATAGTTGGGCGGCAGGCAGCATGGGAACGCTTGCCAGGCAGTTGGAGGCAACAGTCAGACTAAGATAGAGGTGATGCCACCCCTCTCCTGTTAAAGGGTACTTTTTTTTTTTATAACAAATTGAGGACGGACTACCTGCTTTCATTGCACCTCTTATATGGTGCAGAGTAGGATTTGTACCCATGCGGGAAAATCCGAAGTTACTGCAAGGCTGCTCACTTTCTTCAGGAGATGGGGCCAAGGAAATCGCCTTGGATGGGGAAACCAATCTAGACAGTGAGGAGATTGAAGCTTTCTACAAAAAATGAGGAATCATGGCCAGCATCTCCCTATAACACTTCCCCCAATCCAATGGACGTGCCAAAGCAGCGGTAAAGGCAGCCAAACAGGGGGACAACAAGGGTGTTGGAGGTAGCCTACAAAACAGCAAAGCAACTCAGGCTGTGCTCCAGTATCTCAACACCCCGTAAGAGAGGGGAAAAGTCACCTGCACAGCTGTCAGCAGGAAGACAGTTGCAAGATGGTGTCCCAGCAGCTGGCCAACATTATCTGATAAACCGGTGATGGAGAACTGCTCTGCAAGACTTGGCGCAGGCCATATCAGAGAGCCAGGCTTGCATGCTAAGTGGCCCAGCAGGTGATGCCACTACGCTGCCCCAGCTGTCTGTGGGCACTCCAATCTGCATGCAGGATGTTGCTTTGAAAGTGTGAGACAGGTTGGGCGTGGTAGTGGAGTTGAAGTAGCATAGACAATGCTCAGTGACATCAGTGAGACTGATGTCACCTACGTCCCCTGGTTTTGCCAATCACCATGACACCCGTAGGTCAAGGGGAGTACAGACCAGCAGCGGCTTCGCCCCCAGTTGTAGCAACATCCAGCCTTGGGCAGCAGCACCCTCACCGTGTGAGACAGCCCCGCACACTTGGAAGATCATGTTCGTAGTGGCTCTTGTGAAGAGTGAGAACACTAATTTATGTCATTTTTGTTCTGCTTACATGTAAAGGAAGTGTATTGTTGCTGAGCAATGATTTCTGTGTATATTTGCCTTATGCCTTGTTGAATTTTAACTTCACTCTCTTTTTTGTTTTCTTTTTTAATTGTCTCTGTTGTTGTTGTTACTAAATGTCACATTTAGTTACCAAAACCTTGTCAGGGGTGTAGGGTTTTGTGAATGGTACAATAGTTGGGGGGTGATGCTACCCCCTCTCCTGTGAAAGGATAATTATTTATAACAAAATGAGGATGGACTACCTGCTTTCACTGAACCTCTTACAATCACTTGATGCCATTTTGAACTGTAAGGGTTGCAAAATTATTTAATAAACAAAGTCACTATTCTGAAATAACAGAAACACTCTGTATATACAACCGGACACCTTGATAGCTAGAGGCAGACTGAGACTGAAACAAAGCATGTCTACCCCAAGCTACCAAAAACAATTGCGATATGAGATGCATGTGGTGTGCCGTTTTAGATTTTTTTTTTTTTTCAATTTCAATTATCAATTATTTGTCTGTTAAATATGAAATCCGTTATATTGGGGTCCATTAAACTGAGAGTTTGCTGTACTTTGGCATAGAAGCCTATGCAAAGTTTAGAACACTAAACATTAACTGACGGTATGTAACATGATCTCCCTATTTACTGTATAAGGGAGCAAATGGAAAGATAGCGGAAAGCAAGATGTATTATAGCCAAAGAAAGATCTAGTACATAAGACATCCTGTCTAATTTCTTGTGAGAAAGAGCTCTAGCAGAAGCTGCACCCATGAAGTTCTCTTCTCAGCTGAAATACAAACTACCTATATGAAGCTATTGCTGGACCACATTGCATACTGCTGAACATGCTAGACCATTTCTAACCAATTTCTTAATTTTTTCCAAGCTCACCTGTTAAGTTTTATCATGTGCTGAAAAGCCGCAATGAAGTTAATACAAACAGATGAGTCACTATGTCATCATCAGATAAATTATCATATATTTAGCAATGAGAATCATGTTTATTCACATAGTCTGAGTGCTCTGAAATCTTTGGTATCCAAAATCATTGGCAATAAAAATAATAATAGCAAGACTGATGACAGCATAGATGATCCATATGTAACTGGTGAGGGACAATAATTCAGTGAACCCAAGACCACCAAAAAACATAGTTTTACACATCTAATATGTTGATGATAACTGGAGATGAAGCAACACCACTTATGGAATGAAAGAAGTGCCATGTCTGGCATAATGATGATAATAGGAGATGAAGAAACACCACAAATAGAAAGAGGTGTGAAGAATTCTGGTCACTAGTGAATGTTAAATTATATCTACTGATTCAGATGACTGGTGTGGGTTGTTACAAAAATTCAGTAGTACTTCTCAGCTCAATTTTTCTAAGCTGACATAATCATCTATTGTGTAACCAAGTGATGCATAACAATGACACCAGATGGGCATGAGACACAAAAGGAATGCAATCATTAGAAAAAAATTGGTGAGCATGGCTGAACTACAAATATGATTAAGAATGCATCAGTAACTTAAAAAAGTAATTCAAATGTATATCGGATATAAATAAAACATCTGTACCTCCTCTAAAAAAAAAGTAGCTCAAATCCATAAAACCTAACTTACAGAAATCCTCATTTCAATTATGTTTCAGTAAACCTACACTTTCACATGGACTGCATTTTAATTCTTTACTGCACACCAAGGTGATTCAAGAGAAAATAACCATTCCAACATTTACAATCACCCAATCAACCCCAATGCACATGAAATAATAATTCCTACAGCATCTTCATATGAAATACCACTCCAAACCATTAATATACCATATCTATCAATCTCTCCCTTAGTTTGCAATACCACTCCAAACAATTAACATACCATATCTATCAACCTCTTCCTTCATGTGCATCTTGTGATATTAACTACACTAATATATATAATTTTGGCTCGCATATCTTCTGCAAAACATCTTTCATTCCTTCTTGTTTCTTCTTCATGACACATTTTTCTCATCTCTATCTATTTTCTTAATTCTAAACAAAATAGGTATTTTATCCTTTTCTCATAACCACTTTTTGCTACCTATCTGAGCCATAAATACTGTTACACATGCATACATCTGATTTGGACAAGTAATCCATCATAGAAGGCTCATAAAGAAACACTAGTTCTCATTAACCAATGCTTTCAGTGCATCCAATCCTTTCCTTACCATCCTTAGAGATCATAACATTCAAATTCCTAAACTTACTACTGAATTTCAAATCTTCAGACAGGTTCACTGTTACTGTCCATTTTCTCCATTTCTCTCAATACAGCAAGGCACATAAGCATAAAATGGCACAAGTGACACAAATGATGGTCTAAACTAACACCACAGCAGTACAGACCAAAGAGCCAAACATTACATGTAGTTAAAGTTTCTAAAACTAATAAAAAAATAATGGAACATTCATTCAGTAACTATATTAATGAATGAAGACACAGACTTGTATCAGATAAAAGCACAAACTCACCTACAACTCCATTGCAAAGACATTTATAAAACCCTAGTGCAAGAAAAATTATTGGATACCGTTATTCTTGCCTTTGCAAAGATATTTAATAACATAAACTAAAAAATTCAATTGAAAAAAGGAAAAAAAACCATGCAAAATGCAATGTTTAAGATAAAACAGGAAGATGAATCAAGAAACTTCATCAAAAAGAAAGTTCAAAGCTTTGTTGTAGCAAATGGAATCATGTCTGATGAAGAGGATATCTTATCAATTGTAACAACGTAAGTCTACTTTAAATAATGATGCAAGTTAAAGACAGAAGAGTAAAATCAAGTACTGAGGTCCCTTGCCTACTACAGTATTTTCAAGTATCACACGTTCAGGATAATGGATATCATTATATCAACTGTGGCATAAAGTTCCCAGTATCTACAGTATTTTTTCTGTGCATCGGGCAGAAGGAGCTACTTATTGCCAAGCCTGGCAGAATCCAGCACAGTGGTGGCATAAGGATGAGTACAGCAATGAGATAACCATGTCACCCAAGTATCATGCCTGTGCTCTGCTTTGTTCAGTCTTCTTGTGACTCATGCCAATTGTGAGACTCCATAAATGATCTCAATGTATCACAAAGATATGATAACTTTAACTTGTATTTTACTATGTGCACTTAAATACAGCCTAAAGGCATAAAGCTGTTACAAATGAGAGAGAGAGAGAGAGAGAGAGAGAGAGAGAGAGAACTTCCATTGTTTTATAGAAAAATATATCTTTATTCATTTTCTGTACAGTTTTGTACATCATTTCTCCATTACTAAATGCTGATTTCTTTTAATCTCAAGAGCTCATAACAGGACTTGGGTATGTCTTTCATGGGTCACTCCCCCTAACCCTTCATCTCCAATATGAAAAGTACCGCAACAGCAGCAATTTTGCTAACCATGGGGTTTTCCTGGAACATAAACCCCATGGTTGGCAAGGAACCTCTGTACCATATACAGGAAACATCCACAGAGTGATGGTTCACAGAGTGACATTTGCAATAGTGACATCCGAGAATTTGGGTAGAAATTTGTAGAACAATAAGTTTTCACAATAACAGCAGATATGAAGGAAATTCACACTTTTTTCAATTAATACTGAAATATTCAAGTAAGGTTTCTCAGTTATAATGCATTTATAATGACATCAAAGCAAATCAACATAAGATTCTTCATGTTTTCCAGCCAATGAGTCACCTTATAAGAAACACCAAGACAAGATTTCTTATTCTTAATGTGCCATAAAAAATGATATCTACCTAACTTCAAAACATTAAAATAAGTAATATAAAAGCCACATACATAAACACACGTAAATATCATATACAGTAATGGATAAACTTACATTGACAAAGTGTACAATCCACCCACACCCCACTCCACCATCACCTACCTCTTAATAAGAATAATTAAATATCTGATTTACCAGTGAAGTGGTAACAAATGCCAAATCTGATAATCTAATTTATATCATGATGGAATGTGGTACACTGATGGGTGTCTAAGATGTTTCAGGTATAGTCCATACATGAGAGTTACATTTGGGAAATGTTTGGTCTGAAATGTAACCTCTCTCATATCATAGGTTTCAATTACTCGTATGACATTTTCCTGCAACAAAAGATTGCTAGAAATGTAATCCTGTCATTCTGCAAGGACCTCATGTAGTATAATGAGTTTCAAAGGAAAACAAAGAGAAAATGTAGTATAATGAGTTTCAAAGGAAGACAGAGAAAATGTAATATCACGGATATAATCTATTAAATAAGCAGAAGAGAACCTAACCCTTAAGAAAATGTAGTTTTATGTTCTCAGCATACTTACTGCAACAACATTTTAATGCATTGCCTCTTCCCACCATCAATCAAATTTAAAGGCAAACTTTTTCAGTATGAAGAGATGCCTATAATTAGGATCAGGAGACAATCTTGCAGTGTCAGTTACCAATATAACAAGTGGGAGAAGGTAAGTAAGCCCTTTCCCCTCATGTGTGTTCACTCACTGATTACCAAAATTTACCAGCAGGCACCGAGATGATAATCCATCATTTTAGCAGCAATAATGCAACTAGTGCATCATAAGCAAATGCTTGACTTTCCACACCACCAAATACATTAGTTTGCTTAATCAATTTTCTAAACTATTTTTTCATAACCTGCCATTTCTTCATTAACATGGCAGTGCCAGTAACAGAAGAAAAAGGTCTCATTCACTTACATCCACTCTCTAGCTTTCATGTTATGAACCAAAACCACTCCCCTATCCACACCCAAGCCCCATGAACCATTCCATGGTTTACCCTGACTGTTTCACATGACCTGGTTCAGCCCACCAACAGCAATTTGCTTACTGTATATCACTCCAAATCACTTCATCCCATGCATACCTTACACCCTCCTGCATGTTCAGGCCCTGAGAACTCAAAACCTCTTTCATTCTTACCCTACATCTCTAATTCAGCCTCCCCCTTCTTGTCCCCTCCACTTTTGACACATAAATCATCTTTGTTAATGTCTCCTGACTCATGCTCTCCATACGTCCAAATCATTTCAGCACACCCTTTTCAGCTCTCTTAACCATTCTGTCCTCATTACCATCCATCTCTGTTAACTTACCATATCTTACTCAATCAACCCTCCTTACACAACATATTATTACCAAATAAATGGAAATGGTGAAGAGCTTGTAGATTTATGTGCTGAAAAAGGACTGGTGATTGGGAATACCTGGTTTAAAAAGCGAGATATACATAAGTATACGTATGTAAGTAGGAGAGATGGCCAGAGAGCGTTATTGGATTACGTGTTAATTGACAGGCGTGCGAAAGAGAGACTTTTGGATGTAAATGTGCTGAGAGGTGCAACTGGAGGGATGTCTGATCATTATCTTGTGGAGGCTAAGGTGAAGATTGGTATGGGTTTTCAGAAAAGAAGAGTGAATGTTGGGGTGAAGAGGGTGGTGAGGGTAAGCGAGCTTCGGAAGGAGACTTGTGTGAGGAAGTACCAGGAGAGACTGAGTACAGAATGGAAAAAGGTGAGAACAATGGAAGTAAGGGGAGTGGGGGAGGAATGGGATGTATTTAGGGAATAAGTGATGGATTGCGCAAAAGATGCTTGTGGCATGAGAAGCGTGGGAGGTGGGTTGATTAGAAAGGGTAGTGAGTGGTGGGATGAAGAAGTAAGATTATTAGTGAAAGAGAAGAGAGGCATTTGAACGATTTTTGCAGGGAAAAAATGCAATTGAGTGGGAGATGTATAAAAGAAAGAGACAGGAGGTCAAGAGAAAGGTGCAAGAGGTGAAAAAGAGGGCAAATGAGAGTTGGGGTGAGAGAGTATCATTAAATTTTAGGGAGAATAAAAAGATGTTCTGGAAGGAGGTAAATAAAGTGCATAAGACAAGGGAGCAAATGGGAACTTCAGTGAAGGGCGCTAGTGGGGAGGTGATAACAAGTAGTGGTGATGTGAGAAGGAGATGGAGTGAGTATTTTGAAGGTTTGTTGAATGTGTTTGATAGAGTGGCAGATATAGGGTGTCTTGGTCGAGGTGGTGTGCAAAGTGAGAGGGTTGGGGAAAATAATTTGGTAAACAGAGAAGAGGTAGTAAAAGCTTTGCGGAAGATGAAAGCCGGCAAGGCAGCAGGTTTGGATGGTATTGCAGTGGAATTTATTAAAAAAAAAGGGGTGACTGTATTGTTGACTGGTTGGTAAAGTTATTTAATGTATGTATGACTCATGGTGAGGTGCCTGAGGATTGGCGGAATGTGTGCATAATGCCATTGTACAAAGACAAAGGGGATAAGAGTGAGTGCTCAAATTACAGAGGTATAAGTTTGTTGAGTATTCCTGGTAAATTATATGGGAGGGTATTGATTGAGAGGGTGAAGGCATGTACAGAGCATCAGATTGGGGAAGAGCAGTGTGGTTTCAGAAGTGGTAGAGGATGTGTGGATCATGTGTTTGCTTTGAAGAATGTATGTGAGAAATACTTAGAAAAGCAAATGGATTTGTATGTACCATTTATGGATCTGGAGAAGGCATATGATAGAGTTGATAGAGATGCTCTGTGGAAGGTATTAAGAATATATGGTGTGGGTGGCAAGTTGTTAGAAGCAGTGAAAAGTTTTTATCGAGGATGTAAGGCATGTGTACGTGTAGGAAGAGAGGAAAGTGATTGGTTCTCAGTGAATGTAGGTTTGCGGCAGGGGTGTGTGATGTCTCCATGGTTGTTTAATTTGTTTATGGATGGGGTTGTTAGGGAGGTGAATGCAAGAGTTTTGGAAGGAGGGGCAAGAATGAAGTCTGTTGTGGATGAGAGAGCTTGGGAAGTGAGTCAGTTGTTGTTCGCTGATGATACAGCGCTGGTGGCTGATTCATGTGAGAAACTGCAGAAGCTGGTGACTGAGTTTGGTAAAGTGTGTGAAAGAAGAAAGTTAAGAGTAAATGTGAATAAGAGCAAGGTTATTAGGTACAGTAGGGTTGAGGGTCAAGTCAATTGGGAGGTAAGTTTGAATGGAGAAAAACTGGAGGAAGTAAAGTGTTTCAGATATCTGGGAGTGGATCTGGCAGCGGATGGAACCACGGAAGTGGAAGTGAATCATAGGGTGGGGGAGGGGGCGAAAATCCTGGGAGCCTTGAAGAATGTGTGGAAGTCGAGAACATTATCTCGGAAAGCAAAAATGGGTACGTCTGAAGGAATAGTGGTTCCAACAATGTTGTATGGTTGCGAGGCGTGGGCTATGGATAGAGTTGTGCGCAGGAGGGTGGATGTGCTGGAAATGAGATGTTTGAGGACAATGTGTGGTGTGAGGTGGTTTGATCGAGTAAGTAAGGTAAGGGTAAGAGAGATGTGTGGAAATAAAAAGAGCGTGGTTGAGAGAGCAGAAGAGGGTGTTTTGAAATGGTTTGGGCACATGGAGAGAATGAGTGAGGAAAGATTGACCAAGAGGATATATGTGTCGGAGGTGGAGGGAACGAGGAGAAGTGGGAGACTAAATTGGAGGTGGAAAGATGGAGTGAAAAAGATTTTGAGTGATCGGGGCCTGAACATGCAGGAGGGTGAAAGGCGGGCAAGGAATAGAGTGAATTGGATCGATGTGGTATACCAGGGTTGACGTGCTGTCAGTGGATTGAACCAGGGCATGTGAAGCGTCTGGGGTAAACCATGGAAAGCTGTGTGGGGCCTGGATGTGGAAAGGGAGCTGTGGTTTCGGGCATTATTGCATGACAGCTAGAGACTGAGTGTGAACGAATGAGGCCTTTGTTGTCTTTTCCTAGCGCTACCCCGCACACATGAGGGGGGAGGGGGATGGTATTCCATGTGTGGCGAGGTGGCAATGGGAATGAATAAAGGCAGACAGTGTGAATTGTGTGCATGGGTATACATGTATGTGTCTGTGTGTGTATATATATGTGTACATTGAGATGTATAGGTATGTATATTTGCGTGTGTGGACGTGTGTGTATATACATGTGTATGGGGGTGGGTTTGGCCATTTCTTTCGTCTGTTTCCTTGCGCTACCTCGCAAACGCGGGAGACAGCGACA
This sequence comes from Panulirus ornatus, assembly GCF_036320965.1. Lineage (NCBI taxonomy): Eukaryota > Metazoa > Arthropoda > Malacostraca > Decapoda > Palinuridae > Panulirus > Panulirus ornatus. The sequence continues at coordinate 82,082,338 of NC_092225.1, read as the reverse complement.
AAGCAAAATAAAAAAAAAATAAATAAAAATTTCATTTCCCAACACTTTCACCCTATTCATACATTCTCATCAGGAACCTATGTTGCACTTCCATACAACACTGTTAGGACTACTGTACCTTCAAACGTGTTCATTTTCACTCTACCAGGTGCTTACCTCCCATTCCAGACATTCTTCAGCGCTCAAGAACCAGCACTCCCTCACTCAACCAATAAGCAATAGTCACTTCAATTTCAATGGTTCCATTCACTGTTAGGTATTTTCTTGATATTTCCCATTAATGGTTTAACACATTATTTTTTTACATACAAACCCCGATATAACAAGAGCTTGTGACCAACTATGTGGATGTGGATGAAATGCTGAGAAAGGTTGTGCTAGATGCAAGAGTTGTGAGAGGATTCTTTGGAAATTCTGGCCATTTTGCAGTTCTTGTGGAGATTAGGATCAGGGAAAAGTGGAGGCATGGTGTAAGGAAGAATGGAGAGATAAAAAAGATGACCAGAAAAAATGCAGAAGAGTATTAAAGAAGGGTGACCAAAAGTTTAGACGAAAGTGCAGAATATGTAGGAATGCAGTCATGTAAGAATATTTAAAATGTTTAGAGAAAGACCATTAAAGGTTGTAGAATCAGTAGATGGTTACAAGGATATGAGGTATAAAAATGAAAGGGGAAATGTATGGGAGGACAGATGAGATTAGAAATGCTGTGGAAGAGAAAAAAAATGGCAAACAGAAGATTGCTTGAAAGGAATGTACCAGCGTAAATCTAACAAAGGAGGAGAAAAGAATATAAGAATTGTAGGCAGAATAAGAAGCTGAGAGAGAAAAGCAAAGAAAGAGCTGAGGATTTTGGAAGAAATCCACGTGAAAGGAGTATGGAAAATAACAAACTGTATTGGAAACAGATGAAAGAGGAGAGGTGGAAGTAAGCATTGAAAACTAAAATGTAAAAAGTAGTGAAGGAGAGCTGCTGAATCAAAAGGAGGAAGTAAAAGGAAGAAACACATAAAATTTAGAAGTGCTGATGAATGTGGAAGAAAGTGGGGAAGCATGCATAGGTATGGAGGATGGAAGGAAAATGGTACAAGTGTAGAGTAGAGGCCTACAGCAAGAAAGGAAGTAAAATGGGCAATAATGAAATTGAAGGTAGGACAGGCTCCTGGAGTGGATGGGATTATGGCTGAATGTTAAAGCATGGAGGAGAAAAAGCATGACAGAGAGAATGTATTTGATATGTAATGTACCATGGAAGCAGATGGTTGTGCCTGAAGATACATTGAAAGCTATTACTGTTGATTTACTCAAAGGAAAAGGTTCTTAGGATGTATATGATATTATGGGGGAATAAGTATGTTAAGTGCACCAGGAAAAGTGTATGCAAGTGTTGATTACCAGAATTATGGAAGTGACTGAATACAGAATAAGTGAGCAAAGGGGTTTAAGGAAATGTAGGGGATGTGTGGATCAGATATATGCTGAGAATGACTGGAAAAGTATCTAATGAAAGGTAAGAAGCTGTATGCAGCATTTGTTGGTCTCGAGAAAGAGTATGACAGTCAAGTAAAATGCTATATGGGATGTGTTTAAGATATAGAATGTGTAAGAATGGATGGAGAGCTGAATGAAAGATTTGGTATACATGTGGGTGTGAGGCAGGGCTGTGTGATGTCATTGTGGCTTTTTAATATATATATGGATGGAGCAATAAAGGGGATAAAAGCAAAACTAGGGAAGCTAGATGTACTGGTGAGGTATGGAAGCTAGTGACAAGCCTGTTTGCAGATGATACTGTGTTTGCTGAGAACGAAGAGGAGTTGCAAAAGGGTTTAAAATCATGAGAGGCAAGTGTTTTGGAAGCAGAGGAGTTGAAGATTTGTAGAGGTTTTCAAAAAATAAGAGAGAATATTGCGGAAAAGAGTGGTGAGAGTAAGTGAGCTAGGAAAAGACTTTTGTGAAGTAATACCTGGAGAGATTGAATGTACAACAGCAAAGGTGAGAGCAAATGAAGTGAGGGGAATGGATGAGGAATGGGATGTATTTAGGGGAGCAGTGATGGCATGTGCAAGAGATGCATGTGACATGAGGAAGGCAGGAGGTGGGCAGATTAGAAAGGATAGTGAGTGGTAGGATTCACTTGCTAATGAAAGAGAAAAGAGAGGTGTTTGGATGGTACTTACAAGGAAGGAGAGCAAATGACTAGAAGACAAGTAAAAGAAAGCGGCAGGAGGACAAGGGTTGAAAAAGGAGGCAAATGATAATTGGGGTGAGAAAGTATCATTAAACTTTAGTGAGAAAAAAAGGATGTTTCAGAAGGAGGTAAATAATGTGTGAAAAACAAGAGAACAAATGGGTACATCAGTGAAGGGGGCAAGATATAACAGTCAGTGATAGAGTGAGGAGGAGATGGAGCGAGTATTTTGAAGGATTGTTGAATGTGTTTGATGAAATAGTGGCAGATGTAGTGTGTTTTGGTCATGGTGATGTGTGAAGTGAGAGGGTCAGGGAGAATAGTTTGGTTAAGAGAGAAGAGGTAGTGAAAACTTTACAGAAGATGAAATCCAGCAAGGCAGCAGGTTTGGATGGTACTGCAATAGAATTTATTAAAAAAGGGGGTAACTGTGTTGTTGATTGGTTGGTAAGGATATTCAATGTATGTATGGATTATGGTGAAGTGCCTCAGGATTGGCGGAATGCATGCATATTGCCAATGTACAAAGGCAAAGAGGATAAAGGCGAGTGTTCAGACTACAGAGGCATAAGTTTGTTAGGTATTCCTGGGAAATTATGGGAGAGGGTACCAATTGAGAGGGTAAAGGCATGTACAGAGCATCAGATTAGGGAAAAGCAGTATGGTTTCAGAAGTGGTTGAGGATGTGTAGATCAGGTGTTTGCTTTGAAGAATTTTTTTTTTTTTTTTTTTTTTTTATACTTTGTCGCTGTCTCCCGCGTTTGCGAGGTAGCGCAAGGAAACAGACGAAAGAAATGGCCCAACCCCCCCCCCATACACATGTATATACATACGTCCACACACGCAAATATACATACCTACACAGCTTTCCATGGTTTACCCCAGACGCTTCACATGCCTTGATTCACTGACAGCACGTCAATCCTGGTATACCACATCGCTCCAATTCACTCTATTCCTTGCCCTCCTTTCACCCTCCTGCATGTTCAGGCCCTGATCACACAAAATCTTTTTCACTCCATCTTTCCACCTCCAATTTGGTCTCCCTCTTCTCCTTGCTCCCTCCACCTCCGACACATATATCCTCTTGGTCAATCTTTCCTCACTCATCCTCTCCATGTGCCCAAACCACTTCAAAACACCCTCTTCTGCTCTCTCAACCACGCTCTTTTTATTTCCACACATCTCTCTTACCCTTACGTTACTCACTCGATCAAACCACCTCACACCACACATTGTCCTCAAACATCTCATTTCCAGCACATCCATCCTCCTGCGCACAACTCTATCCATAGCCCACGCCTCGCAACCATACAACATTGTTGGAACCACTATTCCTTCAAACATACCCATTTTTGCTTTCCGAGATAATGTTCTCGACTTCCACACATTCTTCAAGGCCCCCAGAATTTTCGCCCCCTCCCCCACCCTATGATCCACTTCCGCTTCCATGGTTCCATCCGCTGCCAGATCCACTCCCAGATATCTAAAACACTTCACTTCCTCCAGTTTTTCTCCATTCAAACTCACCTCCCAATTGACTTGACCCTCAACCCTACTATACCTAATAACCTTGCTCTTATTCACATTTACTCTTAACTTTCTTCTTCCACACACTTTACCAAACTCAGTCACCAGCTTCTGCAGTTTCTCACATGAATCAGCCACCAGCGCTGTATCATCAGCGAACAACAACTGACTCACTTCCCAAGCTCTCTCATCCCCAACAGACTTCATACTTGCCCCTCTTTCCAAAACTCTTGCATTTACCTCCCTAACAACCCCATCCATAAACAAATTAAACAACCATGGAGACATCACACACCCCTGCCGCAAACCTACATTCACTGAGAACCAATCACTTTCCTCTCTTCCTACACGTACACATGCCTTACATCCTCGATAAAAACTTTTCACTGCTTCTAACAACTTTCCTCCCACACCATATATTCTTAATACCTTCCACAGAGCATCTCTATCAACTCTATCATATGCCTTCTCCAGATCCATAAATGCTACATACAAATCCATTTGCTTTTCTAAGTATTTCTCACATACATTCTTCAAAGCAAACACCTGATCCACACATCCTCTACCACTTCTGAAACCACACTGCTCTTCCCCAATCTGATGCTCTGTACATGCCTTCACCCTCTCAATCAATACCCTCCCATATAATTTACCAGGAATACTCAACAAACTTATACCTCTGTAATTTGAGCATTCACTCTTATCCCCTTTGCCTTTGTACAATGGCACTATGCACGCATTCCGCCAATCCTCAGGCACCTCACCATGAGTCATACATACATTAAATAACCTTACCAACCAGTCAACAATACAGTCACCCCCTTTTTGAAGAATGTATGTGAGAAATACTTAGAAAAACTGATGGATTTGTATGTAGCATTTATGGATCTGGAGAAAGCATGTAAGAGGGTTGATAGAGATGCTTTATGAAAGGTCTTAAGAGTATATGGTGTGGGAGGTAAGTTGCTAGAAGCAGTGAAAAGTTTTTACCAAGGATATAAGGCATGTGTACACGTAGGAAGAAAAGAGAGTGCTGGTTCCCAGTGAATGTCGGTCTGCAGCAGGGGCGTGTGATGTTACCATAGTTGTTTAATTTGTTAATGGATGGGGTGGTTAGGGAGGTAAATGCAAGAGTTTTGGAGAGAGGGATGAGTATGCAGTCTGTTGGGGATGAGAGGGCCTGGGAAGTAAATCAGTTGATGTTCACCAATGATACAGCTCTAATGGCTGATTCGAGTGAGAAACTGCAGAAGTTGGTGACTTAGTTTGGAAAAGTGAAAGAAAGGAGAAAGTTTAGAGTACATCTGAATAAGAGCAAGGTTATTAGGATCAGTAGGCTTGAGGGACAAGTTAACTGGGATGTAAGTTCGAATGGAGAAAAACTAGAGAAAGTGAAGTGTTTTAGATATCTGGGAGTGGACTTAGCAGCATATGGAAGTGGAAGTGAGTCACAGGATGGGGAAGGGGGCGAAAGTTCTGGGAGCGATGAAGAATGTGTGGAAGGAGAAATGGCTATCTCAGAGAACAAAAATGGGTATGTTTGAAGGAATAGTATTTCCAACAATGTTATATGGTTGTAGGACATGGGCTATAGATAAGGTTATACAGAGGAGGGTGGATGTGTTGGAAATGAAATGCTTGAGGATAACATATGGTGTGAGGTGGTTTGATTAAGTAATGAAAGGGTAGGAGAAAGGTGTGGAAATAAAAAGAGTGTGGTTGAGAAAGCAGAAGAGGGTGTGTTGAAATGGATGGACATATGGAGAGAATGAGTGAGGAAAGACTGACAAAGAGGATATATGTGTGAGGTGGAGGGAACAAGGGGAAGCAGAGGACCAATTGGAGGTGGAAGGATGGAGTGATAAAGATTTTGTAGGACATGGGCTATAGATAGGGTTATACAGAGGAGGGTGGATGTGTTGGAAATGAAATGCTTGAGGATAACATATGGTGTGAGGTGGTTTGATTAAGTAATGAAAGGGTAGGAGAAAGGTGTGGAAATAAAAAGAGTGTGGTTGAGAAAGCAGAAGAGGGTGTGTTGAAATGGATGGACATATGGAGAGAATGAGTGAGGAAAGACTGACAAAGAGGATATATGTGTGAGGTGGAGGGAACAAGGGGAAGCAGAAGACCAATTGGAGGTGGAAGGATGGAGTGATAAAGTTTTTGAGCAATTGGGGTCTTAACATACAGGAGGATGAGAGGCATGGAAGGAATAGTGTGAATTGGAACAATGTGGTATACTGGGGTCGATGTGTTGTCAATGGACTGAACCAGGGCATGTGAAACGTATGGGGTAAACCATTGAAAGGTCTGTGGGACCTGGATGTGGACAGGGAGCTGTGGTTTCAGTGCATTACACAAGACAGGTAGAGATTGAGTGTGAACGAATGTGGCCTTTTTTGTCTGTTTTCTTGGTGCTATCTCGCTGAAGCAGAGGGTAGCGATGCCATTTCCTGTGGGGCTGGGTAGCGTCTAGAATGGATGAAGGCAAGCAAGTATAAAAATGTACATGTGTATATATGTATGTCTTTGTATGTTTATATATGTGTCTGTCGACATGTATATGTATATGTGCGTGTATGGGGAATTATATATGTGTATATGATTGGATGGACCATTCTTTGTCTGTTTCCTGGTGCTTCCTTGCTGATGTGGGAAACAGAAAGTAAGCATAATAAATAAATATAAATAGCAATGAAGTGGTGATGTGAGGAGATGAAAAGAGTATTTTGAAGGTTTGTTGAATGTATTAGATGATAGAGTGGCAGATATAGGATGTTTTGGTCGAGATGGTGTGCAAAGTGAGAGGGTCAGGGAGAATGATTTGGTAAACAGAGAAGAGGTAGTGAAAGCTTTGAGGAAGATCAAAGCCGGCAAGGTAGGGGGTTTGGCTGGTATTGCAGTAGAATTTATTAAAAAAGAGGGTGACTGTGTTGTTGACTAGTTAGTGAGGATATTCAAAGTGTGTATGGCTCATGGTGAAGTGCCTGAGGATTGGCACAATGCATGCACAGTGCCACTGTACAAAGGCAAAGGGGATAAAGGTCAGCATTCAAATTACAGAGGTATACGTTTGTTGAGTATTCCTGGGAAATTATATGGGAGGGTATTGATAGAGTGGGTGAAGGCATGTACAGAGCATCAGATTGGGGAAGAGCAGTGTGGTTTCAGAAGTGGTAGAGGACGTGTGGATCAGATGTTTGCTTTGAAGAATGTATGCGAGAAATACTTAGAAAAACAAATGGATTTGTATGTAGCATTTATGGATCTGGAGAAGGCATATGATAGAGTTGATAAAGATGCTTTGTGGAAGGTATTTAGAGTATATGGTGTGGGAGGCAAGATGCTAGAAGCAGTGAAAAGTTTTTATCGAGGATGTAAGGCATGTGTACGAGTAGGAAAAAAGGAAAGTGATTGGTTCTCAGTGAATGTCGGTTTGTGGCAGGGGTGTGTGATGTCTCCATGGTTGTTTGTTTATGGATGGGGTTGTTAGGGAGTTGAATGCAAGAGTTTTGGAGAGAGGGGCAAGTATGCAGTCTGTTGAGGATGAGAGGGCTTGGGAAGTGAGTCAGTTGTTGTTTGCTGATAATATGGCGCTGTTGGCTGATTCGGGTGAAAAACTGCAGAAGCTGGTGACTGAGTTTGGTAAAGTGTTTGAAAGAAAGCTGAAAGTAAATGTGAATAAGAGCAACGTTATTGGGTACAGTAGGGTTGAGGGACAAGTCAAGTGGGAGGTAAGTTTGAATGGAGAAAAACTGGAGGAAGTAAAGTGTTTTAGATATCTGGGAGTGGATTTGGCAGCAGATGGAACCATGGAAGTGGAAGTGATTCACAGGGTGGGGCAGGGGGCGAATGTTCTGGGAGTGTTGAAAAATGTGTTGAAGGTGAGAACATTATCTTGGAAAGAAAAATGGGCATGTTTGAAGGAATAGTGGTTCCAACAATGTTATATGGTTATGAGGTGTGGGCTATTGGCAGGGTTGTGCAGAGGAGGATGGATGTGTTGGAAATGAGATGTTTGATGTCAATATGTGGTGTGAGGTGGTTTGATCAAGTAAGTAATGAAAGAGTAAGAGAGAGGTGTGGTAATAAAACGAGTGTGGTTGAGAGAGCAAAAGAGGGTGTATTGAAATGGCTTGGTCACATGGAGAGAATGAGTGGGGAAAGATTGACATAGAGGATATATGTGTAAGAGGTGGAGGGAACGAGGAGAAGTGGGAGACCAAATTGGAGGTGGAAGGATGGAGTGAAAAAGATTTTGAGCAATCGAGGCCTGAACATGCAGGAGGGTGAAAGGCATGCAAGGAATAGAGTGAATTGGAATGATGTGGTATACCAGGGTCTACGTGCTGTCAATGGATTGAACCAGGGCATGTGAAGCGTATTGGGGTAAACCATGGAAAGTTTTGTGGGGCCTGGATGTGGGAAGGGAGCTGTGGTTTCGGTGCATTATACATGACAGCTAGAGACTGAGTGTGAACGAATGTGGCCTTTGTCGTCTTTTCCTGGCGCTACCTCGCATGCATGCAGGGGCAGGGGGTTGTCATTTCAAGTGGCAGGGTGGCGACGGGAATGAATAAAGGCAGCAAGTATGAATTATGTACATGTGTATATATGTATATGTCTGTGTATGTATATATATGTATACATTGAAATGTATAGGTATATATATGTGCGTGTGTGGACATGTGTATGTGGGCAGGTTGGGCACTGGCCATTCTTTTGTCTGTTTACTTGCACTACCTCACTAACACGGTAGACAGCGACAAAGTATAATAATAAAAAAATAATAATAATAAAAAGAATAGCAATGAAAGTGCACTTTCATATAACACATAATGCCTTCCAATAGCAATGATTCAAACAGCTACCATTTGTGTAGGCTATCCAATACTAACCTGTGCTCTTGGACCACATACTGTAAAGGGAATGAGTCTGGTTAGGATCTTCATGGAGCACATCTCGAGGTCCAAGTAGGAAAGCCCTAACCCCTGAGAGCACTTGCACTCTCCTGACTCCACACCCCATGTCAGTTCAAGGTTCCTAATAACTACTTTTATCTAATATTCCTACCTACTACTTGTCCCTAATGTTTCTACCGCTGTGTTTGTGTTTGTAAATATGGGCTCATACCTAAAAACCAACAGTTCAATATTATGAGAACTTCTTTGACCTTAGAAATGGAACTAGAAATTTTGCAATACACTGACGCTGGTGAGGGAGTATTAGCACAGTAGAGTGCGCCAAAGCTTCAGTGAGGGCTGGTTGGCAGAGTAAGCATGGGTGGAACGTGCCACATTCCTACCAGCGGGCCAGTCTCACAGTTACCACTGTTGTGTGCAGATTTGGGTATACCTGTTAATGTGGTTTTCCTACAACCCACTGTGTTTGTGTTTGTTAATATGGCATCCAAACATTCAGCAACATCTACCCTTATAACCAGCAGTTAAACGGATGAGAACCTCTCTGACTTTGGAAATGAAGCTAGAAATCTTATGACATGCTGATGGTGGTAAGGGAGTGTCAGTACTTGGGCATGCTTACAGTCTGGGTGAATCTACTACAGTCTGCTACATAAAGAAAAATTCTTGATAATTCGAAGTGCTGTGGTCCACTCTACTCCAATGTCTGCCAGGGTAACCAGAAGAGTTACAAATCTACTCATAGAGAAAATGTTCTAGTTATGCATCGACAATGACACGAAGAAGAAAGGCAGCCTTAGTAGCCTTCAGCTCCAGTCTAATGCTCTGAATATTTATGAGCATTGAAGTAAAGAAGATAAGGTAACTGAGGCAGAGCCATTTCATGGATGAAAAGGAAGGCTAGACAAGTTTTTGATGTCAAAAGCTATACATAATGTGAAGGTGACAAGAGAATCTGCCAATGCTGAAACTAAGCTGGTGCACACATCCCATTTTTCTCTTTATTTTCACTGGTTTGCATTATGCAATTTCACTGTGCGAGGTTTTTGCAGAACATAACCCCAGCATAAAGTGAGGGATGGTCAATTTCTGAATAATCTTAACTCAATAACCCAGAATTTTTTTTCTCTGAAAAGGCTGATACCCCTAAGCATTTTGAATAACAGTGGATTTACTGTATACATTACATATAACTATCTATCTATCTGCATATATATATTCTTGCATGTCTTATAAGGCAAATAGTGTGGGGGGGAGTGGGCCCTGGAAACCCCCTTCTTGTAATTCAGTTTCTAAAAGAAGGAACAGTAGGAGCCAAGAGGGGAGAGCTCATCCTCCTCAAAGGATCTGGCTGGGGTGTCTAAAAGCATGTGTATGTACCCAAGATAAAAAGAGGAGAGACATAGGTTCTATGTTTGTGGAAAGAAATCTGGATGTTCTAGCTCTGTACGAAACATGGATCAAGGGTAGGTAAAGGGGAAGAATGGTTTGGAAATGTCTCAGGAGTATGGTAAGGGATTTGTGGAAGGACAAGTGCTAAGGGAGGAGTAGCACTACTCCTTAAGCAGGAGTTGTGGGAGTGTGATAAGAGTGTAAGGAAGTAAAATCTTGATTGATGTGGGTAAAATTGAAAGTGGATAGACATGGGAGATTATTAGTGTTTATGCTCCTGGCCATGAGAAAAAAGATCATGAGAGGTAAGTGTATTGGGAACAGCTGACTGATTGTATCAGCAGTTTTGCTGTGAGACCAGGTATCAGTAATGGATGACTTAATTGTGAGGGTGAGTAATGTGGCAGTTGAAGGCAGTCTTATGAAAGGAAATGGTAAACAGATTATGGTGTTGTGTGCTGAAGAAGGACTGGTGATTGGGAATACCTGGTTTAAAAATAGCGATATTCACAAGCATATGGATGTGACTATGAGAGATGATCAGTGGACATCATTAGATTACATATTAATCTATAGCATGTAAAAGAGAAACTTTTGGATGTAAATGTGCTGAGAAGGGCAGCTGTTGGGACATTTGATCACTATCTTGTGGAGGTGAGTGTGAAGATTTGTAGAGGTTTTAGAAAAAGATGAAATAATGTCAGAGACGACAGTGGTAAGAGTGAGTGAGTTTGGAAAGAAGGCTTGTATGAAGAGATTACAGTAGGGATTGGGTGTAGAATGACAAAAGGTGAGAGCAAATGAAGCAAGGGGAGTGGGCAAGGAATGGAAGGTATTTAGGGAAGCAGTGACGGCATATGCAAGAGATGCATGTGGTATGCAAAAGGTCAGAAGTGGGCAGATCAGAAAAGATAGTGAGTGGTGGAATGAAGTTGCTTGTGAAAAAAAAAGGCATCTGGGTGGTTATTACCAGGAAGGAGTGTAAATGATTGGTAGATGTGAAAGAGAAGGCAGCAGGAGGTCAAGAGGGAGGTGCAGGGGTTGAAAAGGAGGGCAAATGAGAGTTGGGGTGAGTAAGTTTCAGTAAACTTTAGGGAAAATAAGATGCTTTGGGGAAAGGTAAACTGTGTGAAAAACAAGAGAACAATTGGGTAAATCAGTGAAAGGAACTAAAAGGTAGGTGATAAGAGGCAGTAATAAATGAGGAAGTGAAAAAATCTCTTTTAAAAGGTGCCAGGTCATAGTTGTTGGGAAAGACACGAAAGGACAGAGTCCAAAGCTTAACGGTGGGGGCACACAGGCATCCAGTTCTCGAGATCAAAAACCAAAGTAATACCTCTAGATGAGGTACAGTGAACCAACATTGCAGCATATGGCAACTGGGTCAAGTTCTGAACTTAGCCTGGGAGAGCTAATAAGTCCGAACTCTTTCAACTCAACTCTGTCAAATAAGATTAGCTTTGCAAAAACGGATAAATCAGTCCCTTGTATAAACACAGCAACTGTCTGAAAGAAATTTCGACATCTACACAAAGCTCCTAGTTTCTTAAAGGCAGACTTAGCTATTAGTTTAATGTGAACTTTCCAGGACAGTGTTGATGTCACAGTATTACAATGTATGTTCATTGAGTCAAGGTGGAATTACAGATCCATTGAAGGATAGAAGAAAGTTGTGGGTTATTTTCTTTTGAGAAATGGGCAGAAATGGGGACTTAGAGGCATTAAACTTAACCAAATTCTACCTACCCTAGAGATATCCTGTCTAAGTATTGAGTTTCTTGAGGAAGTTGTGTTGAGACAAGATGTAGATCAAGGATGTGGAGGAATGTAGTGTTGTGTCATCAGCATATTAGTGCATTTGGGTTTTTGTAGGTCAGAGGAAATCATTGATAAAATGGAGAAAAAGTGTAGGAGATAGGACAAAAGCTTGATGGGCAATGCTTTAATGGAAAAAGGGGAAAAGGCTGATCCCTCAACAACAGTGGAGATAGACAGCCAGGGAGCAAATTGAGGGTGGAAAGCCAAAAGAGACGAGCTTAAGGATGAGACTCAGCTGCCAAGTCCTGTCAAAAACTTTGGATATATCAAGGGCAAATACATAGGATTCCTTAAAATCTTTCAAGGATGATGACCAGACATTAGTTTGCTTGCATTCATGACTTACTCTCTTGATGAAAACTTTTCACTGCTTTTGATTGCTTCATGCCACACCACATATTCCTTCTTTTTGTCAAAGTATTTCTCCTGCACAGTCTTCATAGCAAACACCCGAACCATACATCCTCTAACACTCCTGAAACCATATGGTTCCTCCTCAGTCTGATGCTCTAATTATGCCACCACCTCTCAGTTCCCATACAACTTACAGCGTACACTCAATAAACCAATACCTATGTAATTTGAACATTCATTATTATTCCCTTTGTCTTTAGACAATGGCACTGTACAGCCATTTCCCCAATCCCCAGACACCTCAACATGATCTATACATACACTGAAAATTCTAATGAACCAATCAAAAACATCCCCTTTCTTATGAACTTCACCTGCCAAAGCATCCACTCCAGCTGCATAGCACCCTTCAGCTTATGTAAGGTTTCACTAACTCCTCTTTTCACTGAACCACCTCCCATGAACCATGCCAACTTGAACACCCAACACGTACACGTTCAAAAATCCTTCAAAATACTTGCACCCTTTCTCCTCTTCCCCTCATCTCTGCCCGCTACCACTTCCCATTTGCCCTCCTTAATCCATGCTCCCAATTATTCTCTTGTTTTTCCACACTATTAACCCAGTCACTGTGACTTGCTGTACATACAAACATACTCCTCTTGTGTTGGTGGATTTCAATAAATAATATTTTGATTTTGGTAATGAGTAGAGTACTTAATCCTAAATAAAAAAAATAAATATGTAATATATTCTGCATGCACTCTTACCTTCTTGTAGGAGGGTCTGTTTGTATATGATGGGAAATTTTCGTCAGCACTTCTGGATGCATGAATATTCTTTTTTGAGATTTTCCTTTACATTTCTTTCATTACTTTCGTGAAAAGACATAAACACTGATAAATATCAGAAAAATGCAGAGATCTTTCTGGGAAATTTATTTCTGACAACATTGTCTTTCATTTACTTAACTTCAGTTGTCTATCAATTACTTTTGGAATACAAAGAATGAGGAACTTTAGAATTTTTCTTTTTAGCTAAAAAAATAAAGGAAAAGGTAATTATTATTCTTCATATACTATACACAGTTTCCTCTCATCCCAATACTGCTTGGACAGCCACTGCCAGCTCTCTCTCATCTATCTTTGTCATCTATTGTGTGGCATCATTGCCTCCTGTTTTACTTTTCTCCTTTCCTTCTTTACTTTCACGCTCAGTGAGTTCATCAGACTCTATTACATCCAATATATCTATGCGCCAATCTTTATATGGGCAAGCTGGGGCCGAAAATGGTCTGGTTGTGAGCAGATACATGTACTCTCTCCTCTCTCATTAAAAGTAATTGGCTCTGTCTGGCATCAGTTTCACATGTTGCCATTTCTTAATAGTCATAATTGTTCTTCCCACCAATACCTCAGGTGTGAAACTTAAGAGGGTAATGATGCAGCAACACCCAAGAGGCAACTCAAGTTATTCTTAGTGTTGCTGTTACAACACCCAACAGTGAATGGGTTAATCTACTTCCTAAACATTTACATATCCTCAATGAAGTTTGCTGATACTTGCTCACCCCAAATCTATTTTGCCCACTTTATCAATCTTTGCAACTCCTTCTTTACCTTATGCTGCTTCTCTTGTGCATCTCCCAATCACTCACACTCCTTCCCTTTGAGTAATGATCATACACCTCTTTTTACTCTTTCTCTTGCAACTTATCATCGCCATTTCACTATTCACTACCTTTACTCAGTTGCCCACCTCCTGCCTACCACATGCCACATACTTCTGTCAAACATGTCAGTGCTACTTCTCTGATTATCTCCCATTCCTCACCCACTCCTCTATCTTCATTTATCCTTCTCTCTAGCCATTCTACATTCAGTCTCACCACATATCTCTTCTAGCAGTCTCCTTTTCCAAGCTCACCTACTTTCACCTACCTCTTCTCACCCACTATCATTTTCTCTTTTCCAAAAGCCTGCACAAGTCTTCAACCTTACCTTCACCACGTAATGATCTGATATCCCACCATATATTCCTCTCAGCATATTCACATCTGTGTTCCTCTTTTGTATGTTTCCCAGCAATACCTCACTGTCATGGGGTGGTGATGCTGTTGCCTGTGGGGTGGGGTGGCACAGGGAATGGGTAAAGGCGAGCAAGCATGAATATTTACATGTGCATACATTTATGTGTATAATATGTACTGCAAGAGGTCACAGTGGTGCGTGTGTTCTAGTACATACAAAAAACACAGGAAAACAAAATATGATAAGTTCCCAAGTGCACTTTTGTGTAATGATCACATCATCAGACACCATTGGTAACAAATGTTACCAGGTGGTAATATTCTCCATCACACTGAAATACACAGTCTTTTATACACAATTTTATCAATTCATCAAACACCAAATATGAAACAGGTACATCAAGATTATCAAGGACTTCAACCAAATATTCTAAGAGGTCATCAACTGGAACTTTTGTGAACAAGGATGAAACATTAAAACTTAGCAAGTTTGAAAATCAAAATCAACATGGATATCATTCAGCTTGTTAACTTAATCTACATTGTTCATGATAATAAAATTTCATATACTACCAACTAGTAGTAGTTAATTCTCACTTTAATAAAGAATTGAGGTTACTGTTGAAAGATAATGATTCTCTCATCAAAAGATTTTCATCACTGTCCCCTTCACTGTCAGAAAGTTGAGAGTAAATGTGAATAAGAGCAAGGTTATTAGGTACAGTAGGGGTGAGGGTCAAGTCAATTGGGAGGTGAGTTTGAATGGAGAAAAACTGGAGGAAGTGAAGTGTTTTAGATATCTGGGAGTGGATCTGTCAGCGGATGGAACCATGGAAGCGGAAGTGGATCATAGGGTGGGGGAGGGGGCGAAAATTTTGGGAGCCTTGAAAAATGTGTGGAAGTCGAGAACATTATCTCGGAAAGCGAAAATGGGTATGTTTGAGGGAATAGTGGTTCCAACAATGTTGTATGGTTGCGAGGCGTGGGCTATGGATAGAGATGTGCGCAGGAGGATGGATGTGCTGGAAATGAGATGTTTGAGGACAATGTGTGGTGTGAGGTGGTTTGATCGAGTAAGTAACGTAAGGGTAAGAGAGATGTGTGGAAATAAAAAGAGCGTGGTTGAGAGAGCAGAAGAGGGTGTTTTGAAATGGTTTGGGCACATGGAGAGAATGAGTGAGGAGAGATTGACCAAGAGGATATATGTGTCGGAGGTGGAGGGAACGAGGAGAAGAGGGAGACCAAATTGGAGGTGGAAAGATGGAGTGAAAAAGATTTTGTGTGATCGGGGCCTGAACATGCAGGAGGGTGAAAGGAGGGCAAGGAATAGAGTGAATTGGAGTCATGTGGTATACAGGGGTTGACGTGCTGTCAGTGGATTGAATCAAGGCATGTGAAGCGTCTGGGGTAAACCATGGAAAGCTGTGTAGGTATGTATATTTGCGTGTGTGGACGTGTGTATGTACATGTGTATGGGGGGGGGGGGGCATTTCTTTCGTCTGTTTCCTTGCGCTACCTCGCAAACGCGGGAGACAGCGACAAAGTATAAAAAAAAAAAAAAAAAAAAAAAAAAAAAAAAAAAAAAAAAAAAATATATATCTGCCACTCTATCATCAAACACATTCAACAAACCTTCAAAATACTCACTCCATCTCCTTCTCACATCACCACTACTTGTTATCACCTCCCCATTTGCGCCCTTCACTGACGTTCCCATTTGCTCCCTTGTCTTACGCACTTTATTTACCTCCTTCCAGAACATCTTTTTATTCTCCCTAAAATTTAATGATACTCTCTCACCCCAACTCTCATTTCCCCTTTTGGGGTGAGAGAGTATCATTAAATTTTAGGGAGAATAAAAAGATGTTCTGGAAGGAGGTAAATAAAGTGCGTAAGACAAGGGAGCAAATGGGAACGTCAGTGAAGGGCGCAAATGGGGAGGTGATAACAAGTAGTGGTGATGTGAGAAGGAGATATAGGGTGTTTTGGTCGAGGAGGTGTGCAAAGTCAGAGGGTTAGGGAAAATGATTTGGTAAACAGAGAAGAGGTAGTGAAAGCTTTGCGGAAGATGAAAGCCGGCAAGGCAGCAGGTTTGGATGGTATTGCAGTGGAATTTATTAAAAAAGGGGGTGACTGTATTGTTGACTGGTTGGTAAGGTTATTTAATGTATGTATGACTCATGGTGAGGTGCCTGAGGATTGGCGGAATGCGTGCATAGTGCCATTGTACAAAGGCAAAGGGGATAAGAGTGAGTGCTCAAATTACAGAGGTATAAGTTTGTTGAGTATTCCTGGTAAATTATATGGGAGGGTATTGATTGAGAGGGTGAAGGCATGTACAGAGCATCAGACTGGGGAAGAGCAGTATGGTTTCAGAAGTGGTAGAGGATGTGTGGATCAGGTGTTTGCTTTGAAGAATGTATGCGAGAAATACTTAGAAAAGCAAATGGATTTGTATGTAGCATTTATGGATCTGGAGAAGGCATATGATAGAGTTGATAGAGATGCTCTGTGGAAGGTATTAAGAATATATGGTGTGGGAGGAAAGTTGTTAGAAGCAGTGAAAAGTTTTTATCGAGGATGTAAGGCATGTGTACGTGTAGGAAGAGAGGAAAGTGATTGGTTCTCAGTGAATGTAGGTTTGCGGCAGGGGTGTGTGATGTCACCATGGTTGTTTAATTTGTTTATGGATGGGGTTGTTAGGGAGGTAAATGCAAGAGTTTTGGAAAGAGGGGCAAGTATGAAGTCTGTTGGGGATGAGAGAGCTTGGGAAGTGAGTCAGTTGTTGTTCGCTGATGATACAGCGCTGGTGGCTGATTCATGTGAGAAACTGCAGAAGCTGGTGACTGAGTTTGGTAAAGTGTGTGGAAGAAGAAAGTTAAGGGTAAATGTGAATAAGAGCAAGGTTATTAGGTATAGTAGGGTTGAGAGTCAAGTCAAGTGGGAGGTGAGTTTGAATGGAGAAAAACTGGAGGAAGTGAAGTGTTTTACATATCTGGGAGTGGATCTGGCAGCGGATGGAACCATGGAAGCGGAAGTGGATCATAGGGTGGGGGAGGGGGCGAAAATTCTGGGGGCCTTGAAGAATGTGTGGAAGTCGAGAACATTATCTCGGAAAGCAAAAATGGGTATGTTTGAAGGAATAGTAGTTCCAACAATGTTGTATGGTTGCGAGGCGTGGGCTATGGATAGAGTTGTGCGCAGGAGGATGGATGTGCTGGAAATGAGATGTTTGAGGACAATGTGTGGTGTGAGGTGGTTTGATCGAGTGAGTAACGTAAGGGTGAGATAGATGTGTGGAAATAAAAAGAGCGTGGTTGAGAGAGCAGAAGAGGGTGTTTTGAAGTGGTTTGGGCACATGGAGAGAATGAGTGAGGAAAGATTGACCAAGAGGATATATGTGTCGGAGGTGGAGGGAACGAGGAGAAGAGGGAGACCAAATTGGAGGTGGAAAGATGGAGTGAAAAAGATTTTGTGTGATCGGGGCCTGAACATGCAGGAGGGTGAAAGGAGGGCAAGGAATAGAGTAAATTGGAGCGATGTGGTATACCGTGGTTGACGTGCTGTCAGTGGATTGAATCAAGGCATGTGAAGCGTCTGGGGTAAACCATGGAAAGCTGTGTAGGTTTGTATATTTGCGTGTGTGGACGTATGTATATACATGTGTATGGGGGGGTTGGGCCATTTCTTTCGTCTGTTTCCTTGCGCTACCTCACAAACGCGGGAGACAGCGACAAAGTATAATAAAATAATAAATAATATATATATATATATATATATATATATTTTTTATTTTTTTATACTTTGTCGCTGTCTCCCGCGTTTGCGAGGTAGCGCAAGGAAACAGACAAAAGAAATGGCCCCACCCCCCCCCCCCCATACACATGTATATACATACGTCCACACACGCAAATATACATACCTACACAGCTTTCCATGGTTTACCCCAGACGCTTCACATGCCTTGATTCAATCCACTGATAGCACGTCAACCCCGGTATACCACATCGCTCCAATTCACTCTATTCCTTGCCCTCCTTTCACCCTCCTGCATGTTCAGGCCCCGATCACACAAAATCTTTTTCTCCATCTTTCCACCTCCAATTTGGTCTCCCTCTTCTCCTTGCTCCCTCCACCTCCGACACATATACCCTCTTGGTCAATCTTTCCTCACTCATCCTCTCCATGTGCCCAAACCACTTCAAAACACCCTCTTCTGCTCTCTCTCTCTCTCTCTCTCTCTCTCTCTCTCTCTTTCTCTCTCTCTCTCTCTCTATATATATATATATAATTCACCAGGAATACTCAACAAACTTATACCTCTGTAATTTGAGCACTCACTCTTATCCCCTTTGCCTTTGTACAATGGCACTATGCACGCATTCTGCCAATCCTCAGGCACCTCACCATGAGTCATACATACATTAAATAACCTTACCAACCAGTCAATAATACAGTCACCCCCTTCTTTAATAAATTCCACTGCAATACCATCCAAACCTGCTGCCTTGCCGGCTTTCATCTTCCGCAAAGCTTTTACTACCTCTTCTCTGTTTACCAAATCTTTTCCCCAAACCCCCTTCCCCTTTTTCACCCACCTCGACCAAAACACCTAATCTGCCATCATCAAAAACACATTCAACAAACCTTCAAATACCACTCCATCTCCTTCCCATCCCCACTACTTGATCACCTCCCCTTTTCGCCTTCACTGAATTCCCATTGCCCCCGCTTACGACTTATTTACCTCCTTTCCCAGAAAATTTTTTTTATTTGGAGGGGAATGGGGGTTTTTGGTGAATTTGCCCGGGCTAAAGAAAGTATGAAGGCAAGTTTTTGGGAGCAGTAAAATGTGTTTAGTGGTTTTGATGCACGAGACCGGGTTTAGTGTTGGGTGATTTAAATGCAAAGGGAGAAATTTTGGGAAATTGAGGGAATTTGGGTACAATGGGGTTTTTCTGTTGTAAAGGGAAAAAATGGTGAAGCTTGAATTTAGTGGGGAAAAAGGACGATGATTGGGAATACCTGGTTTAAAAAGAAAGTATACAAAATATTTTGAAGAGGAGAGATCCCCAGAGAGGTTTTGGGATTAAGTTTTAATTGACAGGGCCGAAAGAGAGCCTTTTGGAGTTAAAATTTGCTGAGGGGTGCAATGGAGGATTTTTGATTATATCTTGGGGAGGCTAAGGGAAGTTTGTAGGGGTTTTTCAAAAAAAGAAGAGTGATGTTGGGGGAAGGGGGTGGTGAGAGAAAGTGAGTTGGGGAAGGAGATTTTGTGGGGGAAAGTACCGGAGAGACTAGTACAAAGGGAAAAAGTAGAACAATGGAAGTAAGGGGATGGGGAGGAAAGGGATGTATTTAGGGAATCAGTGAGGTTTTGGAAAAGATGCTTGTGGGAAGAAGATGGGAGGTGGTTGATTAGAAAGGGGAGTGAATGGTGGGGGTGAAGAAAAGAGTATTTGTGAAAGAGAAAAGAGAGGCATTTGGACGATTTTTGCAGGAAAAAAGAAATTGAGTGGAACGTATAAAAAAAGAGACAGGGGTCAAGAGAAAGGTGCAAGAGGTGTAAAAAAGGGCAAAGAAGTTGGGGGGAGAAGTACATTAATTTTTTGGGGAATAAAAAGATATAAAAAAATATTTATATATATATTATATTATATATATATATATTTTTATATATTATATATATATTTTTTTTTTTTTTTTTATACTTTGTCGCTGTCTCCCGTTTTTTGGGGGTAGCGCAAGGAAACAGCAAAGAAAGGCCCAAAACCCCCCCCCCTTCACTGTAAAACTTTCGTCCACAAGCAAATACATACCTACACACTTTCCTGGTTTACCCCCGCTTCACATGCCCTTTATTCAATCCCTGACAGTACGTCACCCCGGGATACCCCAAACGCTCCAATTCACTTATTCCTTCCCTCCTTTCACCCCTCCTCATTTCAAGGGCCCCATCACAAAACCAAACTTTTCCCCCTCTTTCCACCTCCAATTTGGGCTCCCCTTCTCCCCGTTCCCACACCTCCGACACATAATCCTCTTGTCAATCTTTCCTCACTCATCCCCCCCTTGCCAAACCCCTTTAAAACCCTTTCCTCCTCAAAACCCCGCTCTTTTTATTTCCACACATCTCTCTTACCCTTAGAAAATTTCCCCCTCGATAAAAACCCCCCACCCACAATTGTCCCAAAAAATTCATTTTTCCACACATAAAATATTTTTTTTTTTTTTCATACTATTTGCCATTTCCCGCATTAGCGAGGTAGCGTTAAGAACAAGGGTGGGCCTTTGAGGGAATCCCATATGGCCCCCTTCTCTGTTCCTTTTTTTGGAAAAAATTTAAAAAAAAAATGAGGGGGGATTTCCACCCCCCGCTCCCCCCCCCTTTTAGTCGCCTTCTACGACATGCGGGGGTACTGGGAAATATTCTTTCTCCCCTATTTTTATAATTTTTTATTTTTAATATATATATTTTTTTTTTTATATATAAAAAAAAAAAAAAATAAATATTTATAATATATATTAAAAAAATATATATAAAAATATTATAATATATATTATATATAATATATAATTTTTTTTTTTTTTTATACTATTCCCCCCATTTTCCCCCCTTTTGCCCAGGTAGCGTTAAAAAACAGAGGACGGGGGCCCTTTTAGGGAAAATCCCATTTTGGCCCCCCTTTTCTGTTTTTTTCTTTTGAAATTTTAAAAAAAAAAGAGAGGGGAAAGGTTTCCAGCCCCCCGCCTCCCTTCCCTTTTTTGGCGCCCTTCCCCACGAATGCGGAAAACGTGGGAAATATTCTTTTTCCCCAATATTTTTATCTATTTACCCCTTTCCTTTCGCCCTCCCCGCGCTAGCAGGTATGCAAGGGAAAAATACAAAGAAAGGGCCCCAACCCCCCCCCACACACACATCATACACACACACGTCCACACACACCACATAACACACCAAAACATCTCCAAAGCATCCCAAAATACACCACACAGACTTTTAAAAATATAAACCCCCTGTACTTTAAATTTATACTGTCGGCCCTTTTTTTCCCCTTCATTATATAAATATAATAATAATATAAAAATATATAAAAATAAAATAAAATAATATAAAATAATCCCGGGGAAGGGGGGAAAGAATACTTTCCCCCCATTCCTCGCGTGTCGTACAAGGCACTAGAAGGGGGCGGGAGCGGGGGTTCCCCGAAATCCCCACTCCCTTTTTATTTTTCTAACTTTCTAAAATGGTAAAAAGAAGAAAAGGGGTCCCCGGGAGTGCTCATCCTCCCCCGAAAGGGTCAGACTGGGGGGTTTTAAAAGGTGTGGGGGTAAACCCAAAATGTAAAAAAGGGGAAAATAGGTAGTATTTTGGGGAAAAGGGAAACCCGGGTGTTTTTGGGCCCCGAGTGAAAAAAAAGCTCAAGGGGTTTAAGGGGGGGAGTTTTTGGGAAAGCTTTGGGGAAAAAACAGGGGGTTGTGAGAAAGGGGAAAGCAGGGGAAGGGGTACATACTCCTGAAACAGGGGTTTTTGGAGTATGTAAAAGAATGTAAAAAGTAAAATTTCCCCGATTAATAAGGGGAAAAAAATGAAAGTTGATGGAAGAGATGGGGAAATTTTTAGGCTTTTCACCTGGGCCCTGAGAAAAAAACCCTGAGGCAAGTGTTTTGGGGGGCAGCTGTAGATTTTTTAGTGGTTTTGAAAAGCAAAGAACCGGGTTTTTATGATGGGGGGTTTGAAAAAAAAGGATAAGTGGCAGTTGAAAGGGAAAAATTTGGGAAAACCTGGGGTTTCATGTTGGGAAAGGAAATGGGGAAAAACTTGTAGATTTTATGGCTGAAAAAGGACGGTGAAATTTGGGGAAAACCTGGTTTTTAAAAAAAAAGAAAAATACATAAGTTAAGGTATTTAATAGGGGAGAAAGGGGCCCGAGAGCCTTTTTGGATTACCCTGTTTTAAATTTACAGGGCGCGCCAAAGAGAACTTTTTATGTTTAAATTGGGGCTGAAGGTGCCCAAATGGAGGGATTTGATCATTATCTTTTGGAGCTAAGGGAAATTTTTATGGGGTTTTTAAAAAGAAAGTGAATGTTTTGGGGGAAGAGGTTTTGGGGAGAGTAAGTGACTTGGGGAAAGGAAAACATGTGTGAGGGAAATACCAGGGGAGACTGATACAGAATTGGGGGAAAAAAGGGGAAACAATGGAAGTAAGGGGGGTGGGAGGGAAAGGGATGGGAATTAGGGGAACATTTATGGAAATTTCGCAAAGACCGTGGCATGAAAAGTGGGGGGTGGGTTTATTAGAAAGGGTTTTGAGTGGTTTGGGGATGAAAAAAAGATTATTAAATAAAGAGAAGAAGAAAGGGAATTTTGGGCATTTTTTCAAGGGGAAAAAAAGCAATTGATGGGAAATATAAAAAAAAGAGACAGGGGTCAAAAAGAAAGGTGCAAGAGGGGAAAAAAAAGGGCAAAAAGAAGGGTTTGGGGGGGAAGATATCATTAAATTTTAGGGGGAAAAAAAAAATTTTTTTGGGAAAGGGGGTTTAAAAAAAGTGCGTAAAACAAGGGGGCAATGGGGAAATTTTGAAGGGCGCAAAAAAAAATTTTGGGGGGGTGGGGTACAAGGGGGAAATTTTTTTGGTTTTTAATTTTTTGAGAAAGGGAGATATTGGGTGTTTTGGTCGGGGGGGGGTTTTCAAAGGGGAGGGTTTGGGAAAATGATTTGGTAAAAAAAGAGAAGATTTTAATTAAAAACTTTTTCGGGAAAATGAAAGCGCCAAAGGCACGGTTTGGATGGGGTTTTTCAGGGGAATTTAAAAAAGGGGGTGACTGTAAATTTTGGAAATGGTTTTGGGAAAGGGTTTTTTTTAATTTTATGTATGACTCTTTGGGGGTGCCTGAGGATTGGGGTAATGCTTCATAGTGCCATTTTTACAAAAGGCCCAAAGGGGGTAAGTTGGAGTGCCAAATTACAGAGGGAAAAATTTTTTGGTTTTTCCTGGGAAAATTTTTATGGGGGGGGTATTGATTGAGAGGGGAAGGCAATTTTTTACGAGACCGAGGGGGAAAAGCTTTTTGGGGTTTCAGAAGTGTAGGGGAAAGTGTGGATCAGTGTTTTGTTTTGAAAATTAGGGAAAAAAATTCCCTTAAAAAAACAAATGGAATTTGTAGGTGCATTTATGGTCTGGAGAAGGATATGATAGATTGATAGAATGCCTGGGGAAAAATTTTAAAAAAGGGGAAAAAAAAATTTGGGTGGGGGAGGAAAGTTGTTAGAAGCAGTGAAAAGTTTTTTTTGGGGAATGTAAGGCTTGTGAAACTGTAGGAAGAGGGAAATTTGTTTGGTTCTCATGAATTTTGGTTTGGGCCGGGGGGGTTTTATGTCCCATGGTTTTTTTTTTGTTTAAAGGGAGGGGGTTTGTTAGGGAGGTAAATCCCAAATTTTTGGGAAAAAGGGGGCAAGTATAATTTGGGGATAAAGGAGCTTGGGAAGTGGGGTAAAGTTGTTGTTCCCTGAGATACAGCGCGGGTTTGGCCCGATTCTGTGAAAAAACTCAAAGGGGGGACAAATTTGGTAATTTGGAAAAAGAAGAAATTTTAAAAAGGGTAAATTTGAAAAAGGGAAAGGTTATTGGGAATTAGGGTGGGGGGTTTCAAGTCAATTGGGGGTAATTTTGAAGGGAGAAAAACTGGGGGGGAAGTAAGTTTTTTTTCATACCCTGGGAGTGGATCTGGCAGGGAGGGAACCTTGGAACGAAGGGGATCAAGGGGGAGGGGTGAAAATCCGGGAAACCCTTTGGAAAAGAATTTTTGAATCGAGAAAAATTTATCTGGGAAAGGGCAAAAAGGGGGAAAGTTTTAAAGGGAATAGGGGGGTTCCCAAACAACTTTTGTAAGGGTTTTGCGGGGCAGGGGCCTATGGATAAGTTGTGGCAGGGGGGAATGGATGGGGGCTGGAAATAAATTTTGAGGACAAGTGTGGGTGAGGGGGTTTATCAGTAAGTAACGTAAGGGTAAGAGAATGTTTTAAAATTTAAAAAGAGCGGGGTTTTGAAAAAGGGCAAAGAAATTTTTTTAAAATTTTTTTTTGGGCACATGGAGAGAATGAGTAAAGGAAAGTTTGACCAAGAGGGAAAAATTTTTCGGAGGGGAGGGAAAAAGGAGAAGTGGGAGACCCCAAAAAGGGGGTGGAAAGAAGGAGTGAAAAAGATTTTGTGTGAAACGGGGGCCCGAAAATGCAGGGGGAAAGGAGGGCAAGGAATAGGTTTAATTGGATCGAGGGGGTTAAACCCGGGGGACTGCTGTCAAAATGGGGGTTAAAAATTTTTAAGGGGGGATGTGAAGCGCTGGGGGAAACCAAGGAAAGCTGTTTTAGGTAAGTATAATTTTCTGTGTGGGCAATGTATATATATTGTATGGGGGGGTTTGGGGGATTTCTTTCCCTCTGTTTTTCCTTTCGCTAAAACCCGCAAAAAGCGGGGGAAAAGCGACAAAGGGAAAAAAAAAAAAAAAAAAAAAACCCCCGGGGATAGGGGGGAAAGAAAAAACTTCCCCCCGTATTCCCCCGGGGGTCACAAAGCAACTAAAAGGGGGGGTAGCGGGGGGGTGGAAATCCTCCCCTCTCTCTTTTTTTTTTTTTTTCTAATTTTTCCCAAAAAAAAACGGAAAGGGGCCGGTTTAGGGGTAATTTCCCCAAAGGCCCCGTTTCCCCTGCCCCTTTAAAGCTACCCTCGCTGGGCGGGGAAAAGGGGAATAAAATGAAAAAAAGAAAATATTTTATATAAATTTATAAATATATATATATATATATATAATAAAATATAAAAATAAATATAACTGTTTCCCATTTTAGAAAAATTAATACAAAGGGGGGAGGATTTCCGGCCCCCCGCTCCCCGTCCCCTCTAGTCCCCCTTTTTTTACGACACGCCCAGGAATAAAGGGGGAAATATTTTTTTCACCCCTATCCCCAGGGGTAATATACAAAATATTTTAAAACCTACACACACACCCCCCACAAAACAACCAAAATACGCACATACACACACACACACACAACATACAATATTACATTGAAAAATGTAAGAAAACAATTTAGAAAACAAACTTTTTCTTAAAATGAAGAAAAAATGAAAATTTACAAAATGGTTCAAACCCCTGGCTATGGGAAAAAGGAAAAGTAAATTTATTTACACAAACTCAATAGCATTCTCACAAATTTTACCACAGTATCACCGTAGGGAGAATAAAAAGATTTTTCTGGGAAAGGAAAAGGGGGCTTTAAAACAAGGGAGCAAATGGGAAAATTTATGAAAGGGGGTAAATGGGGAGGTGATAACAAGAAGTGGTGATGTAGAAGGAGATGGAATGAGATTTTGAAGGTTTGTTGAATGTTTCCGATGACAGAGTGGCAGATATAGGTGTTTTGGCAGGGGGTGGCAAAGTGAGAAAGGGTTTGGGGAAAAAGATTTTGGGAAACAGAGAAGAGGGAGAAAAGCTTTGGGGGAAGAAAAAGCCGGGAAGGGAGCAGGGTTTTTATGGGGATTTTCAGTGGAAAATTAAAATTTAAAAAAGGGGTTTACTGTATTTTTGAAATGGTTGGGGAAATTTTTTTAATTAGTATACCCATGGGGAGGGCCTGGGATTGGGGGAATGCGTGCATATGCCATTGTCAAAGGGAAAGGGGGTAAGATTTAGTGCTCAAAATTTCAGAGGGATAAGGGTTTTTTTTTGTCGCTGTCTCCCGTGTTTGCGAGGTAGCGCAAGGAAACAGACGAAAGAAATGGCCCAACCCACCCCCATACACATGTATATACATACGTCCACACACGCAAATATACATACCTACACAGCTTTCCATGGTTTACCCCAGACACTTCACATGCCTTGATTCAATCCACTGACAGCACGTCAACCCCGGTATACCACATCGCTCCAATTCACTCTATTCCTTGCCCTCCTTTCACCCTCCTGCATGTTCAGGCCCCGATCACACAAAATCTTTTTCACTCCATCTTTCCACCTACAATTTGGTCTCCCTCTTCTCCTCGTTCCCTCCACCTCCGACACATATATCCTCTTGCTCAATCTTTCCTCACTCATTCTCTCCATGTGACCAAACCATTTCAAAACACCCTCTTCTGCTCTCTCAACCACGCTCTTTTTATTTCCACACATCTCTCTTACCCTTACGTTACTTACTCGATCACACCACCTCACACCACACATTGTCCTCGAACATCTCATTTCCAGCACATCCATCCTCCTACGCACAACTCTATCCATAGTCCACGCCTCGCAACCATACAACATTGTTGGAACCACTATTCCTTCAAACATACCCATTTTTGCTTTCCGAGATAATGTTCTCGACTTCCACACATTCTTCAAGGCTCCCAGAATTTTCGCCCCCTCCCCCACCCTATGATCCACTTCCGCTTCCATGGTTCCATCCGCTGCCAGATCCACTCCCAGATATCTAAAACACTTCACTTCCTCCAGTTTTTCTCCATTCAAACTCACCTCCCAATTGACTTGACCCTCAACCCTACTGTACCTAATAACCTTGCTCTTATTCACATTTACTCTTAAATTTCTTCTTTCACACACTTTACCAAACTCAGTCACCAGCTTCTGCAGTTTCTCACATGAATCAGCCACCAGCGCTGTATCATCAGCGAACAACAACTGACTCACTTCCCAAGCTCTCTCATCCCCAACAGACTTCATATTTGCCCCTCTTTCCAAAACTCTTGCATTCACCTCCCTAACAACTCCATCCATAAACAAATTAAACAACCATGGAGACATCACACACAACTGCCGCAAACCAACATTCACTGAGAACCAATCACTTTCCTCTCTTCCTACACGTACACATGCCTTACATCCTCGATAAAAACTTTTCACTGCTTCTAACAACTTTCCTCCCACACCATATATTCTTAATACCTTCCACAGAGCATCTCTATCAACTCTATCATATGCTTTCTCCAGATCCATAAATGCTACATACAAATCCATTTGCTTTTCTAAGTATTTCTCACATACATTCTTCAAAGCAAACACCTGATCCACACATCCTCTACCACTTCTGAAACCACACTGCTCTTCCCCAATCTGATGCTCTGTACATGCCTTCACCCTCTCAATCAATACCCTCCCATATAATTTGCCAGGAATACTCAACAAACTTATACCTCTGTAATTTGAGCACTCACTCTTATCCCCTTTGCCTTTGTACAATGGCACTATGCACGCATTCCGCCAATCCTCAGGCACCTCACCATGAGTCATACATACATTAAATAACCTTACCAACCAGTCAACAATACAGTCACCCCCTTTTTTAATAAATTCCACTGCAATACCATCCAAGCCTGCTTCCTTGCCGGCTTTCATCTTCCGCAAAGCTTTTACTACCTCTTCTCTGTTTACCAAATCATTTTCCCTAACCCTTGCACTTTCCACACCACCTCGACCAAAACACCCTATATCTGCCACTCTATCATCAAACACATTCAACAAACCTTCAAAATACTCACTCCATCTCCTTCTCACATCACCACTACTTGTTATCACCTCCCCATTTGCGCCCTTCACTGAAGTTCCCATTTGCTCCCTTGTCTTACGCACTTTATTTACCTCCTTCCAGAAAATCTTTTTATTCTGGAGAGAGATGGGTGGTTATTGGTGCATATGCACCTGGGCATGAGAAGAAAGATCATGAGAGGCAAGTGTTTTGGGAGCAGCTGAATGAGTGTGTTAGTGGTTTTGATGCACGAGACCGGGTTATAGTGTTGGGTGATTTGAATGCAAAGGTGAGTAATGTGGCAGTTGAGGGAATAATTGGTACACATGGGGTGTTCAGTGTTGTAAATGGAAATGGTGAAGAGCTTGTAGATTTATGTGCGGAAAAAGGACTGATGATTGGGAATACCTGGTTTAAAAAGCAAGATATACATAAGTATGCTTATGTAAGTAGGAGAGATGGCCAGAGAGCGTTATTGGATTAAGTGTTAATTGACAGGCGCGCGAAAGAGAGACTTTTGGATGTTAATGTGCTGAGAGGTGCAACTGGAGGGATGTTTGATTATTATCTTGTGGAGGCTAAGGTGAAGATTTGTATGGGTTTCAAGAAAAGAAGAGTGAATGTTGGGGTGAAGAGGGTGGTGAGAGTAAGTGAGCTTGGGAAGGAGACTTGTGTGAGGAAGTACCAGGAGAGACTGAGTACAGAATGGAAAAAAGTGAGAACAATGGAAGTAAGGGGAGTGGGGGAGGAATGGGATGTATTTAGGGAATCAGTGATGGATTGTGCAAAAGATGCTTGTGGCATGAGAAGAGTGGGAGGTGGGTTGATTAGAAAGGGTAGTGAATGGTGGGATGAAGAAGTAAGAGTATTAGTGAAAGAGAAGAGAGAGGCATTTGGACGATTTTTGCAGGGAAAAAATGAAATTGAGTGGGAGACGTATAAAAGAAAGAGACAGGAGGTCAAGAGAAAGGTGCAAGAGGTGTAAAAAAGGGCAAATGAGAGTTGGGGTGAGAGAGTATCATTAAATTTTAGGGAGAATAAAAAGATATATATATATATATATATATATATATATATATATATATATATATATATATATATATATATATATTTTTTTTTTTTTTTTTATACTTTGTCGCTGTCTCCCGCGTTTGTGAGGTAGCGCAAGGAAACAGACGAAAGAAATGGCCCAACCCCCCCCCCATACACATGTATATACATACGTCCACACATGCAAATATACATACCTACACAGCTTTCCATGGTTTACCCCAGACGCTTCACATGCCTTGATTCAATCCACTGACAGTACGTCAGCCCCGGTATACCACATCGCTCCAATTCACTCTATTCCTTGCCCTCCTTTCACCCTCCTGCATGTTCAGGCCCGATCACACAAAATCTTTTTCACTCCATCTTTCCACCTCCAATTTGGTCTCCCTCTTCTCCTCGTTCCCTCCACCTCCGACACATATATCCTCTTGGTCAATCTTTCCTCACTCATCCTCTCCATGTGCCCAAACCACTTCAAAACACCCTCTTCTGCTCTCTCAACCACGCTCTTTTTATTTCCACACATCTCTCTTACCCTTACGTTACTCACTCGATCAAACCACCTCACACCACACATTGTCCTCAAACATCTCATTTCCAGCACATATATATATTTTTTTTTTTTTTTCATACTATTCGCCATTTCCCGCATTAGCGAGGTAGCGTTAAGAACAGAGGACTGGGCCTTTGAGGGAATATCCTCATATGGCCCCCTTCTCTGTTCCTTCTTTTGGAAATTTTAAAAAAAAATGAGAGGGGAGGATTTCCAGCCCCCCGCTCCCTTCCCTTTTAGTCGCCTTCTACGACATGCAGGGAATACGTGGGAAGTATTCTTTCTCCCCTATATATATTTATCTATTTACCCACTTTGCCTTGTCGCCGTCTCCCGCGCTAGCGAGGTAGTGCAAGGAAACATACGAAAGAATGGCCCAACCCACCCACACACACATGCATACACACACACGTCCACACACACCACATATACACACCTATACATCTCAACGCATACATACATACACACACACAGACATATACATATATACCCATGTACATAATTCATACTGTCTGCCTTTATTCATTCCCATTCATATATATATATATATATATATATATATATATATATATATATATATATATATATATATATATATATATATATCCCTGGGGATAGGGGTGAAAGAATACTTCCCACGCATTCCTCGCGTGTCGTACAAGGCGACTAGAGGGGACGGGAGCGGGGTTCCAGAAATCCTCACTCCTTGTATTTTTTCTAACTTTCTAAAATGGGTAACAGAAGAAGGAGTCACGCCGGGAGTGCTCATCCTCCTCGAAGGCTCAGACTGGGGTGTCTAAATGTGTGTGGATGTAACCAAGATGTGAAAAAAGGAGAGATAGGTAGTATGTTTGAGGAAAGGAACCTGGATGTTTTGGCTCTGAGTGAAACAAAGCTCAAGGGTTAAGGGGAAGAGTGGTTTGGGAATGTCTTGGGAGTAAAGTCAGGGGTTAGTGAGAGGGCAAGAGCAAGGGAAGGAGTAGCAGTACTCCTGAAACAGGAGTTGTGGGAGTATGTGATAGAATGTAAGAAAGTAAATTCTCGATTAATATGGGTAAAACTGAAAGTTGATGGAGAGAGATGGGTGATTATTAGTGCATATGCACCTGGGCATGAGAAGAAAGATCATGAGGCAAGTGTTTTGGGAGCAGCTGAATGAGTGTGTTAGTGGTTTTGATGCACGAGACCGGGTTATAGTGATGGGTGATTTGAATGCAAAGGTGAGTAATGTGGCAGTTGAGGGAATAATTGGTATACATGGGGTGTTCAGTGTTGTAAATGGAAATGGGGAAGAACTTGTAGATTTATGTGCTGAAAAAGGACTGGTGATTGGGAATACCTGGTTTAAAAAGCAAGATATACATAAGTATAAGTATGTAAGTAGGTGAGATGGCCAGAGAGCCTTATTGGATTACGTGTTAATTGACAGGCGCGCGAAAGAGAGACTTTTGGATGTTAATGTGCTGAGAGGTGCAACTGGAGGGATGTCTGATCATTATCTTGTGGAGGCTAAGGTGAAGATTTGTATGGGTTTTCAGAAAAGAAGAGTGAATGTTGGGGTGAAGAGGTTGGTGAGAGTAAGTGAGCTTGGGAAGGAGACTTGTGTGAGGAAGTACCAGGAGAGACTGAGTACAGAATGGAAAAAGGTGAGAACAATGGAAGTAAGGGGAGTGGGGGAGGAATGGGATGTATTTAGGGAATCATTGATGGATTGCGCAAAAGATGCCTGTGGCATGAGAAGAGTGGGAGGTGGGTTGATTAGAAAGGGTAGTGAGTGGTGGGATGAAGAAGTAAGATTATTAGTGAAAGAGAAGAGAGAGGCATTTGGACGATTTTTGCAGGGAAAAAATGCAATTGAGTGGGAGAAGTATAAAAGAAAGAGACAGGAGGTCAAGAGAAAGGTGCAAGAGGTGAAAAAGAGGGCAAATGAGAGTTGGGGTGAGAGAGTATCATTAAATTTTAGGGAGAATAAAAAGATGTTCTGGAAGGAGGTAAATAAAGTGCGTAAGACAAGGGAGCAAATGGGAACTTCAGTGAAGGGCGCAAATGGGGAGGTGATAACAAGTAGTGGTGATGTGAGAAGGAGATGGAGTATCTTGAAGGTTTGTTGAATGTGTTTCTTCAAGGTTTGTTGAATGTGTTTGATGATAGAGTGGCAGATATAGGGTGTTTTGGTCGAGGTGGTGTGCAAAGTGAGAGGGTTAGGGAAAATGATTTGGTAAACAGAGAAGAGGTAGTAAAAGCTTTGCGGAAGATGAAAGCTGACAAGGCAGCAGGTTTGGATGGTATTGCAGTGGAATTTATCAAAAAAGGGGGTGACTGTATTATTGACTGGTTGGTAAGGTTATTTAATGTATGTATGACTCATGGTGAGGTGCCTGAGGATTGGCGGAATGCATGCATAGTGCCATTGTACAAAGGCAAAGGGGATAAGAGTGAGTGCTCAAATTACAGAGGTATAAGTTTGTTGAGTATTCCTGGTAAATTATATGGGAGGGTATTGATTGAGAGGGTGAAGGCATGTACAGAGTATCAGATTGGGGAAGAGCAGTGTGGTTTCAGAAGTGGTAGAGGATGTGTGGATCAGGTGTTTGCTTTGAAGAATGTATGTGAGAAATACTTAGAAAAACAAATGGATTTGTATGTAGCATTTATGGATCTGGAGAAGGCATATGATAGAGTTGATAGAGATGCTCTGTGGAAGGTATTAAAAAGATATGGTGTGGGAGGCAAGTTGTTAGAAGCAGTGAAAAGTTTTAATTGAGAATGTAAGGCATGTGTACGTGTAGGAAGAGAGGTAAGTGATTGGTTCTCAGTGAATGTAGGTTTGCGGCAGGGGTGTGTGATGTCTCCATGGTTGTTTAATTTGTTTATGGATGGGGTTGTTAGGGAGGTGAATGCAATAGTTTTGGAAAGAGGGGCAAGTATGAAGTCTGTTGGGGATGAGAGAGCTTGGGAAGTGAGTCAGTTGTTGTTTGCTGATGATACAGCGCTGGTGGCTGATTCATGTGAGAAACTGCAGAAGCTGGTGACTGAATTTGGTAAAGTGAGTGAAAGAAGAAAGTTAAGAGTAAATGTGAATAACAGCAAGGTTATTAGGTACAGTAGGGTTGAGGGTCAAGTCAATTGGTAGCTAAGTTTGAATGGAGAAAAACTGGAGGAAGTAAAGTGTTTTCGATATCTGGGAGTGGATCTGGCAGCGGATGGAACCATGGAAGCGGAAGTGGATCATAGGGTGGGGAGGGGGTGAAAATCCTGGGAGCCTTGAAGAATGTGTTGAAGTCGAGAACATTATCTCGGAAAGCAAAAATGGGTAAGTTTGAAGGAATAGTGGTTCCAACAACGTTGTATGGTTGCGAGGCATGGGCTATGGATAGAGTTGTGCGCAGGAGGATGGATGTGCTGGAAATGAGATGTTTGAGGACAATGTGTGGTGTGAGGTGGTTTGATCGAGTAAGTAACGTAAGGGTAAGAGAGATGTGTGGAAATAAAAAGAGCGTGGTTGAGAGAGCAGAAGAGGATGTTTTGAAATGGTTTGGGCACATGGAGAGAATGAGTGAGGAAAGATTGACCAAGAGGATATATGTGTCGGAGGTGGAGGGAACAAGGAGAAGTGGGAGACCAAATTGGAGGTGGAAAGATGGAGTGAAAAAGATTTTGTGTGATCGGGGCCTGAACATGCAGGAGGGTGAAAGGAGGGCAAGGAATAGAGTGAATTGGATCGAGGTGGTATACCAGGGTTGACGTGCTGTCAATGGATTGAATCAGGGCATGTGAAGCGTCTGGGGTAAACCATGGAAAGCTGTGTAGGTATGTATATTTGCGTGTGTGGACGTATGTATATATATGTGTATGGGGGTGGGTTGGGCCATTTCTTTCGTCTGTTTCCTTGCGCTACCTCGCAAACGCGGGAGACAGCGACAAAGCAAAAAAAAAAAAAAAAAAAAAACCCTGGGGATAGGGGAGAAAGAATACTTCCCACGTATTCCCTGCGTGTCACAGAAGGCAACTAAAAGGGGAGGTAGCGGGGGGCTGGAAATCCTCCCCTCTCTCTTTTTTTTTTTTTTTCTAATTTTCCAAAAGAAGAAACGGAGAAGGGGGCCAGGTGAGGATATTCCCTCAGAGGCCCAGTCCTCTGCTCTTAACGCTACCTCGCTGGGGCGGGAAATGGCGAATAGTATGAAAGAAAGAAATATATATATATATATATATATATATATATATATATATATATATATATATATATATATATATATATATATATCTGTTTCCCATTTTAGAAAGTTAATACAAGGAGGGGAGGATTTCCGGCCCCCCGCTCCCGTCCCCTCTAGTCGCTTTCTACGACACGCGAGGAATACGTGGGAAGTATTCTTTCACCCCTATCCCCAGGGATAATATACATATATATATACATACACACACACACACACATACACACACATACGCACATACACACACACACACACACATACATATATATACATATGAAAAATGTAAGAAACAATTTAGAAAACAAACTTTTAGCTTAAAATGAATGAAAAAATGAATGTCACATAATGGTTCAACCTCTGGCTATGGAAAAGGAAATGTACAATTTATTCACACAAACGTCAATAGCAGTTCTCATCAATTTCACCACAGTATCACAGTAGGGAGAATAAAAAGATGTTCTGGAAGGAGGTAAATAGGGTGCGTAAGACAAGGGAGCAAATGGGAACTTCAGTGAAGGGCGTAAATGGGGAGGTGATAACAAGTAGTGGTGATGTGAGAAGGAGATGGAATGAGTATTTTGAAGGTTTGTTGAATGTGTCTGATGACAGAGTGGCAGATATAGGGTGTTTTGGTCGAGGTGGTGTGCAAAGTGAGAGGGTTAGGGAAAATGATTTGGTAAACAGAGAAGAGGTAGTAAAAGCTTTGCGGAAGATGAAAGCCGGCAAGGCAGCAGGTTTGGATGGTATTGCAGTGGAATTTATTAAAAAAGGGGGTGACTGTATTGTTGACTGGTTGGTAAGGTTATTTAATGTATGTATGACTCATGGTGAGGTGCCTGAGGATTGGCGGAATGCGTGCATAGTGCCATTGTACAAAGGCAAAGGGGATAAGAGTGAGTGCTCAAATTACAGAGGTATAAGTTTGTTGAGTATTCCTGGTAAACTATATGGGAGGGTATTGATTGAGAGGGTGAAGGCATGTACAGAGCATCAGATTGGGGAAGAGCAGTGCGGTTTCAGAAGTGGTAGAGGATGTGTGGATCAGGTGTTTGCTTTGAAGAATGTATGTGAGAAATACTTAGAAAAGCAAATGGATTTGTATGTAGCATTTATGGATCTGGAGAAGGCATATGATAGAGTTGATAGAGATGCTCTGTGGAAGGTATTAAGAATATATGGTGTGGGAGGCAAGTTGTTAGAAGCAGTGAAAAGTTTTTATCGAGGATGTAAGGCATGTGTACGTGTAGGAAGAGAGGAAAGTGATTGGTTCTCAGTGAATGTAGGTTTGCGGCAGGGGTGTGTGATGTCTCCATGGTTGTTTAATTTGTTTATGGATGGGGTTGTTAGGGAGGTAAATGCAAGAGTCCTGGAAAGAGGGGCAAGTATGAAGTCTGTTGGGGATGAGAGAGCTTGGGAAGTGAGTCAGTTGTTGTTCGCTGATGATACAGCACTGGTGGCTGATTCATGTGAGAAACTGCAGAAGCTGGTGACTGAGTTTGGTAAAGTGTGTGGAAGAAGAAAGTTAAGAGTAAATGTGAATAAGAGCAAGGTTATTAGGTACAGTAGGGTTGAGGGTCAAGTCAATTGGGAGGTGAGTTTGAATGGAGAAAAACTGGAGGAAGTGAAGTGTTTTAGATATCTGGGAGTGGATCTGTCAGCGGATGGAACCATGGAAGCGGAAGTGGATCATAGGGTGGGGGAGGGGGCGAAAGTTTTGGGAGCCTTGAAAAATGTGTGGAAGTCGAGAACATTATCTCGGAAAGCAAAAATGGGTATGTTTGAAGGAATGGTGGTTCCAACAATGTTGTATGGTTGCGAGGCGTGGGCTATGGATAGAGTTGTGCGCAGGAGGATGGATGTGCTGGAAATGAGATGTTTGAGGACAATGTGTGGTGTGAGGTGGTTTGATCGAGTAAGTAACGTAAGGGTAAGAGAGATGTGTGGAAATAAAAAGAGCGTGGTTGAGAGAGCAGAAGAGGGTGTTTTGAAATGGTTTGGGCACATGGAGAGAATGAGTGAGGAAAGATTGACCAAGAGGATATATGTGTCGGAGGTGGAGGGAACGAGGAGAAGAGGGAGACCAAATTGGAGGTGGAAAGATGGAGTGAAAAAGATTTTGTGTGATCGGGGCCTGAACATGCAGGAGGGTGAAAGGAGGGCAAGGAATAGAGTGAATTGGAGCGATGTGGTATACAGGGGTTGACGTGCTGTCAGTGGATTGAATCAAGGCATGTGAAGCGTCTGGGGTAAACCATGGAAAGCTGTGTAGGTATGTATATTTGCGTGTGTGGACGTGTGTATGTACGTGTGTATGGGGGTTGGGCCATTTCTTTCGTCTGTTTCCTCGCGCTACCTCGCAATCGCGGGAGACAGCGACAAAGTATAAAAAAAAAAAAAAAAAAAAAAAAAATATATATATATATATATATTTTTTGCTTTGTCGCTGTCTCCCGCGTTTGCGAGGTAGCGCAAGGAAACAGACGAAAGAAATGGCCCAACCCACCCCCATACACATGCATATACATATGTCCACACACGCAAATATCCATACCTACACAGCTTTCCATGGTTTACCCCAGACGCTTCACATGCCCTGATTCAATCCACTGACAGCACGTCAACCCCGGTATACCACATCGATCCAATTCACTCTATTCCTTGCCCTCCTTTCACCCTCCTGCATGTTCAGGCCCCGATCACACAAAATCTTTTTCACTCCATCTTTCCACCTCCAATATGGTCTCCCACTTCTCGTTCCCTCCACCTCCGACACATATATCCTCTTGGTCAATCTTTCCTCACTCATTCTCTCCATGTGCCCAAACCATTTCAAAACACCCTCTCCTGCTCTCTCAACCACGCTCTTTTTATTTCCACACATCTCTCTTACCCTTACGTTACTTACTCGATCAAACCACCTCACACCACACATTGTCCTCAAACATCTCATTTCCAGCACATCCATCCTCCTGCACACAACTCGATCCATAGCCCATGCCTCGCAACCATACAACATTGTTGGAACCACTATTCCTTCAAACATACCCATTTTTACTTTCCGAGATAATGTTCTCAACTTGCACACATTCTTCAATGCTCCCAGGATTTTCGCCCCCTCCCCCACCCTATGATCCACTTCCGCTTCCATGGTTCCATCCGCTGCCAGATCCACTCCCAGATATCTAAAACACTTTATTTCCTCTAGTTTTTCTCCATTCAAACTTACTTCCCAATTGACTTGACCCTCAACCCTACTGTGCCTAATAAGCTTGCTCTTATTCACATTTACTCTTAACTTTCTTCTTTCACACACTTTACCAAACTCAGTCACCAGCTTCTGCTGTTTCTCACATGAATCAGCCACCAGCAGTGTATCATCAGCGAACAACAACTAACTCACTTCCCAAGCTCTCTCATCCCCAACAGACTTCATACTTGCCCCTCTTTCCAAAACTCTTGCATTCACCTCCCTAACAACCCCATCCATAAACAAATTAAACAACCATGGAGACATCACACACCCCTGCTGCAAACCTACATTCACTGAGAACCAATCACTTTCCTCTCTTCCTACACGTACACATGCCCTACATCCTCGATAAAAACTTTTCACTGCTTCTAACAACTTGCCTCCCACACCATGAATTCTTAATACCTTCTACAGAGCATCTCTATCAACTCATATATATATATATATATATATATATATATATATATATATATATATATATATATATATATATATATATATATATACACATATGGACTTATCAAACTTTCCAGCAAGACCAAAGTGAGCTCAGAGGCCTCAGTCACATATAAATCAAAATAGTTAGTTTCTTTATTAAGCCCACTAGTGGATAGATATCAAATTCAAATATCATAAACAATGTATAGTAAGTTAACAAGCTTAATGATATCCATGTTGATTTTGATTTCAAACTGGTAACTTTTGATGTTTCATCCTTGATCAAAAAGTTCCAGTTGATGACCTCTTAGGATATTTGGTTGACGTCTAGGATGATCTTTATTTACCTTTTTCAAATTCTGTGTTTACTGAATTGATAAAATTGTGTATTTCAATTCAATGGAGAATATTATGCTCAGAATTTGATATGGGATGGGTAACTCTCTTTCACCAGAATCAAATAACCTTCACAAGGAATTATATGAAACAAAATTACTACGGGATATACATATATATCTATGTATCTGGAGAAGGTATATGATAGGGTGGATAGAGAAGCTTTGTGGAAGGTTTTAAGAGAATATGGTGTGTTAAGTTGCTGGAAGCAATGAAAAGTTTTTACCAAGGATGTAAGGCATGTGTAAGAGTAGGAAGAGAGGAAAGTGACTGGTTCCCAGTGAATGTTGGTTTGCAGCAGGGGTGCGTGATGTCTCCACGGTTGTTTAATTTGTTTATGGATGGGGTGGTTAGGGAGATGAATTGCAAGAGTTTTGGAGAGAGGGGCAAGTATGCAATCTGTTCTGGATGAAAGGGCTTGGGAAGTGAGTCAGTTGTTGTTTGCTGATGATACAGTGTTGGTGGCTGATTCGGGTGAGAAACTGCAGAAGTTGGTGACTGAGTTTGGTAAAGTGTGTGACAGAAGAAAATTGAGAGTAAACGTGAATAAGAGCAAGGTTATTAGGTCCAGTAGGGTTGAGGGACAAGTTAATTGGAAGGTTAGTTGGAATGGAGAAAAACTGGAGGAAGATAAGTGTTTTAGATATCTGGGAGAGGACTTAGCAGTGGATGGTACCATGGAAGCGGAAGTGAGTCACAGGGTGGGGGAGGAAGCGAAGGTTCTGGGAGCAATGAAGAATGTGTGGAAGGCGAGAACGTTATCTTGGAGATCAAAAATGGATATGTTTGAATAGTGGTTTCAACAGTTATATGGTTGTGAGGCATGGGCTATAGATAGGGTTGTGTGGAGGAGGGTGGATGTATTGGAAATTAAATGTTTGAGGGCAATATGTGGTGTGAGGTGGTTTGATGGAGTAAGTAATGAAAGGGTAAGAGAGATGTGTGGTGATAAAAAGAGTGTGGTTGAGAGAGCAGAAAAGGGTACTGAAATGGTTTGGACACATGGAGAGAATCAGTGAGGAAAGATTGACAAAGAAGATATATGTGTCAGAGGTGGAGGGAAAAAGGAGAAGCGGGAGACCAAATTGGAGGTGGAAGGATGGAGAGAAAAAGATTTTGAGCGATTGGGGCCTGAACATATAGGAGGGTGAAAGGCATGCAAGGAATAGTGAATTTGAACGATGTGGTATAACCGGGTTGATGTGCTGTCAATGGATTGAACCAGGGCATGTGAAGTGTCTGGGGTAACCATGAAAAGGTCTATGGGGCCTGGATGTGGAAAGGGAGCTGTGGTTTTAGTAAATTACACATGACAGGTAGAAACCGTGTGTGAACGAATGTAGCCTCTTTTTGTCTTTTCCTGGCGCTGCCTCACTGGGTGGGTGGGCCTATTTCGTGTGTGGCAGAGTGGTGACAGAAATGGATGAAGGCAGCAAGGATGGATATGTTCATGTGTAAGTATGTACATGTCTGGGCACATATATGTATATGTTGAAATGTATATGTATGCATATGTGCATGTGTGGGCATTTCTGTATATACATGTGCATGTGGGTGGGTTGGGCCATTCCTTGTCTGTTTCCTTGTTCTACCTTGCTAATGCGGGAGATGGTGGTTAAGTATAATAAATAAAAAAAAAATAAATTCTAACATACCTTCTTCATAGCAAACACCTTATCCACACATCCTCTACCACTTCTAAAACCACACTGCTCTTCCCTAATCTGATGCTCTGTACATATCTTCACTCTCTCAATCAATACCCTCCCATATAATTTCCCAGGAATACTCAAGAACCTTGTGCCTCTGTAGTTTGAATACTCACCTTTATTGCCTTTGCCTTTGTACAGTGACATGCACTCCGCCAATCCTCAGGCACTTTACCTTGATCCAAACATACACTGAATATCCTTACCAACCAATCAACAACAGTCACCCCTTTTTTTAATAAATTCCACTGCAACACCATCCAAACGCTGCCTTGCCAGATTTCATGTTCTGCAAAGCTTTCACTACCTCTTCTGTCTTTACCAAACCATTCTCCCTGATCCTCTCACTTCTTAAACCACCCTGACCAAAACACCCTAAATCTGCCACTCTTACCATCAAAGATATTCAACAAACTTTCAAAATATATTATGTATACTTTCAGTCGGACATTACCAACATCCAACACTCCTGACCTCTTAGTGGTACTCCTCTGTTCTCTTGCATCAACAACTTTTGTCTCCTATTCTCCCTCTTCACTTGGTCTATCAAGGCTGACCAGTAACCCAACTGAATTCCACCATTTCTTTGCCTGCCTAAGAACTTCCAGGTTAGATGATGCCAAATGAAACATAACTGAACTGGTCGTCCTCTTGTGTCTTGCTTAAAACCACCAATTCTGCTTTCCTTCATCACAGAAATTGCATTAAGCCATTACACAGCTTTCAAGTAATCCTTTCCTGAGTATTCCTTCTTTCTTTCTCCTTTCTTTTCAGCTGGTGTATTATCTTCTTCCAAGCCAAAAATAATTAGTGATTTACATCTATCAACCTCCTGCTTTACTAATACTCCTTAATTTTGGTTTCACCCACATCTCAGTAAGATCCTTCAGTGTTGAATTGTAAACTCTGTTTCTGACTTGCAATAACATCTGCATTTTAGCTAACAAGCACTGATCTAGTATGCTCTGGACTTTTCTAAACCTCTCATCTGCTAAGCCATAAACTTCCTTGATTGTTTAATCTACAATGGTGGTCTCAGTTCCAGGACATCAACCCTTACACTTCACATGTCATTCAGCCCCTAAAGTTACCACCACCTCCTCATTTTCAGTAAATTCTATGTGAATTATAGGCATTTCCTCTAGCTGACAGCCTGCAAGACATCTTGAAAAGACAAATCTAACCTTTTTTCCTTTCCTATAAATTCACTTACTTTCCTCATCTTATTCACCTTCTGAATAACCTTAACTAATTTGGATAAATTCCTAAGATCCCAAAGTTCCTCTCCGAACTCGTGACTCCTTTCAAGATCATTCATTTGATTCCCTGTGTCTTTAACTCTTTCTCTAAT
The DNA here is from genome assembly GCF_036320965.1 of Panulirus ornatus. Taxonomy (NCBI): domain Eukaryota; kingdom Metazoa; phylum Arthropoda; class Malacostraca; order Decapoda; family Palinuridae; genus Panulirus; species Panulirus ornatus. The sequence goes on along the minus strand of NC_092225.1, from coordinate 82,041,604 downwards.
TAACTTCTGACACTTGTTTTTTATCAACATCAAATATTATCTCCAAACATTTATTCTCTGGTGATTCATCATTTGTTTCTTGTTTTCTTATTGATCGAGTCATAAGTATCTATACTTACTTAATTCTTTCCTGTTTAAATCCACTCCTGACTCAAATGAAATTGAATATTAAAAAACTATCTCCTTGACTGTGTGAGCTGAATAATAGGTTACCTTATACTGGCTCAGCTGGTCTGGCATTCTTTGATTCATCTACTGGCTTGCCAACACTTTTACCACTCCATTCTTCCCTACATCATACCTCCATTTCTTCCTGATCCTCATCCCTACAAAACCTAAAAAATGGTCAGAGTCTCCAAAGAATCCTCTGATAACTTTAGCTAGCACCCACATAGTTTTTCTCAATCTTTCATCCACTGCCACATAGTCAATCAAACACTTCTGTTGTTCTTTTCCATCACTTCTCATCCATGTATATTTGTGGATCATCTTGTGCTGAAATAAGGCATTAATAAACCCTTTTCAGGACAGGCATACAAAAGATAACTTTCATTCTCATTTACTCCAGGCAATCCCCATTTACCAAGTATCCCACCAATTTCATCACCTACCTTCATATTCACATTCTTTCCCCTCTCAAAATCATTTATATAATTTTGCAACTCTCACCTAAAATACTTGATTTCATCCTTACCTCTCAGTCTTACAATCAAAGGTGTATATACACATACCCTCCGTACTTCACAATTCTAATATTTCCTTTCACCCATACTATACTAGATCCGTTCCATCCATGCTCTGTAACACTCTACCATACCCTCAGTGATAGCACAATTGCTCATCCTTCTTTCCCTCTTCCCAGATCAATTTCATTCATTCCCATCCATACTACTACTTCCATGCCTTCCCACAACTTGCATTCATCATTTCCATTTTCACTCCATACACCCAACCTAAGGATATGGGTTCCCCAATCCATCCCCATCATATCCAAACCTTAAGTTTAAAATTTCTTGACAAGCTCCCTCATTTTGCTCTCACCAGTCATTTCATTTACATTCAGAGCCACAACCCAATTGCTTGTCCCTTCTACTCCCCTTGCTTTTTGTGCCTCACCCATGACATGTCACTGGAAGAGGGCAACTCGAGCAAAGAATTTCCCAGAGGCAGCAGGGCTCTCAAACTGTCGAAAAAACTAAAACCCTAGCACACCTTAAGTGTTTGTATGTTCTCAAAAATCTACTACAGTTGCCCTGATGGAGTTTAGCAATGCCTCCCCCTTCTGTTGCACCCCTAAGGGAGTAATAATGAGGTCACCACAAGAAGGTGGGGCGAGACTTGGGTACTCCAGAAAACTAGAGCCAAGGACAAAATTCAAAACTTTTCTCAACTTTCGAGCCTGTACCACATTAACAGCAACTTCTAACCTCATTGTTTATGATACTGCCACTCCAATCCTCCATCCTTTTCACTTCCTACATGACCTTTGCATCATCTGTAAACACATTTAGATACGAGTCCTTACCCTCTGGAAAGTCATTCACATGTATCAAAAAGAGTAATGGTCCCAGAACACAACCCTACTGCACTCCACTGGAAACATCTAACATCTACCTATGTTGAGAAAGATCCTCCGAGATGTGTCCTTAGTTCCCTCCCACTAAAGTAATGGATCCATTTGTGTCTGGTGACCCAGCTTCATTATCAGCCTCCCATGTGTTACAGCATCAAATGATTTCTGGAAGTCCAGATACAAACAATCCACCCAGCCTTCTCTTTTGCCTAAAACAAATCTCATTCCCACATAGAAATCTAAATGGTTCATTACGCATGATCCCTCCTTGAAATTATGTCGCTTAGGTAATTCTAATTCCTTCTCTGCAGAAAGTCACTGATGTGTTTTCTAACCATCTCTTCCAGGATCTTACTGACCACATTCATTACGGAAAATAGTATGAAATTCAATGCTTCTTCCCAGTCTTCTTTCTTAGAGACAGGTATGACATTTGCCCTTTTCCACTGCCTTAAAACCTTGCCTTTCTCCAGTGATGTCCTGAACAGTATTACAAGTGGTTTAACAAGTGTCTCTGTGATTATCTTTATCACATATGGTGAAATCTCATCAGGACCATGAGCCTTATTTGGGTAAAGACCCATTAGTATTTTGTTAATGTCTCTTCTCAAGACCCTTTTGAGCCTGTCAATCCAGTTCCTCACATATCTTACATCACCCTGTATGATTCTTGCCTCTGAATTCCTTATCCTGATTACCTGCACTTTAACAAACAATTCAATCTTAACAGATAAACATTAGACTGTATTTTCTCTTGCCACATCCGCAACATTTACAAATGTTTTTGTTCCTCCTTTCTTATCCTGTTACACTTGTTCCTTACTGTCTCATACCCTAAAAATGCTAGCTGGTTGGATTGTTGTCTGTGTCTTTGTCACACCACATCTCAAAGCATCTTTTATTGAACTACTCCTCCATCCCTTCTTACTTAATTCTCCCTCTATATTCAAGGCTAGAAGTACCAGGGTTCTTACTCTATTGTAAAATTTGTAACAACTTTCACCACAAAGAACTGTTTTCTGGTTACTGAACCCCATTTCCTAATTCAACAGAGAAATTGTCGAGTTCTGAAGTTTCTATGACTGCATCTACTCCTTAAGTCTTGTTTCATCTCTACTCTTTTAACCTAAACATTTACCAGTATTCTAAATCGAGTACTATATGATCACATTTTCCAACTCGTGTATATGTGATATTCTCTATATCCATTCTACTGTGTGCGAAGATAAGATCTAGTAATGATGAAGAATCAATTCTTCTCATCCTGGTGTTCAGTGGCATCCTGCTTAAGGTATACTTACTAAGAAACTCTGTCTCTAAAACTTGCTATCATGAGAATCCATAGTTCCTCATTCTATCAAGGAGAATCCACAGTATCCTATTCTATTTCTTTATAACTGAATTCCCAATTATCAATACTTTATGTCAGAAATGGAAGGGAAAAAGGGGAAAAGGGGGACCAAATGATTAAAAAATAAATATTTTCAATACAAAAGGTGAAAGGCATGCATAAGGTCAAGTAATATGGAGCAATGTAGGTAGTATGAAGAGGTCAGCATGCTGTCAATGGACTGAACCAAGGTCTGTGGAGAGGGGGGTCTGTAGTTCAAATGGAATATGCATGCCAGATAAAGTATGTAAGTGAATGAATAAGGCCTTTGTCTTTTCTTGCACTACCTAACAAATGCAGAAAATTGCAAAAGAAAAAAATAATGCTCTTTTTTATATCTACTTCCTCAGTAATTTTATTTCATTTATCCACCACTCTAATACATCTTTTTTTAATATTTCTTGCTCAGCATGTTATGCCCTCTGATATAACCCTACATCTCGATACACCACATTCACTATCTACATCATCAATACGTTTTAATAGCTTCAAAGGTTATAATTAGATCAACCCTCACTCTTTTCACTTCCCGGGTGGGCAAATATAAAGCCTCTAAGCCCACCCTTGTACCTCAGCTATATATATATGTTGCACTCCTTTGGACCTTTCCTAATAGCTCTTTGTGCTTCTTTGGGTGTAATGACCAAACTTATAAAGTATATTCTTGTTACAGCCTTATGCAGGATATGAACAGCTTGCTTATTATTTCCTTAGCCATATACTTGACAGCTATTCTGATATTTGCCAGAAGACATTTTGCCTCCTTTATTCTTTTGATGTGGTACTCTGGAAATAGACTAGGAGTAACATTGACTCCCAAGTTCTCTCACACACAATCCTGAAACTTATTTCCTGCTATATAATAATCATATTACAGCTTTTCACTTTGTCCCATTCTTGTTACACTTGTTAGGTTGAATTTCAACAACCAACCAACCATGTATCAGACCAACTTAGGAGTCCATTTAGGTCGCCTTTTAAGTTGATGGAATCCACATTGCTTTCAATTCCCTCATAACCTTGAATAGTCTGCAAACATATTCAGGAAAGTCATCTACACAGATCAAGTGGGGTAATGGTCCCATAACAGAAACCTATGGCACTCTGCGGGTCACCTTAACTCATATAGAGAATGCTCCTGTAACATGTCCTTTGTTTTATCTATTGAAGATGTTTCCCCCTTATTCCTGTTAACTGATCCAGCTTTTCATGCTATACAGTGTCAAATGATTTCTGGCAGTACAAATAAACAGTCAACCCAGCCTTCCTTTTTGTCTGAAACAGAGCTCACTCTTGCACTGAAATCTAATAAGTTTGTTACACATTACCTCCTTTCCCTGAAATCATTGATGTTTTTCACTCAGGTAATGTCCTTCTCTGTAGAAAGTAATCTCTTTGCTTTCCATTTATTTTTTCCAGAACCTTACTAGTTATACTCATTAGTGAAACATGTCTGTAGTTCAGTGCCTATTCGCAGTCTCCTTTCTTAAAGACAGGTAAGATGTTTGCCCTTATCCATACCCTTGGTACTCTGCATCTTTCCAGTGACATTTTGAACATTTCAGCGCAGTGAAATTTCATTAGGACCATGAATTAAGTGGGTACATACCTTTTATTATTCTCTGATGTCTTTTCTACATATCTCAAGTGTTTTCTAAACCTCCTCTCTGTTCCGTCTCACTGGTGTTGGGGCTCTAGTGTCTTCCACTGTGAAAACACTTTTGAACTTGTTATTAAGTTCCTCGTATCATACTCAACAACTCTTCCCTCTCAATCCCTTAGGATAATTAACTGCTCTTTAACTGCCAAATAATTTATGGAAGAACTGGATTTTCTCCTGCCTTATCCAAATTAATCTTTTCATGGTTTCTGCACTGCTCCTTTCTTTCTTTTTTATACTATTTGCTATTTCCCACACTAGCGAGGTAGCATTAAGAACTGAGGACTGAGCCTTTGAGGGAATATCCTCACTTGGCCCACATCTCTGTTACTTCTATTGGAAAATAAAAAATGAGAGGGGGGGGGGGGGGGTGATTTCCAGCTCCCCGCTCCCTCATTTTAGTCACTTTCTACAACACGCAGGGAATATGTGGGAAGTATTCTTTCTTCCCTATCCCAAGGATCCTGGTATATTCATTCCATGCTACGTTAGACTTTGCAAATGCTGGCTCTCTCGAACACCTTCAATATCTTCACCCCTGCATATCTCGAAGCCCATTTGCTTTTTGAAACTTTTCATTAAACCATTCACTCTGAATTTTGGGTTAGAGGTTCCCATGTTCTGCCTGCCATAAAAATTTTTAGACTCTGAATAAGAACATGATAAAAATACTGATGTTCACTTCAGATGCTGCTTTTCTCATGCTCAGTTAAACAATGGTGTTCACACACACCTCAAGTAGCATATTCTACCATCAACTGAGTAACACTGTGTGGCAAGGAGATTGTCAGTGCTTGGAGCAAAGTACCTATAATAAGGGAAACAGAGACACTTATGAAGACCATTTATGCTGTCTTCTACAAATTCCCAGTCTGAAGAGAACAATTTAAAGAAATGGCAGTCACAGAAAAATATTTATTGTCTATATGATATGGCTATCTATAAGTTTTTAAGTGCTTTCAATTACAGTTACAAGGCCCTCCTAAGACAGTCTGATCATGAAATCTATTAAAATTAAGGAAAATTATGGTCTAACTGCAAATTCCGCCCATAGAAGCTTTTTGTCAATGATTACGATATACTATTAAGTGCATGAAACATTTTATATGGCTTTGTAGAACTGACCAAATGCTTTCAAAGCAGCTCTAACAACATTTCAAACTGTTCAGTTAGCAAGGGCTAAGATCTCCAAGATGTGAGGACAGTATTTTGGAAAAACAATCTCATGGAGCAATTAGAGCAAAAGTCAGTAATGAATTATTCAGTCAGTAATGAAGTCAGTAATGAATTATTCTAAGTTTCATATTCCTACTGTGTGTTCAACTGAATAAAAGGTTTCTGAAAAAGGAGTGAAATGAATGAATACCTTAAAACTTTGCCTTCCTTCATCATAGCAAATCATTTATGAATTTGGCCCTGAAAACATTTGCAAACTAGAGGACAACTACAGAAAAAATCTGCAGTAAACAACTACGAGAATGATGTTCATTGTCAGCTAGTATAATTCATACAAATGTAAAATGGCAACAAGAGCAACAGATGAAGAATTCAGCAACAAAACAATCCACATTCCATAAAGCATTCCACTCAACTCATACGCTTACTCCAGATCCCTAAAACCTGCATACAACTTCTTACCTTTCGCTAAATACTTTTCCAAGGGCATCTTCCAACAAAAAGCTGATCCACACATCCTCTACCAGTCCTAAAACCCCTTTACTCTTCACTTATTCTGCATTCAGTAATTTCCATCACTCTATCAATAAATATTCTACAATACACATTTCCTGGTATAATTAACAGACTGATTCCCCTATAATTGCTAAATACATCCTTAGCACCTTTTACTTTGAATAACAGCTTTCACCCAATCCTCATGCACAACTTTCTGGTTCTAATTTAAATTACATATAAGATGCATCCACTCTATCACAAATCCTCCTCCATACTTCAGCACTTCTGCCGTAATCCCATCATTTCAGGTGCCTTTCCTACCCTGAGCCTCATTATTGCCCTTCTTACCTTCCTCCTTTCTAATGATCCAACTGAATATTTCTACCTAATGTTCCAGGAGGTGAGAGAAAGGTGCAAGAGGTGAAAAAGAGGGCAAATGAGAGTTGGGGTGATAAAGTATCATTAAATTTTTGGGAGAATAAAAAGATGTTTTGGAAGGAGATAAATAAAGTGCGTAAGAGAACAAATGGGAACATCGGTGAAGGGGGCTAATGGGGAAGTAATAACAGGTAGTGGTAAAGTGAGAAGGAGATGGAGTGAATACTTTAAAGGTTTGTTGAATGTGTTTGATGGTAGAGTGGCAGATATAGGGTGTTTTGGTTGAGGTGGTGTGCGAAGTGACAGGGTCAGGGAGAATGGTTTGGTAAACAGAGAAGAGATAGTAAAAGTTTTGCAGAAGATGAAAGCTGGCAAGGCAGCAGGTTTGGATGGTACTGCAGTGGAATTTATTAAAGAAGGGGGGTGACTGCATTGTTGACTGGTTGGTAAGGATATTCAACGTATGTATGGTTGATGGTGAAGTGCCTGAGGATTGGCGGAATGCATGCATACTGCCATTGTACAAAGGCAAATGGGATAAAGTTGAGTGTTCAAATTACAGAAGTATAAGCTTGTTGAGTACTCCTGGGAAATTATATGGGAGGGAATTGATTGAGAGGGTAAAGGCATGTACAGAGCATCAGATTGGGGAAGAACAATGTGGTTTCATTACTGGTAGAGGATGTGTGGATCATGCGTTTGCTTTGAAGAATATATGTGAGAAATACTTAGAAAAACAAATGGATTTGTATGTGGCATTTATGGATCTGGAGAAGGCATATGATAAGAGTTGATACAGATGCTTTGTGGAAGGTATTAATGCATTCATTTATTTTATTTTTTATTTTGCTTTGTCGCTGTCTCCCGTGTTTGCGCGGTAGCGCAAGGAAACAGACGAAAGAAATGGCCCAACCTACCCCCATACACAATGTATATACATAGACGTCCACACACGCAAATATACATTACCTATACATCTCAATGTACACATATATATACACACACAGACACATACATATATACCCATGCACACAATTCACACTATCTGCCTTTATTCATTCCCATCGCCACCTCGCCACACATGGAATACCATCCCCCTCCCCCCTCATGTGTGCGAGGTAGCACTAGGAAAAGACAACAAAGGCCCCATTCGTTCACACTCAGTCTCTAGCTGTCATGCAATAATGCCCGAAACCACAGCTCCCTTTCCATATGCAGGCCCCACACAGCTTTCCATGGTTTACCCCAGACGCTTCACATGCCCTGATTCAATCCACTGACAGCACGTCAACCCCGGTATACCACATCGGTCCAATTCACTCTATTCCTTGCCCTCCTTTCACCCTCATGCATGTTCAGGCCCCGATCACACAAAATCTTTTTCACTCCATCTTTCCACCTCCAATTTGGTCTCCCACTTCTCCTCGTTCCCTCCACCTCCGACACATATATCCTCTTGGTCAATCATTCCTCACTCATTCTCTCCATGTGCCCAAACCATTTCAAAACACCCTCTTCTGCTCTCTCAAACACACTCTTTTTATTTCCACACATCTCTCTTACCCTTACATGACTTACTCGATCAAACCATCTCACACCACACATTGTCCTCAAACATCTCATTTCCAGCACATCCACCCTCCTGCGCAAAACTCTATCCATAGCCCACGCCTCGCAACCATACAACATTGTTGGAACCACTATTCCTTCAAACATACCCATTTTAGCTTTCTGAGATAATGTTCTCGACTTCCACACATTCTTCAAGGCTCCCAGGATTTTCGCCCCCTCCCCCACCCTATGATTCACTTCCGCTTCCATGGTTCCATCCGCTGCCAGATCCACTCCCAGATATCTAAAACACTTCACTTCCTCCAGTTTTTCTCCATTCAAACTTACCTCCCAAATGACTTGACCCTCAACCCTACTGTACCTAATAACCTTGCTCTTATTCACATTTACTCTTAACTTTCTTCTTTCACACACTTTACCAAACTCAGTCACCAGCTTCTGCAGTTTCTCACATGAATCAGCCACTAGCGCTGTATCATCAGCGAACAACAACTGACTCACTTCCCAAGCTCTCTCATCCACAACAGACTTCATACTTGCCCCTCTTTCCAAAACTCTTGCATTCACCTCCCTAACAACCCCATCCATAAACAAATTAAACAACCATGGAGACATCACACACCCCTGCCGCAAACCTACATTCACTGAGAACCAATCACTTTCCTCTCTTCCTACACATACACATGCCTTACATCCTCGATAAAAACTTTTCACTGCTTCTAACAACTTGCCTCCCACACCATATATTCTTAATACCTTCCACAGAGCATCTCTATCAACTCTATCATATGCCTTCTCCATATCCATAAATGCTACATACAAATCCATTTGCTTTTCTAAGTATTTCTCACATACATTCTTCAAAGCAAACACCTGATCCACACATCCTCTACCACTTATGAAACCACACTGCTCTTCCCCAATCTGATGCTCTGTACATGCCTTCACCCTCTCAATCAATACCCTCCCATATAATTTACCAGGAATACTCAACAAACTTATACCTCTGTAATTTGAGCACTCACTCTTATCCCCTTTGCCTTTGTACACTGGCACTATGCACGCATTCCGCCAATCCTCAGGCACCTCACCATGAGTCACACATACATTAAATAACCTTACCAACCAGTCAACAATACAGTCACCCCCTTTTATAATAAATTCCACCGCAATACCATCCAAACCTGCTGCCTTGCCGGCTTTCATCTTCCGCAAAGCTTTTACTACCTCTTCTGTGTTTACCAAATCATTTTCCCTAACCCTCTCACTTTGCACACCACCTCGACCAAATTAATGCAAACCGATTAATGCATTCATCATTTCAATTTTTAATCCATACACCATCAATGGATATAGGTTTTCCTAATTCTCTGCACATCCAATTCAAAACTTTCAAATTTCTCCATAAGTTCCCTCCTTTTATACTTACCAGTCATCCTATTAACAATCAGGGCAATCATTCTCAATAGCTCATCCCTTTTACTCCCCAGGTATAACAGTTGGACTCCAGTGCCACTTTTTAGCCTTTAGTGCCTCACCCTTGTCAGGCCACTGGGAGAGGGCAACTCCAGCACAGAATATAAACAATATGAAATATATACAGGAAACATATACAGACTATAAACAACTAGAGGGGACGGGAGCGGGGGGCCGGAAATCCTCCCCTCCTTGTATTAACTTTCTAAAATGGGAAACAGAAGAAGGAGTCACGCGGGGAGTGATCATCCTCCTCGAAGGCTCAGAGTGGGGTGCCTAAATGTGTGTGGATGTAACCAAGATGTGAAAAAAGGAGAGATAGGTAGTATGTTTGAGGAAAGGAACCTGGATGTTTTGGCTCTGAGTGAAACGAAGCTCAAGGGTAAAGGGGAAGAGTGGTTTGGAAATGTCTGGGGAGTGAAGTCAGGGGTTAGTGAGAGGACAAGAGCAAGGGAAGGAGTAGCAATACTCCTGAAACAGGAGTTGTGGGAGTATGTGATAGAATGTAAGAAAGTAAATTCTCGATTAATATGGGTAAAATTGAAAGTTGATGGAGAGAGGTGGGTGATTATTGGTGCATATGCACCTGGGCATGAGAAGAAAGATCATGAGAGGCAAGTGTTTTGGGAGCAGCTAAATGAGTGTGTTAGCGGTTTTGATGCACGAGACCGGGTTATAGTGATGGGTGATTTGAATGCAAAGGTGAGTAATGTGGCAGTTGAGGGAATAATTGGTATGCATGGGGTGTTCAGTGTTGTAAATGGAAATGGTGAAGAGCTTGTAGATTTATGTGCTGAAAAAGGACTGATGATTGGGAATACCTGGTTTAAAAAGCGAGATATACATAAGTATACTTATGTAAGTAGGAGAGATGGCCAGAGAGCATTATTGGATTACGTGTTAATTGACAGGCGTGCGAAAGAGAGACTTTTGGATGTTAATGTGCTGAGAGGTGCAACTGGAGGGATGTCTGATCATTATCTTGTGGAGGCTAAGGTGAAGATTAGTATGGGTTTTCAGAAAAGAGGAGTGAATGTTGGGGTGAAGAAGGTGGTGAGAGTAAGTGAGCTTGGGAAGGAGACCTGTGTGGGGAAGTACCAGGAGAGACTGTGTACAGAATGGAAAAAGGTGAGAACAATGGAAGTAAGGGGAGTCGGGGAGGAATGGGATGTATTTAGGGAATCAGTGATGGATTGCGCAAAAGATGCTTGTGGCATGAGAAGAGTGGGAGGTGGGCTGTTTAGAAAGGGTAGTGTGTGGTGGGATGAAGAAGTAAGAGTATTAGTGAAAGAGAAGAGAGAGGCATTTGGACGATTTTTGCAGGGAAAAAATGCAATTGAGTGGGAGAAGTATAAAAGAAAGAGACAGGAGGTCAAGAGAAAGGTGCAAGAGGTGAAAAAAAGGGCAAATGAGAGTTGGGGTGAGAGACTATCAGTAAATTTTAGGGAGAATAAAAAGATGTTCTGGAAGGAGGTAAATAGGGTGCGTAAGACAAGGGAGCAAATGGGAACTTCAGTGAAGGGCGTAAATGGGGAGGTGATAACAAGTAGCGGTGATGTGAGAAGGAGATGGAATGAGTATTTTGAAGGTTTGTTGAATGTGTCTGATGACAGAGTGGCAGATATAGGGTGTTTTGGTCGAGGTGGTGTGCAAAGTGAGAGGGTTAGGGAAAATGATTTGGTAAACAGAGAAGAGGTAGTAAAAGCTTTCGGAAGATGAAAGCCGGCAAGGCAGCAGGTTTGGATGGTATTGCAGTGGAATTTATTAAGAAAGGGGGTGACTGTATTGTTGACTGGTTGGTAAGGTTATTTAATGTATGTATGACTCATGGTGAGGTGCCTGAGGATTGGCGGAATGCGTGCATAGTGCCATTGTACAAAGGCAAAGGGGATAAGAGTGAGTGCTCAAATTACAGAGGTATAAGTTTGTTGAGTATTCCTGGTAAATTATATGGGAGGGTATTGATTGAGAGGGTGAAGGCATGTACAGAGCATCAGATTGGGGAAGAGCAGTGCGGTTTCAGAAGTGGTAGAGGATGTGTGGATCAGGTGTTTGCTTTGAAGAATGTATGTGAGAAATACTTAGAAAAGCAAAGGGATTTGTATGTAGCATTTATGGATCTGGAGAAGGCATATGATAGAGTTGATAGAGATGCTCTGTGGAAGGTATTAAGAATATATGGTGTGGGAGGCAAGTTGTTAGAAGCAGTGAAAAGTTTTTATCGAGGATGTAAGGCATGTGTACGTGTAGGAAGAGAGGAAAGTGATTGGTTCTCAGTGAATGTAGGTTTGCGGCAGGGGTGTGTGATGTCTCCATGGTTGTTTAATTTGTTTATGGATGGGGTTGTAAAGGAGGTAAATGCAAGAGTCCTGGAAAGAGGGGCAAGTATGAAGTCTGTTGGGGATGAGAGAGCTTGGGAAGTGAGTCAATTGTTGTTCGCTGATGATACAGCGCTGGTGGCTGATTCATGTGAGAAACTGCAGAAGCTGGTGACTGAGTTTGGTAAAGTGTGTGGAAGAAGAAAGTTGAGAGTAAATGTGAATAAGAGCAAGGTTATTAGGTACAGTAGGGGTGAGGGTCAAGTCAATTGGGAGGTGAGTTTGAATGGAGAAAAACTGGAGGAAGTGAAGTGTTTTAGATATCTGGGAGTGGATCTGTCAGCGGATGGAACCATGGAAGCGGAAGTGGATCATAGGGTGGGGGAGGGGGCGAAAATTTTGGGAGCCTTGAAAAATGTGTGGAAGTCGAGAACATTATCTCGGAAAGCAAAAATGGGTATGTTTGAGGGAATAGTGGTTCCAACAATGCTGTATGGTTGCGAGGCGTGGGCTATGGATAGAGATGTGCGCAGGAGGATGGATGTGCTGGAAATGAGATGTTTGAGGACAATGTGTGGTGTGAGGTGGTTTGAGCGAGTAAGTAACGTAAGGGTAAGAGAGATGTGTGGAAATAAAAAGAGCGTGGTTGAGAGAGCAGAAGAGGGTGTTTTGAAATGGTTTGGGCACATGGAGAGAATGAGTGAGGAGAGATTGACCAAGAGGATATATGTGTCGGAGGTGGAGGGAACGAGGAGAAGAGGGAGACCAAATTGGAGGTGGAAAGATGGAGTGAAAAAGATTTTGTGTGATCGGGGCCTGAACATGCAGGAGGGTGAAAGGAGGGCAAGAAATAGAGTGAATTGGAGTCATGTGGTATACAGGGGTTGACGTGCTGTCAGTGGATTGAAGCAAGGCATGTGAAGCGTCTGGGGTAAACCATGGAAAGCTGTGTAGGTATGTATATTTGCGTGTGTGGACGTGTGTATGTACATGTGTATGGGGGGGGGGGGGGGGGTTGGGCCATTTCTTTCGTCTGTTTCCTTGCGCTACCTCGCAAACGCGGGAGACAGCGACAAAGTATAAAAAAAAAAAAAAAAAAAAAAAAAAAAAAAAAAAACAACATATAGACTATAATGTAAAAAATATAAATTTTAAACAATAATTTTACAAACACTGACACTAACTATTAACTGTCCTCTCTGTCTTTATACAGTGGCATTGTACATAAAATCAGCCAATCCTCAGGAAGCTCACCATGGTTCATACAAACAATGAAAATCCTAAGTAACCAAACAACAACTCAGCCATCCCCTTTCTTAGAAAATTCAACTGAAACACTATTCACTCCAGCTGTCTTCATCAAATCTGTTTCTCTGACTCTCACTCCCCATGCCTTCCTGACACAAACGCCCTGAATCTGCTGCCCTATCATCAAACACTCAATAATCCTTCAAAGTACTCAGTCCATCTCCTCACCTAATCACTATATCCTACCACTTCCCCGTTTTTCCTTTCATTGATATTCTTTTACCTTCTCTTGTTTTTCTCTCTGTTCACCTCCTTCCAAAACATCTTATTCTTGCTGAAATTTACAGATAATCACTCACCCCAAACCTCATTTGCCCTCTTTTTCAACCCCTGAACCTTCTTGATCTCCTGCCACTTTCCCTTGTACATCTCCCAAACATTTGCACTCTTTTCCTGTAAGTAACGCCCATACACTTCTCTTTTCTCTTTTACTAGCAACCTTACTCTGTCATCTCACCTCAATACCCATTCTCATCTGGTCACCTTCCACCTTTCGCATGCCATACACTTCTCTCACATATGCAAGCACCATTTCCCTAGATATTTCCCATTCCTCACCCACTCCCCTTGCTTCGTTTATTCTCATCTTTTGCCATTCAACACCCAATCTCTCCTGGTATTTCTTCACACGTCTTTTACCCAAGCTCACTTATTTTCATCACTCTCTTCCCACTCATATCATTTCCTCTTTTCCAAAAAATATTCAGATTTTACATATTGCCTCCACCAGGTAATGATCAGATAATCGACCAGCTGCTCCTCTTAAAACATTCACATCCAAGAGTCTCTTTGCATGCATATCAATAATGCCCTCTTACCATCTTCCCTACTCAACCACATCCACTTATAAATGTCCCTCACTTTAAACCACATATTTCCAATCACCAGTCATTTTTCAGCAGAACTCCACAGGCTGTTTATCATTCCTGTTCACCTCACTGAATACCCCTATGTCCCCCAATTATACCCTCAACTGCCACATTACTCACTCTTGCATTTCAGTCACCCATCATTAACACTCAGTATCTTGCATCAAAACTCCTGACACTTACTCGACAGTACCTGAAACATTTGCCTTTCATGCACAAGAACTAATAATCACCCATCTCTCACAACCCACTTTCATTTTTACCCACAAAAAATAAAATAATACCCTTTACATAGATTTTGTCCTCACACCAGCCCTTAAATTTACCCCTTAAGACATTCCTAAACCATACATCTTTACCTTTGAGCTTTGTTTCACTCAGATCTAGAACTTCCATGTCCCTTTCCTCAAACATACTGCCTATCTATACTTTCTTCTTATCATGATTACATCCACCCATATTTAGACAACCAGGCTCAGCACTTCCATATTCTTCAGCCCTTCCATGTTCCTTTCCTCAAACATACTGCCTATCTTTCCTCTTCTTATCATGATTACATCCACCTATATTTACACAACCAGCCTCACCCTCTGAGGAGGAGCACTTCTCACTTAGCTGCTCCTTCTGTAAAAAAAAAAAAAAAAAAGGTAATTTTCTCCTCTCCCTATTCCAGGGGTAATACTTTCTTTTTTTCATCCTTGATGGTCATTTTCTACATTAACAATGCAGTGCCAGAAACAGATGAAGAAACATCACATTAACTCATTCATTCTGAACCTGTCTTGTGGAATGCACTGAAATTACAGCTCCCTATCCCCAACCAGGCCCCACAGACCTTTCCACAGTTCATCCTGGCCAATTCATGTGCCCCGGTCCAGTCCATTCACAGAATGGTGACCTAAATAAACATTACATGTATACAGGTACACCACCAATTTCCTGGCAACTAATGGCTTGGTACCTGCTTTAGTCTGGGCAAAATTACGTGAACGAACTTGAAATTACCGCAACCACCAGACTAGTTTATTAGGCGGCCACAGATGGCGTTGTGTGTAAGGCGCGCTTATGTACATTCTTTACACTGCACTATGTGGTGGTGATACTGCAATTCTGTGAGATTCTTAGCTTATTTTCCTCAAATTCAACCCTAGCTATGGCTTCTAAGACGTATGAGAATGTTAGTAGTGGTGTCAGACAGAAACACCAGTCCACATCAATCCAAGATAAAGTAGAACTGTTGAAAAAAATGGACCGTGGTGTTTCGGGGCATAAGCTGTGTGACATCTATAGTATTGTTTCATCAACTGTTTATGATATAAAGGAGCAAAGGGAGAAAAAATTGAAATTTTTATGCAGACAGCGATTCCAAGAAGCATATGATGATTAGAAAAACTATGGAAGATGGTAAGAGTACTGAGTACGACCAAGTGATGATGGAATGGTTTTGACAGTGTCAGGGGATGAGGTGGACCTGTCAGGTAGCATGATAATAGACCAAGCTAAGTTGTTCCATTAAGATCTTAACATAAATTACCACATGAGCGTAACTACGGCGAAGTATGGATTCAATGATACAAGAAGCATCAGGGAATTTCCATGAATAAAGTGTGTGGAGAAAAGCGGTCTGCAAACCACAGAGGAGCTACTGAGTATGTGGATGAATTTGCAAAACTCGTAGCTGATGAGCACCTCAGTCCTGAGCAGGTGTATAATGTATTTCATTTATCTATTCAATTTACATTCAATATTTCTTTAATTCAAATTGCTAGCAGTCCATGCTATACTTGAGACACATGGGAGATGTATTATTAGTGGGTTAGAGGTGTGTTGATGAATTATTATTACATGACCACGGTTGGTCCGGCAAAATGGTTAATTTGGCAAGGATTTGGAAATGAGTGCCAGAAAATCGGTAGTGTACCTGTATACATTACATATATATGTTTGTTTTGCTTTGTCGCTGTCTCCCACGTTTGTGAGGTAGCGCAAGGAAACAGAGGAAAGAAATGGCCCAACCCACACACATGTATATACATACACGTCCACACACGCAAATATACATACCTATACATCTCAATGTACAAATATATATACACACACAGACACATACATATATACACATGCACACAATTCACACTGTCTGCCTTTATTCATTCCCACTGCCACCTCGCCACACATGGAATAACATCCCCCTCCCCCCTCATGTGTGCGAAGTAGCGCTAGGAAAAGACAACAAAGGCACCATTCATTCACACTCAGTCTGTAGCTGTCATGCAATAATGCCCGAAACCACAGCTCCCTTTCCACATCCAGGCCCCACACAACTTTCCATGGTTTACCCCAGACGCTTCACATGCCCTGATTCACTCCATTGGCAGCACGTCAACCCCGGTATACCACATCGATCCAATTCACTCTCCCTCCTGAAAGTTCAGGCCCCGATCACACAAAATCTTTTTCACTCCATCTTTCCACCTCCAATTTGGTCTCCCACTTCTCCTCGTTTCCTCCACCTCTGACACATATACCCTCTTGGTCAATCTTTCCTCACTCATTCTCTCTGTGCCCAAACCATTTCAAAACACCCTCTTCTGCTCTCTCAACCACGCTCTTTTTATTTCCACACATCTCTCTTACCCTTACATTACATACTCAATCAAACCACCTCACACCACATATTGTCCTCAAACATCTCATTCCCCAGGGATAATATATACATATATATATACATATATATATGTGCATATATATATATACATATATATGGGGATAGGGGAGAAAGAATATTTCCCACATATTCCCTGCGTTTCGTAGAAGGTGACTAAAAGGGAAGGGAGCGGGGGGGCTGGAAATCCTCCCCTCTCCTTTTTAATTTTCCAAAGGAACAGAGAAGGGGGCCAAGTGAGGATATTCCCTCAAAGGCTCAGCCCTCTCTTCTTAACGCTACTTCGCTGACGCGGGAAATGGCAAGTAGTATGAACAAATGTATGAACATATATATATATATATATATATATATATATATATATATATATATATATATATTTTTATTATACTTTGTCGCTGTCTCCCGCGTTTGCGAGGTAGCGCAAGGAAACAGACGAAAGAAATGGCCCAACCCCCCCCCATACACATGTATATACATAAGTCCACACACGCAAATATACATACCTACACAGCTTTCCATGGTTTACGCCAGACGCTTCACATGCCCTGCTTCAATCCACTGACAGCACGTCAACCCCGGTATACCACATCGCTCCAATTCACTCTATTCCTTGCCCTCCTTTCACCCTCCTGCATGCTCAGGCCCCGATCACACAAAATCTTTTTCACTCCATCTTTCCACCTCCAATTTGGTCTCCCTCTTCTCCTTGTTCCCTCCACCTCCGACACATATATCCTCTTGGTCAATCTTTCCTCACTCATCCTCTCCATGTGCCCAAACCACTTCAAAACACCCTCTTCTGCTCTCTCAACCACGCTCTTTTTATTTCCACACATCTCTCTTACCCTTACGTTACTCACTCGATCAAACCACCTCACACCACACATTGTCCTCAAACATCTCATTTCCAGCACATCCATCCTCCTGCGCACAACTCTATCCATAGCCCACGTCTCGCAACCATACAACATTGTTGGAACCACTATTCCTTCAAACATACCCATTTTTGCTTTCCGAGATAATGTTCTCGACTTCCACACATTCTTCAAGGCCCCCAGAATTTTCGCCCCCTCCCCCACCCTATGATCCACTTCCGCTTCCATGGTTCCATCCGCTGCCAGATCCACTCCCAGATATCTAAAACACTTCACTTCCTCCAGTTTTTCTCCATTCAAACTCACCTCCCAATTGACTTGACCCTCAACCCTACTGTACCTAATAACCTTGCTCTTATTCACATTTACTCTTAACTTTCTTCTTCCACACACTTTTCCAAACTCAGTCACCAGCTTCTGCAGTTTCTCACATGAATCAGCCACCAGCGCTGTATCATCAGCGAACAACAACTGACTCACTTCCCAAGCTCTCTCATCCCCAACAGACTTCATACTTGCCCCTCTTTCCAAAACTCTTGCATTTACCTCCCTAACAACCCCATCCATAAACAAATTAAACATATATATATATAATTAAACATATATATATATATATATATATATATATATATATATATATACCTCCCTAACAAGAGTTTTGGAAAGAGGGGCAAGTATGAAGTCTGTTGGGGATGAGAGAGCTTGGGAAGTGAGTCAGTTGTTGTTCGCTGATGATACAGCGCTGGTGGCTGATTCATGTGAGAAACTGCAGAAGCTGGTGACTGAGTTTGGTAAAGTGTGTGGAAGAAGAAAGTTAAGAGTAAATGTGAATAAGAGCAAGGTTATTAGGTACAGTAGGGTTGAGGGTCAAGTCAATTGGGAGGTGAGTTTGAATGGAGAAAAACTGGAGGAAGTGAAGTGTTTTACATATCTGGGAGTGGATCTGGCAGCGGATGGAACCATGGAAGCGGAAATGGATCATAGGGTGGGGGAGGGGGCGAAAATTCTGGGGGCCTTGAAGAATGTGTGGAAGTCGAGAACATTATCTCGGAAAGCAAAAATGGGTATGTTTGAAGGAATAGTGGTTCCAACAATGCTGTATGGTTGCGAGGCGTGGGCTATGGATAGAGTTGTGCGCAGGAGGATGGATGTGCTGGAAATGAGATGTTTGAGGACAATGTGTGGTGTGAGGTGGTTTGATCGAGTGAGTAACGTAAGGGTAAGAGAGATGTGTGGAAATAAAAAGAGCGTGGTTGAGAGAGCAGAAGAGGGTGTTTTGAAGTGGTTTGGGCACATGGAGAGGATGAGTGAGGAAAGATTGACCAAGAGGATATATGTGTCGGAGGTGGAGGGAACAAGGAGAAGAGGGAGACCAAATTGGAGGTGGAAAGATGGAGTGAAAAAGATTTTGAGTGATCGGGGCCTGAACATGCAGGAGGGTGAAAGGAGGGCAAGGAATAGAGTGAATTGGAGCAATGTGGTATACCGGGTTTGACGTGCCGTCAGTGGATTGAATCAAGGCATGTGAAGCGTCTGGGGTAAGCCATGGAAAACTGTGTAGGTATGTATATTTGCGTGTGTGGACGTATATATATACATGTGTATGGGGGGGGGTTGGGCCATTTCTTTCGTCTGTTTCCTTGCGCTACCTCGCAAACGCGGGAGACAGCGACAAAGTATAATAAAAAAAAAAAAATATAAAAATAATATATATACATATATATATATATATATATATCAGATTGGGGAAGAGCAGTGTGGTTTCAGAAGTGGTAGAGGATGTGTGGATCAGATGTTTGCTTTGAAGAATGTATGTGAGAAATACTTAGAAAAGCAAATGGATTTGTATGTAGCATTTATGGATCTGGAGAAGGCATATGACAGAGTTGATAGAGATGCTCTGTGGAAGGTATTAAGAATATATGGTGTGGGAGGCAAGTTGTTAGAAGCAGTGAAAAGTTTTTGTCAAGGATGTAAGGCATGTATACATTACGTGTAGGAAGAGAAGAAACTGATTGGTTCTCAGTGAATGTAGGTTTGTGGCAGGGATGTGTGATTTCTCCATGGTTGTTTAATTTGTTCATGGATGGGGTTGTTAGGGAGGTGAATGCAAGAGTTTTGGGAAGAGGGGCAAGTATGAAGTCTATTGGGGATGAGAGAGCTTGGGAAGTGAGTCAGTTGTTGCTCGCTGATGATACAGCGCTGGTGGCTGATTCATGTGAGAAACTGCAGAAGCTGGTGACTGAGTTTGATAAAGTGTGTGAAAGAAGAAAGTTAAGTTTAAGAGTAAATGTGAATAAGAGCAAGCTTATTAGGCACAGTAGGGTTGAGGGTCAAGTCAATTGGGAAGTAAGTTTGAATGGAGAAAAACTAGAGGAAATAAAGTGTTTTAGATATCTGGGAGTGGATCTGGCAGCGGATGGAACCATGGAAGCGGAAGTGGATCATAGGGTGGGGGAGGGGGCGAAAATCCTGGGAGCATTGAAGAATGTGTGCAAGTTGAGAACATTATCTCGGAAAGTAAAAATGGGTATGTTTGAAGGAATAGTGGTTCCAACAATGTTGTATGGTTGCGAGGCATGGGCTATGGATAGAGTTGTGCGCAGGAGGATGGATGTGCTGGAAATGAGATGTTTGAGGACAATGTGTGGTGTGAGGTGGTTTGATCGAGTAAGTAACGTAACGGTAAGAGAGATGTGTGGAAATAAAAAGAGCGTGGTTGAGAGAGCAGAAGAGGGTGTTTTGAAATGGTTTGGGCACATGGAGAGCATGAGTGAGGAAAGATTGACCAAGAGGATATATGTGTCGGAGGTGGAGGGAACGAGGAGAAGTGGGAGACCAAATTGGAGGAGGAAAGATGGAGTGAAAAAGATTTTGTGTGATCGGGGCCTGAACATGCAGGAGGGTGAAAGGAGGGCAAGGAATAGAGTGAATTGGATCGATATGGTATACCGGGGTTGACGTGCTGTCAGTGGATTGAATCAGGGCATGTGAAGCGTCTGGGGTAAACCATGGAAAGCAGTGTAGGTATGTATATTTGCGTGAGTGGACGTATGTATATACATGTGTCTGGGGGTGGGTTGGGCCATTTCTCTCGTCTGTTTCCTTGCGCTACCTTGCAACAAAGCAAAAAAAAAAAAAAATATATTTATTTTATTTATTTTGCTTTGTTGCTGTCTCCCGCGTTTGCGAGGTAGTGCAAGGAAACAGACGAAAGAAATGGCCCAACCCACCACCATACACATGTATATACACAGACGTCCACACACGCAAATATGCATACCTACACATCTCAATGTACACATATATATACACACACAGACACATACATATAAACCCATGCACACAATTCACACTGTCTGCCTTTATTCATTCCCATCGCCACCTCGCCACACATGGAATACCATCCCCCTCCCCCCTCATGTGTGCAGGGTAGCGCTAGGAAAGACAACAAAGGCCTCAATCGTTCACACTCAGTCTCTAGCTGTCATGCAATAATGCCCGAAACCACAGCTCCCTTTCCACATCCAGGCCCCACACAGCTTTCCATGGTTTACCCCAGACGCTTCACATGCCCTAATTCAATCCACTGACAGCACGTCAACCCCGGTATACCACTTCGATCCAATTCACTCTATTCCTTGCCCGCCTTTCACCCTCCTGCATGTTCAGGCCCCAATCACTCAAAATCTTTTTCACTCCATCTTTCCACCTCCAATTTGGTCTCCCACTTCTCCTCGTTCCCTTCACCTCCGACACATATATCCTCTTGGTCAATCTTTCCTCACTCATTCTCTCCATGTGCCCAAACCATTTCAAAACACCCTCTTCTGCTCTCTCAAACACACTCTTTTTATTTCTACACATCTCTCTTACCCTTACGTTACTTACTCGATCAAACCACCTCACACCACACATTGTCCTCAAACATCTCATTTCCAGCACATCCACCCTCCTGCGCACAACTCTATCCATAGCCCACGCCTCGCAACCATACAACATTGTTGGAACCACTATTCCTTCAAACATACCCATTTTTGCTTTCCAATATAATGTTCTCGACTTCCACACATTCTTCAAGGCTCCAAGGATTTTTGCCCCCTCCCCCACCCTATGATTCACTTCCGCTTCCATGGTTCCATCCGCTGCCAGATCCACTCCCAGATATCTAAAACACTTTACTTCCTCCAGTTTTTCTCCATTCAAACTTACTTCCCAATTGACTTGACCCTCAACCCTACTATACCTAATAACCTTGCTCTTATTCAAATTTACTCTTAACTTTCTTCTTTCACACACTTTACCAAACTCAGTCACCAGCTTCTGCAGTTTCTCACATGAATCAGCCACCAGCGCTGTATCATCAGCGAACAACAACTGACTCACTTCCCAAGCTCTCTCATCCACAACAGACTTCATTCTTGCCCCTCTTTCCAAAACTCTTGCATTCACCTCCCTAACAACCCCATCCATAAACAAATTAAACAACCATGGAGACATCACACACCCCTGCCGCAAACCTACATCCACTGAGAACCAATCACTTTCCTCTCTTCCTATACGTACACATGCCTTACATCCTCAATAAAAACATTTCACTGCTTCTAACAACTTGCCACCCACACCATATATTCTTAATACCTTCCACAGAGCATCTCTATCAACTCTATCATATGCCTTCTCCAGATCCATAAATGCTACATACAAATCCATTTGCTTTTCTAAGTATTTCTCACATACATTCTTCAAAGCAAACACCTGATCCACACATCCTCTACCAATTCTGAAACCACACTGCTCTTCCCCAATCTGATGCTCTGTACATGCCTTCACCCTCTCAATCAATACCCTCCCATATAATTTACCAGGAATACTCAACAAAGTTATACCTCTGTAATTTGAGCACTCACTCTTATCCCCTTTGCCTTTGTACAATGGCACTATGCACGCATTCCGCCAATCCTCAGGCACCTCACCATGAGTCATACATACATTATATATATGTTTTTATTCTCCCTAAAATTTAATGATACTCTCTCACCCAAACTCTCATTTGTCTTCTTTTTCACCTCTTGCACCTTTCTCTTGACCTCCTATCTTTCTTTTATACATCTCTCACTCATTTGCATTTTTTCCTTGCAAAAATCGTCCAAATGCTACTCTCTTCTCTTTCACTAATAATCTTACTTCTTCATCCCACCACTCACTACCCTTTCTAATCAACCCACCTCCCACGTTTCTCATGCCACAAGCATCTTTTGCGCAAGCCATCACTGCTTCCCTAAATACATCCCATTCCTCCCCCACTACCCTTATCTCCTTTGTTCTCACCTTTTTCCATTCTGTACTCAGTCTCTCCTGGTACTTCCTCACACAAGTCTCCTTCCCAAGCTCACTTACTCTCACCACCCTCTTCACCCCAACATTCACTCTTCTTTTCTGAAAACCCATACAAATCTTCACCTTAGCCTCCACAAGATAATGATCAGACATCCCTCCCGTTGCACCTCTCAGCACATTAACATCCAAAAGTCTCTCTTTCGCGCGCCTGTCACTTAACACGTAATCCAATAACGCTCTCTGGCCATCTCACCTACTTACATATGTATACTTATGTATATCTCGCTTTTTAAACCAGGTATTCCCAATCACCAGTCCTTTTTCAGCACATAAATCTACAAGCTCTTCACCATTTCCATTTACAACACTGAACACCCCATGTATACCAATTATTCCCTCAACTGCCACATTACTCACCTTTGCATTCAAATCACCCATCACTATAACCCAGTCTCGAGCATCAAAACCACTTACACACTCATTCAGCTGCTCCCAAAACGCTTGCCTCTCATGATCTTTCTTCTCATGCCCAGGTGCATATGGACCAATAATCACCCATCTCTCTCCATCAACTTTCAGTTTTACCCATATTAATCTAGAATTTACTTTCTTACACTCTATCACATACTCCACAACTCCTGTTTCAGGAGTAGTGCTACTCCTTCCCTTGCTCTTGTCCTCTCACTAACCCCTGACTTTACTCCCAAGACATTTCCAAACCACTCTTCCCCTTTACCCTTGAGCTTCGTTTCACTCAGAGCCAAAACATCCAGGTTCCTTTCCTCAAACATACTACCTATCTCTCCTTTTTTCACATCTGGAAGGAGGTAAATAAAGTGCATAAAACAAGGGAGAAAATGGGAACTTCAGTGAAGGGGGCTAATGGGAAGGTGATAACAAGTAGTGGTGATGTGAGAAGGAGATGGAGTGAGTATTTTGAAGGTTTGTTGAATGTGTTTGATGATAGAGTGGCAGATATAGGGTGTTTTGGTCGAGGTGATGTGCAAAGTGAGAGGGTTAGGGTAAATGATTTGGTAAACAGAGAAGAGGTAGTAAAAGCTTTGCGGAATATGAAAGCCGGCAAGGCAGCGGGTTTGGATGGTATTGCAGTGGAATTTATTAAAAAAGTGGGTGACTCTATTGTTGACTGGTTGGTAAGGTTATTTAAAGTATGTATGATTCATGGTGAGGTGCCTGAGGATTGGCGGAATGCTTGCATAGTGCCATTGTACAAAGGCAAAGGGGATAAGAGTGAGTGCTCAAATTACAGAGGTATAACTTTGTTGAGTATTCCTGGTAAATTATATGGGAGGGTATTGATTGAGAGGGTGAAGGCATGTACAGAGCATCAGATTGGGGAAGAGTGGTGTGGTTTCAGAATTGGTAGAGGATATGTGGATCAGGTGTTTGCTTTGAGGAATGTATGTGAGAAATACTTAGAAAAGCAAATGGATTTGTATGTACATTTATGGATCTGGAGAAGGCATATGATAGAGTTGATAGAGATGCTCTGTGGAAGGTATTAAGAATATATGGTGTGGGAGGCAAGTTGTTAGAAGCAGTGAAAAGTTCTTATCGAGGATGTAAGGCAAGTGTACGTGTAGGAAGAGAGGAAAGTGATTGGTTCTCAGTGAATGCAGGTTTGCGGTAGGGGTGTGTGATGTCTCCATGGTTGTTTAATTTCTTTATGGATGGGGTTGTTAGGGAGGTGAATGCAAGAGTTTTGGAAAGAGGGGCAAGTATGAAGTCTGTTGAGGATGAGAGAGCTTGGGAAGTGAGTCAGTTGTTGTTCGCTGATGATGCAGCGCTGGTGGCTGATTCATGTGAGAAACTGCAGAAGCTGGTGACTGAGTTTGGTAAAGTGTGTGGAAGAAGAAAGTTAAGAGTAAATGTGAATAAGAGCAAGGTTATTAGGTACAGTAGGGTTGAGGGTCAAGTCAATTGGGAGGTGAGTTTGAATGGAGAAAAACTGGAGGAAGTGAAGTGTTTTAGATATCTGGGAGTGGATCTGGCAGCGGATGGAACCATGGAAGCGGAAGTGGATCATAGGGTGGGGGAGGGGGCGAAAATTCTGGGAGCCTTGAAGAATGTGTGGAAGTCGAGAACATTATCTCGGAAAGCAAAAATGGGTATGTTTGAAGGAATAGTGGTTCCAACAATGTTGTATGGTTGCGAGGCGTGGACTATGGATAGAG
Source organism: Panulirus ornatus (assembly GCF_036320965.1). Lineage (NCBI taxonomy): Eukaryota > Metazoa > Arthropoda > Malacostraca > Decapoda > Palinuridae > Panulirus > Panulirus ornatus. The sequence goes on along the minus strand of NC_092225.1, from coordinate 82,016,308 downwards.
TTGTGCGCAGGAGGATGGATGTGCTGGAAATGAGATGTTTGAGGACAATGTGTGGTGTGAGGTGGTTTGATCGAGTAAGTAACGTAAGGGTAAGAGAGATGTGTGGAAATAAAAAGAGCGTGGTTGAGAGAGCAGAAGAGGGTGTTTTGAAATGGTTTGGTCACATGGAGAGAATGAGTGAGGAAAGATTGACCAAGAGGATATATGTGTCGGAGGTGGAGGGAACGAGGAGAAGAGGGAGACCAAATTGGAGGTGGAAAGATGGAGTGAAAAAGATTTTGTGTGATCGGGGCCTGAACATGCAGGAGGGTGAAAGGAGGGCAAGAATAGAGTGAATTGGAGCGATGTGGTATACCGGGGTTGACATGCTGTCAGTGGATTGAATCAAGGCATGTGAAGCGTCTGGGGTAAACCATGGAAAGCTGTGTAGGTATGTATATTTGCGTGTGTGGACGTATGTATATACATGTGTATGGGGGTGGGTTGGGCCATTTCTTTCGTCTGTTTCCTTGCGCTACCTCGCAAACGCAGGAGACAGCGACAAAGCAAAAAAAAAAAAAAAAATATATATATATATATATATATATATATATATATATATATATATATATACATATAGTGCCATTGTACAAAGGCAAAGGGGATAAAGGAGAGTGTTCAAATTACAGAGGTACAAGTTTATTGAGTACTCATGGGAAGTTATTGGGGGGTATTGATTGAGAGGAACAAGGCATGTGCATAGCATCAGACCGAGGAAGAGCAATGTGGTTTCATTACTGGTAGGGGATGTGTGGATCAGGTGTTTGCTTTGAAGAATATATGCAAGAAATGCTTAGAAAAACAGATGGATTTGTATGTAGGCATATGATAGAGTTGATAGAGATGCTTTGTGGAAGGTATTAAGAGTATATATATGGTGTGGGAGGTAAGCTGCTAGAAGCAGTGAAAAGTTTATATTGAGGATGTTAGACATATGTATGAGTAGGAATAGAGGAAAGTGATTGGTTCTAAATGAATGTCAGTTTGTGGCATGGGTGCGTGATGTCTCCATGGTTGTTTAATTTGTTTATGGATGGGGTTGTTAGGGAGGTGAATGCAAGAGTTTTGGAGAGAGGGGCAAGTATGCAGTCTGTTGTGGATGAGAGGGCTTGGAAAGTGAGCAATTGTTGTTCGCTGATGATAAAGTGCTGGTGGCTGATTCAGGTGAGAAACTGCAAAAGTTGGTGACTGAGTTTGGTAAAGTGTGTGATAGAAGAAAGCTGAGAGTAAATGTGGATAAGAGCAAGGTTATTAGGTTTAGTAGGGATGAGGGGCAAAGTTAATTGGGAGGTAAGTTTGAATGGAGAAAAACTCGAGGAAGTGAAGTGTTTTAGATATCTGGGAGTGGATTTAGCAGCAGATGGAACCATGGAAACAGAAGTGAGTCAAAGGGTAGGGGAGGGGGCTAAGGTTCTGGGGGCAATAAAGAATGTGTGGAAGGTGAGAACGTTATCTTGGATCAAAAATGGGTTTGTTTGAAGGAACAGTGGTTCCAACAATGTTATATGGTTGTGAGGCATGGGCTATAGATAGGGTTGTGCAGAGGAGGGTGGATGTGTTGGAAATGAGATGTTCGAGTATAATATGTGGTGAGGTGGTTTGATCGAGTAAGTAATGAAAGGTTAAGAGAGATGTGTGGTAGTAAAGAGAGTGTGGTTGAGAGAGCAGAAGAGGGTGTATTGAAATGGTTTGGTCATATGGAGACAATGGGTGAGGAAAGATTAACAAAGAGGATATATGTGTCGGGTGGAGGGAACGAGGAGAAGCGGGAGACCAAATTGGAGGTGGAAGGATGGAGTGCAAAAGACTTTGAGTGATCGTGGCCTGAACATATAGGAAGGTGAAACGCATGCAAGGAATAGAGTGAATTGGAATGATGTGCTTTACCGGGGTCGATGTGCTGTCAATGGATTGAACCAGGGCATGTGAAGCGTCTGGGGTAAACCATGAAAAGTTTTGTGGGACCTAGATGTGGAGAGGGAGATGTGGTTTCGGTGCATTATACATGACAGCTAGAGACTGAGTGTGAACGAATGTGGCTTTTGTTGTCTTTTCCTATTGCTACCTCAAGCATGTGTGGGGGGAGGGGGGTGTCATTTAATGTGTGGCGGGGTGGCGATGGGAATGAATAAAGGCAGCAAGTATTATATCCCAGGGGATAGGGGAGAAAGAATACTTCCCACGTATTCATTGCGTGTTGTGGAAGGCTACTAAAAGGGGAGGGAGCGGGCGGCTGGAAATCCTCCCTTTTCGGTTTTTTTTTTTTTTTCTTAATTTTCCAAAAGAAGGAACAAAGAAGGGGGCCAGGTAAGGATATTCCCTCAAAGGCCCAATCCTCTGTTCTTAACGCTACATCGCTAACGCAGGAAATGACGAATAGTATGAAAGATTTTTTCGGTCTTCCGCGCTTGCGAGGTAGTGCAAGGAAACAGACGAAAGAAATGGCCCATCCCACCCCCATACACATGTATATACATACGTCCACACACGCAAATATACATACCTACACAGCTTTCCATGGTTTACCCCAGACACTTCACATGCCCTGATTCAATCCACTGACAGCACGTCAACCCCGGTATACCACATCGATCCAATTCACTCTATTCCTTGCCCTCCTTTCACCCTCCTGCATGTTCAGGCCCCGATCACACAAAATCTTTTTCACTCCATCTTTCCACCTCCAATTTGGTCTCCTACTTCTCCTCGTTCCCTCCACCTCCGACACATATATCCTCTTGGTCAATCTTTCCTCACTCATTCTCTCCATGTGCCCAAACCATTTCAAAACACCCTCTTCTGCTCTCTCAACCATGCTCTTTTTATTTCTACACATCTCTCTTACCCTTACGTTACTTACTCGATCAAACCACCTCACACCACACATTGTCCTCAAACATCTCATTTCCAGCACATCCATCCTCCTGCGCACAACTCTATCCATAGCCCACGCCTCGCAACCATACAACATTGTTGGAACCACTATTCCTTCAAACATACCCATTTTTGCTTTCCGAGATAATGTTGTCGAATTCCACACATTCTTCAAGGCTCCCAGGATTTTCACCCCCTCCCGCACCCTATGATCCACTTCCGATTCCATGGTTCCATCCACTGCCAGATCCACTCCCAGATATCTAAAACACTTTACTTCCTCCAGTTTTTCTCCATTCAAACTTACCTCCCAATTGACTTGACCCTCAACCCTACTGTACCTAATTACCTTGCTCTTATTCAAATTTACTCTTAACTTTCTTCTTTCACACACTTTACCAAACTCAGTCACCAGCTTCTGCAGTTTCTCACATGAATCAGCCACCAGCGCTGTATCATCAGCGAACAACAACTGACTCACTTCCCAAGCTCTCTCATCCCCAACAGACTTCATACTTGCCCCTCTTTCCAAAACTCTTGCATTCACCTCCCTAACAACCCCATCCATAAACAAATTAAACAACCATGGCGACATCACACACCCCTGCCGCAAACCTACATTCACTGAGAACCAATCACTTTCCTCTCTTCCTACACGTACACATGCCTTACATCCTCGATAAAAACTTTTCACTGCTTCTAACAACTTGCCTCCCACACCATATATTCTTAATACCTCCCACAGAGCATCTCTATCAACTCTATCATATGCCTTCTCCAGATCCATAAATGCTACATACAAATCCATTTGCTTTTCTAAGTATTTCTCACATACATTCTTCAAAGCAAACACCTGATCCACACATCCTCTACCACTTCTGAAACCACACTGCTCTTCCCCAATCTGATGCTCTGTACATGCCTTCACCCTCTCAATCAATATCCTCCCATATAATTTACCAGGAATACTCAACAAACTTATACCTCTGTAATTTGAGCACTCACTCTTATCCCCTTTGCCTTTGTACAATGGCACTATGCACGCATTCCGCCAATCCTCAGGCACCTCACCATGAGTCATACATACATTAAATAACCTTACGAACCAGTCAACAATACAGTCACCCCCTTTTTTAATAAATTCCACTGCAATACCATCCAAACCTGCTGCCTTGCCGGCTTTCATCTTCCGCAAAGCTTTTACTACCTCTTCTCTGTTTACCAAATCATCTTCCCTAACCCTCTCACTTTGCACACCACCTCAACCAAAACACCCTATATCTGCCACTCTATCATCAAACACATTCAACAAACCTTCAAAATACTCACTCCATCTCCTTCTCACATCACCACTACTTGTTATCACCTCCCCATTTGCGCCCTTCACTGAAGTTCCCATTTGCTCCCTTGTCTTACGCACTTTATTTACCTCCTTCCAGAACATCTTTTTATTCTCCCTAAAATTTAATGATACTCTCTCACCCCAACTCTCATTTTCCCTTTTTTTCACCTCTTGCACCTTTCTCTTGACCTCCTGTCTCTTTCTTTTATACATCTCCCACTCAATTGCATTTTTTCCCTGCAAAAATTGTCCAAATGCCTCTCTCTTCTCTTTCACTAATACTCTTACTTCTTCATCCCACCACTCACTACCCTTTCTAATCAACCCACCTCCAACTCTTCTCATGGCACAAGCATCTTTTGCGCAATCCATCACCGATTCCCTAAATACATCCCATTCCTCCCCCACTCCCCTTACTTCCATTGTTCTCACCTTTTTCCATTCTGTACTCAGTCTCTCCTGGTACTTCCTCACACAAGTCTCCTTCCCAAGCTCACTTACTCTCACCACCCTCTTCACCCCAACATTCACTCTTCTTTTCTGAAAACCCATACAAATCTTCACCTTAGCCTCCACAAGATAATGATCAGACATCCCTCCAGTTGCACCTCTCAGCACATTAACATCCAAAAGTCTCTCTTTCGCGCGCCTGTCAATTAACACGTAATCCAATAACGCTCTCTGGCCATCTCTCCTACTTACATAAGTATACTTATGTATATCTTGCTTTTTAAACCAGGTATTCCCAATCATCAGTCCTTTTTCAGCACATAAATCTACAAGCTCTTCACCATTTCCATTTACAACACTGAACACCCCATGTATACCAATTATTCCCTCAACTGCCACATTACTCACCTTTGCATTCAAATCACCCATCACTATAACCCGGTCTCGTGCATCAAAACCACTAACACACTCATTCAGCTGCTCCCAAAACACTTGCCTCTCATGATCTTTCTTCTCATGCCCAGGTGCATATGCACCAATAATCACCCATCTCTCTCCATATATATATATATATATATATATATATATATATATTTTTTTTTTTTATACTTTGTCGCTGTCTCCCGCGTTTGCGAGGTAGCGCAAGGAAACAGAGGAAAGAAATGGCCCAACCCCCCCCCATACACATGTATATACATACGTCCACACACGCAAATATACATACCTACACAGCTTTCCATGGTTTACCCCAGACGCTTCACATGCCTTGATTCAATCCACTGACAGCACGTCAACGCCGGTATACCACATCGCTCCAATTCACTCTATTCCTTGCCCTCCTTTCACCCTCCTGCATGTTCAGGCCCCGATCACACAAAATCTTTTTCACTCCATCTTTCCACCTCCAATTTGGTCTCCCTCTTCTCCTCGTTCCCTCCACCTCCAACACATATATCCTCTTGGTCAATCTTTCCTCACTCATCCTCTCCATGTGCCCAAACCACTTCAAAACACCCTCTTCTGCTCTCTCAACCACGCTCTTTTTATCTCCACACATCTCTCTTACTCTTACATTACTCACTCGTTCAAACCACCTCACACCACACATTGTCCTCAAACATCTCATTTCCAGCACATCCATCCTCCTGCGCACAACTCTATCCATAGCCCACGCCTCGCAACCATACAACATTCTTGGAACCACTATTCCTTCAAACATACCCATTTTTGCTTTCCGAGATAATGTTCTAGACTTCCACACATTCTTCAAGGCCCCCAGAATTTTCACCCCCTCCCCCACCCTATGATCCACTTCCGCTTCCATGGTTCCATCCGCTGCCAGATCCACTCCCAGATATCTAAAACACTTCACTTCCTCCAGTTTTTCTCCATTCAAACTCACCTCCCAATTGACTTGACCTTCAACCCTACTGCACCTAATAACCTTGCTCTTATTCACATTTACTCTTAACTTTCTTCTTCCACACACTTTACCAAACTCAGTCACCAGCTTCTGCAGTTTCACACATGAATCAGCCACCAGTGCTGTGTTATTAGCGAACAACAACTGACTCACTTCCCAAGCTCTCTCATCCCCAACAGACTTCATACTTGCCCCTCTTTCCAAAACTCTTCCATTTACCTCCCTAACAACCACATCCATAAACAAATTAAACAACCATGAAGACATCACACACCCCTGCCGCAAACCTACATTCACTGAGAACCATGGTTGTTTAATTTGTTTATGGATGGGGTTGTTAGGGAGGTGAATGCAAGAGTTTTGGAAAGAGGGGCAAGTATGAAGTCTGTTGGGGATGAGAGAGCTTGGGAAGTGAGTCAGTTGTTGTTCGCTAATAACACAGCACTGGTGGCTGATTCATGTGTGAAACTGCAGAAGCTGGTGACTGAGTTTGGTAAAGTGTGTGGAAGAAGAAAGTTAAGAGTAAATGTGAATAAGAGCAAGGTTATTAGGTGCAGTAGGGTTGAAGGTCAAGTCAATTGGGAGGTGAGTTTGAATGGAGAAAAACTGGAGGAAGTGAAGTGTTTTAGATATCTGGGAGTGGATCTGGCAGCGGATGGAACCATGGAAGCGGAAGTGGATCATAGGGTGAGGGAGGGGGCGAAAATTCTGGGAGCCATGAAGAATGTGTGGAAGTCGAGAACATTATCTCGGAAAGCAAAAATGGGTATGTTTGAAGGAATAGTGGTTCCAACAATGTTGTATGGTTGCGAGGCGTGGACTATGGATAGAGTTGTGCGCAGGAGGATGGATGTACTGGAAATGAGATGTTTGAGGACAATGTGTAGTGTGAGGTGGTTTGATCAAGTAAGTAACGTAAGGGTAAGAGAGATGTGTGGAAATAAAAAGAGCGTGGTTGAGAGAGCAGAAGAGGGTGTATTGAAACGGTTTGGTCACATGGAGAGAATGAGTGAGGAAAGATTTACCAAGAGGATATGTGTGTCGGAGGTGGAGGGAACGAGGAGAAGAGGGAGACCAAATTGGAGGTGGAAAGATGGAGTGAAAAAGATTTTGTGTGATCGGGGCCTGAACATGCAGGAGGGTGAAAGGAGGGCAAGGAATAGAGTGAATTGGAGCGATGTGGTATACCGTGGTTGACGTGCTGTCAGTGGATTGAATCAAGGCATGTGAAGCGTCTGGGGTAAACCATGGAAAGCTGTGTAGGTATGTATATTTGCGTGTGTGGACGTATGTATATACATGTGTATGGGGGTGGGTTGGGCCATTTCTTTCGTCTGCTTCCTTGCGCTACCTCGCAAACACGGGAGACAGCGACAAAGCAAAAAAAAAAAAAAAAAAATATATATATATATATATATTTATATATATATATATATATATATATATATATATATATATATATATATATATAGAAGAGGTAGTGAAAGCTTTGCGGAAGATGAAAGCCGGCAAGGCAGCAGGTTTGGATGGTATTGCAGTGGAATTTATTAAAAAAGGGGGTGACTGTATTGTTGACTGGTTGGTAAGGTTATTTAATGTATGTATGACTCATGGTGAGGTGCCTGAGGATTGGCGGAATGCGTGCATAGTGCCATTGTACAAAGGCAAAGGGGATAAGAGTGAGTGCTCAAATTACAGAGGTATAAGTTTGTTGAGTATTCCTGGTAAATTATATGGGAGGGTATTGATTGAGAGGGTGAAGGCATGTACAGAGCATCAGATTGGGGAAGAGCAGTGTGGTTTCATAAGTGGTAGAGGATGTGTGGATCAGGTGTTTGCTTTGAAGAATGTATGTGAGAAATACTTAGAAAAGCAAATGGATTTGTATGTAGCATTTATGGATCTGGAGAAGGCATATGATAGAGTTGATAGAGATGCTCTGTGGAAGGTATTAAGAATATATGGTGTGGGAGGAAAGTTGTTAGAAGCAGTGAAAAGTTTTTATCGAGGATGTAAGGCATGTGTACGTGTAGGAAGAGAGGAAAGTGATTGGTTCTCAGTGAATGTAGGTTTGCGGCAGGGGTGTGTGATGTCTCCATGGTTGTTTAATTTGTTTATGGATGGGGTTGTTAGGGAGGTCAATGCAAGAGTTTTGGAAAGAGGGGCAAGTATGAAGTCTGTTGGGGATGAGAGAGCTTGGGAAGTGAGTCAGTTGTTGTTCGCTGATGATACAGCGCTGGTGGCTGATTCATGTGAGAAACTGCAGAAGCTGGTGACTGAGTTTGGTAAAGTGTGTGGAAGAAGAAAGTTAAGAGTAAATGTGAATAAGAGCAAGGTTATTAGGTACAGTAGGGTTGAGGGTCAAGTCAATTGGGAGGTGAGTTTGAATGGAGAAAAACTGGAGGAAGTGAAGTGTTTTAGATATCTGGGAGTGGATCTGGCAGCGGATGGAACCATGGAAGCGGAAGTGGATCATAGGGTGGGGGAGGGGGCGAAAATTCTGGGGGCCTTGAAGAATGTGTGGAAGTCGAGAACATTATCTCGGAAAGCAAAAATGGGTATGTTTGAAGGAATAGTGGTTCCAACAATGTTGTATGGTTGCGAGGCGTGGGCTATGGATAGAGTTGTGCACAGGAGGATGGATGTGCTGGAAATGAGATGTTTGAGGACAATGTGTAGTGTGAGGTGGTTTGATCGAGTAAGTAACGTAAGGGTAAGAGAGATGTGTGGAAATAAAAAGAGCGTGGTTGAGAGAGCAGAAGAGGGTGTATTGAAATGGTTTGGTCACATGGAGAGAATGAGTGAGGAAAGATTTACCAAGAGGATATGTGTGTCGGAGGTGGAGGGAACGAGGAGAAGAGGGAGACCAAATTGGAGGTGGAAAGATGGAGTGAAAAAGATTTTGTGTGATCGGGGCCTGAACATGCAGGAGGGTGAAAGGAGGGCAAGGAATAGAGTGAATTGGAGCGATGTGGTATACCGGGGTTGACGTGCTGTCAGTGGATTGAATCAAGGCATGTGAAGCGTCTGGGGTAAACCATGGAAAGCTGTGTAGGTATGTATATTTGCGTGTGTGGACGTATGTATATACATGTGTATGGGTGGGGTTGGGCCATTTCTTTCGTCTGTTTCCTTGCGCTACCTCGCAAACGCGGGAGACAGCGACAAAGTATAAAAAAAAATATATATATATATATATATATATATATATATATATATATATATATATATATATATATATATATCTTTATAGGGAGGTAAGTTTGAATGGAGAAAAACTGGAAGAAGTAAAGTGTTTTAGATATCTGGGAGTGGATCTGGCAGCGGATGGAACCATGGAAGCGGAAGTGGATCATAGGGTGGGGGAGGGGGCGAAAATCCTGGGAGCCTTGAAGAATGTGTGGAAGTCGAGAACATTATCTCAGAAAGCAAAAATGGGTATGTTTGAAGGAATAGTGGTTCCAACAATTTTGTATGGTTGCGAGGCATGGGCTATGGATAGAGTTGTGCGCAGGAGGGTGGATGTGCTGGAAATGAGATGTTTGAGGACAATGTGTGGTGTGAGGTGGTTTGATCGAGTAAGTAACGTAAGGGTAAGAGAGATGTGTGGAAATAAAAAGAGCATGGTTGAGAGAGCAGAAGAGGGTGTTTTGAAATGGTTTGGGCACATGGAGAGAATGAGTGAGGAAAGATTGACCAAGAGGATATATGTGTCAGAGGTGGAGGGAACGAGGAGAAGTGGGAGACCAAATTGGAGGTGGAAAGATGGAGTGAAAAAGATTTTGTGTGATCGGGGCCTGAACATGCAGGAGGGTGAAAGGAGGGCAAGGAATAGAGTGAATTGGAGCGATGTGGTATACCGGGGTTGACGTGCTGTCAGTGGATTGAATCAAGGCATGTGAAGCGTCTGGGGTAAACCATGGAAAGCTGTGTAGGTATGTATATTTGCGTGTGTGGACGTGTATGTATATACATGTGTATGGGGGTGGGTTGGGCCATTTCTTTCGTCTGTTTCCTTGCGCTACCTCGCAAACGCGGGAGACAGCGATGAAAAAAAATATATATACATATATATATATATATATATATATATATATATATATATATATATATATATATATCATTTATTTATTTATTTATTTTGCTTTGTCGCTGTCTACCGCGTTAGCGACGTAGTGCAAGGAAACAAACGAAAGAATGGCACAACCAACCCCACATACACATGTATAAACATACACACCTACATACGCAAATATACAAACCTATACATCTAAACGTATACATATATATACACACACAGACATATACATATATACACATGTACATAATTCATACTGTCTGCCTTTATTCATTCCCATCGCCACCTCGCCAAACATGAAATAACAACCCACTCCCCCCTCATATGTGCGAGGTAGTGCTAGGAAAAGACAACAAAGGCCCCATTCATTCACATTTAGTCTCTAGCTGTCATGCAATAATGCACCGAACTCACAGCTCCCTTTCCACATCCAGGCCCCACAAAACTTTCCATGGTTTACCCCACACGCTTCACATGCCCTGGTTCAATCCAATGACAGCACATCGACCCTGGTATACCACATCGTTCCAATTCACTCTATTCCTTGCACGCCTTTCACCCTCCTGCATATTCAGGCCCCGATCGCTCAAAATCTTTATCACTCCATCTTTCCATGTCCAATTTGGTCTCCCACTTCTCCTCGTTCCCTTCACTTCTGACACATATATCCTCTTGGTCAATCTTTCCTCACTCATTCTCTCCATGTGACCAAACCATTCTAAACACCCTCTTCTGCTCTTTCAACCACACTCTTTATTACCACACATCTCTCTTACCCTATTATTACTTACTCAATCAAACCACCTCACACCACATATTGTCCTCAAACATCTCATTTCCAGCACATCCACCCTCCTGCGCACAACTCTATCCATAGCCCACGCCTTGCAACCATACAACATTGTTGGAACCACTATTCCCTCAAACATACCCATTTTTGCTTTCCGAGATAATGTTCTTGACTTCCACATATTCTTCAACGCTCTAAGAACTTTTGCCCCCTCCGCCACCCTATGATTCACTTCCGCTTCCATGGTTCCATCCGCTGCCAGATCCACTCCCAGATATCTAAAACACTTTACTTCCTCCAGTTTTTCTCCATTCATACTCACCTCCCAATTGACTTGTCCCTCAACCCCACTGTATCTAATAACCTTGCTCTTATTCACATTTACTCTCAAATTTCTTCTTTCACACACTTTACCAAACTCAGTCACCAGCTTCTGCAGTTTCTCACATGAATCAGCCACCAGCGCTGTATCATCAGCAAACAACAACTGACTCGCTTCCCAAGCTCTCTCATCCACAACAGACTGCATACTTGCCCTTCTTTCCAAAACTCTTGCATTCACCTCCCTAACAACCCCATCCATAAACAAATGAAACAACATTGGAGACGTCTCACACCCCTGCCGCAAACCTACATTCACTGAGAACCAATCACTTTCCTCTCTTCCTACATGTACACATGCCTTACATCCTCGATAAAAACTTTTCACTGCTTCTAACAACTTGCCTCCCGCACCATATATTCTTAATACCTTCCACAGAGCATCTCTATCAACTCTATCATATGCCTTCTCCAGATCCATAAATGCTACATACAAATCCATTTGCTTTTCTAAGTATTTCTCACATACATTCTTCAAAGCAAACACCTGATCCACACATCCTCTACCACTTCTGAAACCACGCTGCTCTTCCCCAGTCTGATGCTCTGTACATGCTTTTACTCTCTCAATCAATACCCTCCCATCTAATTTCCCAGGAATACTCAACAAACTTATACTCAACAAACTTATACCTCTGTGATATTTCTTTTTTTTCATACATATTTGACATTTCCCACATTAGCAAGGTAACATTAAGAAAAGAGGACTGAGACTTAAGATGATATATGCTCACTTGGCCCCCTTCTCTGTTCCTTTATTTGTATTAGAGAGAGAGAGAGAGAGAGAGAGAGAGAGAGAGAGAGAGAAAAACATTAATGAGATGCCATAGATTGTGGCATTCCATTTGTCATGCTAAAATGGGAAAAAAAATCTAGGCTTTGTTTCTTTTATCTTTTTTTTATCATACTTTGTCGCTTTCTCCCATGTTAGCTAGGTAGCGCAAGGAAACAGACAAAAGAATGGCCTAACCCACCCACATATACATGTATATACATATACGTCCACACACGCACATATACATACCTATATATTTCAAAGTATACATATATATACATACACAAACATATACATATATACACATGTACACAGTTCATACTTGCTGCCTTGATTCATTCCTGTCGCCATCCCGCCACACATGAAATAACAACCCCCTCCCCTAGCATGCAAGCGAGGTGGCGCTAGGGAAAAGACAACAAAAGCCACTTTCGTTCACACTCAATCTCTAGCTGTCATGTATAATGCACCCAAAACACAGCTCACTTTCCACATCCAGGCCCCACAAAACTTTCCATGGTTTATCCCAAGACGCTTCATATGCCCTGGTTCAATCCATTGACAGCACGTCGTTCCAATTCACTCTATTCCTTGCATGCCTTTCACCCTCCTGCATGTTCAGGCCACGATCGCTCAAAATCTTTTTCACTCCATCTTTCTACCTCCAATTTGGTCTCCCATTTCTCCTCGTTCCCTCCACCTCTGACACATATATCCTTTTTGTCAATCTTTCCTCACTCATTCTCTCCATGTGACCAAACCATTTCAATACACCCTCTTCTGCTCTCTCAACCACACTCTTTTTATTACCACACATCTCTCTTAACCTTTCATTACTCACTCAATCAAACCACCTCACACCTCATATAGTCCACAAACATCTCACTTCCAACACATCCACCCTCCTCCGCACAACTCTATCTCTAGCCCAAGCTTCACAACCATATAACATTGTTGGAACCAGTATTCCTTCAAACATACCCATTTTTGATTTCAAAGATAATGTTCTAGCCTTCCACACATTTTTCAACGCTCCAAGAACTTTCGCCCCCTCCCCGACCCTGTGACTCGCTTCCACTTCCATGGTTCCATCTGCTGCCAAATCCACTCCCAGATATCTAAAACACTCACTTCCTCCAGTTTTTTCTCCATTCAAACTTACCTCCCAACTGATTTGTACCTCAACCCTACTGTCCCTAATAGCATTGCTCTTATTCACATTTACTCTCGACTTTCTTCTTTTACACACTTTACCAAATTCAGTCACCAGCTTTTGCAGTTTCTCACCCAAATCAGCCACCAGCACTGTATCATCAGAGAACAACAAATGACTCACTTCCTAAGCTCTCTCATCCACAACAGACTGCATACTTGCCCTTCTTTCCAAAACTCTTGCATTCACCTCCCTAACAACCCCATCCATAAACAAATGAAACAACATTGGAGACGTCTCACACCCCTGCCGCAAACCTACATTCACTGAGAACCAATCACTTTCCTCTCTTCCTACATGTACACATGCCTTACATCCTCGATAAAAACTTTTCACTGCTTCTAACAACTTGCCTCCGCCGCACCATATATTCTTAATACCTTCCACAGAGCATCTCTATCAACTCTATCATATGCCTTCTCCAGATCCATAAATGCTACATACAAATCCATTTGCTTTTCTAAGTATTTCTCACATACATTCTTCAAAGCAAACACCTGATCCACACATCCTCTACCACTTCTGAAACCACGCTGCTCTTCCCCAGTCTGATGATGCTCTGTACATGCTTTTACTCTCTCAATCAATACCCTCCCATCTAATTTCCAGGAATACTCAACAAAAACTTATACTCAACAAACTTATACCTCTGTGATATTTCTTTTTTTTCATACATATTTGACATTTCCCACATTAGCAAGGTAACATTAAGAAAAGAGGACTGAGACTTAAGATGATATATGCTCACTTGGCCCCCTTCTCTGTTCCTTTATTTGTATTAGAGAGAGAGAGAGAGAGAGAGAGAGAGAGAGAGAGAGAGAGAAAAACATTAATGAGATGCCATAGATTGTGGCATTCCATTTGTCATGCTAAAATGGGAAAAAAAATCTAGGCTTTGTTTCTTTTATCTTTTTTTTATCATACTTTGTCGCTTTCTCCATGTTAGCTAGGTAGCGCAAGGAAACAGACAAAAGAATGGCTAACCCACCCACATATACATGTATATACATATCGTCCACACACGCACATATACATACCTATATATTTCAAAGTATACATATATATACATACACAAACATATACAATATACACATGTACACAGTTCATACTTGCTGCCTTGATTCATTCTGTCGCCAACCCAGCCACACATGAAATAACAACCCCCTCCCCTACATGCAAGCGGGTGGGCTAGGGAAAAGACAACAAAAGCCACTTTCGTTCACACTCAATCTCTAGCTGTCATGTATAATGCACCCAAAACACAGCTCACTTTCCACATCCAGGCCCCACAGAACTTTCCATGGTTTACCCCAAGACGCTTCATATGCCCTGGTTCAATCCATTGACAGCACGTCGTTCCAATTCACTCTATTCCTTGCATGCCTTTCACCCTCCTGCATGTTCAGGCCCACGTCTATCAAAATCTTTTTCACTCCATCTTTCTACCTCCAATTTGGTCTCCCATTTCTCCTCGTTCCCTCCACCTCTGACACATATATCCTTTTTGTCAATCTTTTCCTCACTCATTCTCTCCATGTGACCAAACCATTTCAATACACCCTCTTCTGCTCTCTCAACCACACTCTTTATTACCACACATCTCTCTTACCCTATTATTACTTACTCAATCAAACCACCTCACACCACATATTGTCCTCAAACATCTCATTTCCAGCACATCCACCCTCCTGCGCACAACTCTATCCATAGCCCACGCCTTGCAACCATACAACATTGTTGGAACCACTATTCCCTCAAACATACCCATTTTTGCTTTCCGAGATAATGTTCTTGACTTCCACATATTCTTCAACGCTCTAAGAACTTTTGCCCCCTCCGCCACCCTATGATTCACTTCCGCTTCCATGGTTCCATCCGCTGCCAGATCCACTCCCAGATATCTAAAACACTTTACTTCCTCCAGTTTTTCTCCATTCATACTCACCTCCCAATTGACTTGTCCCTCAACCCCACTGTATCTAATAACCTTGCTCTTATTCACATTTACTCTCAAATTTCTTCTTTCACACACTTTACCAAACTCAGTCACCAGCTTCTGCAGTTTCTCACATGAATCAGCCACCAGCGCTGTATCATCAGCAAACAACAACTGACTCGCTTCCCAAGCTCTCTCATCCACAACAGACTGCATACTTGCCCTTCTTTCCAAAACTCTTGCATTCACCTCCCTAACAACCCCATCCATAAACAAATGAAACAACATTGGAGACGTCTCACACCCCTGCCGCAAACCTACATTCACTGAGAACCAATCACTTTCCTCTCTTCCTACATGTACACATGCCTTACATCCTCGATAAAAACTTTTCACTGCTTCTAACAACTTGCCTCCCGCACCATATATTCTTAATACCTTCCACAGAGCATCTCTATCAACTCTATCATATGCCTTCTCCAGATCCATAAATGCTACATACAAATCCATTTGCTTTTCTAAGTATTTCTCACATACATTCTTCAAAGCAAACACCTGATCCACACATCCTCTACCACTTCTGAAACCACGCTGCTCTTCCCCAGTCTGATGCTCTGTACATGCTTTTACTCTCTCAATCAATACCCTCCCATCTAATTTCCCAGGAATACTCAACAAACTTATACTCAACAAACTTATACCTCTGTGATATTTCTTTTTTTTCATACATATTTGACATTTCCCACATTAGCAAGGTAACATTAAGAAAAGAGGACTGAGACTTAAGATGATATATGCTCACTTGGCCCCCTTCTCTGTTCCTTTATTTGTATTAGAGAGAGAGAGAGAGAGAGAGAGAGAGAGAGAGAGAGAGAAAAACATTAATGAGATGCCATAGATTGTGGCATTCCATTTGTCATGCTAAAATGGGAAAAAAAATCTAGGCTTTGTTTCTTTTATCTTTTTTTTATCATACTTTGTCGCTTTCTCCCATGTTAGCTAGGTAGCGCAAGGAAACAGACAAAAGAATGGCCTAACCCACCCACATATACATGTATATACATATACGTCCACACACGCACATATACATACCTATATATTTCAAAGTATACATATATATACATACACAAACATATACATATATACACATGTACACAGTTCATACTTGCTGCCTTGATTCATTCCTGTCGCCATCCCGCCACACATGAAATAACAACCCCCTCCCCTAGCATGCAAGCGAGGTGGCGCTAGGGAAAAGACAACAAAAGCCACTTTCGTTCACACTCAATCTCTAGCTGTCATGTATAATGCACCCAAAACACAGCTCACTTTCCACATCCAGGCCCCACAGAACTTTCCATGGTTTACCCCAAGACGCTTCATATGCCCTGGTTCAATCCATTGACAGCACGTCGTTCCAATTCACTCTATTCCTTGCATGCCTTTCACCCTCCTGCATGTTCAGGCCACGATCGCTCAAAATCTTTTTCACTCCATCTTTCTACCTCCAATTTGGTCTCCCATTTCTCCTCGTTCCCTCCACCTCTGACACATATATCCTTTTTGTCAATCTTTCCTCACTCATTCTCTCCATGTGACCAAACCATTTCAATACACCCTCTTCTGCTCTCTCAACCACACTCTTTTTATTACCACACATCTCTCTTAACCTTTCATTACTCACTCAATCAAACCACCTCACACCTCATATAGTCCACAAACATCTCACTTCCAACACATCCACCCTCCTCCGCACAACTCTATCTCTAGCCCAAGCTTCACAACCATATAACATTGTTGGAACCAGTATTCCTTCAAACATACCCATTTTTGATTTCAAAGATAATGTTCTAGCCTTCCACACATTTTTCAACGCTCCAAGAACTTTCGCCCCCTCCCCGACCCTGTGACTCGCTTCCACTTCCATGGTTCCATCTGCTGCCAAATCCACTCCCAGATATCTAAAACACTTCACTTCCTCCAGTTTTTCTCCATTCAAACTTACCTCCCAACTGATTTGTACCTCAACCCTACTGTCCCTAATAGCATTGCTCTTATTCACATTTACTCTCGACTTTCTTCTTTTACACACTTTACCAAATTCAGTCACCAGCTTTTGCAGTTTCTCACCCAAATCAGCCACCAGCACTGTATCATCAGAGAACAACAAATGACTCACTTCCTAAGCTCTCTCATCCACAACAGACTGCAAACTTTTCCCTCTCTCAAAAACTCTTGCATTCACCTCCTTAACAACTCCATCCATAAACAAATTAAACTACCATGGAGACATCACGCACCCCTGCCACAAACCAACATTCACTAAGAACCAATCACTTTCCTCTCTTCCTACTCGTACATATGCCTTACATCCTCGATAAAAACTTTTCACTGCTTCTAGCAACTTTCCTCCTACACCACATATTCTTAATACCTTCCACAGAGCATCTCTATCAACTCTATCATATGCCTTCTCCAGATCCATAAATGCTACATACAAATCCATTTGCTTTTCTAAGTATTTCTCACATACATTCTTCAGAGCAAACACCTGATCCACACATCCTCTACCATTTCTGAAACCTGCATGACTCCTTCTTCTGTTTCCCCTTTTAGAAAGTTAAAATACAAGGTGGGGAGGGTTTCTAGCCCCCCCTCCCATCTCCTTTAGTCGCCTTCTAAGACACGTTAGGAATGCGTGGGAAGTATTCTTTCTCCCCTGTAGCACTGAATTATAGTTGGAATTCTCTCTGGCCATGGTACTGATTCCCTTCTAGATGGTCAATTGCTTTAATTATTCCTCCTCCTGATAAATTATAACACCTGTAAAAGGATGTTTGTTATAGAGATTAAATAACTGAGAATTTTTTCATTCCCACTTGCACTAAATACCAACTTCTCTTATTTAATTCATATTTTGCATATTCTTGAAGGGTCTTATGCAAAACTATCCAAGTCTTTGAAAGCTCCAATTCTTTTTTTTCTTTGTTCAAGAATGTAAATTGTTGAGTGATTGGGTCTTAAGTTGTGGTATGTGGGTGAGTGAAAGACCTTGCTTGATTCTGCTATGGGTCCAGTTTTCAAGACTGGATATGAATGACAGGGCAACAGAAGGGGCTTGTAGGGTTTGATGATGGGTAATATGTTTCTGTTTCCAAATGACTGGGATTTTGTTGTATGACAAGTAAATAAAAATATCTGAGAGTTGATTACATTAGAGGTAAAGTGTTTCATGTAAAAAATTGTCATGGTTACTTTAAGGGGAGTTATCAAAGGTTTCTGTGTCATTTTGAATATTAGCTGGTGTAAAGTGTGGGTTACCTATTTTTGGGGGATGAATCTGAATAGAATTTTCATGATTGTCCTGTTTAGGGATATGGTTGGTTTCTATTTAATTTTTGAGTTTCATTTAAGGGTGGGAATATGTTTTGGGTTATAAGTACTTCATGTGTGGGCAGTTAGGTGGTGTGGAGCTTCTTTACTGTTCTCCAGAGCTAGTTGCTGCTGGGTTTGTAGTACATGGTGCCATGGAAGGTATGACAATTTCCAGTTTGTCTTCCTGAGATTAGATTAGAGAGGGCAATTATTTTCTCATGGAGCAGAATTTATCCTATATTCTCTGCTGGTTGTACATGCTTTTACATGAACGTGTTTCTTTGCTTTTTTATTGCTTACTAAGCCTTTGTAGTATGTGCTTTTTGCTGACATGATGAAGTGTCAAATGGCTCAACACAGGAAAGGAAAACTAACCAGAAAGAAGTTTTGAAACTTCCATTCTTTGTAGTGTGAATACTGGCTAATCTGACAACCTTTAGTTTGAACAAGTCAAGGAAGTTAGAACCTGTGAACATTTCTAAACAGTATTGAGAAGTGTCATCCTCACATTATGGTACTTTATAAACAAATCCCTGATCTGCATTAACTCCATGCTGGCATCAATGCTATTTAATTGACAGAATACCTCAGTACTAGTACTCAATGAAATAAGAGACAAAAGTGCACCAGCTAATACTGAGCACAGCACATAAGAGTTCAAGTTAACTTTTATAGCATCACAAATAGAATAATACAATTTTTTCATGTCATTTCTGGTTTTGTCCCATTTTTCATTATGGACTAATTGTGATGTCTTTGTAGACTAGCTAAGGCCTTGGCTATTGTAACACAAAGGGACTTTAATGGTGGTGGTTGTTTAGTGAATAAAGACATATAGATGAAAATTCTTTCTTCCATTCTTTATTGTATTCTATATCAACAGAACATTTACCTAATTTTTTTTGTATACTCTGGGCATGTTTCAACCTCTTAAAAATACTATTCACTAAACAGTCACCTCCCAATTTTAGCCTAAAAACTCAACAGTTATAGTGGTATATAAGGAAATATTAGTATGCTCCAAGAGGTCCTTCAGTGCAGAGCTGGGGCACAAAAGGTTATGGCTGATGCATGTGGTTGTTAGAAGAAGTAAGTTCAAAGTCTGATTAACCTGTTGTGTAAGCTGAGGATGCTGAAAGGGTCAAGTTGGTTTTTGAGTAGATCACCTCCAAGATTGTGGGTGTGAGCATTGAGCCATGAAGATGGGTGAGGGTTTAAATCTTCACCAAAGTAGGTGTTAAGTTCTGTAGTTGGGAAGTGAATCTTTCAGGGAATGTGGTGAGTAGAGGTATATAAAAAATGATGATGATGGTAATGTATTAATCCTGCAAACTTTAAATGGACTGTGTTGTGATTACTTGTGATCCAATCTGTACTTAGGCAGAGTCTGCAATGGGGATATTGTAGTAGAAATGCATTACCCTCATCGTCCATCTCAAGATTGTGTAATTATAGAATAAGGGTTGGTTTGGGAGTATGTCAGTATTTTCAGATCAGCACTATGTGTATGTTATTTCATGAAACAGGATGAGTACTTTAATGTTTATGTTTTTTATTGATGCCACTGGTGTTAAGTTGAAAGATTTATAGTGTTAACTGGGTTCTGTGATGTGGCAGAAGTAATTTGCTTAGGGTGAGGTTGTTTTGCAGCTTTGTTTCATGGGTGCTTCTACTGGAAAAGTGCATGATCAGGTGGGTTCTTAGAATGTATAAACAGCAACTGGCACCAGAGTTTGAAGAGTCTGCTCCACTTTAAACTATGCCTCACCTGTCTGGTCTTCCACCCTCTCAAAAGCAAATATAAGAAAACTGCAAACAATACAAAACAGTGCACTGAGAACAATCACTGGCTGCCTAGGAACCACAAATACACACCTTCACAATGAAAAAAAGATACTTCCAGCATAGTACCAACATAAAATGCTCAGCACTTAATTCTAAACAACAGCACTAGACCCCTACCCAGACCATTTGATAACTAACCACCAACCCCCAAGGTATAATAAATACAAAGTGTACCTTTACTCACAGACCCCTCATCTCCAACAAATATAACACTTACAGAAAACATGTACACCCTGAACTAAACCAACTCAAGTCTTAAACTCCAACCCATGGGACAGATAACCATTAGAAACCACAGTCCCAAGACAAATGTGAGTCACACTCACCTGTCTAAAGCTGTGGGCATCACCGACGTAACTACTGTAATGAAGACACTGAGCACTTACTACTAAACTGTCCTGCACTCTCTGCACATAAACACACACACAAAATCAGTCCCAAACAGAGGATGTGGTCAGCTTCCTGAGTGCTGTAGGAGCCTCATATAGATATATATGACTCCTGGGGGCAGGAAGTTGGAAGATATACATACCTGATGATACCATGCTATCGCAGAAAACTGCAAACAATTATGAATATATTACAAGACTGAATTATGGCTTTACTATTTTCATAAGCGATACATCTTCCATCTTTCCCCAAATATATTTAGTGCTTTTCCAATACATTCAACAGTTGCAGGCCCAACTATGATGTGTATATCAATAAAAAATTTTCCTTTAGTGTTTTTGATGTTTCATTACTATGCAAATGATGCCACTACTATTAATACTACAAACAAGTGCGTGAAATGACAGTGATCTAGCCTCAGTGAAGGTGCCTTCTTTTTTTTAAATCTTTCTTTCTTTCACACTATTCGCCATTTCCCGCATTACCGGGGTAGCGTTAAGAACAGAGGACTGGGCCTTTGAGGGAATACCCTCACTTGGCCCAATTCTCTGTTCCTTCTTTTGGAAAATTAAATATAATGCAATAAAAATGTTATGTACTATTTTTCAGTCTAAGTAAACTAAGTCATCAATTGACTGCACTTCTTATAGCCTCACACTAATATCAATGATATGTAAAGGAGAACATGGTGCATTTTTCATCTAGAAACCTAAGTCTACAGCAATGATTGTATGGGCTTCCAGTTGTCAGGAATACACAATCTAGACACCTACCTGCAAGGATACTTGCTTCCTTTAGGCATCCATTACTGATTGGTAGGGATCTTTTCTTTTCCATTGAATCTAGGTCCATGATCAGGGAGATTGTTTTTTCTGTCTTTCATATTTTTCAGTTTCCCACGTTATCGAGGTAGCACCAGGAACAGACGAAGAAAAGGCCTTCTTCACACACATCATTCTCAACCTGTCATGTGTAATCCACCCAACCCATAGCCCTTTCTCCATAACCAGGCCCCACAGACATTTCTGTGGTTTTACCCAGCTGCTTCATATGACCTTTTTTAAGTCCAGTGATGGCATATCTCCTCTTGTATAACACATTGCTACATTTCACTCTTTCCCATTCATGCTCTTGCATGCTTCAGGTCCAAATGCTCAAAATATTATTCACTAACTCCTTCCACCTCCAACTTGGTCTCCCCTTCCTCCTTGTCCCATCCATTTCTGACACACATATCCTCCTTGTCAAACCCTTCTAACTCATTCTCTCCATGTGTCCAAACCATTTCAGCACACCCTACTCAACTCTCTCAGCCAAACCCTTCTTTAATACCACACTTATCTCTTGCCCTATCATAACATACTGAACAGATCCTCCTCACACCACATATTGTCCTCTTCTAAACTATATCTATCTACATCTCTGATGCCTGTTCCCTCCAGGAAATCCCAAAAGTGGGTGGCCATGGCAAAAGTCTCCATAACTAGAGAACTTCAATGCCACTTCTTAGCCTTTAGAGACTCATCCTTAACAGCCACTAGCAAAATGCAACTCTAGCATGGCTTCCAGAGGCTCCTACTGACTACTTAGTGTATCTTGCACACATTTTCATCTATAGCCCATGCCTCCCATTCATACAATATTATTGGGACTATCATTCCCTAAAACATATCCAACTTTGCACACCAAATAATGATCTCCCTTTCCACACATACCTTAGGGCTCCCACAACCTTCACTCCCTCACCCAACCAATGACTCAATACAGCTTCCATGGTTCCATATATTCTGCCATGTCCACTTTTATTCAATTTACTCTTTTCACACACACTCCTAAGCTCAAACACCAACTTCTGCAGTTTCTCACTTGAATCTGTGACTAGTGCCGTATTATCAGCATACAACCATTGACTTGCTCCCAAGACCCTTCACACCCAAAGACTCCACACTACAAGTCTCTTGCAATTACCTCCCTCAACACTCCATCCATAAAAAAATTTAAAACAGACATGGTGACATCACACACCCCCACCCCAGACCCAACTTCACCTGGAACCACTCCCCTCTACCTACTTGCACACAAACCATACTCTCTTGATATAAGCTCTTAAATTTTTCAACCAGCTTTCCTCCACCACCATATATCCATTATAACCCCTAAAAACTCTCTCTATCAAGCCTCCAATATGCTTTTTCCAGATCCATACATACCATATACAAATCCTTCTGTTTCTCCAAGTATTTCTTATGCACATTCTTCAAAGCAACCACTTGATACACATTTTTCCTTCCCAATCTAATGCTCTATGCATGCCACCCCAACCTCCATCATCACTCTTACAAACAACTTACCAGGTACACTAAACAAATTTTTGCATTGGTAATTCGAGCCACCTTTGTTCCCCTATATACAATGGCATATACAATGCATTCTGCCAAACCCAAGTCACTCCACTATGATCCACCAATACAATGAAATTCCTAGCTAACCAATCAGCAACATAGTCAACCCCTTTCTTTGAAATTCTATTACCATACCATCTATACTTCAGTCGGCTTGCCATATTTCATCTTACACAAGGCTTTTACCACCTCTTCTCTCTTTGTCAATCCATTTTCCATGACTCTCTCACCATGCATGACTTCCTGACCTAAACACCTACATCTGCCACACTATCATCAAACACATTCAACAATTCTCCACAGAACTCACTCCATCTCCTTTCCAACTCATCACTGCATGTTACTGCTTCCCCATTTGCCTCCTTCAATGATATTCCCACCAATACCTTCTCTCAATATCAACCTCATTCCATCTAATTCTCCATTCAATTTATATTTGCTCACTAATTTGCCCTTTATTTCAACCTCTACTCCTACCTTTCTCTTGACCCCCTGCCACTTCCACTTGTATATATCCCAATCATTCACACTTCATTTCTTGTATCATCACCCTTTTATCTTTAACTAGCAACTTTACTTCAACATCCCACCACTTGCCACCCTTTTTCACCTGCCCACCTTCCACCTCCTGCATACCATACACTTCTCTTACACATGCCAGCACTGAGTTCCTTAATACTTTCCATTACTAACCATATAAAAGAACCTATAACATAAAGAGGAACTGAAAAAGAGAATGGAAGATAATATTTGCAACTAGCAAAAGTAGACCAAAATATTTTGACGACAAAATAAAGAATGCAAACAAGCAAATAATGGAATCAAACAGAAGGGAACAGGGACTAAAAGAAGAACAGTGTATGGACCTCTTCCTAATATTCTTGTTTACATACATTAACAGAGAAATAAACAAAAAGTCTTAGACTAGACCTAGACCATTCAAAGAAGCTGACACTTAGGTACATGCCCCAAAATAATATGTTAAATGTCAATAAACCAATACAAGTCATGGTTATATGAAAAGTTTAATGATTTGATGAGCATGCGGGAGACAGCGACAAAGCAAAATAAATAAAAAATATAAATAAAAATATATATAAATAAATAATTGCTTTACTGTAATTATTTACTTATATATATAAATAAATATAAATATCAGAAAGTGGTATAATCAAAGCAACTGGCTCCAGGGCCTGACGGAATGCTAGCTATCAGTCTTAATAGGATGAAAAACAATAGCAAAAAATCTTACAATGCTCCTGAAACACAGCATGGACCAAGCAATTGCAGCAAATGTACACAAAATTGCATACATAGCACCAATATACAAAGGGTAACCCAAATTACTTCCAAAACAATCAGATCAATTAGCCTAACCACACAAAATCAAAGTATTTGAGAGAGTAATAAAAATCATGAAACAGAACTTATTTCAGACAGATTCATAAATGAAGGGCAGCTTGGTTTTGTCCCTTTAAGTACACAAACACAACTACTGGCACATTAAAAAGCCATATATAAAATTTTGGATGGGAAAAGAATGGACACTGTTTTCATCATTTTGCAAAACCATTTGATATGAAAATAGTGAAGTGCTATAAAACAAAATGGCAAGTCAAAACTTAAAAGAAAAAAATGTAAATATATCAAAAAGTATTTTTAATCAACATAAAATTCAATGTACTTGTCTGGGGTACTGCAAGGATCAGTTCTGGCTGCAATACTCTTTGCAAATCATGATTTCAGACACAGATAAGGAAGAAAGAGTGTAATCAGATGTTTTGGAGATGACATGATAAGAATCTATGCAATAGAGAGAGCGGAAAATCAAGAAGAACTTCAAAGAAACCTGGACAATATCTACGTGTGGGTAAATAATAACTTAGTGGAATTTAATGAAGAAAAATCTGACAGTAATGAGACAGCTAACACTATTGCAATGCCTACAAACTGAGGCCATACAGGAAAAGATGTAGGGAAAGAAGAAAGAGAGATGGGATTATTTATTAGTGAAAAATTTGAATTCAAGGAATATATTGAAAGAATAGTGGTTTCAAATCAAATACCGAGTGAAATGACAATGAAAACATTTGAAACAAGGGACAAACAATAATGAAATTGCTTAATGAAAATATAAAAAGTAGGAAGAGAGGCGAGTAACTGCTTCCCAGAGAAGGTCGGTCTGCAGCAGTGGTGTGTGACGTCTCCATGGACAATTTGTTTATATATAGGGTGGTTTGGGAGGTAAATACAAGTTTTGGAGCGAGGGGTGAGTATGCAGTCTGTTGGGGAAGAGAGGGCCTGGAAAATGAGTCAGATGATATTCAACAATGATACAGCACTGGTGGTGGCTGATTCGAGTGAGAAACTGCAGTTGGTGACTGAGTTTGGAAAAGTTTGTGAAAGAAGAAAGTTGAGAGTAACTGTGAATAAGAGCAACGTTAATAGGTTCACTAAGATTGAAGGAAAAGTTAATTGGGATGCAAGTTTGAATGGAGAAAAATTGGAGGAAGTGAAGTGTTATAGATATCTGTAGGTGGACTTGCTGTCAATGGACTGAATCAGGGAATGTGAAATGTCTGGGGTAAAGCATGGAAGGGTCTGCAGGGCCCGGATGTGGATAGAGGGCTGTGGTTTCGGTGCATTACACAAGACAGTTATAGACTGAGTGTGAACGAATGTGGCCTTTTATGTCTGTTTTCCTGGCACTACCTTGCTGAAGCATGGGGTGGCGATGGTGTTTCTTGTGGGGCAGGGTGGTGCCAGGAATGGATGAAGGCAAGAAAGTATGAATATGTACATGTGTATGCATATGTTGATATGTGGGGGCATTTATGTATATATATGTATGTATATGAGTGGATGGGTCATCCTTCATCTGTTTGCTGGAGCTACCTCACTGACCCAGGAGATAGAATCAAGTATAATAATGATAAAATAAAAGTACATTTGCATACTTTTGTATGTATGTATACAAAAGTATGCAAATGTACTTTTATTTTAATGTGAATAAGAGCAAGGTTATTAGGTACAGTAGGGGTGAGGGTCAAGTCAATTGGGAGGTGAGTTTGAATGGAGAAAAACTGGAGGAAGTGAAGTGTTTTAGATATCTGGGAGTGGATCTGTCAGCGGATGGAACCATGGAAGCGGAAGTGGATCATAGGGTGGGGGAGGGGGCGAAAATTTTGGGAGCCTTGAAAAATGTGTGGAAGTCGAGAACACTATCTCGGAAAGCAAAAATGGGTATGTTTGAGGGAATAGTGGTTCCAACAATGTTGTATGGTTGCGAGGCGTGGGCTATGGATAGAGATGTGCGCAGGAGGATGGATGTGCTGGAAATGAGATGTTTGAGGACAATGTGTGGTGTGAGGTGGTTTGATCGAGTAAGTAACGTAAGGGTAAGAGAGATGTGTGGAAATAAAAAGAGCGTGGTTGAGAGAGCAGAAGAGGGTGTTTTGAAATGGTTTGGGCACATGGAGAGAATGAGTGAGGAGAGATTGACCAAGAGGATATATGTGTCGGAGGTGGAGGGAACGAGGAGAAGAGGGAGACCAAATTGGAGGTGGAAAGATGGAGTGAAAAAGATTTTGTGTGATCGGGGCCTGAACATGCAGGAGGGTGAAAGGAGGGCAAGAAATAGAGTGAATTGGAGTCATGTGGTATACAGGGGTTGACGTGCTGTCAGTGGATTGAAGCAAGGCATGTGAAGCGTCTGGGGTAAACCATGGAAAGCTGTGTAGGTATGTATATTTGCGTGTGTGGACGTGTGTATGTACATGTGTATGGGGGGGGGGGGTTGGGCCATTTCTTTCGTCTGTTTCCTTGCGCTACCTCGCAAACGCGGGAGACAGCGACAAAGTATAAAAAAAAAAAAAAAAAAAAAAAAAACATTTGCATACTTTTGTGTTGCAAGTCTAATCATCTATCTATATCTCTGATGCCCATTCCCTTTCCATGAGTGAATTCCAGTGTTGTTAAGTTTATTGTGCCTCATCCTTAGCAGGCCATTGGCAGGGGGCAGCTCTAGCGCAATTTTTCAGAGGCTCCCACTTAATGGTCCTTCTGACTACTACTACCTAGTGTGTCTACCTAATGTTCCAACCTACTACTTCTACCTGATGCTCCCACCTAATGTCCCTACCTACTATTTCTATCTACTGCTCCAACCATTTTGCCAAAATGCTGGACTAGGGCATAGCACTCACCACAATAAAATCAAGAGCTATGAAGAATGAGTTGTGTGTTGTCAAATGTTATGTGTGACAAAGAGAGATTGCATGTCAATTGTCAGAATGCAAGTAACCGTTGTTTGGGTGAGGCAGAGAGAAAAGACAGCTACCTGGGTCAGAGGAGAACAGCTTGACAACCACTGAAGTGCTAGCTCACTACACACGCATCATTAACCCTCCCAATACCCAAGCAGGTGGTGCTGGTGAAATAACTCTCTGGTTGGTGGCTACATACCAACTACTAACTAGGGTAACCAGTAAAGCAGACTGAAATAAACAAGACAGAGAGAATACAGTAACATTTCACGAGATAAATGGAATGGTTAATATGAATTACAAAGAATGATTCAAAGAACTTGAGCTTTACTGACTTGAATGCTATATGGATAGATACATGATGATATAAGCAAAGCAACAAATAGAGGGAATGAAAAAAAAATAATATGAGACTTGAATGTCATATGGATAGATACATGACAATATATGCAAAGCAACAAATAGAGGGAATAGAAAAAAAATTAATCTGAAAGCAACCAGACAAGGATAATACAGAATCATTATGTCAAGTGTAATTCCTGGAAACATACCAAAAATGCATAGGAAAGTTACGTGAATGCCTAGCAAGTTGGAATTATTATTCAATGCGATATTGCATGATCTAAGAAATTTAAATGAAGTCACTACAGAAACATTCGAAAGATATGACTCATGTTTAAAGCAAATACCAGATGAACCTAGATTGGATATTATGCCAAAGGAGTAACTGCTGAAAAAAATAGCATTAAATAACAAGCAAGACAAGTTAACGGACAAGGCGAGGTGGTCAAGAGGAACAGCATTTGTCAACATAAGGTCAAGAGGGAGCGAAATGCAATAGCCTTGTCAACATGGCAAAATCTCTTTGTGTGTACTTATGGGTTTGTGGGTACCCACTTCCCTAGTTCTGTTTACTTTCACCTGCCATTCTACTCTTAATCTCCAGGTATTTCCTCACACAAATCTCTTTTACAGGCTCACATACTTTCTCCAACCTTTTCTCACCTATGTCACCTTTTCTTTTCCAAATACCTCAACAAATATTCATCCTCCCCTCTAACAGGTAATGATAAGACATTCCACCAACTACCCTTACCAGTATATTCACATCCAAGTCTCTCTCTTTTGCACACCTATCAATTACTTTGTACATCAATATTGCCCACTGACCATTTTCCTTACTCATCCACATATATATGCCCCTCTTCCTAAACCAAGTATTCCCAATCACCAGCCCTTTTCCTTACTCATCCACATATATATGCCCCTCTTCCTAAACCAAGTATTCCCAATCACCAGCCTTTTTTCAGCACACAACTCCACACGCATTTAACCATCTCTATTCATCTTGCTAGTGACCCCATCCCCCTAATTATATCCCTAACTGTTAAATTACTCATTTTTGCATTTAAATTACCCACCACTAATAACCAGTCTCTTGCTTCAAACCTGTTGACACAGTCACTGCCCCAAAAACACAAGCCTCTATATCATTCTCCTCATGGACAGGGGCATAAGCACTAATGACTTTAACCCAGATCAGTCAGGAGCTGACTTCCTTACAATCTTTCAAAACATATTCCCACACCTGCTTCAGCAGAAGTGCTACTCTCTGTAGCTCTTACCCTCAAACTTAACTGAGTTTAATCCTACAACATTCCTAACCATTCTTTCCAATTACTCTGAAACTTGGTTTCACATAAAACTATTCCATCTAGATTCCTTTCTTTAAACATATTACTTATCTGGAAGTGATTTAAATTTGTTCAGCAGGTAAATCTTTCATACACTGTTAAATCATTAACTGGACAAAGATAAATAGAAGGTGAATGGGAACAGATGACAACAACCTTTGGTTACATGGTCTAAAATGTGACAATACAGAAAAACAGGTATAATTATTCAATGAAGACTTGGTAAGGTGCTTTAAAACTTGTGCAATTATGTAAATGAGCAAATAAAGAGATCATTAGTCTAAAGATTTTGTATTTAGGATGCTTTTGCCAAGCAAATGACAGATGACCATATACAATGGACATGTCTATAAGAATGGAAGGGGAAAACGGATGTGCATCTCACCTCAAAACTCAACCTGGTGGGTGATGAATAGTTATGAGACATGTTAGTATGAAATTTTGTTTACTTCATCTTGAAACCCAAGTTACATACATGAAAGAGCTATAATGCTGCATACAGTTGATAGATATCATGTAAGTGAGCAAGTTAAACAATGGACAAATGTATAAAAATCATTTTAAGCCCAATGTGAGATATAACACATGCAAGACCACAGACATTGCAAATCAAATCAATAGATATGCTACTCTGCCTTACAGTTTCCTCTAGAGTTCACATTACCTGCAAACCTCCATATATCATTCTTCTAAAAGTGTAATACAACATGCTATATAAACAATAAAATAGCTGGTAATGGAGAGAACTTTGATAACATGACAATCCATTTATGTGGCCTTTATTACAAAAACTGAACTTCTTCATTTAACTCATAATATCATTAAACTAATATTATACTTACGTATTTAACAGATGGTTAAATAAAACATCACTCATCACACACCTTTATTACTTGTCTTATATACCAGTACAAGGATGCTAGGGCAAAAAGGACACAGGACTGGAGTTAGGAAGGTTTTTATTGGTCGTCTCAATGATACACCGGCCAGTGGCAGCAATTGAGCAAGTCTGTGAAACTCCAAAAATTCAGTTGGAAAACCTTCATATCATGAGGAAGTGAAAAATTAAAAATACTTGTGATGATTTACCTGACGAAACTCACCAAGAAAAATAAAATTTAAGATGTGCTTTCCATCAAGGGCGATTACTAACCTATGCAACTATACACCTTTGTCAAAAAACATAAAGGAACAAACTTTTGCTGACCTGGCCTATCAAGTGCACATCACCTACCAATTCGACTCCCACCCATGTGCTTGGAATGAGCTGAACCTCTCACCACCACTGACAATCAGAATGTAGGTATTATCAAAATGCATGTATCATAAAGAATAATGCGGGTAACTAATAATAGAGACGGGTTCGGTTCATAATGGTTATCAAAAGGTAATATTCAATGCCATATTAAAAAGAAACACACCAGGAAGAGCACCATTCCTTCAATGTTATCAATGAAAAAAAAAAAAAATAAATATATATATATGTATATATATATATAAATGGAAATAAAAGACACATCAATTGCAAATATAAAATGTAAATTGGTAATTGATAAATGTGCCCTGCCATGAGCACTGACAGCTGCGGCAGAGCAATAAAGACTACAGCATTAATGTCATCCGCATGGATGTAAATGGGCATAATAATAATCTAGAGTATCACTGACTACATTTACCTGTTTGTCGCGTGGTGATTGTGTTTCTTCTTCCTCCTTAACTCATTTCCCTGAATAGCCTGTAATGATATTGGCCGTAACAAAACACATGACATTCAAAAATATCCGAAATAACATTACGGTATAGAGGTAATGATTCCTTGTGTATATATATATATATATATATATATATATATATATATATATATATATATATATATATATATATGTATGTATATAAATATATAAAGAAAACGATAGCGTATCACGGAAATATTAACCTGTAAAAGGAGGTTAGGAAATTACACGAAAAATTTCAATGGCATTATCGATATGAAAATATAATAAGGGATAATTTTCAATAATGGAACTGTGTGGAGAATAATATGCAGAATAGGCACATGGTACATGGCTTAAAAGAGTAAGAATGCACATTTCTGAGAGGTCAGCGAAGCCCACCCCAGCTACCCCCATCAAACAATGAGATTTTCCCCTAGCACAGCAATAAAACCTACAGTTATCTTGTACAAGGTATATTTTTCACATTAGGCATAATTATAGAAAGAGTAAACTATGTGGCATATTTACAGGATTTGATAAAAAAAAAAAATTCTTAGTTAACAAGAACCCTCTTACAGTTATGATAATAATAATAATAATAATAATAATAATAATAATAATAATAATAATAATAATAGTAATAATAATAGTAATAATAATAATAATAATAATAATAATAATAATAATAATAATAATAATAATAATCATGGTAGGTATAAGTGACACGAAAATCATTGTACATCTTGAAGTATGCAGCAGCTTCATACCATCCTTATGAATAGCATCTCATATCATCGGGGAACATCATGACATCACGAATAAGATATCGCAACATGATACATTTTGAGGCCAACAACCCACAACTGAAGTCTTCAAGGCAACAACAAATGGGTCTGAAAAAGACAAATCAACACATTGTTCTCTCAGTTTGTAGTAATGTCCCTGTAAGAAAGTAAAGGTTAGCGTGAAACATCGAGGTTCAACTTGGCAGGCTACGGCTTACTCACCCTCCAGGGAACCTACCATGTTGGCTGAACCCTTGTCGCCTGAGACCCCATTGGTGCTCCAACAAGATCGCGATGTGTGGCACAGGCTAACTCCTGCACTTGTACTTCCCTATGCTTTAAGGCAACAGCAGCAGCAGGAACTCATTACCAAGGATGGTAGGTGTGTTGGGGATGAGGGGTGGTGGGATTCAGAGGTTGGATGTGGCCTTACCAGCCAATCACCTTGGTACTTCACAGTGCAGCAAGCTATCACTAGTCATATTGCCATAGTGTCATCAACAGTTACATGAAACAGCCATACAAACTGAGACTACAAAGGAAGTCAGATCTGAGTTCTACTGCCAAAGAGATTTAAAAACCATCTTGGCTTCCTACAAAAGGATAATGAAATGTTAAAAACTTTTCAAGTTACTTCAGTACGATGACTCAGATCTGACAAAACCTGAAATGGAAAAATGTATGAGGTTAAACTTACCTATCATCTAGAAGAGCAAGAGCTGTTTCCCAAGAGTGACACGTGTATGTGAACTAATATCCCTGATTGAATGTAGGATTATACATCGGTGCTCCTGGACCTCCACCTGGTGGACCACCTGCACCTCCCTGAAAAGACAAAACCATTAGCTTAAGATAACCATACATTTGAGGAGAAGAAGCTACATAATAGGCTGCAACCTTCAAGCTGGGGGACTCGCCCAATCTGTGGTAATATCTTATTGTATTGGATGGTGCATAAAAAATATAATCAGCACATATTTCCAATATTTATCAAAGTAACCAAAGATAACTTTGGTAATCTATAAGAGACCTCCTGATATTTACATATATAACAGGTCTTCAACTAAGCATGGCATCATCAATACAATAGTTTTGTCACCTAGCCTAACATAACTGATGCACACATCCAACCAACCAAAACCTGACACAGCCATAGCAACACTCATAAGGACATAAGTATCATTTTTTAGCAAGAAACAATTGGTCCAGATCGACTGTTTCCAGTAACATTCTACATTGTGTGTGAGTATGTGTGTCTGTGTGGATATGGGTGTGTTTTACACTCACAATGCCCTGTCTGTTACTTAATCGCTTCCAGCCCTAGGAGTCCCTTCTATCTTTATCAGGTCCCTACAGCACTCAGGAAGCCAGCCACATCCATCAGTCAGGACCATAGGATATAGTCCGTAAGGATGCTGTGATGTCTCTACGTACAGAAAGTTAAAGGCAAATGTGAATGCACAGTGTCTTCATTGTGGTAGTCTCTTAGCCTTGCATATATGTACTACATCCCAGCCTAAGTCAAAAGCCTATTTATCAACTAACTCCAAGGGGAAGAATGATTTGTTGGGTTGACTGCTGCACCCAGGATTTGAACCCGAGTGGGCCCATGCATGAATCATGGCCAGCAGAAGTAACCACGACATCATGGAAGCCTCTCTCTCTCTCTCTCTCTCTCTGTCTCTGTGTGTGTGTGTGTGTGTGTGTGTGTGTGTGTGTGTGTGTGCGCATGTGTGTTATGGGAACAGAGCTTTTTACTAGAGATGCCCCCCCCCCCCCCCCATCTCTTAACCTTGTATTTAAGTATAAAGTCTTTACTCCTACGTGTGCATTCATAAGCACACACAGTAGTGTGTGATTACAACTCACCTGTTATGGGTATTGAGTTCCACACTTGTGTCACCCCATATGCGTGTGTGTGTGTGTGTGTGTGTGTGTGTGCACGTGATGACTGTATGTAATTACTATTTGTGTTTAAAGGAAATACAGCTTTACACTCATGTCGGCCCATCTTCTTAACTTATCTTCTTAACGTATTTGAGTACCATGTCTTTACTGTTATGTATGTATGCACACCCTTGCCTATGTCAGGTATCCATTTTATCAAATTAAACCTAGGGAAGGATGAATGCCTCAATGACCTGTGGACTGGCTGTTGCAACCAGGATTTGAAGATATGCAACTTTGATCCTGGGCAGCCCACACATGCATGACAATATGTAATGTTAACTCGTGTGTGTGTGTGTGTGTGTGTGTGTGTGTGTGTGTGTGTGTGTGTGTGTGTGTGTGTGTGTGTGCCTGCCTTTGCAGTGCTATAATACTTGTGATGTTATGTGCAAATAGTTTTACAAATGATGTTCATGAATGTGTACATGGCAGATGGGTGCATATGCCTACGACAAAATGTGAAAGAAAGCAACTGGGAGGAGATATGGACAAGAGAGATGATGAAAAATATTCTATTCATACACACACACAAATGTTTATCATACACAAACAGCACCACACAAGATGCATAACCATCTGTCATACAAAGACACACACACAACTGTACATTTTCTGAAGGCTTGCTTCCAAAGTCTCCAGCAGTCTTGACCCTATTTTATCACTTCTGCAATCATAAGTACATAATTAGAATTGTCAGTGTTTAAAAATTAGAGCACTAACATGAAACACAGAAATATTAACAACCTGCAAAGAGGGCAATGGTAAGTTTGGAAAAGGTCATACTCTTATCAAATGTGTGCCCCATTACTAACCTTAGCAGCTTTTATTTGCTGCTCAATTTTATCCGCCTCAGTGTGCATACCCTGTGACCGGTAGTACTCAATCCACTGTTGGGAGAAGTCATTCATCCCGGCAGCCGACTGCTGGGGAGGAGCTTGACCGTTGACTGGTACTGGTACTGTTGGTGCAGTTGCTGTACTGGCTGCTGCTGCTGCTGCAACTGCTGCTGCTGCTCCTGGGTTTCCTCCAAGTTGATGTGGGGCACTTGGGACTGCTGGTGCCCCACCCACTCCTCCCTGGCCCAACAAACCACTCAGGGTCAGTCACCAAAACTACCAACCTACCTTAACTTGCCACAACGCTACCATCACTGCCACACAAACTGTTGGTGTGTGTGTGGAATGATGCTACCCCTTCACATATGTTATAAGGCATTTAAGTCATGAGTTTGTTTAAAGCTGAATCTACCTTGAAAAAGGCCATATCTTTAACATTCATATTATCTGATTTAACATTAACATAAATCTCTTACTTTACCAGTCATTAAACTCAAATAATAATGGCCTATAGTAAAACTTTAAAATTCAATCAGATTAGAATTATAGAATCTCAGAATATATCTTTAAATTATATGTTTACAGTCAAAGCTATACTACACCTTTTTAATTTTTGGGGAGTGGCAGTCACCAAGTCGAACAATATAGAAGCAAGTTCCTGACCATTCTGGCTTAAAAAAAAATGCTTACCGTACATACTATGTGATGTCTATAGTACCTGACTTACTTAACCAACCACCTTCAACAAGTATACACACATAAAAAAAGTACTCATTAGTGTACAAATCACCAGTAATAACCAACCTGGGTTACTGTACCCTTTACCACAAATAGCTGATGCATCTAAAGTATAAAATCAATCCAATACACAAATTAGTAAAAACAACATAAGTGGGAGTGGAGAACCTACTTTGATAAGAATTCTCTTTTTGTTTTGAGAATGGTGGTTCCTATATATGTCTAGAAGGTCCTGCTAAGTACTAACTAGACTCAAATTAAGGTGATGAACATTTGCCAAAACAATTAGGCAACAGTTTAGTAAGTTAGAGAAAACCATATCACAAATTCATCCCTCACAATTTATCATATCAACCTCTACCACACTCATGAGTAGCCAAAGCATCGATCCCAGTTCTTGAAACAAAATGGAGAGTCATTAAATGGGAGGAAAAGTTTCTTTGCATTCAAAAACTCTAATAACAAAGGAAAGCTCTCCCATTTTAGTCCTGCTTACATTTTTTTAGGTGAACAAAGTGAACAAAGAGTGTTCTGCAATGAGCCTAACCTGATCAAAATGGAAGGATGAATGCCACCACCAAAAATCAACAGTTCTCTCTTAAAATTAACTGAATCACTAGCTACTTTATGCACTGCATTAACTTGTAAACACAAGAAAATATATCATAAATCCATACAACTTTCCCTAAAAGAGAACAATCATAAGATGTCATCTGATAAGTCCCTCCTGAACAACTAAGAAATCACAGATCAAACAAAAGAACTTACCCTAAAAAAATGTTCTGTTCAGAAATTGCCACCATTCAAAATTAAATGGTAAATGATCAATGAGAGGTAAAAGGGTAAACACATACATACCCTTCATGTTTCTAATACAGGAGTTTTCACAAGAGCAATAAAAACATCCAGTAAAAAAAAAAAAAAGTAAATTCCTTTTTTTTTCTAATATTAAACTAACATGGAAGAAGAAAGTTAAGAGTAAATGTGAATAAGAGCAAGGTTATTAGGTACAGTAGGGTTGAGGGTCAAGTCAATTGGGAGGTGAGTTTGAATGGAGAAAAACTGGAGGAAGTGAAGTGTTTTAGATATCTGGGAGTGGATCTGGCAGCGGATGGAACCATGGAAGCGGAAGTGGATCATAGGGTGGGGGAGGGGGCGAAAATTCTGGGGGCCTTGAAGAATGTGTGGAAGTCGAGAACATTATCTCGGAAAGCAAAAATGGGTATGTTTGAAGGAATAGTGGTTCCAACAATGTTGTATGGTTGCGAGGCGTGGGCTATGGATAGAGTTGTGCGCAGGAGGATGGATGTGCTGGAAATGAGATGTTTGAGGACAATGTGTGGTGTGAGGTGGTTTGATTGAGTGAGTAACGTAAGGGTAAGAGAGATGTGTGGAAATAAAAAGAGTGTGGTTGAGAGAGCAGAAGAGGGTGTTTTGAAGTGGTTTGGGCACATGGAGAGAATGAGTGAGGAAAGATTGACCAAGAGGATATATGTGTCGGAGGTGGAGGGAACGAGGAGAAGAGGGAGACCAAATTGGAGGTGGAAAGATGGAGTGAAAAAGATTTTGTGTGATCGGGGCCTGAACATGCAGGAGGGTGAAAGGAGGGCAAGGAATAGAGTGAATTGGATTGATGTGGTATACCGGGGTTGACGTGCTGTCAGTGGATTGAATCAAGGTATGTGAAGCGTCTGGGGTAAACCATGAAAAGCTGTGTAGGTGTGTATATTTGCGTGTGTGGACGTATGTATATACATGTGTATGGGGGGGTTGGGCCATTTCTTTCGTCTGTTTCCTTGCGCTACCTCGCAAACGCGGAAGACAGTGACAAAGTATAATAAAAAAAAAATATATATATATATATATATATATATATATATATATATATATATATATATATATTCTTCAAGGCCCCCAGAATTTTCGCCCCCTCCCCCACCCTATGATCCACTTCCGCTTCCATGGTTCCATCCGCTGCCAGATCCACTCCCACATATCTAAAACACTTCACTTCCTCCAGTTTTTCTCCATTCAAACTCACCTCCCAATTGACTTGACCCTCAACCCTACTGTACCTAATAACCTTGCTCTTATTCACATTTACTCTTAACTTTCTTCTTCCACACACTTTACCAAACTCAGTCACCAGCTTCTGCAGTTTCTCACATGAATCAGCCACCAGCGCTGTATCATCAGCAAACAACAACTGACTCACTTCCCAAGCTCTCTCATCCCCAACAGACTTCATACTTGCCCCTCTTTCCAAAACTCTTGCATTTACCTCCCTAACAACCCCATCCATAAACAAATTAAACAACCATGGAGACATCACACACCCCTGCCGCAAACCTACATTCACTGAGAACCAATCACTTTCCTCTCTTCCTACACGTACACATGCCTTACATCCTCGATAAAAACTTTTCACTGCTTCTAACAACTTTCCTCCCACACCATATATTCTTAATACCTTCCACAGAGCATCTCTATCAACTCTATCATATGCCATCTCCAGATCCATAAATGCTACATACAAATCCATTTGCTTTTCTAAGTATTTCTCACATACATTCTTCAAAGCAAACACCTGATCCACACATCCTCTACCACTTCTGAAACCACACTGCTCTTCCCCAATCTGATGCTCTGTACATGCCTTCACCCTCTCAATCAATACCCTCCCATATAATTTACCAGGAATACTCAACAAACTTGTACCTCTGTAATTTGAGCACTCACTCTTATCCCCTTTGCCTTTGTACAATGGCACTATGCACGCATTCCGCCAATCCTCAGGCACCTCACCATGAGTCATACATACATTAAATAACCTTGAAGAATGTGTGGAAGTCGAGAACATTATCTCGGAAAGCAAAAATGGGTATGTTTGAAGGAATAGTGGTTCCAACAATGTTGTATGGTTGCGAGGCGTGGGCTATGGATAGAGTTGTGCGTAGGAGGATGGATGTGCTGGAAATGAGATGTTTGAGGACAATGTGTGGTGTGAGGTGGTTTGATCGAGTGAGTAATGTAAGGGTAAGAGAGATGTGTGGAAATAAAAAGAGCGTGGTTGAGAGAGCAGAAGAGGGTGTTTTGAAATGGTTTGGGCACATGGAGAGAATGAGTGAGGAAAGATTGACCAAGAGGATATATGTGTCGGAGGTGGAGGGAACAAGGAGAAGTGGGAGACCAAATTGGGGGTGGAAAGACGGAGTGAATAAGATTTTGTGTGATCGGGGCCTGAACATGCAGGAGGGTGAAAGGAGGGCAAGGAATAGAGTGAATTGGATCGATGTGGTACACCGGGGTTGACGTGCTGTCAGTGAATTGAATCAGGGCATGTGAAGCGTCTGGTGTAAACCATGGAAAGCTGTGTAGGTATGTAAATTTGCATGTGTGGACGTATGCATATACATGTGTATGGGGGTGGGTTGGGCCATTTCTTTCTTCTGTTTCCTTGCGCTACCTCGCAAACGCGGGAGACAGCAACAAAGCAAGAAACAGATGACAATCACTTAATGGAATCTAACAGTTTTCATCATTTTCATTAAAAAACAAAGGTAAGGAATAACACTATCTGAAGTAACTGTGAAAGAGTGACAAGACTAAGGAACCTGGAGGATGCATATCCATGATTAAGCTGAAGCCGAGGTGGTCCCAGGTAAGAAAAATACAAAACTAAACAATCAATTTACTTTGGCATAGAAGCAACTACCCTTAAAAAAAGGTAAAAAAGGTCTCTCCACTCAAGAACAATGCTTTGTATTGCCATCATAATCCACAGCTGGAGAAATTCTGTGATAGAAAAGACAAATGGTCCTTCACAGCTTACCCATATTCGTTATAAAACAGAAATTACTGAAAAAGGCATAAGCTCAAAAAACTACTCGGTAGAGAGCAAATGCTGGAGACAGGCCACAATAAATAATGTTTATTGAAAATACTGTACAGAAAAGCCTGATCACTACTAGCAAGAATGATAATTCCTTGGTGAAACGACCATAGGGAGAATGTGCATATTAAATCCACTGAAGATCACAGATGCTTCAGACGCTTAAAAAAACATTTAACATAACAACATAGGAAGATCCCTGGACTTTAAAAGGAAGCTGGACACCTTCCTCCAAAGAACACCAGATTATCCAGGCTGCATAGCATTTAACAAGACCAGACATGCAACATCAAACAGTCTGGTTGCCTTGATGACATCTCGCCACTAAATCTGGTGTAAATCTGACAAAAGGTAAAGATCAAAACCATCTCAATCATAATAATACAAACCATGAGAATCATTGTCCACTAAGTCTTCTGGACATGGTCAATTCCTGTACAAAATAAGAGTGCAAATTGAAGATGAAGACTACAGCACTGCTAATAACTTATGGAACCAAATATTAGCTAAACAAAAATGATAGCAGTATATTATCAAAAAAATAAATACCTGTAATTCCATTCTCACGTATGTTAGGCGGATCAAGTGCATATAGCCTCTCATTTCACTCACATACATTCTAAGCCCATATCGAGTCAAATGATACGAGCTCAAGTTTCCATCATGCTAAAGTGAAAATGATCATCCACACAATCCTTAGCATTTAATTTTACATACTATTTCGTCACACAAAAAATGACTGACATACATACACACAAGGTCTTTTGTCATGTTGCTAATAATACAAACTATGAAACAGGAAAAAGGCCTGCCAAGGTTCAAATCCTGGCCTAAGGAGTTGGCTTACAGCCAATCTAGCTGTTCAACCTCCCCTTAGGGATGATCGATAAATGGGTACTTGACTAAGGCTAGGTATTTACATATAACAGTTTTCAATCTTTTCTTGGAGAAAAACCCTGTAAGCAATATATATCTTCCATTACAATGATGTTCAACATCCATTCTTTTCCCTTCTTTCTGAAGCAAAATTCAAAAGCTACATATACATACACAGACATATACATATATACACATGTACATATTCATACTTGCTGCATTCATCCATTCCCATCGCCACCCTGCCACACATGAAATAGCCTCCCCCCTCCTTCTCCAGCTATGTAGTGCCAGGAAAAGACTAAAAAGGCCACATTAGTTCACACTCAGTGTCTAGCTGTCATGTGTAATGCACCACTGTTTCCTGCATCAGTGAGATAGCACAAGGAAACAGACGAAGAATGGCCCAGCCACTCAAAGACCATGCGAACTGTGAAAGCTGCTGTGGCACATGATTACTTTGAGGCCATTAACAATTCAAAGTTGGGCCATTTTAATAATTGTTTTTTCCCTACACCTCAAAGCTTTGGAATTCTTACCTACTCATATCTTTTGCAACAACTGTGATCAGATACCTCAGAAAAGACAGGGTTTTCACTTCCACCAAAGTTATTATATACTTATACTCATCCCTCTTTCTTTGTTTCAGCAACCTCTTTGCATTTTAATTTATGGTCCAGCCATGATGTGGACTTTTGTATGTGACTGGAGCCTCTAACTTAAAAAATTCATATCATTATTATACTTGGCTGCCATTTCTCACGTCAGCAAGGTTGTGCCAGGACACAGACAAAGAAAGAATGGCCCATCCACTCATACACACATATATATACATAAATGCCCATGCATGCACAGAAATATACATACACATAACATATTATCCCTGGGGATAGGAGAGAAAGAATACTTCCCATGTATTCCCTGCCTGTCGTAAAAGGCGACTAAATGGGGAGGGAGCGGAGTGCTGGAAATCCTCCCCTCACGTCTTTTCAAATTTTCCAAAAGAAGAAGCAGAGAAGGGGGCCAAGTGAATATATTCCCTCTGAGGCTCAGCCCTCTGTTCTTAACGCTAGAACACTAACACGGGAAATGGCGAATATGTACGGAGAAAAAAAAAAAAAAAAAAAAAATATATATATATATATATATATATATATATATATATATATATATATATATATATATATATATAGATATATTTCTTTCTTTTCTTTCATACTATTCGCCATTTCCCGCATTAGCGAGGTAGTGTTAAGAACAGAGG
Source organism: Panulirus ornatus (assembly GCF_036320965.1). Classification (NCBI taxonomy): domain Eukaryota; kingdom Metazoa; phylum Arthropoda; class Malacostraca; order Decapoda; family Palinuridae; genus Panulirus; species Panulirus ornatus. Next base: position 81,974,983 of record NC_092225.1, on the reverse strand, counting down.
GCTGGGCCTTTGAAGGAATATCCTCACCTGGCCCCATTCTCTGTTCCTTCTTTTAGGAAAAAAATGGAAAAAGGTGAGAACAATGGAAGTAAGGGGAGTGGGGGAGGAATGGGATGTATTTAGGGAATCAGTGATGGATTGCGCAAAAGATGCTTGTGGCATAAGAAGAGTGGGAGGTGGGTTGATTAGAAAGGGTAGTGAGTGGTGGGATGAAGAAGTAAGAGTATTAGTGAAAGAGAAGAGAGAGGCATTTAGACGATTTTTGCAGGGAAAAAATGCAATTGAGTGGGAGACGTATAAAAGAAAGAGACAAGAGGTCAAGAGAAAGGTGCAAGAGGTGAAAAAAAGGGCAAATGAGAGTTGGGGTGAGAGAGTATCATTAAATTTTAGGGAGAATAAAAAGATGTTGGTAAAGTGTGTGGAAGAAGAAAGTTAAGAGTAAATGTCAATAAGAGCAAGGTTATTAGGTACAGTAGGGTTGAGGGTCAAGTCAATTGGGAGGTGAGTTTGAATGGTGAGAGGCTGGAGGAAGTGAAGTGTTTTAGATATCTGGGAGTGGATCTGTCAGCGGATGGAACCATGGAAGCGGAAGTGGATCATAGGGTGGGGGAGGGGGCGAAAATTTTGGGAGCCTTGAAAAATGTGTGGAAGTCGAGAACATTATCCCGGAAAGCAAAAATGGGTATGTTTGAAGGAATAGTAGTTCCAACAATGTTGTATGGTTGCGAGGCGTGGGCTATGGATAGAGTTGTGCGCAGGAGGATGGATGTGCTGGAAATGAGATGTTTGAGGACAATGTGTGGTGTGGGGTGGTTTGATCGAGTAAGTAACGTAAGGGTAAGAGAGATGTGTGGAAATAAAACGAGCGTGGTTGAGAGAGCAGAAGAGGGTGTTTTGAAATGGTTTGGGCACATGGAGAGGATGAGTGAGGAAAGATTGACCAAGAGGATATATGTGTCGGAGGTGGAGGGAACGAGGAGAAGAGGGAGACCAAATTGGAGGTGGAAAGATGGAGTGAAAAGGATTTTGTGTGATCGGGGCCTGAACATGCAGGAGGGTGAAAGGAGGGCAAGGAATAGAGTGAATTGGAGCGATGTGGTATACAGGGGTTGACGTGCTGTCAGTGGATTGAATCAAGGCATGTGAAGCGTCTGGGGTAAACCATGGAAAGCTGTGTAGGTATGTATATTTGCGTGTGTGGACGTGTGTATGTACATGTGTATGGGGGGGGTTGGGCCATTTCTTTCGTCTGTTTCCTTGCGCTACCTCGCAAACGCGGGAGACAGCGACAAAGTATAAAAAAAAAAAAAAAAAAAAAAAAAAAAAAAAAAAAAAAAAAGATGTTCTGGAAGGAGGTAAATAAAGTGCGTAAGACAAGGGAGCAAATGGGAACTTCAGTGAAGGGCGCAAATGGGAAGGTGATAACAAGTAGTGGTGATGTGAGAAGGAGATGGAGTGAGTATTTTGAAGGTTTGTTGAATGTGTTTGATGATAGAGTGGCAGATATAGGGTGTTTTGGTCGAGGTGGTGTGCAAAGTGAGAGGGTTAGGGAAAATGATTTGGTAAACAGAGAAGAGGTAGTAAAAGCTTCGTGGAAGATTAAAGCCGGCAAGGCAGCAGGTTTGGATGGTACTGCAGTGGAATTTATTAAAAAAGGGGGTGACTGTATTGTTGACTGGTTGGTAAGGTTATTTAATGTATGTATGACTCATGGTGAGGTGCCCGAGGATTGGCGGGATGCGTGCATAGTGCCGTTGTACAAAGGCAAAGGGGATAAGAGTGAGTGCTCAAATTACAGAGGTATAAGTTTGTTGAGTATTCCTGGCAAATTATATGGGAGGGTATTGATTGAGAGGGTGAAGGCATGTACAGAGCATCAGATTGGGGAAGAGCAGTGTGGTTTCAGAAGTGGTACAGGATGTGTGGATCAGCTGTTTGATTTGAAAAATGTATGTGAGAAATACTTAGAAAAGCAAATGGATTTGTATATAGTATTTATGGATTTGGAGAAGGTATATGATAGAGTTGATAGAGATGCTCTGTGGAAGGTATTAAGAATATATGGTGTGGGAGGCAAGTTGTTAGAAGCAGTGAAAAGTTTTTATCGAGGATGTAAGGCATGTGTACGTGTAGGAAGAGAGGAAAGTGATTGGTTCTCAGTGAATGTAGGTTTGCGGCAGGGGTGTGTGATGTCTCCATGGTTGTTTAATTTGTTTATGGATGGGGTTGTTAGGGAGGTGAATGCAAGAGTTTTGGAAAGAGGGGCAAGTATGAAGTCTGTTGGGGATGAGAGAGCTTGGGAAGTGAGTCAGTTGTTGTTCGCTGACGATACAGCGCTGGTGGCTGATTCATGTGAGAAACTGCAGAAGCTGGTGACTGAGTTTGGTAAAGTGTGTGAAAGAAGAAAGTTAAGAGTAAATGTGAATAAGAGCAAGGTTATTAGGTACAGTAGGGTTGAGGGTCAAGTCAATGGGGAGGTGAGTTTGAATGGAGAAAAACTGGAGGAAGCGAAGTGTTTTAGATATCTGGGAGTGGATCTGGCAGCGGATGGAACCATGGAAGCGGAAGTGGATCATAGGGTGGGGGAGGGGGAGAAAATTCTGGGAGCCTTGAAGAATGTGTGGAAGTCGAGAACATTATCTCGGAAAGCAAAAATGGGTATGTTTGAAGGAATAATGGATCCAACAATGAAGTATGGTTGCGAGGCGTGAACTATGGATAGAGTTGTGGGCAGGAGGATGGATGTGCTGGAAATGAGATTTTTGAGGACAATGTGTGGTGTGAGGTGGTTTGATCGAGTAAGTAACGTAAGGGTAAGAGAGATGTGTGGAAATAAAAAGAGCGTGGTTGAGAGAGCAGAAGAGGGTGTTTTGAAATGGTTTGGTCACATGGAGAGAATGAGTGAGGAAAGATTGACCAAGAAGATATATGTGTCGGAGGTGGAGGGAACGAGGAGAAGAGGGAGACCAAATTGGAGGTGGAAAGATGGAGTGAAAAAGATTTTGCGTGATCGGGGCCTGAACATGCAGGAGGGTGAAAGGAGGGCAAAGGATAGAGTGAATTGGAGCGATGTGGTATACCGGGGTTGACGTGCTGTCAGTGGATTGAATCAAAGCATGTTTATGGGGGTGAGTTGGGCCATTTCTTTCGTCTGTTTCCTTGCGCTACCTCGCAAACGCGGGAGACAGCGACAAAGCAAAAAAAAAAAAATATATATATATATATATATATATATATATATATATATATATATATTTTTTTTTTTTTCTTTTTTTATACTTTGTCGCTGTCTCCCGCGTTTGCGAGGTAGCGCGAGGAAACAGACGAAAGAAATGGCCCAACCCCCATACACACGTACATACACACGTCCACACACGCAAATATACATACCTACACAGCTTTCCATGGTTTACCCCAGACGCTTCACATGCCTTGATTCAATCCACTGACAGCACGTCAACCCCTGTATACCACATCGCTCCAATTCACTCTATTCCTTGCCCTCCTTTCACCCTCCTGCATGTTCAGGCCCCGATCACACAAAATCTTTTTCACTCCATCTTTCCACCTCCAATTTGGTCTCCCTCTTCTCCTTGTTCCCTCCACCTCCGACACATATATCCTCTTGGTCAATCTTTCCTCACTCATTCTCTCCATGTGCCCAAACCATTTCAAAACACCCTCTTCTGCTCTCTCAACAATGCTCTTTTTATTTCCACACATCTCTCTTACCCTTACGTTACTTACTCGATCAAACCACCTCACACCACACATTGTCCTCAAACATCTCATTTCCAGCACATCTATCCTCCTGCGCACAACTCTATCCATAGCCCACGCCTCGCAACCATACAACATTGTTGGAACCACTATTCCTTCAAACATACCCATTTTTGCTTTCCGAGATAATGTTCTCGACTTCCACACATTCTTCAAGGCTCCCAGAATTTTCGCCCCCTCCCCCACCCTATGATCCACTTCCGCTTCCATGGTTCCATTCACTGCCAGATCCACTCCCACATATCTAAAACACTTTACTTCCTCCAATTTTGCTCCATTCAAACTTACCTCCTAATTCACTTGACCCTCAACCCTACTGTACCTAATAACCTTGCTCTTATTCACATTTACCCTTAACTTTCTTCTTTCACACACTTTACCAAACTCAGTCACCAGCTTCTTCAGTTTCTCACATGAATCAGCCACCAGCGCTGTATCATCACCAAACAACAACTGACTCACTTCCCAAGCTCTCTCATCCACAACAGACTTCATACTTGCCCCTCTTTCCAAAACTCTTGCATTCACCTCCCTAACAACCCCATCCATAAACAAATTAAACAACCATGGAGACATCACACACCCCTGCCGCAAACCTACATTCACTGAGAACCAATCACTTTCCTCTCTTCCTGCACGTACACATGCCTTACATCCTCGATAAAAACTTTTCACTGCTTCTAACAGCTTGCCTCCCACACCATATATTCTTAATACCTTCCACAGAGCATCTCTATCAACTCTATCATATGCCTTCTCCAGATCCATAAATGCTACATACAAATCCATTTGCTTTTCTAAGTATTTCTCACATACATTCTTCAAAGCAAACACCTGATCCACACATCCTCTACCACTTATGAAACCACACTGCTCATCCCCAATCTGATGCTCTGTACATGCCTTCACCCTCTCAATCAATACCCTCCCATATAATTTACCAGGAATACTCAACAAACTTATACCTCTATAATTTGAGCACTCACTCTTATCCCCTTTGCCTTTGTACAAAGGCACTATGCACGCATTCCGCCAATCCTCAGGCACCTCACCATGAGTCATACATACATTAAATAACCTTACCAACCAGTCAACAATACAGTCACCCCCTTTTTTAATAAATTCCACTGCAATACCATCCAAACCTGCTGCCTTGCCGGCTTTCATCTTCCGCAAAGCTTTTACTACCTCTTCTCTGTTTACCAAATCATTTTCCCTAACCCTCTCACTTTGCACACCACCTCGACCAAAACACCCTATATCTGCCACTCTATCATCAAACACATTCAACAAACCTTCAAAATACTCACTCCATCTCCTTCTCACATCACCACTACTTATTATCACCTCCCCATTTGCGCCCTTCACTGAAGTTCCCATTTGCTCCCTTCTCATACTACCTATCTCTCCTTTTTTCACATCTTGGTTACATCCACACACATTTAGACATCCCAGTCTGAGCCTTCGAGGAGGATGAGCAGTCCCTGGGTGACTCCTTCTTCTGTTTCCCATTTTAGAAAGAAAAAAAAAAAAAAAAAAAATATATATTTTTTTTTTTTCTTTATTATACATTGTCGCTGTCTCCCGCGTTTGCGAGGTAGCGCAAGGAAACACACGAAAGAAATGGCCCAACCCACCCCCATACACATGTACATACATACGTCCACACACGCAAATATACATACCTACACAGCTTTCCATGGTTTACCCCAGACGCTTCACATGTCTTGATTCAATCCACTGACAGCACGTCAACCCCGATATACCACATCGATCCAATTCACTCTATTCCTTGCCCTCCTTTCACCATCCTGCATGTTCAGGCCCCGATCACACAAAATCTTTTTCACTCCATCTTTCCACCTCCAATTTGGTCTCCCACTTCTCCTCGTTCCCTCCACCTCCGACACATATATCCTCTTGGTCAATCTTTCCTCACTCATTCTCTCCATGTGCCCAAACCACTTCAAAACACCCTCTTCTGCTCTCTCAACCACGCTCTTTTTATTTCCACACATCTCTCTTACCCTTACGTTACTCACTCGATCAAACCACCTCACACCACACATTGTCCTCAAACATCTCATTTCCAGCACATCCATCCTCCTGCACACAACTCTATCCATAGCCCACGCCTCGCAACCATACAACATTGTTGGAACCACTATTCCTTCAAACATACCCATTTTTGCTTTCCGAGATAATGTTCTCGACTTCCACACATTCTTCAAGGCCCCCAGAATTTTCGCCCCCTCCCCCACCCTATGATCCACTTCCGCTTCCATGTTTCCATCTGCTGCCAGATCCACTCCCAGATATCTAAAACACTTCACTTCCTCCAGTTTTTCTCCATTCAAACTCACCTCCCAATTGACTTGACCCTCAACCCTACTGTACCTAATAACCTTGCTCTTATTCACATTTACTCTTAACTTTCTTCTTCCACACACTTTACCAAACTCAGTCACCAGCTTCTGCAGTTTCTCACATGAATCAGCCACCAGCGCTGTATCATCAGCGAACAACAACTGACTCACTTCCCAAGCTCTCTCATCCCCAACAGACTTCATACTTGGCCCTCTTTACAAAACTCTTGCATTTACCTCCCTAACAACCCCATCCATAAACAAATTAAACAACCATGGAGACATCACACACCCCTGCCGCAAACCTACATTCACTGAGAACCAATCACTTTCCTCTCTTCCTACACGTACACATGCCTTACATCCTCGATAAAAACTTTTCACTGCTTCTAACAACTTTCCTCCCACACCATATATTCTTAATACCTACCAGAGAGCATCTCTATCAACTCTATCATATGCCTTCTCCAGATCCATAAATGCTACATACAAATCCATTTGCTTTTCTAAGTATTTCTCACATACATTCTTCAAAGCAAACACCTGATCCACACATCCTCTATCACTTATGAAACCACACTGCTCATCCCCAATCTGATGCTCTGTACATGCCTTCACCCTCTCAATCAATACCCTCCCATATAATTTACCAGGAATACTCAACAAACTTATACCTCTGTAATTTGAGCACTCACTCTTATCCCCTTTGCCTTTGTACAATGGCACTATGCACGCATTCCGCCAATCCTCAGGCACCTCACCATGAGTCATACATACATTAAATAACCTTACCAACCAGTCAACAATACAGTCACCCCCTTTTTTAATAAATTCCACTGCAATACCATCCAAACCTGCTACCTTACCGGCTTTCATCTTCCGCAAAGCTTTTACTACCTCTTCTCTGTTTACCAAATCATTTTCCCTAACCCTCTCACTTTGCACACCACCTCGACCAAAACACCCTATATCTGCCACTCTATCATCAAACACATTCAACAAACCTTCAAAATACTCACTCCATCTCCTTCTCACATCACCACTACTTCTTATCACCTCCCCATTTGCGCCCTTCACTGAAGTTCCCATTTGCTCCCTTGTCTTACGCACTTTATTTACCTCCTTCCAGAACATCTTTTTATTCTCCCTAAAATTTAATGATACTCTCTCACCCCAACTCTCATTTGCCCTTTTTTTCACCTCTTGCACCTTTCTCTTGACCTCCTGTCTCTTTCTTTTATACATCTCCCACTCAATTGCATTTTTTCCCTGCAAAAATCGTCCAAATGCCTCTCTCTTCTCTTTCACTAATACTCTTACTTCTTCATCCCACCACTCACTACCCTTTCTAATCAACCCACCTCCCACTCTTCTCATGCCACAAGCATCTTTTGCGCAATCCATCACTGATTCCCTAAATACAGCTTTGTCGCTGTCTCCCGCATTTGCGAGGTAGCGCAAGGAAACACACGAAAGAAATGGCCCAACCCACCCCCATACACATGTATATACATACGTCCACACACGCAAATATACATACCTACACAGCTTTCCATGGTTCACCCCAGACGCTTCACATGCCCTGATTCAATCCACTGACGTGCTAGCACATCAACCCCGGTATACCACATCAATCCAATTCACTCTATTCCTTGCCCTCCTTTCACCCTCCTGCATGTTCAGGCCCCGATCACACAAAATCTTTTTCACTCCATCTTTCCACCTCCAATTTGGTCTCCCACTTCTCCTCGTTCCCTCCACCTCCGACACATATATCCTCTTGGTCAATTTTTCCTCACTCATTCTCTCCATGTGCCCAAACCATTTCAAAACACCCTCTTCTGCTCTCTCAACCACGCTCTTTTTATTTCCACACCTCTCTCTTACCCTTACGTTACTTACTCGATCAAACCACCTCACACCACACACTGTCCTCACACATCTCATTTCCAGCACATCCATCCTCATGCGCACAACTCTATCCATAGCCCACGCCTCGCAACCATACAACATTGTTGGAACCACTATTCCTTCAAACATACCCATTTTTGCTTATCGAGATAATGTTCTCGACTTACGCACATTCTTCAAGGCTCCCAGGATTTTCACCCCCTCCCCCACCCTATGATCTACTTCTGCTTCCATGGTTCCATCCGCTGCCAGATCCACTCCCAGATATCTAAAACACTTTACTCCCTCCAGTTTTTCTCCATTCAAACTTACCTCCCAATTGACTTGACCCTCAACCCTACTGTACCTAATTACCTTGCTCTTATTCACATTTACTCTTAACTTTCTTCTTTCACACACTTTACCAAACTCAGTCACCAGCTTCTGCAGTTTCTCACATGAATCAGCCACCAGCGCTGTATCATCACCAAACAACAACTGACTCACTTCCCAAGCTCTCTCATCCACAACAGACTTCATACTTGCCCCTCTTTCCAAAACTCTTGCATTTACCTCCCTAACAACCCCATCCATAAAGAAATTAAACAACCATGGAGACATCACACACCCCTGCCGCAAACATACATTCACTGAGAACCAATCACTTTCCTCTCTTCCTACACGTACACATGCCTTACATCCTCGATAAAAACTTTTCACTGCTTCTAACAACTTTCCTCCCACACCATATATTCTTAATACCTTCCACAGAGCAACTCTCTCAACTCTATCATATGCCTTCTCCAGATCCATAAATGCTACATACAAATCCATTTGCTTTTCTAAGTATTTCTCACATACATTCTTCAAAGCAAACACCTGATCCACACATCCTCTACCACTTATGAAACCACACTGCTCATCCCCAATCTGATGCTCTGTACATGCCTTCACCCTCTCAATCAATACCCTCCCATATAATTTACCAGGAATACTCAACAAACTTATACCTCTGTAATTTGAGCACTCACTCTTATCCCCTTTGCCTTTGTACAATGGCACTATGCATGCATTCCGCCAATCCTCAGGCACCTCACCATGAGTCATATTTACATTAAATAACCTTACCAACCAGTCAATAATACAGTCACCCCCTTTTTTAATAAATTCCACTGCAATACCATCCAAACCTGCTGCCTTGCCGGCTTTCATCTTCCGCAAAGCTTTTACTACATCTTCTCTGTTTACCAAATCATTTTTCCTAAACCTCTCACTTTGCACACCACCTCGACCAAAACACCCTATATCTGCCACTCTATCATCAAACACATTCAACAAACCTTCAAAATACTCACTCCATCTCCTTCTCACATCACCACTACTTGTTATCACCTCCCCATTTGCGCCCTTCACTAAAGTTCCCATTTGCTCCCTTGTCTTACGCACTTTATTTACCTCCTTCCAGAACATCTTTTTATTCTCCCTAAAATCTAATGATACTCTCTCACCCCAACTCTCATTTGCCCTCTTTTTCACCTCTTGCACCTTTCTCTTGACCTCCTGTCTCTTTCTTTTATACATCTCCCACTCAATTGCATTTTTTCCCTGCAAAAATCGTCCAAATGCCTCTCTCTTCTCTTTCACTAATAATCTTACTTCTTCATCCCACCACTCACTACCCTTTCTAATCAACCCACCTCCCACTCTTCTCATGCCACAAGCATCTTTTGCGCAATCCATCACTGATTCCCTAAATACATCCCATTCCTCCCCCACTCCCCTTACTTCCATTGTTCTCACCTTTTTCCATTCTGTACTCAGTCTCTCCTGGTACTTCCTCACACAAGTCTCCTTCCCAAGCTCACTTACTCTCACCACCCTCTTCACCCCAACATTCACTCTTCTTTTCTGAAAACCCATACAAATCTTCACCTTAGCCTCCACAAGATAATGATCAGACATCCCTCCAGTTGCACCTCTCAGCACATTAACATCCAAAAGTCTCTCTTTTGAGCGCCTCTCAATTAACACGTAATCCAATAACGCTCTCCGGCTATCTCTCCTACTTACATACATATACTTATGTATATCTCGCTTTTTAAACCAGGTATTCCCAATCACCAGCCCTTTTTCAGCACATAAATCCACAAGCTCTTCACCATTTCCATTTACAACACTGAACACCCCATGTATACCAATTATTCCCTCAACTGCCACATTACTCACCTTTGCATTCAAATCACCCATCACTATAACCCAGTCTCATGCATCAAAACCACTAACACACTCATTCAGCTGCTCCCAAAACACTTGCCTCTCATGATCTTTCTTCTCATGCCCAGGTGCATATGCACCAATAATCACCCATCTCTCTCCATCAACTTTCAGTTTTACCCATATTAACCGAGAATTTACTTTCTTACATTCTATCACATACTCCCACAACTCCTGTTTCAGGAGTACTGCTTCTCTTTCCCTTGCTCTTGTCCTCTCACTAACCCCTGACTCTACTCCCAAGACATTCCCAAACCACTCTTCCCCTTTACCCTTGAGCTTCGTTTCACTCAGAGACAAAACATCCAGGTTCCTTTCCTCAAACATACTACCTATCTCTCCTTTTTTCACATCTTGGTTACATCCACACACATTTAGACACCCCAGTCTGAGCCTTCAAGGAGGATGAGCACTCTCTGCGTGGCTCCTTCTTCTGCAGATATAGGGTGTTTTGGTCGAGGTGGTGTGCAAAGTGCGAGGGTTAGGGAAAATGAGTTGGTAAACAGAGAAGAGGTAGTAAAAGCTTTGCGGAAGATGAAAGCCGGCAAGGCAGCAGGTTTGGATGGTATTGCAGTGGAATTTATTAAAAAAGGGGGTGACTGTATTGTTGACTGGTTGGTAAGGTTATTTAATGTATGTATGACTCATGGTGAGGTGCCTGAGGATTGGCGGAATGCGTGCATAGTGCCATTGTACAAAGGCAAAGGGGATAAGAGTGAGTGCTCAAATTACAGAGGTATAAGTTTGTTGAGTATTCCTGGCAAATTATATGGGAGGGTACTGATTGAGAGGGTGAAGGCATGTACAGAGCATCAGATTGGGGAAGGGCAGTGTGGTTTCAGAAGTGGTAGAGGATGTGTGGATCAGGTGTTTGCTTTGAAGAATGTATGTGAGAAATACTTAGAAAAGCAAATGGATTTGTATGTAGCATTTATGGATCTGGAGAAGGCATAGGATAGAGTTGATAGAGATGCTCTGTGGAAGGTATTAAGAATATATGGTGTGGGAGGGAAGTTGTTAGAAGCAGTGAAAAGTTTTTATCGAGGATGTAAGGCATGTGTACGTGTAGGAAGAGAGGATAGTGATTGGTTCTCAGTGAATGTAGGTTTGTGGCAGGGGTGTGTGATGTCTCCATGGTTGTTTAATTTGTTTATGGATGGGGTTGTTAGGGAGGTGAATGCAAGAGTTTTGGAAAGAGGGGCAAGTATGAAGTCTGTTGGGGATGAGAGAGCTTGGGAAGTGAGTCAGTTGTTGTTCGCTGATGATACAGCGCTGGTGGCTGATTCATGTGAGAAACTGCAGAAGCTGGTGACTGAGTTTGGTAAAGTGTGTGAAAGAAGAAAGTTAAGAGTAAATGTGAATAAGAGCAAGGTTATTAGGTACAGTAGGGTTGAGGGTCAATTCAATTGGGAGGTGAGATTGAATGGAGAAAAACTGGAGGAAGTGAAGTGTTTTAGATATCTGGGAGTGGATCTGGCAGCGGATGGAACCATGGAAGCGGAAGTGGATCATAGGGTGGGGGAGGGGGCGAAAATTCTGGGAGCCTTGAAGAATGTGTGGAAGTCGAGAACATTATCTCGGAAAGCAAAAATGGGTATGTTTGAAGGAATAGTGGTTCCAACAATGTTGTATGGTTGCGAGGCGTGGGCTATGGATAGAGTTGTGCGCAGGAGGATGGATGTGCTGGAAATGAGATGTTTGAGGACAATGTGTGGTGTAAGGTGGTTTGATCGAGTAAGTAACGTAAGGGTAAGAGAGACGTGTGGAAATAAAAAGAGCGTGGTTGAGAGAGCAGAAGAGGGTGTTTTGAAATGGTTTGGGCACATGGAAAGAATGAGTGAGGAAAGATTGACCAAGAGGATATATGTGTCGGACGTGGAGGGAACGAGGAGAAGTGGGAGACCAAATTGGAGGTGGAAAGATTGAGTGAAAAAGATTTTGTGTGATCGGGGCCTGAACATGCAGGAGGGTGAAAGGAGGGCAAGGAATAGAGTGAATTGGATCGATGTGGTATACCGGGGTTGACGTGCTGTCAGTGGATTGAATCAGGGCATGTGAAGCGTCTGGGGTAAACCATGGAAAGCTGTGTGGGGCCTGGATGTGGAAAGGGAGCTGTGGTTTCGGGCATTATTGCATGACAGCTAGAGACTGAGTGTGAACGAATGAGGCTTTTGTTGTCTTTTCTTAGCGCTACCCCACACACATGAGGGGGGAGGGGGATGGTATTCCATGTGTGGCGAGGTGGCGATGGGAATGAATAAAGGCAGACAGTGTGAATTGTGTGCATGGGTATATATGTATGTGTCTGTATGTGTATATATATGTGTACATTGAGATGTATAGGTATGTATATTTGAGTGTGTGGACGTGTGTGTATATACATGTGTATGGGGGTGGGTTGGGCCATTTCTTTCATCTGTTTCCTTGCGCTACCTCGCAATCGCGGGAGACAGCGACAAAGCAAAATAATAATATACGTACATATTCACATTTGCTTGCCTTTGTCCATTTCTGTCGCTACCCCATCCCACAGGAAAGAGCATTGCTAGGAAAACAGACAAAAAAGGCCACATTGGTTCACACTCAGTCTCTTGCTGTCATGTGTAATGCGCCAAAACCACAGCTCTCTATCCACGTCTGGGCTCCACAGACTTTTCATTGGTTTACCCCAGACATTTCACATGCCCTGGTTCAGTCCATGGACAGAACATCAACCCTGGTATATCAAATCATTCCAATTCACTCTATTTTCCTGTATGTTCAGACCCCGATCGCAAAATATCTTTTCCACTCCATCCTTCCACCTCCAATTTGATCTCCCACTTCTTGTTCCCTCCACCTATGACATGTATATCCTCTTCTTTGACAATCTTCCCTCACTCATTCTCTCCATATGTCTAAACCATTTCAACACACACTCTATTGCCCTCTCAACACACTATTTCCACACATCTCTCTCTTACCCTTTCATTACTTAATCAAACCACCTCACACCACATGTTGTCCTCAAACAATTCATTTCCAACACAACCCCCCTCCTCCGTATAACCCTATCTACAGCCCATACCTCGCAACAATATAACATTGGTGGAACTATTTTTCCTTCAAACATACCCAATTTGCTCTTAAGTAATGTTCTCTCCTTCCACACATTCTTCATCACTCCTGGAACCTTCGTCCCCTCCACCACCCTGTGACTCACTTCCACTTCCATTGTTACATTTGCTACCAAGTCTACTCCCGATATCTAAAATACTTCACCTCCTCCAGTGTTTCTCCATTCAAACTTACATCCCAATTAACTTGTCCCCTGACCCTACTGAACCTAATAACCTTGCTCTAATCACATTTACTCTCAACGTTCTCCTTTCACACAATTTTCCAAATTCAGTCACCAATTTCAGCAGTTTCTCACTCCAATCAGCCACCAGAGCTGTATCATTGGCGAATAACAACTGACTCACTTCCCATGCCCTTTCATCCACAACATACAGCATACTTGCCCCTATCTCCAAATCTCTTACATTTACATCCATAATCACCCCAACCATATACAAATTAAACAGCCATGGGGACATCACATACCCCTGCCAAAGATCAACCTTAACTGAGAACCAATCACTCTTCTCCCTCCCTACTCATACACATGCCTTACATCCTTGATAAAAACTTTTCACTGCTTCTAGCAACTTACCTCCCACACCATATACTCTTAAGACCTTCCACACACACACACTCTTCAAAGCAAACACTTGATCCACACATCCTCTACCATTTCTGAAACCACACTGCTCTTCCCCAATTTGATGCTCTGTACATGCCTTCAACCTCGCAATCAATACCCTCACATACAATTTTCCAGGAATACTCAACAAACTTACGCCTCTGTAGTTTGAACACCCACCTTTATCTCCTTTGCCCTTGTACAATGGCACTATGCATGCATTCCTCCAATCCTCATGCACTTCACCATGATCCATACATACACTAAACATCCTTACCAATCAATCAATCATCCAGTCAACTCCCCCCCCTTTTTTTTCAATCAATGCCACTATAATACCATACAAACCCAGCCCCTTGCCGGATTTAATCTTAATCTTCTCCCTGACCCTCTCAATTCGCACACCATCCCGACTGAAACACCCTATATCTGCCACTCTATCATCAAACAGATTTAACAAAACTTCAAATACTTACTCCATCTCCTCACTTCATCACCTGTTATTACTTCCCCACTTGCCCATTCACCAATGTTCCCATTTGTTCTGTCTTACGCACGTTATTTACGTCCTTCCAAAACAACTTCTTTTGTCTCTAAAGTTTAATGATACTCTCTCAACCCAGCTCTCACTTACCTTTCTCAACCCTTGCACCTTTCTCTTGACCTCCTGCCCCTTTCTTTTATAATTTCCCAGTCATTTGCAATCCTTCCTTGCAAGTATCATCCAAATGACTCTCTTTTCTTTTACACTACTGTCTTTACTTCTTCATCCCACCACTCACTACTCTTTCTAATCTACCCACCTCTCTCTTGCCACATGCATATTTTGCACAAGCCATAACTACTTCCCTAAATACATCCTACTCCTCACCCACTCCCCTAATTAACTGCACTCACCTTTTGCCATTCTACACTGAGCCTCTCCCAGTACTTTCTCACAAGTCTCCTTTCCAAGCTTACTTACTCTCACCACTATCTTCTCCCAAACATACTCTTCTTTATTGAAAACCACTACAAATCTTCACCTTCACCTCCACAAGATAGATAACACATCCCTCCAGATGTCCCTCTCAGCACATTAACATCCTAAAGTCTCTCTTTTACATGCCCATCAATTAACACGTAATCTAATAATGTCCTGTGACCATCTCTCTTACTAAAGTATGTATATTTATGTATATCCCTGGGGGTAGGGGGAGAAAGAATCCTTCCCACGTATTCCTCACGTGTTGTAGAAGGCACCTAAAGGGGATGGGAGCGGGGGGGGGGGGGGGCTAGAAATCCTCCCCTCCTTGTATTTTAACTTTCTAAAAGGGGAAACAGAAAAAGGAGTCAGATGGGGAGTGCTCATCCTCCTTGAAGGCTCAGATTGGGGTGTGAATGTAACTAAGATGAGAAAAAAGGAGACATAGGTAGTATGTTTGATGAAAGGAACCTGGATGTTTTGGCTCTGAGTGAAACAAAGCTCAAGGATAAAGGATAAAGTGGTTTGGGAATGTCTTGGGAGTAAAGTCAGGGGTTGGTGAGAGGACAAGAGCAAGGGAAGGAGTAGCACTACTCCTGAAACAGGAGTGGTGGGAGTAAGGGACAGAGTGTAAGAAAGTAAACTCTAGATTGATATGGGTAAAACTGAAAATGGATGGAAAGAGATGGGTGATTATTGGTGCATATGCACCAGGGCATGAAAAGAAAGATCATGAGAGGCAAGTGTTTTGGGAGCAGTTGAGTGAGTGTGCTAATAGTTTTGATGCGCGAGACCGGGTTGTAGTGATGGGTGATTTGAATGCAAAGGTGAGTAATGAGGTAGTTGAGGGAATAATTGGTGTACATGGAATGTGCAGTGTTGTAAATGGAAATGGTGAAGAGCTTGTAGATTTATGTGCTGAAAAAGGACCGGTGATTGGGAATACCTAGTTTAAAAAGAGAGATATACATAAGTATACGTTTGTAAGTAGGAGAGATGACCAGAGAGTGTTATTGGATTGTGTTAATTGATAGGCGCACGAAAGAGAGACTTTTGGATGTTAATGTGCTGGGAGGTGCAACTGAGGGGATGTCTGATCATTATCTTGTGGAGGCGAAAGTGAAGATTTGTAAAGGTTTTCAGAAAAGAAGAGAGAGTGTTGGGGTGAAGAGAGTGGTGAGAGTGAGCGATCTTGGGAAGGAGACTTATGTGAGGAAGTACCAGGAGAGACTGAGTACAGAACGGAAAAAGGTGAGAACAAAGGACGTAAGGGGAGTGGGGGAGGAATAGGATGTATTTAGGGAGGCAGTGATGGCTTACACAAAAGATGCTTGTGGCATGAGAAGAATGGGAGGTGGGCATATTAGTAAGGGTAATGAGTGTTGAGATGAAGAAGTAATATTATTAGTGAAAGAGAAGAGAGAGGCATTTAGACGACTTTTGCAGGGAAAAAATACAAATAACTGGGAGATGTATAAAAGAAAGAGGCAGGAGGTCAAGAGAAAGGTGCTAGAGGTGAAAAAGAGGGCAAATGAGAGTTGGGGTGAGAGAGTATCATTAAATTTTAAGGAGAATAAAATGATGTTTTGGAATGTGGTAAATAAAGTGCATAAGACAAGGGAACAAATGAGAACTTCAATGAAGGGGGCTAATGGGGAGGTGATAACAAGTAGTGGTGATGTGAGGAGATGGAGTGAGTATTTTGAAGGTTTGTTGAATGTGTTTGATGATAGAATGGCAGATATTGGGTGTTTTGGTCGAGATGGTGTGCAAAGTGAGAGGGTTAGGGAAATGAATTTGGTAAGCAAAGAGGAAGTAAAAGCTTTGCGGAAGATGAAAGCCGGCAAGGCAGCAGGTTTGGATGGTATTGCATTGGAATTTACTAAAAAAGGGGGTGACTGTATTGTTGACTGGTTGGTAAGGTTATCTAATGCATGTATGACTCATGGTGAGGTGCCTGAGGATTGGCGGAGGGCTTGCATAGTGCCATTGTACAAAGGCATAGGGGATAAGAGTGAGTGCTCAAATTACAGAGGTATAAGTCTATAGAGTATTTCCTGGGAAATTATATGGGAGGGTATTGATTGAGAGGGTGAAGGCATGTACAGAGCATCAGATTGGGAAAGAGCAGTGTGGTTTCAGAAGTGGTAGAGGATGTGTGGATCTGGGGTTTGCTTTGAAGAATGTATGTGAGAAATACTTAGAAAAGCAATTGGATTTGTATGTAGCATTTATGGATCTGAAGAAAGCATATGATAGAGTTAACAGAGATGCTCTGTGGAAGGTATTATGAATATATGGTGTGAGAGGCAAGTTGTTAGAAGCAGTGAAAAGTTTTTATTGAGGATCTTACGTAAGGCATGTGTACGTGTAGGAAGAGAAGAAAGTGATTGGTTCTCAATGAATGTTGGTTTGCGGCAGGGGTGTGAGATGTCTCTATGGTTGTTTAATTTGTTTATGGATGGGGTTGTTAGGGAGGTGAATGAAAGAGTTTTGGAAAGAGGGGCAAAGATGCAGTCTGGTGTGGATGAGAGAACTTGGGAAATGAGTCAGTCGCTGTTCGTTGATGATACAATGCTGGTGGCTGATTCGTGTGAGAAACTGCAGAAGCTGGTGACTGAGTTTGATAAAGTGTGAGAAAGAAGAAAGCTTAGAGTAAATGTGAATAAGAACAAGTTTATTAGGTACAGTTGGGTTGAGGGACAAGTCAACTGGGAGGCAAGTTTGAATGGAGAAAAACTGAAGGAATCGAAGTGTTTTAAATATCTGGGAGTGGATTTGGCAGCAGATGGAACCATGGAAACGGAAGTGAATCCTCATAGGGTGGGGGTGGGGGCGAAAGTTCTGGGAGAGTTGAAGAATGTGTGGAAGTCAAGAACATTATCTCGAAGAGCAAAAATGGCTATGTTTGAAGGAATAGTGGTTCCAAAAATGTTATAGGGTTGTGAGGCGTGGGCTAAATATAGAGTTGTGTCGAGGAGGGTGGATGTGCTGGAAATGAGATGTTTGAGGACAATATGTGGTGTGAGGTAGTTTGATCGAGTAACTATTAATAGGGTAAGAGAGATGTGTGGTAATAAAAAGAGTGTGGTTGAGAGAGTAGAGGAGGGTGTTTTAAAATGGTTTGGTAACATGGGGAGAATGAGTGAGGAGAGATTGACAAAGAGGATATATGTGTCATAGGTAGAGGGAACGAGGAGAAGTGGGAGACCAAATTGGAGGTGGAAAGATGGAGTGAAAAAGATTTTGAGTGATCGGGGCCTGAACATGCAGTAGGGTGAAAGACATGCAAGGAATAGAGTGAATTGGAACGATGTGGTATACCGGGGTCGACGTGCTGTCAATGGATTGAACCAGGGCATGTGAAGTGTCTGGGGTAAACCATGGAAAGTTTTGTGGGGCCTGGATGTAAAAAGGGAGCTGTGGTTTCGGTGCATTATACATGAGAGCTAGAGACCGAGTGTAAACGAATGTGACCTTTGTTGTCTTTTCCTAGTGCTACCTCGCGCACATTTGGGGAAAGGGGGTTGTCATTTCATGTGTGGCGGGGTAGCAATAGGAATGAATAAGGGCAGACAGTATGAATTATGTACATGTGTATATATATGTATATGTCTGTGTGTGTGTATATATATGTGTACATTGAGATGTATAGGTATGTATATTTGCGTGTGTGGAAGTGTGTGTATATACATGTGTATGGGGGTGGGTTGGGCCATTTCTTTCGTCTGTTTCCTTGCGCTACCTCGCAAACGCGGGAGACAGCAACAAAGCAAAACAATAAAAAAAAAATTTATTTATTTATATATTTTGCTTTGTCGCTGTCTCCCGCACCTGGAGGTAGCGCAAGGAAACAGACGAAAGAAATAACCCAACCCACCCTCATACACATGCACACACACACACGTCCACACATGCAAACATACACACCCACACATCCCAACGTACACACATATATACACACACATATACACACATGCACACAATTCACACTGTCTGCCCCTACTCACCCCCATCGCCACCCCGCCACACACGGAATAACATCCCCCTCCCCCCTCGTGTGCGCAAGGCAGCGCCAGGAAAAGACAACAAAGGCCAAATTCGATCACACTCAGTCTGTAGCTGTCATACAATAATGCCCGAAACCACAGTTCCCTTTCCACATCCAGGCCCCACAAAACATTCCATGGTTTACCCCACATGCTTCACATGCCCTGATTATATCCATTGACAACACGTCGACCCTGGTATACCACATCGATCCAATTCACTCTATTCCTTGCCCGCCTTTCACCCTCCTGCATGTTCAGGCCCCAATCACTCAAAATCTTTTCACCTCCAATTTGGTCTCCCACTTCTCCTCGTTCCCTCCACCTCTGACACATATATCCTCTTGGTCAATCTTTCCTCACTCATTCTCACCATGTGACCAAACAATTTTAAAACACCCTCTTCTGCTCTCTCAACCACACTCTTTTAATTACCACACATCTCTCTTACCCTTTCAATACTTACTCGATCAAACCACCTCACACCACATAGTGTCCTCAAACATCTCATTTCCAGCACATCCACCCTCCTCCACACAACTCCATCTATAGCCCATGCTTCACAACCATATAACATTGTCGGAACCATCATTCCTTCAAACGTAACCTTTTTCCTTTCAAATATAACGTTCTCGCCTTCCACACATTTTTCAACACTCCCAGAACTTTTGCCCCCTCCCCCACCCTATGATTCACTTTCGCTTCCATGGTCCCATCTACTGCCAGCTCCACTTCCAAATACCTAAAACACTTCACTTCCTCCAGTGTTTCTCCATTCAAACTTACCTCCCAATTGACTTGTCCCTCAACCCTACTGTACCTAATATCCTTCCTCTTATTCACACTCACTCTCAGCTTTCTTCTTTCACACACTTCACCAAACTCAGTCACCAGCTTCTGCAGTTTCTCACATGAATCAGCCACCAGTGCTGTATCATCAGCGAACAACTGACTCATTTCCCAAGCTCTCTCGTCCACAACAGACTGCATACTTGCCCCTTTCCAAAATTCTTGTATTCACCTCCCTAACAACCCCATCCATAAACAGATCAAACAATCATGGAGACATCACGCACCCCTGCCACAAACCAACATTCACTGAGAAACAATCACTTTCTTCTTTTCCTACACGTACACGTCTTACATACTCGATAAAAACTTTTCACTGCTTCTAACAACTTACCTCCCACACCATATATTCTTAATACCTTCCACAGAGCATCTCTATCAACTCTATCATATGCCTTCTCCAGATCCATAAATGCTACATACAAATCCATTTGCTTTTCTAAGTTTTTTTTTTTTTTTTTTTTTTTTTTTTTTTTTCTTTTTTTTTTTTTTTGTCGCTGTCTCCCTGATCCACACATCCTCTACCACTTCTGAAACCACACTGCTCTTCCCCAATCTGATGCTCTGTACATGCCTTCACCCTCTAAATCAATACCCTCCCATATAATTTACCAGGAATACTCAACAAACCTATACCTCTGTAATTTGAGCACTCACTCTTATCCCCTTTGCCTTTGTACAATGGCACTATGCAAGCATTCCACCAATCCTCAGGCACCTCACCATGAGTCATACATACATTAAATAACCTTACCAACCAGTCAACAATACAGTCACCCCCCTTTTATAATAAATTCCACTGCAATGCCATCCAAACCTGCTGCCTTGCCGGCTTTCATCTTCCGCAAAGCTATTACTACCTCTTCTCTGTTTACCAAATCATTCTCCCTAACCCTCTCACTTTGCACACCACCTTGACCAAAACACCCTATATCTGCCACTCTTATCATCAAACACATTCAACCAACCTTCAAAATACTCACTCCATCTCCTTCTCACATCACCACTACTTGTTATCACCTCCCCATTAGCCCCTTCACTAAAGTTCCCATTTGCTCCCTTGTCTTACGCACTTTATTTACCTCCTTCCAAAACACCTTTTTATTCTCCCTAAAATTTAATGATACTCTCTCACCCAACTCTCATTTGCCCTCTTTTTCACCTCTTGCACCTTTCTCTTGACCTCCTGGTCTTTCTTTTATACATCTCCCACTCATTTGCTTGTTTTCCCTGAAAAAATTGTCCAAATGCCTCTCTCTTCACTTTCACTAATAATCTTACTTCTTCATCCCACCACTCACTACCCTTTCAAATCAACCCACCTCCCACACTTCTCATGCCACAAGCATCTTTTGTGCAAGCCATCACTGCTTCCCTAAATACATCCCATTCCTCCCCCACTCCCCTTACCTCATTTGTTCTCACCTTTTTCCATTCTGTACTCAGTCTCTCCTGGTACTTCTACACACAAGTCTCCTTCCCAAGCTCACTTACTCTCACCACTCTCTTCACCCCAACATTCTCTCTTCTTTTCTGAAAACCCCTACAATTCTTCACCTTTGCCTCCACAAGATAATGATCAGACATCCCTCCAGTTGCACCTCTCAGCACATTAACATCCAAAAGTCTCTCTTTCACGCGCCTATCAATTAACATGTAATCCAATAACGCTCTCTGGCCATCTCTCCTACTTACCTATGTATACTTATGTATATCTCGCTTTTTAAACCAGGTATTCCCAATCACCAGTCCTTTTTCAGCACATAAATCTAAAAGCTCTTCACCATTTCCATTTACAACACTGAACACTACATGTATACCAATTATTCCCTCAACTGCCACATTACTATATATCTATTCATTTTGCTTTGTCGCTGTCTCCCGCGTTAGCGAAGTAGCGCAAGAAAAGAGACGAAAGAATGGTCCAACCCATCCACATACACATCCTCACACGCACATATACATACCTATACATCTCAACGTATACATATACACACACCCGCGCACATATACATACCTATACATATCGACGTATACATATACATACACACACAGACATATACATATATACACATGTACATAATTCATAGTCTGCTTTTATTCATTCCCATCGCCACCACGCAACACATGAAATAACAACACCCTCCCCTCGTATGTGCATGAGGTAGCGCTAGGAAGAGACAACAACGACCACATTCGTTCACACTCAGTCTCTAGCTGTCATGTAATAATGCACCGAAACCATACCTCCCTTTCTACATCCAGGCCCCACACAACTTTCCATGGTTTACCCCAGACACTTCACATGCCTTGGTTCAATCCATTGACAGCACATCGGCCCCGGTATACCACATCGTTTCAATTCACTCAATTCCTTGCACGCCTTTCACCCTCCTGCATGTTCAGCCCCCAATCACTCAAAATCTTTTTCACTCCATCTTTCCACCTCCAATTTCGTCTCCCACTTCTCCTCGTTCACTCCACCTCTGACACACATATTCTCTTGGTCAATCTTTCCTCACTCATTCTCTCCATGTGACCAAACCATTTCAAAACACCCTCTTCTGCTCTCTCAACCACACTCTTTTTATTACCACACATCTCTCTTACCCTTTCATTACTTACTCGATCAAACCACCTCACACCACATATTGCCCTCAAACATCTCATTTCCAGCAGATCCTCCCTCCTCCGCACAACTCTATCCATAGCCCGTGTCTCACAACCATATAACATTGTTGGAACCACTATTCCTTCAAACATACCCATTTTTGCTTTCTGAGATAATGTTTTTGACTTCCACACATTCTTCAACGCTCCCAGAATTTTCACCCCCTCCCCCATCCTATGATTCACTTCTGCTTCAATGGTTTCATCCGCTGCCAAATCCACTCCCAGATATCTAAAACACTTCACTTCCTCCAGTTTTTCTCCATTCAAACATACCTCCCAGTTGACTTGTCCCTCAACCCTACTGTACCTAATAACCTTGCTCTCTTTCACAATTACTCTCAGCTTTCTTCTTTCACACACTTTACCAAACTCAGTCACCAGCTTCTGCAGTTTCTCACATGAATCAGCCACCAGCTCTGTATCATCAGCAAAAAACTGACTCACTTCCCAAGCTCTTTCATCCACAACAGACTTCACACTTGCCCCTCTTTCCAAAACTCTTGCATTCACCTCCCTAACAACCCCATCCATAAACAAATTAAACAACCATGGAGACATCACACACCCCTGCCGCAAACCAACATTCACTGAGAACCAATCACTTTCCTCTCTTCATACACGTATACATGCCTTACATCCTCAATAAAAACTTTTCACTGCTTCTAACAACTTACCTCCCACACCATATATTCTTAATACCTTCCACAGAGCATCTCTATCAACTCTTATCATATGCCTTTTCCAGATCCATAAATGCTACATACAAATCCATTTGCTTTTCTAAGTATTTCTCACATACATTTTTCAAAGCAAACACCTGATCCAAACATCCTCTACCACCTCTGAAACCACACTGCTCTTCCCCTATTTGATGCTCTGTACATGCCTTCACCCTCTCAATCAATACCCTCCCACATAATTTCCCAGGAATACTCAACAAACATATAACTCTGTAATTTGAGCACTCACTCTTATCCCCTTTGCCTTTGTACAATGGCACAAGATTGTTATAAAATATAAATCAATTGTACTAGTATACAACTACAAAGAATATATCATTGTATACTTGTAGCATAAAAAGCGACAGTAAAATAAAAGAGGAGAGACTTTCTTTCTAAAATCATATACAGCCAAACCATAACTAGCAAAATTCTATGGAACTCCCTGTAGGGGGTGGCCATGGAAACAGATTCTCAATAACTATTGAACTCCAGTGCTACTTCTTACCCTTTAGTGCCTCATCCTTAACAGGCCACTAACAGGCCACTAATGTTCCTACTGAATACTGCTACTTAATGCCTGATGTTATCTAAAATGATTTTATGCTTGGTGTATATAAGAGTGTTAATACTGCGCAAATGTAATGTCACAATGACTGATGAAGATAAATTCTAAAACTACCATAACATACCTAGAAACTTATACTTACCAATGGAATAATGAAAAAAAAAATAATAAAAAAGGAAAGCACTTGACAAAAAAAATAAAAAAATGAAAACTTTGGAAAAAATTCTTGATACTCCATTTTTCAATCCAATAGCTTTAGTATTATTCAAATCCAATTTCCTAATTCACCAGCTTTTTTTGTTACATAATACTTATCACACTTATTTTCAAAAACACGTTTAGTTTGTACTGAATACTAATATGTACAACTTCACATCTCATGTGTCTTTATGTGAAGGAGCACCAACTTTACAAGTAATGATGCTGGTTCCACAGAAAAAAATTTGTTGGCAAAAAAGAAATCTATCTGGAGAAAAACATATACAGCACAGTTTGTCTGTAACAAGGTCACAACTACATCCCTTGAGTGGGAAGGGATAAAATTATAAGTACAATAGCACATGAGGGTGTTAATAAATACATAAGAAGGAAAACTGAATACCGACTGCTGCATCATATGGTCACCAGTCAAAGAAACGTTAAAAGTAAGATTTCAGAGAAACATCACAAACGAGATCAAGAATATTTTTTTTTTCTTTCATTCTTGATTGTCATTTTCCACATTAGCAAGGTAGTGCCAGGAACAGACAAAGAAAAGCCACATCCATTCTTGAGCTGTCTTGTGCAATAAATGGAAACCATGGTTTCCTATCCACAACCAGGCCCCACAGATCTTTCCAAGGTTTACCCCAGACGTTTCATATGACCTGGCTCTGTTTAGTGACAACATGTCGACCCCAGTATATCATAACGTTCCAATTAACTTTATCCTGTGCACACCTTTAACCCTCCTGCATGATCAGGCTACGAACACAGAAAATGTTTTAGACTCCATCCTTCCATCTCCAATTTGGTCTCCCAGTTCTCCTTGTTCCCTCTACTTCTGACACATACTTCTCCTTTGACAACCCCTCCTCAATCATTCTCTCCAAATGTCCAACCCATTTCAGCACAACCTCTTCTGCTCTCTCCACAACACTTGTTATTACCACACACCTCATACTTTCATTGCTCATTCAATCAAACCTCCTCACACCACATGTTGTCTTTAAACATTCTATTTCAAACATTTCAGTCTGAAATCGAAGATCAAAGGTACAATACATTTTAACTGGAGAATGCAAACTCGAGAGCTTAAAAAGATGGGAATTATGTAACATAATCTAAGCTTGACAGCAAAATAAGGGCACTGAAGATACTTTTCAGGATCTGAAAGCATCTCCACAGGTAAGATATAGAATTATCAACTCTTGCAATAACACCTGGGAATACACCAAAAGACATCAAAAAAAATATGAGAGTCCTGGAAAAAAATGGAAGTGTTATTCAAAGTAATAACACAAGAAATAAGAAACAGTAATGAAACAACCATAGAAACATTTACAAGGAAACTTGATATATGGTTGAGGTCAGGCACAGATGAACCCACGACTGACAACTATGAAATATGGGTGGAGGCTAAGAGAAACAACATTATTTATCAAAAAGATGCAGTGAGTGCTTTGCACAAGCCCTGCCTTTTTGACAAAATCTTGTCACAGATAGGAAGGAAAATAAGAGGCAACCTCTTAAGTGCCTCTGTGAAATATTTTGTAAAAGCATCATTTGTACTTTTTCATGATATCTATCTTGTCTATCTGTAACTTTCATATTCTTGTAAAATCTTATCAAAAAGACACAGGCTAGTACCTCACTTGAATATTATACTTTCCTTGCTCACATCATTCATACTCCATGCTCTTCCATAACATTTTCCTATACTTTGTTCAGTGCTACAAACAAATATTATCGCCCACTTTTCACTCAACTCCCAAACAACCTTTGAGAAAATGCTTCAGGAGTGCTCTCCCTAATCTTGTCCATACTCTATCAAGATGGGTTGAGCCACTAAAGTTACAGATCATTGAGTCTGACAACTTGATGCCAAATTACAATGCCATTTACCACTGTGGCAGAGGTAAATCATAAACAGGAAAGAACCTTGTTTTGAAGGATACATATGCATTCCAAAAAAATGTGTTCATGTAATGTGCTGAAAGGGAAATAACACTTCACCTGACCAAGAAAGTTGACATCTCCTCTGCTGCATAACAGCAATAATCAAGTCTGGGATATAAAAGGTATTTAAACCATACAAAAAACAAGAGAGTAATGATAATCAACCTCCAATATTAATACCATGATTCCTTCACAGATACCAGAAGGAGAAACCTGGTTCTTGAACACAAAACAAATTCAGCTGGAGTATTCATATCAGCTGCACTAGTCACTGAAGTAAGACTGACCTTGGAAGCTTTGATCTGGGCCTCAATTTTATCTGCTTCCGAATGCATGCCTTGTGACCGGTAGTATTCTATCCACTGTTGGGAATAATCTTGAGTGCCAGTGGCACCACCCACACCACCTCCTTGGGTTGCCGCCTGAACGCCTCCACCCTAGAGAAATCAGTGATGCAAAAAGTCAAGTTATCTGTCCCATTAATAAACACTTTGAAGGAGTTAGTCAAGTGCTGAAGGGTAGCTGGAGCTGTTGTAAACAAGACATTCCCTTCTACATGAGCAAATGGACAAAATAACCTTTAATACCAAGGACTGCCATCTTGACTCAAATTCATGGAGCTCCTCAGACAGCAAGAACCATTCATTCCTATACTTAAATCATTGTATTTTTTAGTGTCCATTCCAATAATACAAAAATTTTTCACTCCATACCTGCTGTGGCGCTGCAGTGGGGCCTGGTCCGCCAACCTTCATGTTTTTAGCTTGCTGTTCAATAGCTTCTGCTTCTCTATGCATCCCCAAACTCCTATAGTAATCTGCCCATTGTGCTGAGTAATCTGGCTGACCACCTGAATAAAATATTATATACTATATATTATATTATACTTAACCACCGTCTCCCACAATAGCGAGGTAGTGCAAGGAAATAGACGAGGAATGGCCCAACCCACCCACATACACATGTACATACATAAACACCTCCACACAAACATATACATACATATACATTCACCATACACATACACAGACATATACATATATACACATGTACATATTCATACTTGCTGCCTTCATCCATTCCTGTCGCCACCCCGCCAGACACGAAATAGTATTCCCCCTTCCAGCGGGGTAGCACCAGGAACAGACACAAAAGGCCACATTCGTTCACACTCAGTCTCTAGCTGTCATGTATAATGTACCACCCAGACACTTCACATGCCCTGGTTCAATCCATTGACAGCACATCAACACCGGTATACCACATTGTTCCAATCCACTCTACTTGCATGCCTTTCACCCTCCTGTATGTTCAGGCCCCGATCCCTCAAAATCTTTTTCACTCCATCCTTCCACCTCCAATTTAGTCTCCTTCTTCTCCTTGTTCCCTCAACCTCTAACACATATACCCTCTTTGTCAATCTTTCCTCTCATTCTTTCCATGTGTCCAAACTATTTCAACATACCTGCTCTCAACCACACTCTTTTTATTACCACATATCTCTCTTACCCTTTCAATATTTACTCGACAAAACCACCTCTCACCACATATTATCCTTAAACATTATTCCTGGTAAATTATATGGGAGGGTATTGATTGAGAGGGTGAAGGCATGTACAGAGCATCAGATTGGGGAAGAGCAGTGTGGTTTCAGAAGTGGTAGAGGATGTGTGGATCAGGTGTTTGCTTTGAAGAATGTATGTGAGAAATACTTAGAAAAGCAAATGGATTTGTATGTAGCATTTATGGATCTGGAGAAGGCATATGATAGAGTTGATAGAGATGCTCTGTGGAAGGTATTAAGAATATATGGTGTGGGAGGAAAGTTGTTAGAAGCAGTGAAAAGTTTTTATCGAGGATGTAAGGCATGTGTACGTGTAGGAAGAGAGGAAAGTGATTGGTTCTCAGTGAATGTAGGTTTGCGGCAGGGGTGTGTGATGTCTCCATAGTTGTTTAATTTGTTTATGGATGGGGTTGTTAGGGAGGTAAATGCAAGAGTTTTGGAAAGAGGGGCAAGTATGAAGTCTGTTGGGGATGAGAGAGCTTGGGAAGTGAGTCAGTTGTTGTTCGCTGATGATACAGCGCTGGTGGCTGATTCATGTGAGAAACTGCAGAAGCTGGTGACTGAGTTTGGTAAAGTGTGTGGAAGAAGAAAGTTAAGAGTAAATGTGAATAAGAGCAAGGTTATTAGGTACAGTAGGGTTGAGGGTCAAGTCAATTGGGAGGTGAGTTTGAATGGAGAAAAACTGGAGGAAGTGAAGTGTTTTAGATATCTGGGAGTGGATCTGGCAGCGGATGGAACCATGGAAGCGGAAGTGGATCATAGGGTGGGGGAGGGGGCGAAAATTCTGGGGGCCTTGAAGAATGTGTGGAAGTCGAGAAATTATCTCGGAAAGCAAAAATGGGTATGTTTGAAGGAATAGTGGTTCCAAGAATGGTGTATGGTTGCGAGGCGTGGGCTATGGATAGAGTTGTGCGCAGGAGGATGGATGTGCTGGAAATGAGATGTTTGAGGACAATGTGTGGTGTGAGGTGGTTTGATCGAGTGAGTAACGTAAGGGTAAGAGAGATGTGTGGAAATAAAAAGAGCGTGGTTGAGAGAGCAGAAGAGGGTGTTTTGAAGTGGTTTGGGCACATGGAGAGGATGAGTGAGGAAAGATTGACCAAGAGGATATATGTGTCGGAGATGGAGGGAGCAAGGAGAAGAGGGAGACCAAATTGGAGGTGGAAAGATGGAGTGAAAAGGATTTTGTGTGATCGGGGCCTGAACATGCAGGAGGGTGAAAGGAGGGCAAGGAATAGAGTGAATTGGAGTGATGTGGTATACCGGGGTTGACATGCTGTCAGTGGATTGAATCAAGGCATGTGAAGCGTCTGGGGTAAACCATGGAAAGCTGTGTAGGTATGTATATTTGCGTGTGTGGAC
Source organism: Panulirus ornatus (assembly GCF_036320965.1). Taxonomy (NCBI): domain Eukaryota; kingdom Metazoa; phylum Arthropoda; class Malacostraca; order Decapoda; family Palinuridae; genus Panulirus; species Panulirus ornatus. The sequence continues at coordinate 81,946,044 of NC_092225.1, read as the reverse complement.
CTATGTATATACATGTGTATGGGGGGGTTGGGCCATTTCTTTCGTCTGTTTCCTTGCGCTACCTCGCAACCGCGGGAGACAGCAACAAAGTATAAAAAAAAAAAAAAAAAAATGTATATATATCATGTGTTTGATGACAGAGTGGCAGATATAGGGTGTTTTGGTCGAGGTGGTGTGCAAAGTGAGAGGGTTAGGGAAAATGATTTGGTAAACAGAGAAGAGGTAGTAAAAGCTTTGCGGAAGATGAAAGCCGGCAAGGCAGCAGGTTTGGATGGTATTGCAGTGGAATTTATTAAAAAAGGGGGTGACTGTATTATTGACTGGTTGGTAAGGTTATTCAATGTATGTATGACTCATGGTGAGGTGCCTGAGGATTGGTGGAATGCGTGCATAGTGCCATTGTACAAAGGCAAAGGGGATAAGAGTGAGTGCTCAAATTACAGAGGTATAAGTTTGTTGAGTATTCCTGGTAAATTATATGGGAGGGTATTGATTGAGAGGGTGAAGGCATGTACAGAGCATCAGATTGGGGAAGAGCAGTGTGGTTTCAGGATGTGTGGATCAGGTGTTTGCTTTGAAGAATGTATGTGAGAAATACTTAGAAAAGCAAATGGATTTGTATGTAGCATTTATGGATCTGGAGAAGGAATATGATAGAGTGGATAGAGATGCTCTGTGGAAGGTATTAAGAATATATGGTGTGGAAGGCAAGTTGTTAGAAGCAGTGAAAAGTTTTTATCAAGGATGTAAGGCATGTGTACGTGTAGGAAGATAGGAAAGTGATTGGTTCTCGGTGAATGTAGGTTTGCGGCAGGGGTGTGTGATGTTTAATTTGTTTATGGATGGGGTTGTTAGGGAGGTGAATGCAAGAGTTTTGGAAAGAGGGGCAAGTGTGAAGTCTGTTGTGGATCAGAGAGCTTGGCAAGTGAGTCAGTTGTTGTTCGCTGATGATACAGCGCTGGTGGCTGATTCATGTGAGAAACTGCAGAAGCTGGTGACTGAGTTTGGTAAAGTGTGTCAAAGAAGAAAGTTAAGAATAAATGTGAATAAGAGCAAGGTTATTAGGTACAGTAGGGTTGAGGGTCAAGTCAATTGGGAGGTAAGTTTGAATGGAGAAAAACTGGAGGAAGTAAAGTGTTTTAGATATCTGGGAGTGGATCTGGCAGTGGATGGAACCATGGAAGCGGAAGTGGATCATAGGGTGGGGGAGGGGGCGAAAATCCTGGGAGCCTTGAAGAATGTGTAGAAGTCGAGAACATTATCTCGGAAAGCAAAAATGGGTATGTTTGAAGGAATAGTGGTTCCAACAATGTTGTATGGTTGCGAGGCGTGGGCTATGGATAGAGTCATGCGCAGGAGGATGGATGTGCTGGAAATGAGAGGTTTGAGGACAATGTGTGGTGTGAGGTGGTTTGATCGAGTAAGTAACGTAAGGGTAAGAGAGATGTGTGGAAATAAAAAGAGCGTGGTTGAGAGAGCAGAAGAGGGTGTTTTGAAATGGTTTGGGCACATGGAGAGAATGAGTGAGGAAAGATTGACCAAGAGGATATATGTGTCGGAGGTGGAGGGAATGAGGAGAAGTGGGAGACCAAATTGGAGGTGGAAAGATGGAGTGAGAAAGATTTTGTGTGATCGGGGCCTGAACATGCAGGAGGGTGAAAGGAGGGCAAGGAATAGAGTGAATTGGATCGATGTGGTATACCGGGGTTGACGTGCTGTCAGTGGATTGAATCAGGGCATGTGAAGCGTCTGGGGTAAACCATGGAAAGCTGTGTAGGTATGTATATTTGCGTGTGTGGACGTATGTATATACATGTGTATGGGGGGGGGTTGGGCCACTTCTTTCGTCTGTTTCCTTGCGCTACCTCGCAAACGCAGGAGACAGCGACAAAGTATAAAAAAAAAAGAAAAAAAAAATATATATATATATATATATATATATATATATATATATATATATATATATATATATATATATATATATACATATATATATATATATATATATATATATATATATATATATACAGCGACAAAGTATAATAAAAAAAAACAAAAAAATATATATATATATATATATAATTTTATTTTTTTTTTTTGCCGGTCTCCCGCGTTTGCGAGGTAGCGCAAGGAAACAGACGAAAGAAATGGCCCAACCCACCCCCATACACATGTATATACATACGTCCACACACGCAAATATACATACCTACACAGCTTTCCATGGTTTACCCCAGACGCTTCACATGCCTTAATTCAATCCACTGACAGCACGTCAACCCCGGTATACCACATCGCTCCACTTCACTCTATTCCTTGCCCTCCTTTCACCCTCCTGCATGTTCAGGCCCCGATCACACAAAATCTTTTTCACTCCATCTTTCCACCTCCAATTTGGTCTCCCTCTTCTCCTCGTTCCCTCCACCTCCGACACATATATCCTCTTGGTCAATCTTTCCTCACTCATTCTCTCCATGTGACCAAACCATTTCAAAACACCCTCTTCTGCTCTCTCAACCACGCTCTTTTTATTTCCACACATCTCTCTTACCCTTACGTTACTTACTCGATCAAACCACCTCACACCACACATTGTCCTCAAACATCTCATTTCCAGCACATCCATCCTCCTGCGCACAACTCTATCCATAGTCCACGCCTCGCAACCATACAACATTGTTGGAACCACTATTCCTTCAAACATACCCATTTTTGCTTTCCGAGATAATGTTCTCGACTTCCACACATTCTTCTAGGCTCCCAGAATTTTCGCCCCCTCACCCACCCTATGATCCACTTCCGCTTCCATGTTTCCATCCGCTGCCAGATCCACTCACAGATATCTAAAACACTTCACTTCCTCCAGTTTTTCTCCATTCAAACTCACCTCCCAATTGACTTGACCCTCAACCCTACTGTACCTAATAACCTTGCTCTTATTCACATTTACTCTTAACTTTCTTCTTTCACACACTTTACCAAACTCAGTCACCAGCTTCTGCAGTTTCTCACATGAATCAGCCACCAGCGCTGTATCATCAGCGAACAACAACTGACTCACTTCCCAAGCTCTCTCATCCCCAACAGACTTCATCCTTGCCCCTCTTTCCAAAACTCTTGCATTCACCTCCCTAACAACCCCATCCATATACATATACATATTGAAAACGATCACAATTTTGTGCGTGATCAAGATATTCCTATGAGTCCATGGGGGAAAAATGAAACACGAAAAGCTCCCAAGTGCACTTTCGTATAATAATCACATCATCAGGGGAGACACAAGAGAGAAATATAGCAGTCAGTTGATATAGATCGAAGAGACGAAGCTAGGACGCCATGTGGTAAACATGTGATTGTCCAAAACATACAATCAGCGTTCATAAACTTATCATTTTACAAATCTTATCAACAATAAAGTTATCTAATCTGTATAGACCATCACTAATATTACGATAATTCTTTGTGTATTTAATAACAGAAGATTCAATGATATTTCTCTTGGTAATGGAGTTAGAGTCAATAACTGAGATGGCGTTACTCCAGTCAATACAATGATCATAGTTTTTAACGTGATTAAACAAGGCATTTGGTTCTTGTCCCGTTCTTATACTATAATTATGTTGCTTAAGTCTAACAGAAAGATCCTTACCAGTTTGACCAACATAAAATTTATCACAGTTTCCACAAGGCACTTTATAGATGCATCCAAGAGAATTTTCTGGTGAAGTCCTGATTAAGATATTCTTTAAAGTATTATTGTTGCTAAAGGCAACATTTACATTAAAGGATTTAAGCAACATGGGAAGCAAAGTGAAATTATTATTAAAAGGGAGAACTAAAAGATTCTTGGTGTCAATGGGAGGTTTGGGCTCAACTTTATAAAATGATTTCTTTGCTAACTTAACGGATTTATCAATGAAAGATCTAGGGTACTTTAACTTAAATCCAATAGAATATATCTTCTCAAACTCATCATCAATAAACTCTGGACTGCATATACGTAATGCTCTTAGGAACATAGATTGAATTGATGATAATTTAAATCTTGTCATGTTGACATGAGTAATAATGGATATATGAGCATACATTGGTGGGTTTTCTATATATGTTAAACTTAAACTTGTTTCCTTGTCTATGGATCATCCAATCTAAAAATGGTAACATACCATTATTTTCATTTTTTACAGTAAATTTGATGGAAGGTACTAAATTGTTAAGTAAGGGGAAAAATATTTGTAAATTTTCATTGGTTGGCCACACACGAAGAACATCATCTACATACCTAAACCAAATTGCATTAGAAGGTAATATATCCTTTAGTAATTTTGTTTCAAAAAATTCCATATAAAGATTACTTAGTACAGGTGAAACAGGGTTACCCATTGCCATACCAAATTTTTGAGCATAATAATCTCCATTAAATTGAAATACACAGTCTTTTATACACAATTTTATCAGTTCAATGAAATTAGACTTTGAAACAGGTAAATGTATAAACAGGTAAATGTATAAAAGACTGTATTTCAATTTATGAGAGGGTAAGAGAGATGTGTGGTAATAAAAAGTGAGGTTGAGAGAGCAGAAGAGGAAGTATTGAAATGGTTTGGTCACATGGAGAGAATGAGTGAGGAAAGATTGACAAAGAGGATATATGTGTCACAGGTGGAGGGAGTGAGGAGAAGTGGGAGACCAAATTGTTGGTGGAAGGATAGAGCAAAAAAGATTTTGAACGATCGGGGCCTGAAACATACAGGAGGGTGAAAGGCGTGCAAGGAATAGAGTGAACTGGAGCGATGTGGTATACCAGGGTTGACGTTCTGTCAATGGATCTGGAGAAGGCATATGATAGAGTTGATAGAGATGCTCTGTGAAAGGTATTAAGAATATATGGTGTGGGAGGCAAATTGTTAGAAGCAGTGAAAAGTTTTTATCAAGGATGTAAGGCATGTGTACGTGTAAGAGGAGAGGAAAGTGATTGGTTCTCAGTGAATGTAGGTTTGCGGCTGAGGTGTGTGATGTCTCCATGGTTGTTTAATTTGTTTATGGATGGGGTTGTTAGGGAGGTGAATGCAAGAGTTCTGGAAAGAGTCTGTTGTAGATGAAAGAGCTTGGGAAGCGAGTCAATTGTTGTTTGCTGATGATACAGCGCTGGTGGCTGATTCATGTGAGAAAATGCAGAAGCTGGTGACTGAGTTTGGTAAAGTGTGTGAAAGAAGAAAGTTGACAGTAAATGTGAATAAGAGCAAGGTTATTAGGTACAGTAGGGTTGAAGGTCAAGTCAATTGTGAGGTAAGTTTGAATGGAGAAAAACTGGAGGAAGTGAAGTGTTTTAGATATCTGGGAGTGGATATGGCAACGGATGGAACCATGGAAGCGGAAGTGAATCATAGGGTGGGGGAGGGGGCGAAAATTCTGGGAGCCTTGAAGAATGTGTGGACATCGAGAACATTATCTCGAAGAGCAAAAACGGGTATGTTTGAAGGAATAATTTTTCCAACAATGTTGTAAGGCTGCGAGGCATGGGCTATGGATAGAGTTGCGGGCAGGAGGGTGGATGTGCTGGAAATGAGATGTTTGAGGACAATATATGGTGTGAGGTGGTTTGATCGAGTAAGTAATAATAGGGTAAGAGAGATGTTGGTAATAAAAAGAGTGTGGTTGAGAGAGCAGAAGAGGGTGTTTTGAAATGGTTTGGTCACATGGAGAGAATGAGTGAGGAAAGATTGACAAAGAGGATATATGTGTCAGAGGTGGAGGGAATGAGGAGAAGTGGGAGACCAAATTGGAGGTGGAAAGATGGAGTGAAAAAGATTTTGAGTGATCGGGGCCTGAACATACAGGAGGGTGAAAGGCATGCAAGGAATAGAGTGAATTGGAACAATGTGGTTACCGGGGCCAACATGCTGTCAATGGATTGAACCAGGGAATGTGAAGTGTCTGGGGTAAACCATGGAAAGTTCTGTGGGGCCTGGATGTGGAAAGGGAGCTGTGGTTTTGGTGCATTATTACATGATAGCTAGAGACTGAGTGTGAACAAATGGGGCCTTTGTTTTCTTTTCCTAGCACTACCTCGAACACATGAGGGGGGGAGGGGGTTGTTATTACGTGTATGGCGAGGTGGCGATGGGAATGAATAAAGGCAGACAGTATGAATTATGTACATGTGTATATATGTATATGTCTGTGTGTGTATATATATGTATACGTTGAGATGTATAGGTATGTATATTTGCATATGAGGACATGTATGTGTATACATGTGTATGTGGGTGGGTTGGGCCATTCTTTTGTCTGTTTCCTTGCTCTACCTCGCTAACGCAGGAGACAGCAACAAAGCAAAATAAATAAATAAATATATAAATAATAATAATAATAATGATAATAATAATAATATGGTGAGTAAGTATGGAAAGCAAGAACATTATCTCGGAGATCAAAAATGGGTATGTTTAAGGGAATAGTGGTTCCAACAATGTTATATGGTTTCAAGAGTGGATGTGTTGGAAATGAAATGTTTGAGGACAATATATGGTGTGAGGTGGTTTGATCAAGTAAGCAATGAAAGGGTAAGAGAGATGAGTGGTAACAAAAAGAGTGTAGTTGAGAGAGCAGAAGAGGGTGTGTTGAAATGGTGTGGTCACATAGAGAGAATGAGTGAGGAAAGATTGACAAAGAGGATATATGTGTCAGAGGTTGAGGGAACAAGGAGAAGTGGGAGACCAAATTGGAGGGGGAAGGATGGAGTGAAAAAGATTTTGAGCGATCAGGGCCTGAACATACAGGAGGGTGAAAGGCATGCAAGGAATAGTGTGAATTGGAACAATGTGGTTGACGTGCTGTCAATGGATTGAACCAGGGCATGTGAAACATCTGGGGCAAACCAACCATGCAAAGTTTTGTAGGGCCTGGATGTGGAAAGCAAGCTGTGGTTTCAGTGCATTACATGACAGCTAGAGACTGAGTGTGGATGTATGTGGCCTTTTCTGTCTTTTCCTAGGTACAGTAGGGTTGAGGGTCAAGTCAATTGGGAGGTGAGTTTGAATGGAGAAAAACTGGAGGAAGTGAAGTGTTTTAGATATCTGGGAGTGGATCTGGCAGCGGATGGAACCATGGAAGCGGAAGTGGATCATAGGGTGGGGGAGGGGGCGAAAATTCTGGGGGCCTTGAAGAATGTGTGGAAGTCGAGAACATTATCTCGGAAAGCAAAAATGGGTATGTTTGAAGGAATAGTGGTTCCAACAATGTTGTATGGTTGCGAGGCGTGGGCTATGGATAGAGTTGTGCGCAGGAATGGAAAAAGGTGAGAACAATGGAAGCAAGGGGAGTGGGGGAGGAATGGGATGTATTTAGGGAATCAGTGATGGATTTGCGCAAAAGATGCTTGTGGCATGAGAAGAGTGGGAGGTGGGTTGATTAGAAAGGGTAGTGAGTGCTGGGATGAAGAAGTAAGAGTATTAGTGAAAGAGAAGAGAGAGGCATTTGGACGATTTTTGCAGGGAAAAAATGCAATTGAGTGGGAGATGTATAAAAGAAAGAGACAGGAGGTCAAGAGAAAGGGTGCAAGAGGTGAAAAAAAAAGGGCAAATGAGAGTTGGGGTGAGAGAGTATCATTAAATTTTAGGGAGAATAAAAAGATGTTCTGGAAGGAGGTAAATAAAGTGCGTAAGACAAGGGAGCAAATGGGAACTTCAGTGAAGGGCGCAAATGGGGAGGTGATAACAAGTAGTGGTGATGTGAGAAGGAGATGGAGTGAGTATTTTGAAGGTTTGTTGAATGTGTTTGATGATAGAGTGGCAGATATAGGGTGTTTTGGTCGAGGTGGTGTGCAAAGTGAGAGGGTTAGGGAAAATGATTTGGTAAACAGAGAGGAGGTAGTGAAAGCTTTGCGGAAGATGAAAGCCGGCAAGGCAGCAGGTTTGGATGGTATTGCAGTGGAATTTATTAAAAAAGGGGGTGACTGTATTGTTGACTGGTTGGTAAGGTTATTTAATGTATGTATCACTCATGGTGAGGTGCCTGAGGATTGGCGGAATGCGTGCATAGTGCCATTGTACAAAGGCAAAGGGGATATGAGTGAGTGCTCAAATTACAGAGGTATAAGTTTGTTGAGTATTCCTGGTAAATTATATGGGAGGGTATTGATTGAGAGGGTGAAGGCATGTACAGAGCATCAGATTGGGGAAGAGCAGTGTGGTTTCAGAAGTGGTAGAGGATGTGTGGATCAGGTGTTTGCTTTGAAGAATGTATGTGAGAAATACTTAGAAAAGCAAATGGATTTGTATGTAGCATTTATGGATCTGGAGAAGGCATATGATAGAGTTGATAGAGATGCTCTGTGGAAGGTATTAAGAATATATGGTGTGGGAGGAAAGTTGTTAGAAGCAGTGAAAAGTTTTTATCGAGGATGTAAGGCATGTGTACGTGTAGGAAGAGAGGAAAGTGATTGGTTCTCAGTGAATGTAGGTTTGTGGCAGGGGTGTGTGATGTCTCCATGGTTGTTTAATTTGTTTATGGATGGGGTTGTCAGGGAGGTAAATGCAAGAGTTTTGGAAAGAGGGGCAAGTATGAAGTCTGTTGGGGATGAGAGAGCTTGGGAAGTGAGTCAGTTGTTGTTCGCTGATGATACAGCGCTGGTGGCTGATTCATGTGAGAAACTGCAGAAGCTGGTGACTGAGTTTGGTAAAGTGTGTGGAAGAAGAAAGTTAAGAGTAAATGTGAATAAGAGCAAGGTTATTAGGTACAGTAGGGTTGAGGGTCAAGTCAATTGGGAGGTGAGTTTGAATGGAGAAAAACTGGAGGAAGTGAAGTGTTTTAGATATCTGGGAGTGGATCTGGCAGCGGATGGAACCATGGAAGCGGAAGTGGATCATAGGGTGGGGGAGGGGGCGAAAATTCTGGGGGCCTTGAAGAATGTGTGGAAGTCGAGAACATTATCTCGGAAAGCAAAAATGGGTATGTTTGAAGGAATAGTGGTTCCAACAATGTTGTATGGTTGCGAGGCTGTGGGCTATGGATAGAGTTGTGCGCAGGAGGATGGATGTGCTGGAAATGAGATGTTTGAGGACAATGTGTGGTGTGAGGTGGTTTGATCGATGTGAGTAACGTAAGGGTAAGAGAGATGTGTGGAATAAAAAGAGCATGGTTGAGAGAGCAGAAGAGGGTGTTTTGAAGTGGTTTGGGCACATGGAGAGGATGAGTGAGGAAAGATTGACCAAGAGGATATATTGTGTCGGAGATGGAGGGAGCAAGGAGAAGAGGGAGACCAAATTGGAGGTGGAAAGATGGAGTGAAAAGGATTTTGTGTGATCGGGGCCTGAACATGCAGGAGGGTGAAAGGAGGGCAAGGAATAGAGTGAATTGGAGCGATGTGGTATACCGGGGTTGACATGCTGTCAGTGGATTGAATCAAGGCATGTGAAGGCGTCTGGGGTAAACCATGGAAAGCTGTGTAGGTATGTATATTTGCGTGTGTGGACCTATGTATATACATGTGTATGGGGGGTTGGGCATTTCTTTCGTCTGTTTCCTTGCGCTACCTCGCAACCGCGGGAGACAGCAACAAATATAAAAAAAAAAAAAAAAAATGTATATATACATGTGTTTGATGACAGAGTGGCAGATATAGGGTGTTTTGGTCGAGGTGGTGTGCAAAGTGAGAGGGTTAGGGAAAATGATTTGGTAAACAGAGAAGAGGTAGTAAAAGCTTTGCGGAAGATGAAAGCCGGCAAGGCAGCAGGTTTGGATGGTATTGCAGTGGAATTTATTAAAAAAGGGGGTGACTGTATTATTGACTGGTTGGTAAGGTTATTCAATGTATGTATGACTCATGGTGAGGTGCCTGAGGATTGGTGGAATGCGTGCATAGTGCCATTGTACAAAGGCAAAGGGGATAAGAGTGAGTGCTCAAATTACAGAGGTATAAGTTTGTTGAGTATTCCTGGTAAATTATATGGGAGGGTATTGATTGAGAGGGTGAAGGCATGTACAGAGCATCAGATTGGGGAAGAGCAGTGTGGTTTCAGAGAGGATGTGTGGATCAGGTGTTTGCTTTGAAGAATGTATGTGAGAAATACTTAGAAAAGCAAATGGATTTGTATGTAGCATTTATGGATCTGGAGAAGGAATATGATAGAGTGGATAGAGATGCTCTGTGGAAGGTATTAAGAATATATGGTGTGGAAGGCAAGTTGTTAGAAGCAGTGAAAAGTTTTTATCAAGGATGTAAGGCATGTGTACGTGTAGGAAGATAGGAAAGTGATTGGTTCTCGGTGAATGTAGGTTTGCGGCAGGGGTGTGTGATGTTTAATTTGTTTATGGATGGGGTTGTTAGGGAGGTGAATGCAAGAGTTTTGGAAAGAGGGGCAAGTGTGAAGTCTGTTGTGGATCAGAGAGCTTGGCAAGTGAGTCAGTTGTTGTTCGCTGATGATACAGCGCTGGTGGCTGATTCATGTGAGAAACTGCAGAAGCTGGTGACTGAGTTTGGTAAAGTGTGTCAAAGAAGAAAGTTAAGAATAAATGTGAATAAGAGCAAGGTTATTAGGTACAGTAGGGTTGAGGGTCAAGTCAATTGGGAGGTAAGTTTGAATGGAGAAAAACTGGAGGAAGTAAAGTGTTTTAGATATCTGGGAGTGGATCTGGCAGTGGATGGAACCATGGAAGCGGAAGTGGATCATAGGGTGGGGGAGGGGGCGAAAATCCTGGGAGCCTTGAAGAATGTGTAGAAGTCGAGAACATTATCTCGGAAAGCAAAAATGGGTATGTTTGAAGGAATAGTGGTTCCAACAATGTTGTATGGTTGCGAGGCGTGGGCTATGGATAGAGTCATGCGCAGGAGGATGGATGTGCTGGAAATGAGAGGTTTGAGGACAATGTGTGGTGTGAGGTGGTTTGATCGAGTAAGTAACGTAAGGGTAAGAGAGATGTGTGGAAATAAAAAGAGCGTGGTTGAGAGAGCAGAAGAGGGTGTTTTGAAATGGTTTGGGCACATGGAGAGAATGAGTGAGGAAAGATTGACCAAGAGGATATATGTGTCGGAGGTGGAGGGAATGAGGAGAAGTGGGAGACCAAATTGGAGGTGGAAAGATGGAGTGAGAAAGATTTTGTGTGATCGGGGCCTGAACATGCAGGAGGGTGAAAGGAGGGCAAGGAATAGAGTGAATTGGATCGATGTGGTATACCGGGGTTGACGTGCTGTCAGTGGATTGAATCAGGGCATGTGAAGCGTCTGGGGTAAACCATGGAAAGCTGTGTAGGTATGTATATTTGCGTGTGTGGACGTATGTATATACATGTGTATGGGGGGGGGTTGGGCCACTTCTTTCGTCTGTTTCCTTGCGCTACCTCGCAAACGCAGGAGACAGCGACAAAGTATAAAAAAAAAAGAAAAAAAAAATATATATATATATATATATATATATATATATATATATATATATATATATATATATATATATATATATATATATATATATATATATATATATATATATATATATATATATATACAGCGACAAAGTATAATAAAAAAAAACAAAAAAATATATATATATATATATATAATTTTATTTTTTTTTTTTGCCGGTCTCCCGCGTTTGCGAGGTAGCGCAAGGAAACAGACGAAAGAAATGGCCCAACCCACCCCCATACACATGTATATACATACGTCCACACACGCAAATATACATACCTACACAGCTTTCCATGGTTTACCCCAGACGCTTCACATGCCTTAATTCAATCCACTGACAGCACGTCAACCCCGGTATACCACATCGCTCCACTTCACTCTATTCCTTGCCCTCCTTTCACCCTCCTGCATGTTCAGGCCCCGATCACACAAAATCTTTTTCACTCCATCTTTCCACCTCCAATTTGGTCTCCCTCTTCTCCTCGTTCCCTCCACCTCCGACACATATATCCTCTTGGTCAATCTTTCCTCACTCATTCTCTCCATGTGACCAAACCATTTCAAAACACCCTCTTCTGCTCTCTCAACCACGCTCTTTTTATTTCCACACATCTCTCTTACCCTTACGTTACTTACTCGATCAAACCACCTCACACCACACATTGTCCTCAAACATCTCATTTCCAGCACATCCATCCTCCTGCGCACAACTCTATCCATAGTCCACGCCTCGCAACCATACAACATTGTTGGAACCACTATTCCTTCAAACATACCCATTTTTGCTTTCCGAGATAATGTTCTCGACTTCCACACATTCTTCTAGGCTCCCAGAATTTTCGCCCCCTCACCCACCCTATGATCCACTTCCGCTTCCATGTTTCCATCCGCTGCCAGATCCACTCACAGATATCTAAAACACTTCACTTCCTCCAGTTTTTCTCCATTCAAACTCACCTCCCAATTGACTTGACCCTCAACCCTACTGTACCTAATAACCTTGCTCTTATTCACATTTACTCTTAACTTTCTTCTTTCACACACTTTACCAAACTCAGTCACCAGCTTCTGCAGTTTCTCACATGAATCAGCCACCAGCGCTGTATCATCAGCGAACAACAACTGACTCACTTCCCAAGCTCTCTCATCCCCAACAGACTTCATCCTTGCCCCTCTTTCCAAAACTCTTGCATTCACCTCCCTAACAACCCCATCCATATACATATACATATTGAAAACGATCACAATTTTGTGCGTGATCAAGATATTCCTATGAGTCCATGGGGGAAAAATGAAACACGAAAAGCTCCCAAGTGCACTTTCGTATAATAATCACATCATCAGGGGAGACACAAGAGAGAAATATAGCAGTCAGTTGATATAGATCGAAGAGACGAAGCTAGGACGCCATGTGGTAAACATGTGATTGTCCAAAACATACAATCAGCGTTCATAAACTTATCATTTTACAAATCTTATCAACAATAAAGTTATCTAATCTGTATAGACCATCACTAATATTACGATAATTCTTTGTGTATTTAATAACAGAAGATTCAATGATATTTCTCTTGGTAATGGAGTTAGAGTCAATAACTGAGATGGCGTTACTCCAGTCAATACAATGATCATAGTTTTTAACGTGATTAAACAAGGCATTTGGTTCTTGTCCCGTTCTTATACTATAATTATGTTGCTTAAGTCTAACAGAAAGATCCTTACCAGTTTGACCAACATAAAATTTATCACAGTTTCCACAAGGCACTTTATAGATGCATCCAAGAGAATTTTCTGGTGAAGTCCTGATTAAGATATTCTTTAAAGTATTATTGTTGCTAAAGGCAACATTTACATTAAAGGATTTAAGCAACATGGGAAGCAAAGTGAAATTATTATTAAAAGGGAGAACTAAAAGATTCTTGGTGTCAATGGGAGGTTTGGGCTCAACTTTATAAAATGATTTCTTTGCTAACTTAACGGATTTATCAATGAAAGATCTAGGGTACTTTAACTTAAATCCAATAGAATATATCTTCTCAAACTCATCATCAATAAACTCTGGACTGCATATACGTAATGCTCTTAGGAACATAGATTGAATTGATGATAATTTAAATCTTGTCATGTTGACATGAGTAATAATGGATATATGAGCATACATTGGTGGGTTTTCTATATATGTTAAACTTAAACTTGTTTCCTTGTCTATGGATCATCCAATCTAAAAATGGTAACATACCATTATTTTCATTTTTTACAGTAAATTTGATGGAAGGTACTAAATTGTTAAGTAAGGGGAAAAATATTTGTAAATTTTCATTGGTTGGCCACACACGAAGAACATCATCTACATACCTAAACCAAATTGCATTAGAAGGTAATATATCCTTTAGTAATTTTGTTTCAAAAAATTCCATATAAAGATTACTTAGTACAGGTGAAACAGGGTTACCCATTGCCATACCAAATTTTTGAGCATAATAATCTCCATTAAATTGAAATACACACTCTTTTATACACAATTTTATCAGTTCAATGAAATTAGACTTTGAAACAGGTAAATGTATAAACAGGTAAATGTATAAAAGACTGTATTTCAATTTATGAGAGGGTAAGAGAGATGTGTGGTAATAAAAAGTGAGGTTGAGAGAGCAGAAGAGGAAGTATTGAAATGGTTTGGTCACATGGAGAGAATGAGTGAGGAAAGATTGACAAAGAGGATATATGTGTCAGAGGTGGAGGGAGTGAGGAGAAGTGGGAGACCAAATTGTTGGTGGAAGGATAGAGCAAAAAAGATTTTGAACGATCGGGGCCTGAAACATACAGGAGGGTGAAAGGCGTGCAAGGAATAGAGTGAACTGGAGCGATGTGGTATACCAGGGTTGACGTTCTGTCAATGGATCTGGAGAAGGCATATGATAGAGTTGATAGAGATGCTCTGTGAAAGGTATTAAGAATATATGGTGTGGGAGGCAAATTGTTAGAAGCAGTGAAAAGTTTTTATCAAGGATGTAAGGCATGTGTACGTGTAAGAGGAGAGGAAAGTGATTGGTTCTCAGTGAATGTAGGTTTGCGGCTGAGGTGTGTGATGTCTCCATGGTTGTTTAATTTGTTTATGGATGGGGTTGTTAGGGAGGTGAATGCAAGAGTTCTGGAAAGAGTCTGTTGTAGATGAAAGAGCTTGGGAAGCGAGTCAATTGTTGTTTGCTGATGATACAGCGCTGGTGGCTGATTCATGTGAGAAAATGCAGAAGCTGGTGACTGAGTTTGGTAAAGTGTGTGAAAGAAGAAAGTTGACAGTAAATGTGAATAAGAGCAAGGTTATTAGGTACAGTAGGGTTGAAGGTCAAGTCAATTGTGAGGTAAGTTTGAATGGAGAAAAACTGGAGGAAGTGAAGTGTTTTAGATATCTGGGAGTGGATATGGCAACGGATGGAACCATGGAAGCGGAAGTGAATCATAGGGTGGGGGAGGGGGCGAAAATTCTGGGAGCCTTGAAGAATGTGTGGACATCGAGAACATTATCTCGAAGAGCAAAAACGGGTATGTTTGAAGGAATAATTTTTCCAACAATGTTGTAAGGCTGCGAGGCATGGGCTATGGATAGAGTTGCGGGCAGGAGGGTGGATGTGCTGGAAATGAGATGTTTGAGGACAATATATGGTGTGAGGTGGTTTGATCGAGTAAGTAATAATAGGGTAAGAGAGATGTTGGTAATAAAAAGAGTGTGGTTGAGAGAGCAGAAGAGGGTGTTTTGAAATGGTTTGGTCACATGGAGAGAATGAGTGAGGAAAGATTGACAAAGAGGATATATGTGTCAGAGGTGGAGGGAATGAGGAGAAGTGGGAGACCAAATTGGAGGTGGAAAGATGGAGTGAAAAAGATTTTGAGTGATCGGGGCCTGAACATACAGGAGGGTGAAAGGCGTGCAAGGAATAGAGTGAATTGGAACAATGTGGTTACCGGGGCCAACATGCTGTCAATGGATTGAACCAGGGAATGTGAAGTGTCTGGGGTAAACCATGGAAAGTTCTGTGGGGCCTGGATGTGGAAAGGGAGCTGTGGTTTTGGTGCATTATTACATGATAGCTAGAGACTGAGTGTGAACAAATGGGGCCTTTGTTTTCTTTTCCTAGCACTACCTCGAACACATGAGGGGGGGAGGGGGTTGTTATTACGTGTATGGCGAGGTGGCGATGGGAATGAATAAAGGCAGACAGTATGAATTATGTACATGTGTATATATGTATATGTCTGTGTGTGTATATATATGTATACGTTGAGATGTATAGGTATGTATATTTGCATATGAGGACATGTATGTGTATACATGTGTATGTGGGTGGGTTGGGCCATTCTTTTGTCTGTTTCCTTGCTCTACCTCGCTAACGCAGGAGACAGCAACAAAGCAAAATAAATAAATAAATATATAAATAATAATAATAATAATGATAATAATAATAATATGGTGAGTATGTATGGAAAGCAAGAACATTATCTCGGAGATCAAAAATGGGTATGTTTAAGGGAATAGTGGTTCCAACAATGTTATATGGTTTCAAGAGTGGATGTGTTGGAAATGAAATGTTTGAGGACAATATATGGTGTGAGGTGGTTTGATCAAGTAAGCAATGAAAGGGTAAGAGAGATGAGTGGTAACAAAAAGAGTGTAGTTGAGAGAGCAGAAGAGGGTGTGTTGAAATGGTGTGGTCACATAGAGAGAATGAGTGAGGAAAGATTGACAAAGAGGATATATGTGTCAGAGGTTGAGGGAACAAGGAGAAGTGGGAGACCAAATTGGAGGGGGAAGGATGGAGTGAAAAAGATTTTGAGCGATCAGGGCCTGAACATACAGGAGGGTGAAAGGCATGCAAGGAATAGTGTGAATTGGAACAATGTGGTTGACGTGCTGTCAATGGATTGAACCAGGGCATGTGAAACATCTGGGGCAAACCAACCATGCAAAGTTTTGTAGGGCCTGGATGTGGAAAGCAAGCTGTGGTTTCAGTGCATTACATGACAGCTAGAGACTGAGTGTGGATGTATGTGGCCTTTTCTGTCTTTTCCTAGGTACAGTAGGGTTGAGGGTCAAGTCAATTGGGAGGTGAGTTTGAATGGAGAAAAACTGGAGGAAGTGAAGTGTTTTAGATATCTGGGAGTGGATCTGGCAGCGGATGGAACCATGGAAGCGGAAGTGGATCATAGGGTGGGGGAGGGGGCGAAAATTCTGGGGGCCTTGAAGAATGTGTGGAAGTCGAGAACATTATCTCGGAAAGCAAAAATGGGTATGTTTGAAGGAATAGTGGTTCCAACAATGTTGTATGGTTGCGAGGCGTGGGCTATGGATAGAGTTGTGCGCAGGAGGATGGATGTGCTGGAAATGAGATGTTTGAGGACAATGTGTGGTGTGAGGTGGTTTGATCCTGTGAGTTACGTAAGGGTAAGAGAGATGTGTGGAAATAAAAAGAGCGTGGTTGAGAGAGCAGAAGAGGGTGTTTTGAAGTGGTTTGGGCACATGGAGAGAATGAGTGAGGAAAGATTGACCAAGAGGATATATGTGTCGGAGGTGGAGGGAACGAGGAGAAGAGGGAGACCAAATTGGAGGTGGAAAGATGGAGTGAAAAAGATTTTGTGCGATCGGGGCCTGAACATGCAGGAGGGTGAAAGGAGGGCAAGGAATAGAGTGAATTGGAGCGATGTGGTATACCGGGGTTGACGTGCTGTCAGTGGATTGAATCAAGGCATGTGAAGCGTCTGGGGTAAACCATGGAAAGCTGTGTAGGTATGTATATTTGCGTGTGTGGACATATGTATATACATGTGTATGGGGGGGGGGGCATTTCTTTCATCTGTTTCCTTGCGCTACCTCGCAAACGCGGGAGACAGCGACAAAGTATAATAAAATAATAATAAATAATAATAATACAGAATGGAAAAAGGTGAGAACAATGGAAGCAAGGGGAGTGGGGGAGGAATGGGATGTATTTAGGGAATCAGTGATGGATTGCGCAAAAGATGCTTGTGGCATGAGAAGAGTGGGAGGTGGGTTGATTAGAAAGGGTAGTGAGTGCTGGGATGAAGAAGTAAGAGTATTAGTGAAAGAGAAGAGAGAGGCATTTGGACGATTTTTGCAGGGAAAAAATGCAATTGAGTGGGAGATGTATAAAAGAAAGAGACAGGAGGTCAAGAGAAAGGTGCAAGAGGTGAAAAAAAAAGGGCAAATGAGAGTTGGGGTGAGAGAGTATCATTAAATTTTAGGGAGAATAAAAAGATGTTCTGGAAGGAGGTAAATAAAGTGCGTAAGACAAGGGAGCAAATGGGAACTTCAGTGAAGGGCGCAAATGGGGAGGTGATAACAAGTAGTGGTGATGTGAGAAGGAGATGGAGTGAGTATTTTGAAGGTTTGTTGAATGTGTTTGATGATAGAGTGGCAGATATAGGGTGTTTTGGTCGAGGTGGTGTGCAAAGTGAGAGGGTTAGGGAAAATGATTTGGTAAACAGAGAGGAGGTAGTGAAAGCTTTGCGGAAGATGAAAGCCGGCAAGGCAGCAGGTTTGGATGGTATTGCAGTGGAATTTATTAAAAAAGGGGGTGACTGTATTGTTGACTGGTTGGTAAGGTTATTTAATGTATGTATCACTCATGGTGAGGTGCCTGAGGATTGGCGGAATGCGTGCATAGTGCCATTGTACAAAGGCAAAGGGGATATGAGTGAGTGCTCAAATTACAGAGGTATAAGTTTGTTGAGTATTCCTGGTAAATTATATGGGAGGGTATTGATTGAGAGGGTGAAGGCATGTACAGAGCATCAGATTGGGGAAGAGCAGTGTGGTTTCAGAAGTGGTAGAGGATGTGTGGATCAGGTGTTTGCTTTGAAGAATGTATGTGAGAAATACTTAGAAAAGCAAATGGATTTGTATGTAGCATTTATGGATCTGGAGAAGGCATATGATAGAGTTGATAGAGATGCTCTGTGGAAGGTATTAAGAATATATGGTGTGGGAGGAAAGTTGTTAGAAGCAGTGAAAAGTTTTTATCGAGGATGTAAGGCATGTGTACGTGTAGGAAGAGAGGAAAGTGATTGGTTCTCAGTGAATGTAGGTTTGTGGCAGGGGTGTGTGATGTCTCCATGGTTGTTTAATTTGTTTATGGATGGGGTTGTCAGGGAGGTAAATGCAAGAGTTTTGGAAAGAGGGGCAAGTATGAAGTCTGTTGGGGATGAGAGAGCTTGGGAAGTGAGTCAGTTGTTGTTCGCTGATGATACAGAGCTGGTGGCTGATTCATGTGAGAAACTGCAGAAGCTGGTGACTGAGTTTGGTAAAGTGTGTGGAAGAAGAAAGTTAAGAGTAAATGTGAATAAGAGCAAGGTTATTAGGTACAGTAGGGCTGAGGGTCAAGTCAATTGGGAGGTGAGTTTGAATGGAGAAAAACTGGAGGAAGTGAAGTGTTTTAGATATCTGGGAGTGGATCTGGCAGCGGATGGAAACATGGAAGCGGAAGTGGATCATAGGGTGGGGGAGGGGGCGAAAATTCTGGGGGCCTTGAAGAATGTGTGGAAGTCGAGAACATTATCTCGGAAAGCAAAAATGGGTATGTTTGAAGGAATAGTGGTTCCAACAATGTTGTATGGTTGCGAGGTGTGGGCTATGGATAGAGTTGTGCGCAGGAGGATGGATGCGCTGGAAATGAGATGTTTGAGGACAATGTGTGGTGTGAGGTGGTTTGATCGAGTGAGTAACGTAAGGGTAAGAGAGATGTGTGGAAATAAAAAGAGCGTGGTTGAGAGAGCAGAAGAGGGTGTTTTGAAGTGGTTTGGGCACATGGTGAGGATGAGTGAGGAAAGATTGACCAAGAGGATATATGTGTCGGAGGTGGAGGGAGCAAGGAGAAGAGGGAGACCAAATTGGAGGTGGAAAGATGGAGTGAAAAAGATTTTGTGTGATCGGGGCCTGAACATGCAGGAGGGTGAAAGGAGGGCAAGGAATAGAGTGAATTGGAGCGATGTGGTATACCGGGGTTGACGTGCTGTCAGTGGATTGAATCAAGGCATGTGAAGCGTCTGGGGTAAACCATGGAAAGCTGTGTAGGTATGTATATTTGCGTGTGTGGACGTATGTATATACATGTATATGGGGGGCGGGGGGTTTGGGCCATTTCTTTCGTCTGTTTCCTTGCGCTACCTCGCAAACGCGGGAGACAGCGACAAAGTATAAAAAAAAAAAAAAAATAATAATAATAATAATAATAATAATAATAATAATAATAATAATAATAATAATCCCTGGGGATAGGGGATTAAGAATACTTCCCACGTATTCCCTGCGTGTCATAGAAGGCGACTAAAAGGGGAGGGAGCGGGGGGGCTGGAAATCCTCCCCTCTCGTTTTTTTTTTTTTTTTAATTTTCCAAAAGAAGGAACAGAGGGGGGCCAGGTGAGGATATTCCAAAAAAGGCCCAGTCCTCTGTTCTTAACGCTACCTCGCTAACGCGGGAAATGGCAAATAGTTTAAAAGAAAGAAAAAAAATAATAATAATAATAATAATAATAATAATAATAATATTAATAATAATAATTATCCCTGGGGATAGGGGAGAAAGAATACTTCTCACGTATTCCCTGCATGTCGTAGAAGGCGACTAAAAGGGAAGGGAGCAGGGGGCTGGAAATCCCCCCCTCTTGTTTTTTAATTTTCCAAAGGAAGGAATGGAGAAGGGGGCCAGTTGAGGATGTCCCCTCTGGGGCTCAGTCCTCTGTTCTTAACGCTACCTCGCTAACGCAGGAAATGGCGAATAGTATGAAAAAAAATAATAATAATAATAATAAAGTATGGTTAAGAGAGCTAAAGAGGGCGTGTTGAAATGGTTTGGACAAAAGTCTACATCAAGGCTTGGCCTTGAATGAAATAAAGAGAGGATTACGATTGGGAATAAGAAGAGGCAAGATAAAGTATTCATGAACTTTGGAGGTGTAAAACCTGTCTTTCTTCAAATGTGCCAGGTCATAGTCATTGGCAAAGACATGAGAAGGGAGGGATTTCCAAAGCTATTATTCAAAACGGCCAACCCTTGAGCTGCTAACGGCCACACAATAATCATGATACACAGCAGCATGCCAAGCATTGATTTGTCTACCTTGTGGAGGGGGAACATAAACAGCCAGCTCTCAGGATCAAAAACCAAAGTAATATCAAGAGAAGTGGGAAAGTGAACCAACATTATGGCAAAAGACAAGATGGTCAAATTTTGAAGGTAGCCTGGGAGAGTTTATATGTTGGACTGCGTTCTACTCAACTATGTCAAATAAGGATGCAGAGCCAGAACCATCCCAGATTTGAGAGATGTAATCCATACAAGGAGAAATTAATCCTTTGTATAAATAGAGCAACTATGAAGAAGAAAAGAGATTTCAAAGGCTAAACAGGACTCCCAGGTTCTTAAGAGGCAGACTTGGCTATTTCCATAATGTGGGGTTCTCAAAAAAGTGTGGATGTTACAGTCATATCAAATATGTTCACTGAGTCGAGAAGTGGAATTAAAGAACTGTCAAAGGAGAGACAAGAGCTGTGAGGATTTTTTGATAGAAAGATGGGTAGAAACTGGTTCTTCGAGGCATCAAACTTAAGTAGATTTCATCTACCCAGATGTAGACTGAGTGTAAGGAGGAGGGAATTGGGAGAAGAGGCAGACCAAATTGGAAATAGAAAGATGGAATAAAAAAAATGTTGAGTGATTGGTGCCTGAACTTACAGGAAGGTGAAAGTTGTGCGTGAATTGGAAGGATGTGATTGCTGTGCTGTTAATGGACTGAACCAGGGTTGTAAAACTTCAGGAAAAGCCATGGAATGGTCTGCAAGACCTGATTCTGGACAGTCAGCTGTGATTTCAGTGCAATGCATTAGGCTATTAGAGAATGGATGCGAGCAAATGCAGCCCTTCTTCACCTGTTATCAATGCTACATAGCTAATACAGAAAATGGGAATCAAGTATGAGGGGGTAAAAAATTCATTACCGACCTGACAGTCTCTTGTGTAAAATTACTAAATCCTCTCAGAGTATTAGGCAAATTCTAAAGAAAAGAGTCAAAATATTGTCAGATGAATGTTTACTAAACCCTTGATTACAACAATCTAATCCAAGTGAAATATTTTCACGAGACAATCTAATCCTATCCTTTTTCCAGACATCATCTCATACTTTAAGGCTTGAAGGTTAGTTCAGAGAACCAATTATGTCACCTACCAGCTTGTGGGCCTGAAGGAGGTTGGCTGGCATTAGGTTGTGGCTGACTCGTTGGTGGGCCACTATTCTGGGCATTCTGATTTTGTTGTCCACTGTAGTAATGGGAATAGTATGCTGCCCAAGCTGCAGCATTTGCATCAGCAGCTTGTTTTGCTGCAAGGAGCCAACAGTAGTTCAAAACTTCCGCTTAGAAAATGAGCTTCATAATGACAGTATAGAAACCAACACTATTACCACTGCAAAGCAGGACATGTGGGACAAGCAATTTCTTCTCTCGAAAACTTGAATTTCACAAACAAAATAACCTGAAGCAGTAAAGTGTAATCCCACCCAGAAGATCACTAGAAAAAGAAAAAGCCACAGTAAAAGTTTTGTGGGCCATAAGGTTATCAATTTTATGACAAAACTAATAAAAATCATGAAAGCAATACTCACTAGGATCATTAGGATGTCCTTGATTCCACTGTTGGTATGCATTACCCCATCCCTGCGGTGCAAGACTACTAGTTCCATTTTGACCTGGACCAGCCCCACCCTGCCAAGGAGTTGTAATTATTCAAAAAAATAAAAATAAAGGAAAAAATAGGCCAAATAATTTGTCCCAGTGTTGTGTCATAGGTGAAAAGATATTCTGCTACATCCTGATCTATTAAATAAATCAGTGAATCCATCAAAGCTAATCAACGGAAATAGATTTCAGCTCTTATGCAATACCAGAAAGATATGGATGGTTATCTAACATTTAAACTACAATACATAATGTATTGAGTACAGAGTTTTGAGTTACTGGGCAATGTTAATTTCCCATCTCACTAAATTGTAAAGCAATTTCACATGCTTACCATGCCTGCTTTCTCTGCAATCAACTTTTTAGCATTTTCTATCTGATCAGGATTACCACGGAGAATAAAAGTTTTTTCATTAGGATTGCTAGGGGGTCTTCGATCAAGCTCACAGTGGGCGCCTGTTTGTTGATTAATAGTTCGGATGGTTTCACCACCTGTCACAAGAAAATCTCAATTGTTGCAATGTATATTACAATTTATTTTATATTATTAGACTAATGGTCGTCTTTTTCAATGAACAAATATACCTTCCACACTGACAGTCTTATAACAATTATCAAACACTTTTCAAATGATATGATCATCCTTAACAATTCCATTCTGCACTAATAAAGACCTTGATCAAATGAAGCACATACCTTTACCAATTACAAGCCCACATTTATTTGCAGGTACATTGAAGTAGGCCTCTACTTTATCATTTTGTCCACCACGACCTCCACCACCAGCATTGCCACCCATTGGTCCTCCCATAGGTCCACCTCGACCCACTGAAACAAAAATATACTATAACTTTAATCAAACTCTTACTATCAAAGTTTTCATCATAAAATCAAGACAATTTACCTAAGCAGTGGGCCATGAAAATTCCTGGTATAGCCTACAGCCAACCAACTTTCAGATAATCAAAAGTTACAGATGAATTATACGCTACTTTATGAGGTAAACAGGATTGAGAGGGAATATCCGCAACAAAAGATTAAACTCGCTACAGAAATCAAGGAGACTCCTTGCAGAAAATGACTGGGCTTCTAAGAGGGGGAAGAATTCTGTGAAGAACTGAATATCTCTTCTGGTCTGATGGACAACAATCCCCCATTAAAATCAGAGGAAGAAATCCAAAGAATATGAGAGAAAAAAGATAGTATATATTAACACACATACTAACATACACACACACACACACACACACACACACACACACAGAGGGAATGAGGAGAAGTGGGAGACCAAATTAGAGTGGAAGGATGGAGTGAAAAAGATTTTTGAGCAATTGGAACCTGAACATACAGGAGGGTGAAAGACGTGCAAGGAATAGAGTGAATTGGAACGATGTGATATAATGGGCTCGACGTGCTGTCAGTGGATTGAACCAAGGCATGTGAAGCATCTTGGGTAAATCATGGAAAGCTGTGTGGGGCTTGGATATGGAAAGGGAGTTGTGGTTTCAGTGCATCACACACAACAGCTAGAGACAGTGTGAATGAATGTGGCCTTTGTTGTCTTTTCCTAGCGCTACCTCGCACACACGTGGGGGGGGGTGCCATTTCATGTGTGGTGGGAAGGCAATGGAAATGGATGAAGGCAGCAAGTATGAATATGTACATGTGTATGTATGTATATGTCTGTGGATGTAAATGTATGTATACGTTGAAATGTATAGGCATGTATACGTTGAGATTTATAGGTATGTATATGTGCACATGTGGACGTTTATATACATGTGTATGTGGGTGGGTTCGGCCATTCTTTCGTCTGTTTCCTTACACTACATCGCAAACACAGGAGACAGCAACAAAGTATAATTAAATATATGTCATATTTTTTCTCTTATACTTTGTCGCTGTCTCCCGCGTTAGCGAGGTAACGCAAGGAAACAGACGAAAGAATGGCCTAACCCACCCATATACACATGTATATACAAGCCCACACACGCACATATACATACCAATACATTTCAAATGTATACATATATATACATACAGAGACAAATACATACATACACATGCATGTACATATTCATACTTGCTGCCTTCATCTATTCCCGTCGCCATCTCGCCATACATGAAATGGCAACCCCCTCCCACCGCACGCGCATGGTAGCACTAGGAAAAAAGACAAAAAAGGCCACATTCGTTCACACTCAGTCTCTAGCTGTCATGCGTAATGCAATGAAACCACAGCCTCTTTTCCACATCCAGGCCCCACAAAACTTTTCATGGTTTACCCCAGACACTGCACATGCCCTGTTTTAATCCATTGACAGCACGTCCACCCCGGTATATCACATCGTTCCAATTCACGCTATTCCTTGCACACCTTTCACCCTCCTGTATGTTCAGGCCCCGATCACTCAAAATCTTTTTCACTCCATCCTTACACCACCAATTTGGTCTCCCACTTCTCATAGTTCCCTCCACCTCTGACACATATATCCTCTTGGTCAATCTTTCCTCACTCATTCTCTCCATGTGACCAAACCATTTCAATACACCCTCTTCTGCTCTCTCAACCACACCCTTTTCATTACCACACATCTACCTTACCCTTTCATTACTTACTCGATCAAACCACCTCACACCACATATTGTCCTAAAACATCTCATTTCCAACACATCCACCCTCCTCCACACAACTCTATCTATAGCCAATGCCTCGCAACCATATAACTTTGTTGGAACAACTATTCCTTCATACACATTCTTCAACGCTCCCAGAACCTTCGCACCCTCCCCTATCCTGTGACTCACTCCTGCTTCCATGGTTCCATCTGCTGTTAAATCCACTCCCAAATATCTAAAACACTTTACTTCCTCCTGTTTTTCTCCATTCAAACTTACGTCCCAGTTGACTTGTCCCTCAACCCGACTGTACCTAATAACCTTGCTCATATTCACATTTACTCAGCTTTCTTCTTTCACACACTTCACCAAACTCAGTCACCAACTTCTGCAGATTCTCACCCAAATCAGCCAACAGCGCTTTATCATCAGAGAACAACAACTGACTCACTTCCCAAGTCCTCTCATCCACAACAGACTACATACTTTCCCCTCTCTCCAAAACTATTCCATTCACCTCCCTAACAACCTCATCCATAAACAAATTAAACAACCATGGAGACATCACACACCCCTGCCGCAAACCGACATTCACTGGGAACCAATCACTTTCCTCTCTTCCTAATCGTCCGTACACATCCCTTACATCCTCGATAAAAACTTCTTGCTGCTTCTAACAACTTACCTCCCAAACCATATATTCTTAATACCTTCCACAGAGCATCTCTATTAATTCTGTCGTATGCCTTCTCCAGATACATAAATGCTACACACAAATCCATTTGCTTTTCTAAGTATTTCTCACATACATTCTTCAAAGCAAACATCTAATCCACACATCCTCTATCACTTCTGAAACCACACTGCTCTTCCCCAATCTGATGCTCTGTACATGCCTTCACCCTCTCAATCAATACCCTCCCATATAATTTACCAGGAATACTCAACAAACTTATACCTCTGTACTTTGAACACTCACCTTTATCCCATTCGCCTTTACACAATGGCACTATGCATGCATTCCACCAATCCTCAGGTACTTCACCATGAGCCATACATACACTGAATATCCTCAGCAACCAGTCAACAACACAGTCACACCCTTTTATAATAAATTCCACTGCAATACCATCCAAATCCGCTGCCTTGCCAGCTTTCATTTTCCGCAAAGCTTTCACTACCTCTTCTCTGTTTACCAAACCGTTCTCACTGACCCTCTCACTTCGTACATCACCTCGACCAAAACACCGTATATCTGCCACTCTATCATTTAACACATTCAACAAACCTTCAAAATATTCACTCCATATCCTTCGCGCATCACCACTACTTGTTATTACCTCCCCATTAGCCCCCTTCACCGATGTTCCCATTTGTTCTCTTGTCTTATGTACTTTATTTACCTCCTTCCAGAACATCTTTTTTTTTTTTTTTTTTTTTTTTTTTTTTTTTTTTTTTTTTTTTTTTACTTTGTCGCTGTCTCCCACGTTTGCGAGGTAGCGCAAGGAAACAGACGAAAGAAATGGCCCAACCCCCCCCCCCATACACATGTACATACACACGTCCACACACGCAAATATACATACCTACACAGCTTTCCATGGTTTACCCCAGACGCTTCACATGCCTTGCTTCAATCCACTGACAGCACGTCAACCCCTGTATACCACATGACTCCAATTCACTCTATTTCTTGCCCTCCTTTCACCCTCCTGCATGCTCAGGCCCCGATCACACAAAATCTTTTTCACTCCATCTTTCCACCTCCAATTTGGTCTCCCTCTTCTCCTCGTTCCCTCCACCTCCGACACATATATCCTCTTGGTCAATCTCTCCTCACTCATTCTCTCCATGTGACCAAACCATTTCAAAACACCCTCTTCTGCTCTCTCAACCACGCTCTTTTTATTTCCACACATCTCTCTTACCCTTACGTTACTTACTCGATCAAACCACCTCACACCACACATTGTCCTCAAACATCTCATTTCCAGCACATCCATCCTCCTGCGCACATCTCTATCCATAGCCCACGCCTCGCAACCATACAACATTGTTGGAACCACTATTCCCTCAAACATACCCATTTTTGCTTTCCGAGATAATGTTCTCGACTTCCACACATTTTTCAAGGCTCCCAAAATTTTCGCCCCCTCCCCCACCCTATGATCCACTTCCGCTTCCATGGTTCCATCCGCTGACAGATCCACTCCCAGATATCTAAAACACTTCACTTCCTCCAGTTTTTCTCCATTCAAACTCACCTCCCAATTGACTTGACCCTCACCCCTACTGTACCTAATAACCTTGCTCTTATTCACATTTACTCTCAACTTTCTTCTTCCACACACTTTACCAAACTCAGTCACCAGCTTCTGCAGTTTCTCACATGAATCAGCCACCAGCGCTGTATCATCAGCGAACAACAACTGACTCACTTCCCAAGCTCTCTCATCCCCAACAGACTTCATACTTGCCCCTCTTTCCAGGACTCTTGCATTTACCTCCCTTACAACCCCATCCATAAACAAATTAAACAACCATGGAGACATCACACACCCCTGCCGCAAACCTACATTCACTGAGAACCAATCACTTTCCTCTCTTCCTACACGTACACATGCCTTACATCCTCGATAAAAACTTTTCACTGCTTCTAACAACTTGCCTCCCACACCATATATTCTTAATACCTTCCACATCTTTTTATTGTCACAAATCTCTTTCATCAATTTATTACTAACTCGATCAAACCACCTCACACCACACATTGTCCTCAAACATCTCATTTCCAACACATCCACCCTCCTCCACACAACTCTATCTATAGCCAATGCCTCGCAACCATATAACTTTGTTGGAACAACTATTCCTTCATACACATTCTTCAACGCTCCCAGAACCTTCGCACCTCCCTATCCTGTGACTCACTCCTGCTTCCATGGTTCCATCCGCTGACAGATCCACTCCCAGATATCTAAAACACTTTACTTCCTCCTGTTTTTCTCCATTCAAACTCACCTCCCAAATTGACTTGACCCTCACCCCTACTGTACCTAATAACCTTGCTCTTATTCACATTTACTCTCAACTTTCTTCTTCCACACACTTTACCAAACTCAGTCACCAGCTTCTGCAGTTTCTCACATGAATCAGCCACCAGCGCTGTATCATCAGCGAACAACAACTGACTCACTTCCCAAGTCCTCTCATCCACAACAGACTACATACTTTCCCTCTCTCCAAAACTATTCCATTCACCTCCTAACAACCTCATCCATAAACAAATTAAACAACCATGGAGACATCACACACCCCTGCCGCAAACCTACATTCACTGAGAACCAATCACTTTCCTCTCTTCCTACACGTACACATGCCTTACATCCTCGATAAAAACTTCTTGCTGCTTCTAACAACTTGCCTCCCACACCATATATTCTTAATACCTTCCACATCTTTTTATTGTCACAAATCTCTTTCATCAATTTATTACTAACTCGATCAAACCACCTCACACCACACATTGTCCTCAAACATCTCATTTCCAACACATCCACCCTCCTCCACACAACTCTATCTATAGCCAATGCCTCGCAACCATATAACTTTGTTGGAACAACTATTCCTTCATACACATTCTTCAACGCTCCCAGAACCTTCGCACCTCCCTATCCTGTGACTCACTCCTGCTTCCATGGTTCCATCCGCTGACAGATCCACTCCCAGATATCTAAAACACTTTACTTCCTCTGTTTTTCTCCATTCAAACTCACCTCCCAAATTGACTTGACCCTCACCCCTACTGTACCTAATAACCTTGCTCTTATTCACATTTACTCTCAACTTTCTTCTTCCACACACTTTACCAAACTCAGTCACCAGCTTCTGCAGTTTCTCACATGAATCAGCCACCAGCGCTGTATCATCAGCGAACAACAACTGACTCACTTCCCAAGTCCTCTCATCCACAACAGACTACATACTTTCCCCTCTCTCCAAAACTATTCCATTCACCTCCTAACAACCTCATCCATAAACAAATTAAACAACCATGGAGACATCACACACCCCTGCCGCAAACCTACATTCACTGAGAACCAATCACTTTCCTCTCTTCCTACACGTACACATGCCTTACATCCTCGATAAAAACTTCTTGCTGCTTCTAACAACTTACCTCCCAAACCATATATTCTTAATACCTTCCACACTCTTTTTATTGTCACAAATCTCTTTCATCAATTTATTACTAACTCGATCAAACCACCTCACACCACCTATTGTCCTCAAATATCTCATTTCCAACACATCTACCCTCCTCCGCACAACCACAAACATACAATTTCTCTGTCATGTGTAGCACACAACAACACTTACCACACGCAGCTCATTCTTCATAACTAGACTTTCCTGCAGTGAGCACTATGTGCTAGCCCTGCCTTTTAGCAAAATGGTAGAAGCAGGATATACAAGTAGTAAGGAGGAACATTTAGGCAGGAACATTAGGTAGAAAAATTACGTGAGAACATGATTTTACGAGTTTACATGAGAAAGACAGCCAACAGGAGGCCTGATTGGCCCACATCTGGGAAAAAACAAAAACAAATGCACAGCAGTCTTTTAAGCTATCATTAACTCCCCACTCCTGCTAATTAGCCTTCTAGAGTCCCTGTTACCACTGTTGCTTATACAGTTAACTTCTGGAATTTTTTTCTCAGAGTATATCTGAATTTATAAAATATGTCTAAATGACTTATGAAGGTATCTATGGTCTTAGCATTCACTATGTCTGTTAGTAGCTTACTCCAGTGCTCAATACACCTATAGGAAAAGAAGCTTTTTCCTCATGTCCGTTCTATATCTTTTAGCTTTGAGTTTCATTCCATTTATCCAGGTAACTGTATTTTCTTGTACTTCGAAAAGATGTTCATGATTTACTTTATCAAACTTGTTCAGAATTTTGAATACTTGAATTAAGTCACCACAAAGTCTACGTTTTTTGAGAGAAGAGATCCAATCATTTTAACCTCTCTTCATAAGCCAGATTTCTATGGGATGGGATCAATTTTGTTGCATGTCTTTGTACTTGTTCTAATTTTTCCTAGTCCTTTTTATTAGTTTTGGGACTAAAACTGGACTGCATATTCAAGGTGTGGTCTTACTAGAGAATTATAAAGAGTGAAAATTGTTTCTGGTGTCTTGTGCTCTGTTCTTGGCTATGAAACTTTACATTTGGTTGCCTATTTTACTTGTTGCTTGATGGTGTTTAGTGTATTTCATATTGTTGCTAATTACATCTCCATGGCCCTTTTCTTCACTTACTTTAGTTGGGTAGTTTCCAAATAGCTTTTAGTGATAATGTATATTGTTGTCTCCAAAGTGCATAACTCTACACTTGTTTTCATTAAACTCCATTTGCTCTTTGAAAACTCTGCTAGTAAGTTAAGATCTCTCTGAATCATTTTGCAGTCCAGCCTGTTTACAGCTCTAAGGGATGGATCAATGTTGTCGCATGTCTTTGTACTTGTTCAAATTTTTCCTAGTCTTTTTTATAGTTTCGGGACTAAAACTGGACTGCATACTCAAGATGTGGTCTTACTAGAAAATTATAAAGAGTGAAAATTGTTTCTAGCGTCTTGTGCTCTGTTCTTGGCTATGAAACTTTACATTTGGTTGCCTTTTTTACTTGTTGCTTGACAGTGTTTAGTGTATTTCATGTTGTTGCTAATGTCATCTCCAAGGCCCTTTTCTTCACTTGCTTAGTTGGAAAGTTTCTGAATAGCTTGTAGTGACAAAGCATATTCTTGTCTCCAAAGTCCATAACTTTACACTTGTTTTCATTGAACTCCATTTGCTGTTTGAAAACTCTGCTAGTAAGTTAAGATTTCTCTGAATCATTTTGCAGTCCAGCCTGTTTACAGCTTTACCTCCTAGTTTAGTATTCTCAGCAAACTTGGAGATCTGAGATACAAGACTGAGCTCTAAGTCATTAATGTATAACATGGAAAGAATTGGGACTAATACCGAGCCCTGTGGTAATAGTAGGAGGGTGGAGCATTTGATAGGAATAATCATTAGAAACAGTCGTAGAAGCCTATGCAAACACTGCCCTAGACTTGCTCTCTGCCAGTGGCCTGTTAAGGGAGAGACTGTTGCTGAGGCCACTCCTTTGAGGGAGCTCCAATTGGAACAGGCATCAGAGATACAGACAGATAGATAGATAAATAGAGTCCAGATGCGGAATTATAGAACTGTCAGAGATGAGAGTTGTGTTTTCAAAAGAGAGATTGGTAGAACCTGGGTCTTAAAGGCATCAACTCAAAAAGATTTTGTGTACTTCACTGAGATATCTGAGTTTACTGAGGAAGCTATGTCAAGACAAGATGCAGATCGAGTGAGAGCCAAGGGAGCAGAATTGAAGGACGTGGATGAATGCAGTGTTGAGTCATCAGCAGAGGAGTGCATTGGAGGTGAAATCATTGAAAAAAAGGGAGAAATACAACAAGGAACAGAATAGAACCTTGTGGAACACCACTGTTGATGTAGAAAAAGGGAAAGGCTGATCTATCAACAAGAACAGAGACAGATCAGCCAGAAAGGAAGCTCGATACAAAGGAACAAAAGTGAGGGAGGGATGCCAAAAGAGGGGAGCTTAGAGATGAGACCCCAATGCCACATCCTACCAAAAGCCTTATTTATGTTAAGAGCAACTACAGATGACTCCTCAAAATCTTTCAGGTGTTTAAGGACACAGGAAGTTAGAAGGGATTCAAAGACTTAGGAAATGGTAGATGTTGAAGCAAAAGGCCAATAACCAGAGGGGTCAGAACAGTTACCCTTCTTAGGGATGGAATGTATCATTGCATGCTTCCAAGGAGAAGGAGAAGTTTTGGTTTCTAAACAGAAACGGAACAAACGAGCAAGCACAGATGCAAGTTCAGAGGCACACTCTTTCAATACACATGAATGGATGCCATCAGGACCATAAGCCCTGCTTGTGTACAGAGGAAGAAGCA
Organism: Panulirus ornatus; assembly: GCF_036320965.1. Lineage (NCBI taxonomy): Eukaryota > Metazoa > Arthropoda > Malacostraca > Decapoda > Palinuridae > Panulirus > Panulirus ornatus. Next base: position 81,914,249 of record NC_092225.1, on the reverse strand, counting down.
CTTTTTGGACAGTCTGTAAGAGATTACAGGAAGGGGCATGGAATTAGCAAAAGGAGCATCAGGGGTTGGAGGAATGTTAGAGTCAAACAAGGTGGAGTTAAAGGAGAAACAGGCACCAAAGAGAATTGTCTTGTCTACAAGAGAGACAGCTACTGTACCATCAAAATGGAAAAGTGAAGGAAAAGTAGAGTGACAGAAGGTATTAGAGATGCCCTTAGCTAAAGCCCACAAAGACTTATCAGTGGATTATGAGAAGAGGCTATCGCACTTCCTTTGCGGGGCGGGGCGGCGGCAGACATTTCATGTGTAGCAGGGTGGCAACGGTAATGCGTGAAAGCAGCAAGTATGAATATGTACATGTGTATACATGTATATGTCTGTGTATGTATACGTTGAAATGTATAGGTATGTATATGTGCGTGTGTGGGCGTGTATGTATATACATGTGTATGTGGGTTGGTTGGGCCATTCTTTTGTTTGTTTCCTTGCGCTACCTCACTAACGCAGGAGATGGCAACAAAGTATAATAATAAATAATATGAGTGTGCGATCAGATGAACCAATTGTGGGTGAGACTGTGTACTTACAGCAGGATGATCTTAAGGTAAAATACAAATCCAGAATATTAGGAGAGTGGTCACAACAGTCAGGAATATGGGTAGGTTGGGAGAGAATTTGCCCTAAATCAATAAGCATGGAGAATGTGAGGGCTTCAATCCCTCCACCATCCGTATAAGAAGTCAACCATTCTCTATGGTGAACATTGAAATCCCTGAGGTAGAGGAACTTGATTTGTGGGCGAGAGAATGTCAAAGTCTCATGGTAGGAGTTTAGATAGTTGAAGGGCATAGAATTTGTAGAATTAGGGGAGCAATAGGCAAAACAGAGGAAAAGTGTGTTATAGGGAGACAGACCTCGAGTCACATACCATCAAAGTTTGGAGACTCAAGGTCCTTGAGGCATGCAATAGGTGCAATGATGTTAGAATAAGCACAAAAACCACTTTTGAACTGGAATCATGAATGGAGGTTATAATTAGATATGAAAAAGCAACTAGTGAAAACATTATTAGACAAACATGTCTCTAAGAGAAGTAAGATATTTGGAGAGGTACTGGATAAATGGTGTTCAACTGAGCATATGTCACTAAAGAGACCATGTATGTTGGTATATGGAACAGAAAAAGAGGAAAGTCTCAAAGTGAGGGAAAGGTTGTGAGAGGGGCCAGTACTACTACTGCTAGAACCCTCCTTCTCAATGGTGGTAAAGTCAGGCAGAAACCAGGAGATTCTTAGCACCCCATGATGCTGGGGACTAGGGGGCCAGATTTGGACTCTTGTCATGATGATACTTATAAATGTTTAAGTGGACAGGAATTAGCAAGAGACAGATAGATAGTATACATAATGGAACATGTATTATTGGAAACCTTAACAAGACTGCATTGTGCAATGTCTATATACTGTTTGGGGTAATACCTTATATGCCAGTATGTTCTGCAGCCAGAACATTTATTCATCTAATAATTTCAACAAGGTAAAATATTTTTTCTTTGAAGGGTCTGCAATCACTGAAATGTTTGGAAAGAAAGATCATTATTTAGGAGGGCAAAAATGGGTATATTTGAAAGTGTAATAGTCCCATCATCATCATCCTGATATCAGGCATGGACGACAGACATACATGCGTGCGTGTGTGCGTGCATGTGTGTTGGAAATGAAATGTCTGAGGTGATGTGATAAAATAAGCAATGAAAGAGTAAGGGAGAGGTGTGGTTGAGAGAGTTGATGGAGGTGTGCTGAAATGGTATGGGCATGTTGAGGAATGTGGTAATCAACTGAATCAGGGAATGTGAAATGTCAGATAAACCATGGAAAGATCTGTGGGGTTCTGCATGTGGACAGAGAGCTGTCATATCAGAGCATCTTTCACAAGGAAAGTCTGTCACAAACATTGTATACTTTTTCCAGTCAATTAATGCAAAATACATATTCGTCTCTTTCTCAAAGTATATGTCATGCAAATAATCAAGAGCAAACACCATTTTGTTATTTCCTAGTCCTCAGACACCTATTCCCTGGATCAATAAAAACTAAATTTTATTTATTTTATTTATCTTGCTTTGTCACTGTCTCCCACATTAGCGGTAGCGCAAGGAAACAGACGAAAGAATGGCCCAACCCACCCACATACACATGTATATACATACATGTCCACACACACAAATATAAATACCTATACATCTCAACATATACATATATATATACACACACAGACATATATATACACATGTACATAATTCATAGTCTGCCTTTATTCATTCCCGTCCCCACCCCACCACATATGTAATAACAACCCCCTCCCCCCTCATGCGTGCGAGGTAGCGCTAGTAAAAGACAACAAAGGCCATATTCGTTCACACTCAGTCTCTAGCTGTCATGTAATAATGCACCGAAACCACAGCTCCCTTTCCACATACAGGCCCCACACAACTTTCCATGGTTTACCCCAGATGCTTCACATGCCCTGGTTCAATCCACTGACAGCACGTCAACCCCGGTATACTGCATCGTTCCAATTCACTCCATTCCTTGAACACCTTTCACCCTCCTGCATGTTCAGGCCCCAATCACTCAAAATCTTTTTCACTTCATCTTTCCACCTCCAAATTGGTCTCTCACTCCTCCTCGTTCCCTCCACCTCTGACATATATATCCTCTTGATCAATCTTTCCTCACTCATTCTCTCCATGTGACCAAACCATTTCAAAACACCCTCTTCTGCTCTCTTAACCACACTCTTTTTATTACCACACATCTCTCTTACCCTTACATTACTTACTCGATCACACCACCTCACACCACATATTGTCCTCAAACCTTATTTCCGGCACATCCACCCTCCTGCGCACAACTCTATCCATAGCCCACGCCTCGCAACCATACAACATTGTTGGAACCAATATTCCTTCAAACATACCCATTTTTGCTTTCCGAGATAATGTTCTCGACTTCCACACACTCTTCAAGGCTCCCAGAATTTTCGCCCCCTCCCCCACCCTATGATTCACTTCCGCTTCCATGGTTCCATCCGCTGCCAAATCCACTCCCAGATATCACTTCCTCCAGTTTTTCTCCATTCAAACTTACCTCCCAAATGACTTGACCCTCAACCCTACTGTACCTAATAACCTTGCTCTTATTCACTGAATTGTTGACTGGTTGGTAAGGATATTCAATGTATGTATGATTCATGGTGAGGTGCCTGAGGATTGGTGGAATGCTTGCATAGTGCCAATGTACAAAGGCAAAGGGGATAAAAGTGAGTGCTAAAATTACAGAGGTATAAGTTTGTTGAGTATTCCTGGGAATTTATATGGGAGGGTATTGATTGAGAGGGTGAAGGCATGTACAGAGCATCAGATTGGGAAAGAGCAAAGTGGTTTCAGAAGTGGTAGAGGATGTGTGGATCAGGTGTTTGCTTTGAAGAATGTATGTGAGAAATACTTAGAAAAGCAAATGGATTTATATGTAGCATTTAAGGATCTGGAGAAGGCATATGATAAGAGTTGATAGAGATGCTCTGTGGAAGGTATTAAGAATATATGGTGTGGGAGGCAAGTTAGAAGCAGTGAAAAGTTTTTATCGAGGATGTAAGGCATGTGTACGTGTAGGAAGAGAGGAAAGTGATTGGTTCTCAGTGAATGTAGGTTTGCGGCAGGGGTGTGTGATGTCTCCATGGTTGTTTAATTTGTATATGGATGGGGTTGTTAGGGAGGTGAATGCAAGAGTTTTGGAAAGAGGGGCAAGTATGAAGTCTGTTGTGGATGAGAGAGCTTGGGAAGTGAGTCAGTTGTTGTCACCCACTATAAATCATAAGTCTTCCATCCCATGCATGTCTCCCAAGCCCCTGAATGATCAAACCTCAATAATCTCCCTGTCTCTACCCTTCCATTTCCTTCTTGGTCTTCCTCATCCCCTGCTCCCTTCACTTCTTGCACAATGATTTCCTGCCTTAGTCTCCACTCAATTCTCCATACGACTAAAAAATTTTAGAAGACGCTGGTCAACTCACTTAACCAGAATGCTCTTACCACCAAATCTTTTTCATTGTTATTCCTAACTTAACCATCCCTTCATCTTTTTTGTCCTCAATGTAAAACTGGAATAAGAAACAAAATAAAATAAAAAGAAGCTAGGTTCACAAATCATACATCTACAAATCATAAGCAAGCAAATGATCCACTCTATCCAATTTACTCAAAATCATCTGGGAGCACCTGGAGAAAAATCACAAAGATGTAGTTTTACTATTCTGTCTCATAAAGCAAATTACAATTAACATAACCAATCAATATCTCTACCTACAGTGGTGTGCAATACTTTTTTTTTTTTTTTTTTTTTTTGCCGCTGTCTCCCGTGCTTGCGAGGTAGCGCAAGGAAACAGACGAAAGAAATGGCCCAACCCATCCCCATACACATGTCTATACATACGTCCACACACGCAAATATACATACCTACACAGCTTTCCATGGTTTACCCCAGACGCTTCACATGCCTTGATTCAATCCACTGACAGCACGTCAACCCCGGTATACCACATCGCTCCAATTCACTCTATTCCTTGCCCTCCTTTCACCCTCCTGCATGTTCAGGCCCCGATCACACAAAATCTTTTTCACTCCATCTTTCCACCTCCAATTTGGTCTCCCACTTCTCCTCGTTCCCTCCACCTCCGACACATATATCCTCTTGCTCAATCTTTCCTCATTCATTCTCTCCATGTGCCCAAACCATTTCAAAACACCCTCTTCTGCTCTCTCAACCACGCTCTTTTTATTTCCACACATCTCTCTTACCCTTACGTTACTTACTCGATCAAACCACCTCACACCACGCATTGTCCTCAAACATCTCATTTCCAGCACATCCATCCTCCTGCGCACAACTCTATCCATAGCCCACGCCTCGCAACCATACAACATTGTTGGAACCACTATTCCTTCAAACATACCCATTTTTGCTTTCCGAGATAATGTTCTCGACTTCCACACATTCTTCAAGGCTCCCAGCATTTTCGCCCCCTCCCCCACCCTATGATCCACTTCCGCTTCCATGGTTCCATCCGCTGCCAGATCCACTCCCAGATATCTAAAACACTTTACTTCCTCCAGTTTTTCTCCATTCAAACTTACCTCCCAAATGACTTGACCCTCAACCCTACTGTACCTAATAACCTTGCTCTTATTCACATTTACTCTTAACTTTCTTCTTTCACACACTTTACCAAACTCAGTCACCAGCTTCTGCAGTTTCTCACATGAATCAGCCACCAGCGCTATACCATCAGCGAACAACAACTGACTCACTTCCCAAGCTCTGTCATCCCAAACAGACTTATTAGTTCTACAAAGATAAAATGATACTTACTAGGGCCTCCAGGTCCTCCTGGTCCTCCCATACCTCCTGGGCCACCTGGTCCCCCAGGTCCACCAGGCCCACCAAAGCCACCTCGACCCATGGGTCCACCTGGAGGACCACCAGGAGGACCACCTGGGCCACCTGGGCCACCAGGACCACCACGACCCCAGTCATTATTAAAGCCTCCACGGCCACCACCGCGGCCACCACCAAAGTGATCCTGCTGAAAGATGAAGTCCATTAGAATGCTGCTTATGGTGAATACTTTCATGTGATTCAATAAGGATATAGAGGAAAATAAACATGGAGAGGTGTATGGAAGAGGAGGATATTACAACAGAGGAAGTAAAAGGAACATTAAAGCTCTAAATTAATCAAAAAGAAGGGGTCCAGATGGAGAGACATTTGAGATATGAAGTAGAGTGCAAATAGGAAGTGAATATGGAAACAGCAGAGAAAATAAATGTCAGGTGCCTGATGACCTGACACTGATAGTAAATGTTCTTCTACAGTTTAAAATAATGGGAAGAACCAAAAGACTTTGGAAATAATGGACTGCATCTGCCCAACGCCAATCTGTTTCCCGTTAAACAAACTCAAAGTGTCTCTATAATTCTTTAATCTTCTAAACTAGCTTCTGGTAAATGCATGTGAAGTACATGTGCTTGGTATACCTAAACAGCCAAACTTAACCCTTGACCAACCGAGTGCTTATGGAGAAGTACTGCTATTCCTTGGGTGCCATTTCATGTCTTGAATAAAAAAAAAAAATAAAAAATCTTATAAGATGATTTGCATATTTGTGACAGCCAGTAACTGCCTACAGGCAGTGAGATAAGAGAGCAAGTAAATCTGGGCTTAAATTAGAATGCAACACTTTCAAAAGGCTAAATCTGGCATATCTGCTGCCCCATGTGTGATGAGTACGGTATTACAAACAATTTCAGATATGGGAAAGTGGAAGGAAAAGCTCAAATAATTTGCTATAAAGTTCAAAGATGGTGTAACAATGAGGGGAAATACTGCTGGTGCTAGGAAGCATTCTAAAATTACAAGCAATAAGCAATTGGAAGAGGCTTCAAGCTTCATTTACTCTTCATTCTCTACATAATTACAGCAGTACATTACTCAGTACTGCACATACACATATGTTTGTTAACTGGCACGTAAAAAAAAAAACTGATTCATTGGACTATTGGCATCAGTGGACAGGACAACCTTTTCCCCATCAGTCCTTTACATCACATAGAGGGTTTATAGCATATGGTGGGGGAGAAAAGCTGCTAGAAGCAGCATAGTGTCTTCATCAAGAGATGACGGCACATGCATGAAGAGAGGAGGGTGAATGGCTATGGGTGGGTGTGGGTCTGTATCAGGGGTATGTATGTAATGTCACCACAGCTGTTTAATTTGTTTATGGATGGGGTGGTGAAGGAGGTGAATGCAAGGGTATCAGAGAGAGAGGAGCAGGTATGTAGTCTTCTAGGGAGGTGAGGGATCTTGTAGGTGTCAGTTGTTTTTGCCCATGACATGACAGTGATGGCCGATTTGAGTGAGAAAGTGCACAAGCCAGTGTTTGAGTCTGGGAATATACGTGAGAGGACAGTTAAGACTAAATATGATCAAAAGCATGGTTATCAGGTTTCAGGTTTAGTTATGATGAGATGTAGGTTTTTAGCAGTCTGAACTGAAAAGAAGAAAACTTGAAAGATGTGGAGAGTTTTAGATACCTGAGGATAGTTATGGCAGCATGTGCAACCATGGAAGCCAAAGCAAGTGAGGGGTGAAAGCCTTGGGTGCAATGAGGAATGAGTGGAAAGAAAAGTCACTTTCTTCAAGGGCAAAAATTGGGAAGTCTGTTGGTATAGTAGTTCCACCGATGCTGTATGGATGTGAGGCATGGGCCTTAAGGAAAAATGTAAAGAGGGTAAATGTTCTGGAAATTAAATGTGACGGCAAAACATGAAATGAGAAGGGTTGATCAAATATGAAATGTCTGGGTAAGAGAGAGATATGGTGGTGAGAGTACTTAAGAGACAACTGAAGAGGGAGTTCTGATATGGTTTGACCGTATGGAGAGGAGGTGTGTGGAGAGGCAAATTAAGAGGGCACCATACTTTAGTAAAACTTACCCTTTCATCTCCTCCTCCAAACTCATCTCGACGATTTTCCCCTCTGTCCCCTCTTTCTCGATCACCTCTACGTTCCCCAAATGCACCACCCCGACCACGGCCACGATTACCAAATTGTGCTGCCTGGGTTTCCTTTTCTGCTATAAGATCATACACTAACTGCTTGGCCATCTCAACCTATAAGTATAATATCAAATTAGTCTGAGAATACAGAAAACTACAATTTTCAAATCAAATCATCAATCACTAATTACTTCCATTTCAAAGAATAACACCTACCTTGTGTGGCTCTCCAGTGATGCGCAAAGGTTTTTCATTTTCCTGTTGTGGGCCATCTTGAATTATAACCATTTTTGCACCAGACTTTTCTTGCAACTGCTTAATGGTCTCTCCACCTTTACCTAATTTAAACAATATCATTAACATACCATCTTGATATTCAAAGAATAGTCTTAATGCCAAAGTTTAGTATAATAAATCACAAAAGTTATAGCAATACTAATGCAAACAAATGAGAAAATAATCATCCTTATTCATGAAATATCTATAATGCAGGTATGGAGACTGATGAAATTAAATCTAGAAAAATTTCTGTACTATAAAGAACTATAACTTACCAATTATGAGTCCAACCTTTGGACCCGGAATACTTATTTCAACTGAGGTACCATTACCTCCCATATCCATTCCAGGTGGGCCCATGGGGCCTCCACCACTAATCATTCCTCCACGACCCCGCCTATCAGGGGGGCCATCTCCACGAGAAACTATTTCAAAAATCATTTCCTTTGCACGGTTGATAGAATCCCTAAAAAAAAGAAAAAATAATGTTCACATTTGATTGCCATTTCCCACACTAGCAAAGTAGTGCCAGGAAACAGATGAAAAAGGCCACATTCGCTCACATCCATACATGAACTGTCATGTTTAATGCACTGAAACCACAGCTCTCTATCCAATTCCAGGCATCGCAGATCTTTCCATTATTTACCCCGGACGTTTCACATGCACTGGTTCAGTCCATTAATGGCACATCAACCCTAGTATATCACATTGTTCCAATTCACTCTGTTCCATGCATGCCATGGAGACCTCCAATTTGGTCTCCAACTTATCCTTGTTCTCTCCACTTCTAACACATAATTCCTCTTTGTTAACTTTACCTCACTCATTCTCTCCATACGTCCAAATCATTTCAACACACCCTCTTCTCTCTCACTCACACTCTTTTTATTACCACACATCTCTCTTACCCTTTCATCACTTACACAATCAAACCACCTCACATCACATTTTATCCTCAAATACTTTAATTCCATCACATCGACCCTTCTTCACAACCCTATCAATAGTCCATGCCTCGAAACCATATAATATTGTTGGAACTACTATTCCTTCAAACATACCCATTTTTGCTCTCCAAGATGATGTACTCTCTTTCCACACATTCTCCATCGCTCCTAAACTTTCGTCCCCTAACCCACCCTGACTCACTTTCGCTTCCATGTTTCCATTTGATGCCAAGCCACTTCCAGATATTGAAAACACTTCACTTCCTACAATTTTACTCCATTCAAATCTACATCCCGACTAACTTGTACCTCAAACCTGCCGAACCTAATAACTTGCTTTTATTCACATTTATTCGCATCTTTCTCCTCTCACACATTCTTCCAAAATTAGTCACCAAATTCTCCACCTTCTCATTCCAATAAGCTGCCAATGCTGCATCATCAGTGAACAACAACTGACTAACTTCCCAAGCCCTCTCATCCCCAACAGATTACATACTTGCCCCTCTCTCCATGACTCTTGCATTTACCTCCCTCACCACCCCACCCATACACAAATCAAACAACCATGGTGACATCACACACCCCTGCCATGGGCCAACCTTCACTTGGAACCATTCACTCTCCTCCCTTACTACTCGTTCACATTCCTTGCATCCTTCATAAAAACTTCTCTGCTTCTAGCAGCTTACCTCAGACACTATACATTCTTAGGACCTTCCACAAAGCCCCTCTATCAGTCTTATATTCCTTCTCTAGATGCATATGTGCTACATACACATAAAATCCATCTTTTTTCAAAGTATTTCTCATATACATTCTTCAAAGTAAGCAACAGATCTACAAATCCTCTACAAATTCTGAAACTACACTGGTCCTCCCCAATCTTATGCACAGCACATGCATTCACCCTCTCAATCAATACCCTCCCATACAATTCTCCATGTATATTCAACACACTTATGTGTCTGTAGTTGAACATTTACCTTTATCCCTTTAGCTTTGTACAACGGCACTATACATGCATTCCACCAATCCTCAAGCACTTCTCATATTTCATACATACAGTGAATATCTTTCCCAACCAAACAAAAACACAATCTTCCCTTTCTTAATATAATAAATTCAACTGCGATACCATTCACTCCCGTCACCTTGAGGCATTTCATCTTCCATACAGCTTTCACCATCTATTCTCTCTTCACCAAACCACTCTCCCTAAATCTCTCACTTCATTTACAACCCCGACCAAAACACCCTACATCTGCCAGTCTTATCATCAAACACATTCAACAAACCTTCAAAATACCCACTCTATCTCCTCCTCACTCCATCACTACCTGTTATCACTTCTCCTTTTGCTCCCTTCACCGATGTTCCCATTTGTTCTCTTTGTCTTTCACACATAATTCACCTACTTCCAAAACATCTTTTTATTCATCTATATTTTTTATCATCATTATACTTTGTTGCTGTCTCCCACATTAGCGAGGTAGTGCAAGGAAACAGACGAAAAAATGGCCCAACCCTCCCACATACACACGCATATACATAAACGCCCACACACACTCAAATACATACCTATACATTTCAATGTATACATACATATACATACACATATATACACATGTACATATTCATACTTCCTGCCTTCATCCATTCCTATCGCCACCCCGCCACACGTGAAATGGCAACCCCCTCCTCCCGAACGCATGCGAGGTAGCGCTAGGAAAGGACAACAAAGGCCACATTCGTTCACACTCAGTCTCTAGCTGTCATGTGTAATGCACTGAAACCAAAGCTCCCTTTCCACATCCAGGCCCCACAAAACTTTCCAGGGTTTACCCCAGACACTTCACATGCCCTTGTTCAATCCACTGACAGCACGTCCACCCTGGTATACCACATCGTTCCAATTCACTCTATTCCTTGCATATCTTTCACTCTCCTTTACGTTTAGGCCCCAATTGCTAAAAATCTTTTTCACTACATCCTCCCACCTCCAATTTGGTCTCCCACTTCTCCTCATTCCCTCCACCTGACACATCTTTCCTCACTTATTCTCTCCATGTGACCAAACCATTTCAATACACCCTCTTCTACTCTCTCAACCAACACTCTTTTTATCACCACACATCTCTCTTACCATTTCATTACTTACTCAATCAAACCATCTCACACCACATATTATCCTCAAACATCTCTTTTCCAACACATCCACCCTCCTCCGCACAACCCTATCTATAGCCCATGTCTCGCAACCATATAGCATTGTTGGAACCACTATTCCTTCAAACATACCAATTTTTGCTCTCCAAGATAACGTTCTCGCCTTCCACACATTCTTCAACACTCCCAGAACCTTCGCACCCTACCCCACCCTATGACTCATTTCCGCTTACATGGATCCAGCTGCTGCCAAATCCACACAGATATCTAAAACACTTCACTTCCTCAAGTTTTTCTCCATTCAAACTTACCTCCCAATTGGCTTGTCCCTCAACCCTATTGAATCTAATAACCTTGCTCTTATTCACATTTACTCTCAGCTTTCTTCTTTCAAACACTTTACCAGTCACCAGCTTCTGCAGTTTCTCACCCAAATCAGCCATCAGCACTATATCATCAGCGAACAACAACTGACTCACTTCCCAAGCCCTCTCATCCACAACAGACTGCATGCATGCCCCTCTCTCCAAAACTCTTGCATTCACCTCCCTAACAACTCCATCCATACAAATTAAACAACCATGGTGACATCATGCACCCCTGCCACAAACAGACTTTCACTATCACTATATCTATCATACCTTATCCCTGGAGATAGGGGAGAAAAGAATACTTCCCACGTATTCTCTGTGTGTTGTAAAAGAACAAAAAGAGTAGGGAGTGGGGGGCGGGAAATCCTCCCCTCTCATTTTTGACTTTCCAAAAGAAGGAACAGAGAAGGGGGCCAAGTGAGGATATTCCCTCAAAGGCTCAGTCCTCTGTTCTTAACACTATCTCGCTAATGTGGGAAATGGCGAATAGTATGGAAAAAAAATCATATTTGATCACCATTTCCCACATCAGCTAGATAGCGCCAGGAAAAAGACAAAGAATAGCCCATGCACTCATATACACATATATACACATTTCATTTTCATACATATCTGCCATGTCCCACAATAGTGAGGTAGCATTAAGAACAAAGGAACTGAGCCTCAGAGGGAATATTTTCACTTGGCCTCCTTCTTTGTTCCCTATTTTGGTAAATATATACGTATATATCCCTGGGGATAGGGGAGAAAGAATACTTCCCACATATTCCCTGCGAGTTGTAAAGGCGACTAAAAGGGGAGGGAGCGAGGGGCTGGAAATCATCCCCTCCGGTTTTTAATTTTCCAAAAGCAGGAAAAGAGTAGGGGCCCAAGTGAGGAAGTGAATTAGATATCTGGGAGTGGACTTAGCAGCAGATGGAACCATGTAAGCAGAAGTGAGTCACAGGTTCTGGGAGGGATGAAAAATGTGTGGAAGGAGAGAACGTTACCTCAGAGAGCAAAAATGGGCATGTTTGAAGTAGTAGTAGTTCCAACAATGTTATATGGCTGCGAGACATGGGATATAGATAAGGTTGTATGGAGGAGGGTGGATGTGTTGGAAATGAAATGTCTAAGAACAGTATGTGGTGTGAGGTGGTTTCATCGAGTAAGTAATGAAAGGGTAAGAGATGTGTGGAAATAAAGTGTGGTTGAGAGAGCAGAAGAGGGTGTTTTGAAATAGTTTGATATATTAAGGTATTAAGAATATATGGTGTGGGAGGAAAGTTGTTAGAAGCAGTGAAAAGTTTTTATCGAGGATGTAAGGCATGTGTACGTGTAGGAAGAGAGGAAAGTGATTGGTTCTCAGTGAATGTAGGCTTGCGGCAGGGGTGTGTGATGTCTCCATGGTTGTTTAATTTGTTTATGGATGGGGTTGTTAGGGAGGTAAATGCAAGAGTCTTGGAAAGAGGGGCAAGTATGAAGTCTGTTGGGGATGAGAGAGCTTGGGAAGTGAGTCAGTTGTTGTTCGCTGATGATACAACGCTGGTGGCGGATTCATGTGAGAAACTGCAGAAGCTGGTGACGGAGTTTGGTAAAGTGTGTGGAAGAAGAAAGTTAAGAGTAAATGTGAATAAGAGCAAGGTTATTAGGTACAGTAGGGTTGAGGGTCAAGTCAATTGGGAGGTGAGTTTGAATGGAGAAAAACTGGAGGAAGTGAAGTGTTTTAGATATCTGGGAGTGGATCTGTCAGCGGATGGAACCATGGAAGCGGAAGTGGATCATAGGGTGGGGGAGGGGGCGAAAATTTTGGGAGCCTTGAAAAATGTGTGGAAGTCGAGAACATTATCCCGGAAAGCAAAAATGGGTATGTTTGAAGGAATAGTAGTTCCAACAATGTTGTATGGTTGCGAGGCGTGGGCTATGGATAGAGTTGTGCACAGGAGGATGGATATGCTGGAAATGAGATGTTTGAGGACAATGTGTGGAAATAAAAAGAGCGTGGTTGAGAGAGCAGAAGAGGGTGTTTTGAAATGGTTTGGGCACATGGAGAGAATGAGTGAGGAAAGATTGACCAAGAGGATATATGTGTCGGAGGTGGAGGGAACGAGGAGAAGAGGGAGACCAAATTGGAGGTGGAAAGATGGAGTGAAAAGGATTTTGTGTGATCGGGGCCTGAACATGCAGGAGGGTGAAAGGAGGGCAAGAAATAGAGTGAATTGGAGCGATGTGGTATACAGGGGTTGACGTGCTGTCAGTGGATTGAATCAAGGCATGTGAAGCGTCCGGGGTAAACCAAGGAAAGCTGTGTAGGTATGTATATTTGCGTGTGTGGACGTGTGTATGTACATGTGTATGGGGGGGGGGGTTGGGCCATTTCTTTCGTCTGTTTCCTTGCGCTACCTCGCAAACGCGGGAGACAGCGACAAAGTATAAAAAAAAAAAAAAAAAAATATTTAGAGAATGAGTGAGGAAAGAATGATAAAGAGAACAAATGCGTCAGAGGTGGAGGGAACAAGGAGAAGCAGGAGATCAAATTGGAGGTAGAAGGATGGAGTGAAAAATGTTTTGAGTGACTGGGGCCTGAACATACAGGAGGGTGAGAGGTGTGCAAGGAATAGAGAGAATTGGAATGATGTGGTATACCAGGGTCGATGTGCTGTCAATGGACTGAGCCAGAGCATGTGAAGCGTCTGGGGTAAACCATGGAAAGGTCTATGGGGCCTGGATAGGGAAAGAGAATTATAGTTATGGCGCATAACATATGGCAGTTAGAGACTGAGTGTGGACGAATGAGGCCTTCTTTTTGTCTGTTTCCTGGCACTACCTCGCTGAAGTAGTGGGGTGCAATGCTATTTCCTGTGTGGCAGGGTGGCGACAGGAATGAATGAACGCAAGAAAGTATGAATATGTACATGTATATATACGTATATGTCTGCGTATATATACATGTATATATACGTATATGTCTGTTGATATACATATTTATGTATATAAGCATGTATGGGCGTTTATGTATACATATGTGTATATGAGTGGGGCCTGGATGTGGAAAGGGAGCTGTGGTTTCGGTGTATTATACACGACAGCTAGAGACTGAGTGTGAATGAATGTGGCCTTTGTTGTCTTTTCCTAGGGCTACCTCGCGCACATGCAAGGGGAGGAGGTTGTCATTTCATGTGTGGCAGGGTGGCGACGGGAATGAATAAGGGCAGACAGTATGAATTATGTACATGTGTATATATGTATAAGTCTGTGTGTGTATACATATGTATATGTTGAGATGTATGCATATGTATATGTGCGTGTGTGGACATGTATGTATATATGTGTGTATATGTGTATATAGGTATATATGTGTATGTGGGTGTGTGGGGCCATTCTTTCGTCTGTTTCCTTGCACTACCTCCCTAACACGGGAGACAGCAACAAAGTATAATAAAATATAACAAAAATAACTTTTTTTTATTTATTTTATTATACTTTGTCGGTCTCCCGCATTAGCAAGTAACGCAAGGAAACAGACAAAAGAATGGCCAAACACACCCATATACACATGTATATACATGCATGTCCACACACGCACATATACATACTTATACATTTCAACGTATACATATATTGCACACAAAGACATATACATATGTACATAATTCATACTTGCTGCCTTCACTCATTCCCGTTGCCACCCCACCACACATGAAATGACAACCACCTCCCCCCCGCACACGCGTGAGGGGGCGCTAGGAAAAGACAACAAAGGCCACATTTGTTCACACTCAGTCTCTAGCTGTCATGCATAATGCACCAAAACCACAGTTCCCTTTCCACATACAGGCCCCACAAAACTTTCCATGGTTTACTCCAGATGCTTCACATGCCCTGGTTCAATCCATTGACAGCAAGTCCACCAAGGTATACCACATCGTTCCAATTCACTCTATTCCTTGCACGCCTTTCACCCTCCTGCATGTTCAGGCCCCGATTGCTCAAAATATTTTTCACTCCATCCTTCCACCTCCAATTTGGTCTCCCACTTCTCCTCGTTCCCTCCACCTCTGAGACATATATCCTCTTTGTCAATCTTTCCTCACTCATTCTCTCCATGTGACCAAACCATTTCAATACACCCTCTTCTGCTCTCCCTCCACCTCTGACACATATATCCTCTTGGTCAATCTTTCCTCACTCGTTCTCTCCTTGTCACCAAACCATTTCAATATACCATCTTCTGCTCTCTCAACCACACTCTTCTTATTACCACACATCTATCTTATCCTTTCATTACTTACTTGATCAAACCACCTCACACCACATATTGTCCTCAAACATCTCATTTCCAACACATCCACCCTCCTTCGCATAAACCTATCTATAGCCCACGCCTTGAAACCATATAACATTGTTGGAACCACTATTCCCTCAAACATACCCATTTTTGCTTTCCGAGATAATATTCTCACCTTCCACACATTTTTCAATGCTAACAGAACTTTCGCCCCCTCCCCACCCTGTGATTCACTTCCGCTTCCATGGTTTCATCTGCTGCCAAATCCACTCCCAGACATCTAAAACACTTTACTTCCTCCAGTTTTTCTCCATTCAAACTCACCTCCCAATCGACTTGTCCCTCAACCCTACTGTACCTATATATAATAATAATAATATTCATTTTCCTTTGTCGCTGTCTCCCGTGTTAGCGAGGTAGCGCAAGAAAACAAACGAAAGAATGGCCTAACCCACCCACATACACATGTATATACATACATGTCCACACACGCAAATATACATACCTATACATCTCAACGTATACATATATATATACACACACAGACATATACAAATATACACATGTACATAATTCATACTTTCTGCCTTTATTCATTCCCATCGCCACCCCGCCACACATGAAATAACAACCCCCTCCCCTCTCATGTGCACGAGGTAGCGCTAGGAAAAGACAACAAAGGCCACATTCGTTCACACTCAGTCTCTAGCTGTCATGTAGTTATGCACCAAAACCACAGCTCCCTTTCCACATCCAGGCCCCACAGAACTTTCCATGGTTTACCCCACATGCTTCACATGCCCTGGTTCAATCCATTGACAGCACGTCGACCCCAGTATACCACATCATTCCCATTCACTCTATTCCTTGCATGCCTTTCACCCTCACGCATGTTTAGGCCCCAATCACTCAAAATCTTTTTCACTCCATCTTTCCACCTCCAATTTGGTCTCCCACTTCTCCTCGTTCCCTCCACCTCTGACACATATATCCTCTTGGTCAATCTTTCCTCACTCATTCTCTCCATGTGACCAAACCATTTCAAAACACCCTCTTCTGCTCTCTCAACCAGACTTCTTTTATTACCACACATCTCTCTTACCCTTATATTACTTACTCGATCAAACCACCTCACACCACATATTGTCCTCAAACATCTCATTTCTAGCACATCCACCCTCCTCCGCACAACTCTATTCATAGCCCACACCTCGCAACCATATAACATTGTTGGAACCACTATTCCTTCAAACATAGCCATTATTGCTTTCCGAGATAATGCTTTTGACTTCCACACATTCTCCAAAGCTCCCAGAATTTTCGCCCCCTCCCCCACCCTATGATTCACTTCTGCTTCCATGGTTCCATCTGCTGCCAAATCCACTCCCGATATCTAAAACACTTCACTTCCTCCAGTTTTTCTCCATTCAAACTTACCTCCCAATTGACTTGACCCTCAACGCTACTGTACTGCTCTTATTCACATTTACTCTCAACTTTCTTCTTTCTCACACTTTACCAAACTCAGTCACCAGCTTCTGCAGTTTCTCACATGAATCAGCCACCAGCGCTGTATCATCAGCGAAAAACAACTGACTCACTTCCCAAGCTCTCTCATCCACAACAGACTGCATACTTGCCCCTCTTTCCAAAACTCTTGCATTCACCTCCCTAACAACCCATCCATAAACAAATTAAACAACCATGGAGACATCATACACCCCTGCCGCAAACCTACATTCACTGAGAACCAATCACTTTCCTCTCTTCCTACACATACACATGCCTTACATCCTCGATAAAAACTTTTCACTGCTTCTAACAACTTTCCTCCCACACCATATATTCTGAATACCTTCCACAGAGCATCTCTATCAACTCTATCATATGCCCTCTCCAGATCCATAAATACTACATACAAATCCATATGCTTTTCTCAATATTTCTCACATACATTCTTCAAAGCAAACACCTGATCCACACATCCTCTACCACTTCTGAAACCACACTGCTCTTCCCCAATCTGATGCTCTGTACATCCCTTCACCCTCTCAATCAATACCCTTCCATATAATTTACCAGGAATACTCAACAAACTTATACCTCTGTAATTTGAGCACTCACATTTGTCCCCTTTGCCTTTGTACAATGGCAATATGTAAACATTCCACCAATCCTCAGGCTCCTCACCATGAATCATACATACATTAAATAACCTTACCAACCAGTCAACAATACAGTCACCCCCTTTTTTAACAAATTCCACTGCAATACCATCCAAATCCGCTGCCTTAACGGCTTTCATCTTCCACAAAGCTTTTACTACCTCTTCTGTTTACCAAATCATTTTCTCTAACCCTCTCACTTTGCACACCACCTCGACCAAAACACCCTATATCTGCCACTCTATCATCAAACACATTCAACAAACCTTCAAAATACTCACTCCATCTCCTTCTCACCTCACCACTACTTGTTATCACCTCCCCATTAGCCCCCTTCACTGAAGTTCCCATTTGTCTTACGCACTTTATTTACCTCCTTCCAAAACATCTTTTTATTCTCCCTAAAATTTAATGATACTCTCTTGCCCCAACTCTCATTTGCCCTCTTTTTCACCTCTTTCACCTTTCTCATGACCTTCTGCCTCTTTCTTTTATACATCTCCCACTCATTTGTATTATTTCCCTGCAAAAATCGTCCAAATGCCTCTCTCTTCTCTTTCACTAATAATCTTACTTTTCCATCCCACCACTCACCACCCTTTCTAATCTGTCCACCTCCCACGCTTTTCATGCCACAAGCATCTTTTGCGCAAGCCATCACTGCTTCCCTAAATACATCCCATTCCTCCCCCACTACCCTTACCTCCTTTGTTCTCACCTTTTTCAAGTCTGTACTCAGTTTCTCCTGGTACTTCCTCACACAAGTATCCTTTCCAAGCTCACTTACTCTCACCACTCTTCATCCCAATATTCTCTCTTCTTTTCTGAAAACCTCTACAAATCTTCACTTTCGCCTCCACAAGATAATGATTAGGCATCCCTCCAGTTGCACCTCTCAGCACATTAACATCCAAAAGTCTCTCTCGCGCGCCTATCATTTAACACGTAATCCAATAATGCTCTCTGGCCATCTCTCCTACTTACATATGTATATTTATGTATATCTCGCTTTTTAAACCAGGTATTCCCAATCACCAGTCCTTTTTCAGCACATAGATCTACAAGCTCTTTACCATTTCCATTTACAACACTGAACACCTCATGTATACCAATTATGCCCTCAACTGCCACATTACTCACCTTTGCATTCAAATCACCCATCACTATAACCTGGTCTCGTGCATCAAAACTACTAACACACTCATTCAGCTGCTCCCAAAACACTTGCCTCTCATGATCTTTCTCCTCATGTCCAGGTGCATATGCACCAATAATCACCCATCTCTCTCCATCAACTTTCAGTTTTACCCATATCAATCTAGAGTTTACTTTCTTACACTCTATCACATACTCCCACCACTCCTGTTTCAGGAGTAGTGCTACTCCTTCCCTTGCTTTTGTCCTCTCACTAACCCCTGACTTTACTCCCAAGACATTCCCAAACCACTCTTCCCCTTTACTCTTGAGCTTCGTTTCACTCAGAGCCAAAACATCCAGGTTCCTTTCCTCAAACATACTACCTATCTCTCCTTTTTTCTCATCTTGGTTACATCCACACACATTTAGACACCCCAATCTGAGCCTTCGAGGAGGATGAGCACTCCCCGCGTGACTCCTTCTTCTGTTTCCCCTTTTAATAATAATAATAATCATAATAATAATTGTGTGGCGAGGTGGCGATGGGAACGAATAAAGGCAGACAGTATGAATTATGTACATGTGTATATATGTATATGTCTGTGTGTGTATATATATGTGTACATTGAGATGTATAGGTATGTATATTGTGCGTGTGTGGACATATATGTATATACATGTGTATGTGGGCGGGTTGGGCCATTCTTTCGTCTGTTCCCTTGTGCTACCTCGCTAACGCGGGAGACAGCGACAAAGCAAAATAAATAAATAATGAAAACAATAATAATAATAATAATAATAATAATAATAATAATAATAATAATAATGTTTCCCCTTTAGAAATTTAAATACAAGGATGCCCCCCACTCCAACCCCTTTTAGCCACCTCCTATGATACACGGGGCATATGGAGGAAGTATTCTTACTCCCTAGGGAGTAAAGTCAGGGGTTAGTGAGAGGACAAGAGGAAGGGAAAGATTAGCACTAGTCCTGAGGCAGGAGTTGTGGGAATATGTGACAGAGTATAAGAGAGTAAACTCTAGATTCATATTACTAAAACTTGAATGGAGAGAGATGGGTGATTATCAATACCTATGCACCTGGTCATAAGAAAGATCATGAGGCAAGTGTTTTGGGAGCAGCTGAACGAGTGTGTTAGCAGCATTACTACACATGACTGGGTTATAGTGATGGGTGATTTGAATACAAAGGTGAGTAAAGTGACAGTTGAGGGTATAATTAGTGTACATGGGGTGTTCAGTGTTGTAAATGGAAATGGTGAAGAGCTTGAGGATTTGTGTGCTGAAAAAGGTCTAGTGTTTGGGAACACCTGGTTTAAAAAAGAGATATAAATAAGCATATATATGTGAGTAGGAGAGATGGCCCTTGGGATAGGGGAGAAAGCATACTTCCCATGCATTCCTTACGTGTCGCAGAAGGTGACTAAAGGGGACAGGAGCGGGGTACTAGAAACCCTCCCCTCATTGTATTTCAACTTTCTAAAAGGGGAAACAGAAGGAGTCACAAGGGGAGTGCTCATCCTCCTCGAAGCTCAGACTGGGGTGTCAATGTGTGTGGATGTAACCAACATGAGAAAAAAGAAGATATAGGTTAAATGTTTGAGGAAAGGAACCTGGATGTTTTGACTGAGTGAAATGAAGCTCAAGGGTAAAGGGAAAGAGTAGTTTGGGAATTTCTTGGGAGCAAAGTCAGCGGTTGGTGAGAGGACAAGAGCAAGGGGAGGGAGTAGCACTCCTCCTGAAATAAGAGTGGTGGGAGTATGTGATAAGAATATAAGAGAGTAAACTCTAGATTGACATGGGTAAAACTTTAAGTGGATGGAGAGAGATGGGTGATTATTGGTGCATATCCACCTGGGAATGAGAAGAAAGATCATGAGAGACAAGTGTTTTGGGAGCAGCTGAGTGAGTGTGTTAGTAGTTTTGATGCACAAGACCAGGTTATAGTGATGGGTGCTTTAAATGAAAAGGGGAGTAATGTGGCAATTAAGGGAATAACTGGTGTACATGAGGTGTTCAGTGTTGTAAATGGAAATGTTGAAGAGCTTGTAGATTTGTACATGCCTTCACCCTCTCAATCTATACCCAACAATATAATTTCCCAGGAATACTCAACAAACTTATAACACTGTAATTTGAGCACTCACTCTTATCTCATTTGCCTTTGTACAATGGCACTATGCAAGCATTCCGCCAATCCTCAGGCATCTCACCTTGGGTCATACATTCATTAAATAATGTTACCAACCAGTCAACAATGCAGTAACCCCCTTTTTTAATAAATTCCACTGCAAAGCCATCCAAACCTGCTGCCTTGCCAGCTTTCATCTTCTGCAAAGCTTTTACTACATCTTCTCTGTTTACCAAATCATTTTCCCTAACCCTATCACTTTGCACATCACCTCGACCAAAACACCCTATATCTGCCACTCTTATCATCTAACACATTCAACAAACCTTCAAAATACTCACTCCATCTCCATCTCACATCACCACTACTTGTTATCACCTCCCCATTAACCCCCTTCACCAATGTTCCCATTTATTCTCTTGTCTTACGCACTTTATATACCTCCTTCCGAAACATCTTTTTATGCTCCCTAAGATTTAATGATACTCTCACACCCCAACTCTTATTTGCCCTCTTTTTCACCTCTTGCACCTTTCTCTTGACCTCCTGCCTCTTTCTTTTATACATCCCCCAGTCATTTGCAGTCATTTCCATGCAAAACTTGTCCAAATGCCTCTCTCTTCTATTTCACTAATAATCTTACTTCTTCCCACCACTCACTACCCTTTCTAATCTGCCCACCTTCCACGCTTCTCATGCCACAAGCATCTTCTGCGCAAGCCACCACTGTTTCCCTAAATACATCCCATTCCTCCCCCACTCCCCTTATGTCCTTTGTTCTCGCCTTTTTCCATTCTGCACTCAGTCTCTCCTGAGTGCAGGAGACTGGTGACTGGGAATACCTGGTTCACAAAGATAAATATAAATAAGTATACGTATGCAAGTAGGAGAGATGACCAGAGTGTGTTATTGGATTACGTGTTAATTGATAGGCGCGCGAAAGAGACTTTTGGATGTTAATGTGCTGAGAGGTGCAACTGGAGGGATGTCGAATCATTATCTTGTGAAGGCAAAGGTGAAGATTTGTAGAGGTTTTCAGAAAAAAAGAGTGTGTTGGGGTGAAGAGAGTGGTGAGAGTAAGTGAGCTTGGGAAGGAGACTTGTGTGAGGAAGTACCAGGAGAGACTGAGTGCAGAATGGAAAAAGGCAAGAACAAAGGACATAAGGGAAGTGGGGGAGGAATGGGATGTATTTAGGGAAACAGTGATGGCTTGCGCAAAAGATGCTTGTGGCATGAGAAGCGTGGAAGGTGGGCAGATTAGAAAGGGTAGTGAGTGGCGGGAAGAAGAAGTAAGATTATTAGTGAAAGAGAAGAGAGAGGCATTTGGACAAGTTTTGCATGGAAATAATGTAAATGACTGGGGGATGTATAAAAGAAAGAGGCAGGAGGTCAAGAGAAAGGTGCAAGAGGTGAAAAAGAGGGCAAATAAGGGTTGGGGTGTGAGAGTATCATTAAATTTTAGGGAGCATAAAAAGATGTTTCGGAAGGAGGTATATAAAGTGCGTAAGACAAGAGAATAAATGGGAACATTGGTGAAGGGGGTTAATGGGGAGGTGATAACAAGTAGTGGTGATGTGAGAAGGAGATGGAGTGAGTATTTTGAAGGTTTGTTAAATGTGTTAGATGATAAGGGTGGCAGATATAGGGTGTTTTGGTCGAGGTGATGTGCAAAGTGATAGGGTTAGGGAAAATGATTTGGTAAACAGAGAAGATGTAGTAAAAGCTTTGCAGAAGATGAAAGCTGGCAAGGCAACGGGTTTGGATGGCTTTGCAGTGGAATTTATTAAATATGGGGGTTACTGCATTGTTGACTGGTTGGTAACATTATTTAATGAATGTATGACTCAAGGTGAGATGCCTGAGGATTGGCGGAATGCTTGCATAGTGCCATTGTACAAAGGCAAATGGGATAAGAGTGAGTGCTCAAATTACAGAGGTATAAGTTTGCTGAGTATTCCTGGGAAATTATATGGTTGGGTATAGATTGAGAGGGTGAAGGCATGTACAAAGCATCACACTGGGGAAGAGCAGTGTGGTTTCAAAAGTGGTAGAGGATATGTGGATCAGGTGTTTGCTTTGAAGAATGTATGTGAGAAATACTTAGAAAAGCAAATAGCTTTGTATGTAGCATTTATGGATCTGGAGAAGGCATATGATATTGTTGATAGAGATGCTCTGTGGAAGGTATTAAGAATATATGGTGTGGGAGGTAAGTTGTTAGAAGCGGTGAAAAGTTTTTATCAAGGATGTAAGGCATGTGTACGAGTAGGAAGAGAGGAAAGTGATTGGTTCTCAGTGAATGTTAGTTTGTGGTAGGGGTGCATGGTGTCTCCATGGTTGTTTAATTTGTTTATGGATAGGATTGTTAGGGAGGTGAATGCAAGAGTTTTGGAAGTATGAAGTCTGTTGTGGATGAGAGAGTTTGGGAAGTGAGTCATTGTTGTTCGCTGATGATAAAGCGCTGATGGCTGATTCGGGTGAGAACCTGCAGAAGCTGGTGACTGAGTCTGGTAAAGTGAGTGAAAGAAGAAAGCTGAGAGTAAATATGAATAACAGCAAGGTTATTAGGTACAGTACGGTTGAGGGACAAACTCAACCCAAGTCAATTGGGAGGTAAGTTTCAATGGAGAAAAACTGGAAGAAGTGGAGTGTTTTAGATATCTGGGAGAGGATTTGGCAGCGGGTGGGACCATGGAAGCGGAAGTGAATCATAGGGTGGGGAGGGGATGAAAGTTCTGGGAGCGTTGAAAAATGTGTGGAAGTCGAGAACGTTATCTTTGAAAGCAAAAATGGTTATGTTTGAAGGAATAGTGGTTCCAACAATGTTATATGGATGCGAGGCGTGGGGCTATGGATAGAGTTGTGCGGGGTTGGGTGGATGTGCTGGAAATGAGATGTTTGAGGACAACATGTGGTGTGAGGTGGTTTGATCGAGTAAGTAATGAAAGGGTAAGAGATGTGTGGTAACAAAAAGAGTGTGGTTGAGAGAGCAGAAGAGGGTATATTGAAATGGTTTGGTCACATGGAGAGAATGAGTGAGGAAAGATTGAAAGAGGATATATATCTCACAGGTGAAAGGAACAAGAAGTGGGAGACCAAAATGGAGGTGGAAAGATGAAGTGAAAAAGATTCTGAGTGATCGGGGCCTGAACATGCAGGAGGGTGAAAGGCGTGTAAGGAAGAGAGTGAATTGGAACGACGTGGTATACTGGGGTCAACGTGCTGTCAATGGATTGAACCAGGGAATGTGAAGCGTCTGGGGTAAACCATGGAAAGTTTTGTGGGGCCTGGATGTGGAAAGCGAGCAGTGGTTTTGCTGCATTATGCATGACAGCGAGAGACAGAGTGTGAATGAATGTGGCCTTTGTTGTCTTTTCCTAGCGCTACCTCGCGCACATGCGGGGGGAGGGGGTTGTCATTTCATGTGTGGCGGGGTGGCGACGGGAATGAATAAGGGCAGACGGTATGAATTATGTACATGTGTATATATGTATATGTCTGTGTGTATATATATGCGAGTGTGGACGTGTATGTATATACAAGTGTATGTGGGTGGGTTGGGCCATTCTTCATCTGTTTCCTTGTGCTACCTCACTAACGCGGGAGACGGCGACACAGTATAATAAAAAAAAAAAATATATATATACATGCATTATTCTATTTTTCATTATAAATTGACGGTCTCCCACGTTAGCAAGGTAGCACAACTAAACAGATGAAAGAAAGGCCCAACCCACTCACATACACATGTATATACGTACATGCCCCCACACGCACATATACATACCTGTACATTTCGATGTATACATACCTATCTATTTATTCATTATACTTTGTTGCTGTCTCCCACGTTATCGAGGTAGCACAAGGAAACAGACAAAAGAATGGCCCAACCCAACCACATACACATGTATATACATACATGTCCACACACACACATATACATACCTATACATCTCAACGTATACATGTATATACACACATAGACATATACATATATACACATGTACATAATTCATACTGTCTGCCCTTATTCATTCCCAATGCCACCCCGCCACACATGAAATGACAACCCCCTTCCCCCAAATGTGCGTGAGGTAGTGCTAAGAAAAGACTACAAAGGCCACATTCCTTCACACTCAGTCTCTAGCCGTCATGTATAATGCAACAAAACCATAGCTCCCTTTCCACATCCAGGCCTAACAAAACTTTCAATGGTTTACCCCACACGTTTCACATACCCTGGTTCAATCCACTGACAGCACATCGACCCCGGTATACCACAACGTTCCAATTCACTCTATTCCTTGCATGCCTTTCACCCTCATGCATGTTCAGGCCCTGATCACTCAAAATCTTTTTCACTCCATCTTTCCACCTCCATTTTGGTCTCCCACTTCTCCTCATTCCCTCCACCTCTGACACATATATCCTCTTTATCAATCTTTCCTCACTCATTCTCTCCATGTGACCAAATCATTTCAAGAGACCCTATTCTGCTCTCTCACCCACACTCTTTTTATTACCACACATCTCTTTTCCAGCACATCCACCCTCCTCTGCACAACTCTATCTATAGCCTATGCATCACAACCTGTTGGAACCACTATTCCTTCAAACATACCCATTTTTGCTTTCCAAGATAACGTTCCTGACTTCCACACATTTTTCAACGCTCCAAGAACTTTCGCCCCCTCCCCCACCCTATGATTCACTTCCGCTTCTGTGGTTCCATCCGCTGCCAAATCCTCTCCCAGATATCTAAAACACTTTACTTCCTCCTGTTTTTCTCCATTCAAACTTACCTCCCAATTGACTTGTCCCTCAACCCTACTGTACCTAATAACCTTGCTCTTATTCACATTTACTCTCAGCTTTATTCTTTCACACACTTTACCAAACTCAGTCACCAGCTTCTGCAATTTCTCACACAAATCAGCCACCAGCGCTGTATCATCAGCAAACAATAACTGACTCACTTCCCAAGCTCTCTCATCCACAACAGTGCATACTTGTCCCTCTTTCCAAAACTCCTGCATTCACCTCCCTAACAACCCTAACCATAAACAAATTAAACAACCATGGAGACATCACACACCCCTGCCGCAAACCTACATTCACTAAGAACCAATCACTTTCCTCTCTTCCTACACATTCACATGCCTTACATCCTCGATAAACTTTTCACTGCTTCTAACAACTTACCTCCCACACCATATATTCTTAAGACCTCCTACATGTTCAAGCCCCGATTGCTCAAAATCTTTTTCACTCCATCCTTCCACCTCCACTTTGGTCTCCCACTTCTCCTCATCCCCTCCACCTGTGACACATATATCCTCTTTGTGAATCTTTCCTCACTCATTCTCTCCACATGACCAAACCATTTCAATACACCCTCTTCTGCTCTCTCAACCACACTCTTTTTATTACCACGCATCTCTCTTATCCTTTGAATACTTACTCGATCAAACCAACTTACACCACATATTATCCTCAAACATCTCATTTCCAACACATCCACCCTCTTCTGCACAACTCTATCTATACCCCATGCCTCGCAACCATATAACACTGTTGGAACCACTATTCCTTCAAACATACCCATTTTTGCTTCGCATGATATTGTTCACACCTTCCACACACTCTTCAATGCTCCCAAAACTTTTGCCCCCTCCAACACATGCACATATACACATCAACATAAAGACATATATATGCACATATACAAAGACATATACATACATACACACGTACATATTCATACTTGCTTGCCTTCATCCATTCCTGGTGCTACCCAACTCCACAGTTAACAGCATTGTTACCCCCTGCTTCAGAGGAGGAATTGCTGATAAAATTTGTAAACAAACCCTCTTCTTGTCCACATAATAAGTTTATGATACACTCGTTGTGTCTTGGACAATCACTTGTTTACCATATGGCGTCCTAGCCACATCTCTTCGTTGTATATCAACTGACTTATATTTCTTTCTAGTATTTCCCCTGATGATGTCATCATTACACAAAAAAGCACTTGGGAACTTACCGTGCTTCAGTTTCCCCGTGGACTCATTAGAATAAATAAATAAATATATGTAATAGGAAGGAACAGGCTGGGAAATACGAAGCTTGTGTGTGTGTGTGTGTAAACAATAAGCAAGACTCCAGTGAAGTCTTTGCTGCCAGGGTTCTGAACCATCAGAGTCTCACAATACTAAATACCCCACACTCACTAATTATACCCTTAACTGCCACATCACTCACCTTAGTATTTAAATCACCCATCACTAATATCCGGTCTCCTGGGTCCCTGCACCAAAACTGCTGACAAGCTCATTCAGCTGCTCCTGAATCACTTGCCTCTCTTGAACTTTCTTCTCAAGACCAGGTGCATAAGCACCAATAATTACCCATCTCTCAACATCCACTTTCAGTTTTACCCACACCAGGACAGAACTTACTTCTTTACATTCTATCACACACTCCCACAAATTCTGCTTCAGCAGTAATGCCATTTCTTCCTTAGCTCTTGTCCTCTCACCATCCCCTGACTACTCCTAAGACATTTCCAAACCATTCTTCCCCTTTACCCTTGAGCTTCATTTCACTCAGAGCCAGACCACCAGGTTTCTTTCCTTAAACATACTACCTCTCTCTCCTTTCTTCACATCTTAAGTTACATCCATATACATTCTGACACCTCAATCTGAGCATTCAAGGAGGATGAGCACCACCTGATTGACTCCTAGTTTCTTTTTTTAGAAAATGAAATTCAAGAAGGTCCATGTGAAATGTCTGGGGTAAACCCTGGAAAGGTCTGTGGGGCCTGGATGTGGAGAGGGAGCTGTGGTTTTGGTGCCTTACACATGACAGCTAGAGACTGAGTGTGAAAGAATGTGGCCTTATTTATTTGCCTGTTTTCCTGGTGCTACCTAGATGAAGCAGGGGGAAGCAATGCTGGCTGTTTCCTGTGGGGCAGGCTAGTGCCGGAAATGGATTGAAGTTAAGTAAGTATGAATATGTACATGTGTATACATGTATATGTCTGTGTAAATATGTGTATATATGTATGTATGGGGATAGGGGAGAAAGAATACTTCCTACATATTCCCTGCGTGTCGTAGAAGGCGACTAAAAGGGGAGGGAGCGGGGGGCTGGAAATCCTCCCATCTCGTTTTTTTTTTAATTTTCCAAAAGAAGGAACTGAGAAGGGGGCCAGGTGAGGATATTCCCTCAAAGGCCCAGTCCTCTGTTCTTAACGCTACCTCGCTAACGCGGGAAATGACGAATAGTTTGGAAAAAAAAAAATGTATGTATGTTCATATGTATATGTACATATGTGTGTATGTTCATATGTATATATATGTATATGAGCATGTATGAGCCTTTATGTATATACATGTGTCAATGAGTGGATGGGTCGTTCTTTGTCTTTTTCCTGGTACTACCAGGAACAGGAAGAGACATGCTAAGGGAAGTTTCTTACATCCTACATCCTTAAGGATAAAAAAAACTTGATTTCAAAATAAAGAAACATCTGAGTTACTTATAACCATGAATTAAGCAAAAAAGAGGGGGGTGGGGAGTCCTTTTTTTGGGAGTGAGTTCCAGCAACCCACATGTACATGACACTAAGTAAAAAAGAAACTGACATGGGTCAGGGTAGGGAAATATGACAGCCATGGCAAAGCTGGCCCACAGCACTGATATCAAAATTCCCCCTAACATCCATGTGGAAGCATCTTCCTGGTCAGTACCAATGTAGTAGGAGAAGTCTTCCTCTAAAAACTAACCTTGGTCCAGAAACTGTGCAAACCCTGTCAGGTAGCCCTCCACTATCCTGTGCCATCTGTATTTTTGCTCCAGATTCTCTCTGCAATCGAGTGATCTGTTCACCTCCACGTCCAATAACTGAAATGAAATATAGTAAGAGTTAATTTCACTGTCAGTCTCATGCATGTAAATTTATATAAATTTACAAAATGAAAAACAAAATCAACTATGAGTGGAACATTGTGTTCAGTTTTGCACAATGAATATAAATTGAGGATACATGTTAGTAAACTAAAGGCCTATATACTTCCAATCTATGGGACTGAAACGTAATGATCAGACAAACAGTAAGCAACTTTATAAATTTGTAAACTTAATCAGAAATCTTCACCTGACAAGTCTTTCAACCATCATAAAACAACAATTAATCCATATCTTTAAGAAGCTTAACTATGAATTCCATAAAGCCTTACCCGCAATCTAATCTAAAGTGTCTTACCTCTTTATCTTACCCAGGGAGGAACCCCCAAGCAAAAGCAAAGAGGTGAATATTGTGATTCAGATGGTGACAGTATTTGCTAGCGGCTGTTGAGTTCAAGATGAAGAAATGCAGCAAGTGGTCATTTGAGCTGTGTAAATGATTGCTTAACTTTTGTTCTATTCTTTTCATTTATTATCTATTTACTTATCATACTTAATCACCATCTCCCGTGTCAGTGAGGTAGTGCAAGGAAACAGACGAGGAATGGCCCAACCCATCCACGTACACATGTATATACAAAAACTCCCATACACGAATATATACATACATATACATTTCGACATATACATACACAGACATATACATATTCATACTTGCTGCCTTCATCCATTCCCGATCGGGACCTAAACATACACGAGGGTGAAAGGCATGCAAGGAATGGAGAGAACTGGAACGATGAGGTATACCAGGATCAATGTGCTGTCATTGGATTGAACCAGGGCATGTTAAGTGTCTGGGGTAAACCAAGGAAAGGTCTGTGGGGCCTGGATGTGGAAAGGGAGCTGTGGTTTCGTTGCATTACACATGACAGCTAGAGACTGTGAACAAATGTGGCCTTTTGTGTCTTTTCCTGGCACTACTTTGCTGGTGGTGGTGGTGGTGGTGGTGGTAGAGGGGGAAGCTATTTCAATCTTTTCATATTTTCATCAAATTTTACTTATAAAGGACTCTCATGTTACAGAAGGGACGTTCTCCAGAAAAGTATCCATATCAAAAATTTTTGTAACTATATCTATCTATCTATCTATCTATCTATCTATCTACCCAAATGATGTCTGTTCCCTTCAGGAACTCCTTCAAGTGGGTGGAGATATTTTCCTATACACTCATATAAAGTGAAGTTGCATTCACAAAATTTCTTTTTCAGTCAACAGCAAAAGAATTTTTTCTCTTACTACTGTATTCCATGACTTCATTTCTAATATATGATTAAATCAAGACTCTACTAAAAAGAATGGTTAAAATATGAGATATGAGACTTATGATGATCTAACTACCCAATGGTACAAATGTGGACCAGCTTTAATCAAATACATGTCTCTCTCCTTATTCATGCTTCTTGTTACTATCATTTTTATTTCAATGCCTGTCGAAACATGTAACATCTGAGATCATATAATCTATTGCTTTCTATTTTTTGAATCACTAACTGTCCCTGAATTTGTTTGTCATACATATACTGTACATCTTAACCTTTTCTTATTTATTCATTTAATATTGTCGCTGTCTCCCACATCAACGAGGTAGCGCATGAAAACAGACGAAACAATGGCCCAACCAACACACATACACATGTACATACATACACGTCCACACATGCACATATACATACTTATACATTTCAACATATACATATATATATATATACACATATATATATATACTTGTGGCATGAGAAGAGTGGGAGGTGGGTTGATTAGAAAGGGTAGCGAGTGGTGGGATGAAGAAGTAAGAGTATTAGTGAAAGAGAAGAGAGAGGCATTTGGACGATTTTTGCAGGGAAAAAATGAAATTGGGTGGGAGACGTATAAAAGAAAGAGACAGGAGGTCAAGAGAAAGGTGCAAGAGGTGAAAAAAAGGGCAAATGAGAGTTGGGGTGAGAGAGTATCATTAAATTTTAGGGAGAATAAAAAGATGTTCTGGAAGGAGGTAAATAAAGTGCGTAAGACAAGGGAGCAAATGGGAACTTCAGTGAAGGGCACAAATGGGGAGGTGATAACAAGTAGTGGTGATGTGAGAAGGAGATGGAGTGAGTATTTTGAAGGTTTGTTGAATGTGTTTGATGATAGAGTGGCATATATAGGGTGTTTTGGTCGAGGTGGTGTGCAAAGTGAGAGGGTTAGAGAAAATGATTTGGTAAATAGAGAAGAGGTAGTAAAAGCTTTGCGGAAGATGAAAGCCGGCAAGCCAGCAGGTTTGGATGGTATTGCAGTGGAATTTATTAAAAAAGGGGGTGACTGTATTGTTGACTGGTTGGTAAGGTTATTTAATGTATGTATGACTCATGGTGAGGTGCCTGAGGATTGGCGGAATGCGTGCATAGTGCCATTGTACAAAGGCAAAGGGGATAAGAGTGAGTGCTCAAATTACAGAGGTATAAGTTTGTTGAGTATTCCTGGCAAATTGTATGGGAGGGTATTGATTGAGAGGGTGAAGGCATGTACAGAGCATCAGATTGGGGAAGAGCAGTGTGGTTTCAGAAGTGGTAGAGGATGTGTGGATCAGGTGTTTGCTTTGAAGAATGTATGTGGGAAATACTTAGAAAAGCAAATGGATTTGTATGTAGCATTTATGGATCTGGAGAAGGCATATGATAGAGTTGATAGAGATGCTCTGTGGAAGGTATTAAGAATATATGGTGTGGGAGGAAAGTTGTTAGAAGCAGTGAAAAGTTTTTATCGAGGATGTAAGGCATGTGTACATGTAGGAAGAGAGGAAAGTGATTGGTTCTCAGTGAATGTAGGTTTGCGGCAGGGGTGTGTGATGTCTCCATGGTTGTTTAATTTGTTTATGGATGGGGTTGTTAGGGAGGTGAATGCAAGAGTTTTGGAAAGAGGGGCAAGTATGAAGTCTGTTGGGGATGAGAGAGCTTGGGAAGTGAGTCAGTTGTTGTTCGCTGATGATACAGCGCTGGTGGCTGATTCATGTGAGAAACTGCAGAAGCTGGTGACTGAGTTTGGTAAAGTGTGTGAAAGAAGAAAGTTAAGAGTAAATGTGAATAAGAGCAAGGTTATTAGGTACAGTAGGGTTGAGGGTCAATTCAATTGGGAGGTGAGTTTGAATGGAGAAAAACTGGAGGAAGTGAAGTGTTTTAGATATCTGGGAGTGGATCTGGCAGCGGATGGAAACATGGAAGCGAAGTGGATCATAGGGTGGGGGAGGGGGCGAAAATTCTGGGAGCCTTAAAGAATGTGTGGAAGTCGAGAACATTATCTCGGAAAGCAAAAATGGCTATGTTTGAAGGAATAGTGGTTCCAACAATGTTGTATGGTTGCGAGGCATGGACTATGGATAGAGTTGTGCGCAGGAGGATGGATGTGCTGGAAATGAGATGTTTGAGGACAATGTGTGGTGTGAGGTGGTTTGATGGAGTAAGTAACGTAAGGGTAAGAGAGATGTGTGGAAATAAAAAGAGCGTGGTTGAGAGAGCAGAAGAGGGTGTTTTGAAATGGTTTGGTCACATGGAGAGAATGAGTGAGGAAAGATTGACCAAGAGGATATATGTGTCGGAGGTGGAGGGAACGAGGAGAAGAGGGAGACCAAATTGGAGTGGAAAGATGGAGTGAAAAAGATTTTGAGT
Source organism: Panulirus ornatus (assembly GCF_036320965.1). Classification (NCBI taxonomy): domain Eukaryota; kingdom Metazoa; phylum Arthropoda; class Malacostraca; order Decapoda; family Palinuridae; genus Panulirus; species Panulirus ornatus. The sequence continues at coordinate 81,881,529 of NC_092225.1, read as the reverse complement.
GATCGGGTCCTGAACATGCAGGAGGGTGAAAGGAGCGCAAAGAATAGAGTGAATTGGAGCGATGTGGTATACCGGGGTTGACGTGCCGTCAGTGGATTGAATCAAGGTATGTGTATGGGGGTGGGTTGGGCCATTTCTTTCGTCTGTTTCCTTGCGCTACCTCGCAAACGCGGGAGACAGCGACAAAGCAAAATATATATATATATATATATATATATATATATATATACATATATATATATATATATATATATATATATATTTTTTTTTTTCATACTATTCGCCATTTCCCGCATTAGCGAGGTAGCGTTAAGAACAGAGGACTGGGCCTTTGAGGGAATATCCTCATATGGCCCCCTTCTCTGTTCCTTCTTTTGGAAAATTCAAAAAAAAATGAGAGGGGAGGATTTCCAGCCCCCTGCTCCCTTCCCTTTTAGTCGCCTTCTACGACATACAGGGAATACGTGGGAAGTATTCTTTCTCCCCTATATATATTTATCTATTTATTCACTTTGCTTTGTCGCTGTCTCCCGCGCCAGCGAGGTAGTGCAAGGAAACAGACGAAAGAATGACCCAACCCACCCACACACACACGCATACACATACACATCCACACACACCACATATACACACCTATACATCTCAACGCACACACACATACACACACACAGACATATACATATATACCCATGTACATAATTCATACTGTCTGCCTTTATTCATTCCCATCGCCACCCCGCCACACACGGAATAACAACATCCTTCCCCCTCATGTGTGTGAGGTATATATATATATATATATATATATATATATTTTATTTTTTTTATTATACTTTGTCGCTGTCTCCCGCGTTTGCGAGGTAGCGCAAGGAAACAGACGAAAGAAATGGCCCAACCCCCCCCATACACATGTATATACATACGTCCACACACGCAAATATACATACCTACACAGCTTTCCATGCCTTGATTCAATCCACTGACAGCACGTCAACCCCGGTATACCACATCGCTCCAATTCACTCTATTCCTTGCCCTCCTTTCACCCTCCTGCATGTTCAGGCCCCGATCACACAAAATCTTTTTCACTCCATCTTTCCACCTTCAATTTGGTCTCCCTCTTCTCCTTGTTCCCTCCACCTCCGACACATATTTCCTCTTGGTCAATCTTTCCTCACTCGTCCTCTCCATGTGCCCAAACCACTTCAAAACACCCTCTTCTGCTCTCTCAACCACGCTCTTTTTATTTCCACACATCTCTCTTACCCTTACGTTACTCACTCGATCAAACCACCTCACACCACACATTGTCCTCAAACATCTCATTTCCAGCACATCCATCCTCCTGCGCACAACTCTATCCATAGCCCACGCCTCGCAACCATACAACATTGTTGGAACCACTATTCCTTCAAACATACCCATTTTTGCTTTCCGAGATAATGTTCTCGACTTCCACACATTCTTCAAGGCTCCCAGAATTTTCGCCCCTCCCCCACCCTATGATCCACTTCCGCTTCCATGGTTCCATCCGCTGCCAGATCCACTCCCAGATATCTAAAACACTTCACTTCCTCCAGTTTTTCTCCATTCAAACTCACCTCCCAATTGACTTGACCCTCAACCCTACTGTACCTAATAACCTTGCTCTTATTCACATTTACTCTTAACTTTCTTCTTCCACACACTTTACCAAACTCAGTCACCAGCTTCTGCAGTTTCTCACATGAATCAGCCACCAGCGCTGTATCATCAGCGAACAACAACTGACTCACTTCCCAAGCTCTCTCATCCCCAACAGACTTCATACTTGCCCCTCTTTCCAAAACTCTTGCATTTACCTCCCTAACAACCCCATCCATAAACAAATTAAACAACCATGGAGACATCAAACACCCCTGCCGCAAACCTACATTCACTGAGAACCAATCACTTTCCTCTCTTCCTACACATACACATGCCTTACATCCTCAATAAAAACTTTTCACTGCTTCTAACAACTTTCCTCCCACACCATATATTCTTAATACCTTCCACAGAGCATCTCTATCAACTCTATCATATGCCTTCTCCAGATCCACAAATGATACATACAAATCCATTTGCTTTTCTAAGTATTTCTCACATACATTCTTCAAAGCAAACACCTGATCCACACATCCTCTACCACTTCTGAAACCACACTGCTCTTCCCCAATCTGATGCTCTGTACATGCCTTCACCCTCTCAATCAATACCCTCCCATATAATTTACCAGGAATACTCAACAAACTTATACCTCTGTAATTTGAGCACTCACTCTTATCCCCTTTGCCTTTGTACAATGGCACTATGCACGCATTCCGCCAATCCTCAGGCACCTCACCATGAGTCATACATACATTAAATAACCTTACCAACCAGTCAACAATACAGTCACCCCCATTTTTAATAAATTCCACTGCAATACCATCCAAACCTGCTGCCTTGCCGGCTTTCATCTTCCGCAAAGCTTTCACTACCTCTTCTCTGTTTACCAAACCATTTTCCCCAACCCTCTCACTTTGCACACCACCTCGACCAAAACACCCTATATCTGCCACTCTATCATCAAACACATTCAACAAACCTTCAAAATACTCACTCCATCTCCTTCTCACATCACCACTACTTGTTATCACCTCCCCATTTGCGCCCTTCACTGAAGTTCCCATTTGCTCCCTTGTCTTACGCACTTTATTTACCTCCTTCCAAAACATCTTTTTATTCTCCCTAAAATTTAATGATACTCTCTCACCCCAACTCTCATTTGCCCTTTTTTTCACCTCTTGCACCTTTCTCTTGACCTCCTGTCTCTTTCTTTTGTACATATCCCACTCAATTGCATTTTTTCCCTGCAAAAATCGTCCAAATGCCTCTCTCTTCTCTTTCACTAATACTCTTACTTCTTCATCCCACCACTCACTACCCTTTCTAATCAACCCACCTCCCACTCTTCTCATGCCACAAGCATCTTTTGCGCAATCCATCACTGATTCCCTAAATACATCCCATTCCTCCCCCACTCCCCTTACTTCCATTGTTCTCACCTTTTTCCATTCTGTACTCAGTCTCTCCTGGTACTTCCTCACACAGGTCTCCTTCTCAAGCTCACTTACTCTCACCACCCTCTTCACCCCAACATTCACTCTTCTTTTCTGAAAACCCATACAAATCTTCACCTTAGCCTCCACAAGATAATGATCAGACATCCCTCCAGTTGCACCTCTCAGCACATTAACATCCAAAAGTCTCTCTTTCGCATGCCTGTCAATTAACACGTAATCCAATAACGCTCTCTGGCCATCTCTCCTACTTACATAAGTATACTTATGTATATCTCGCTTTTTAAACCAGGTATTCCCAATCATCAGTCCTTTTTCAGCACATAAATCTACAAGCTTTTCACCATTTCCATTTACAACACTGAACACCCCATGTATACCAATTATTCCCTCAACTGCCACATTACTCACCTTTGCATTCAAATCACCCATCACTATAACCCGGCCTCGTGCATCAAAACCACTAACACACTCATTCAGCTGCTCCCAAAACACTTGCCTCTCTTGATCTTTCTTCTCATGCCCAGGTGCATATGCACCAATAATCACCCACCTCTCTCCATCAACTTTCAGTTTTACCCATATTAATCGAGAATTTACTTTCTTACACTCTATCACATACTCCCACAACTCCTGTTTCAGGAGTATTGCTACTCCTTCCCTTGCTCTTGTCCTCTCACTAACCCCTGACTTTACTCCCCACACATTCCCAAACCACTCTTCCCCTTTACCCTTGAGCTTCGTTTCACTCAGAGCCAAAACATCCAGGTTCCTTTCCTCAAACATACTACCTATCTCCCCTTTTTTCACATCTTGGTTACATCCACACACATTTAGGCACCCCACTCTGAGCCTTCGAGGAGGATGAGCACTCCCCGCGTGACTCCTTCTTCTGTTTCCCATTTTAGAAAGTTAATACAAGGAGGGGAGGATTTCTGGCCCCCCGCTCCCGTCCCCTCTAGTCGCTTTCTACAACACGCGAGGAATACGTGGGAAGTATTCTTTCACCCCTATCCCCAGAGATAATATACACATATATATACATATACACATACACACACTTACACATACATACGCACATATACACACACACACATACATATATATACATATGAAAAATGTAAGAAACAATTTAGAAAACTGAAACTTCTAGCTTGAAATGAATGAAAAAAATGAATGTCACATAATGGTTCAACCTCTGGCTATGGAAAAAAGGAAATGTATAATTTATTTACACAAACGTCAATAGCAGTTCTCATCAATTTAACCACTGTATCAATAAGCTTCAATGTCTAAGCTACATTTTTCTCCAATTTCACTATTTTCCTTCACATTTTCAATTGTGTCTGAAGGTTCTACTTCAAGAGTGATTGTATATATATATATATATATATATATATATATATATATATATATATATATATATATACAGAGGACTGGGCCTTGCAGGGAAAATCCTCACCTGGCCCCCTTCTCTGTTCCTTCTTTTGGAAAATTAAAAAAAACGAGATGGGAGGATTTCCAGCCACCCGCTCCCTCCCCTTTTAGTCGCCTTCTACGACACGCAGGGAATACGTGGGAAGTATTCTTTCTCCCCTATCCCCAGGGATATATATATATATATAGGAACAGAGAAGGGGGCCAGGTGAGGATTTTCCCTCTAAGGCCCAGTCCTCTGTTCTTAACGCTACCTCGCAAACGCGGGAAATGGCGAATTGTATGAAAAAAAAAAAAATATATATATATATATATATAGTTTTTTTTTTTTTTTGCTTTGTCGGTCTCCCACGTTTGCGAGGTAGCGCAAGGAAACAGACGAAAGAAATGGCCCAACGCACCCCCATACACATGTATATACATACGTCCACACACGCAAATATGCATACCTACACTGCTTTCCATGGTTTACCCCAGACGTTTCACATGCCCTGATTCAATCCACTGACAGCACGTCAACCCCGGTATACCACATCGATCCAATTCACTCTATTCCTTGCCCTCCTTTCACCCTCCTGCATGTTCAGGCCCCGATCACACAAAATCTTTTTCACTCCATCTTTCCACCTCCAATTTGGTCTCCCACTTCCCCTAGTTCCCTCCACCTCCGACACATATATCCTCTTGGTCAATCTTTCCTCACTCATTCTCTCCATCTGCCCAAACCATTTCAAAACACCCTCTTCTCTCTCAACCACGCTCTTTTTATTTCCACACATCTCTCTTACCCTTACGTTACTTACTCGATCAAACCTCCTCACACCATACATTGTCCTCAAACATCTCATTTCCAGCACATCCATCCTCCTGCGCACAACTCTATCCATAGCCCACGCCTTGCAACCATACAACATTGCTGGAACCACTATTCCTTCAAACATACCCATTTTTCCTTTCCAAGATAATGTTCTCGACTTCCACACATTCTTCAATGCTCCCAGAATTTTCGCCCCCTCCCCCACCCTATGATCCACTTCCGCTTCCATGGTCCCATCCGCTGCCAGATCCACTCCCAGATATCTAAAACACTTTACTTTCTCCAGTTTTTCTCCATTCAAACTTACCTCCTAATTGACTTGACCCTCAACCCTACTGTACCTAATTACCTTGCTCTTATTCACATTTACTCTTAACTTTCTTCTTTCACACACTTTACCACACTCAGTCACCAGCTTCTGCAGTTTCTCACATGAATCAGCCACCAACGCTGTATCATCAGCGAACAACAACTGACTCACTTCCCAAGCTCTCTCACCCACTACAGACTTCATACTTGCCCCTCTTTCCAAAACTCTTGCATTCACCTCCCTAACAACCCCATCCATAAACAAATTAAACAACCACGGAGACATCACACACCCCTGCCGCAAACCTACATTCACTGAGAACCAATCACTTTCCTCTCTTCCTACACATACACATGGCTTACTTCCTCGATAAAAACTTTTCACTGCTTCTAACAACTTGCCTCCCACACCATATATTCTTAATACCTTCCACAGAGCATCTCTATCAACTCTATCATATGCCTTCTCCAGATCCATAAATGCTACATACAAATCCATTTGCTTTTCTAAGTATTTCTCACATACATTCTTCAAAGCAAACACCTGAGCCACACATCCTCTACCACTTCTGAAACCACACTGCTCTTCCCCAATCTGATGCTCTGTACATGCCTTCACCCTCTCAATCAATACCCTCCCATATAATTTACCAGGAATACTCAACAAACTTATACCTCTGTAATTTGAGCACTCACTCTTATCCCCTTTGCCTTTGTACAATGGCACTATGCAGGCATTCCGCCAATCCTCAGGCACCTCACCATGAGTCATACATACATTAAATAACCTTACCAACCAGTCAATAATACAGTCACCCCCTTTTTTAATAAATTCCACTGCAATACCATCCAAACCTGTTGCCTGCCGGCTTTCATCTTCCACAAAGCTTTTACTACCTCTTCTCTGTTTACCAAATCATTTTCCCTAACCCTCTCACTTTGCACACCACCACGACCAAAACACCCTATATCTGCCACTCTATCATCAAACACATTCAACAAACCTTCAAAATACTCACTCCATCTCCTTCTCACATCACCACTACTTGTTATCACCTTCCCATTTGCCCCCTTCACTGAAGTTCCCATTTGCTCCCTTGTCTTACACACTTTATTTACCTCCTTCCAGAACATCTTTTTATTCTCCCTGAAATTTAATGATACTCTCTCACCCCAACTCTCATTTGCCCTCTTTTCACCTCTTGCACCTTTCTCTTGACCTCCTGTCTCTTTCTTTTATACATCTCCCACTCAATTGCATTTTTTCCCTGCAAAAGTCGTCCAAATGCCTCTCTTCTCTTTCACTAATAATCTTACTTCTTCATCCCACCACTCACTACCCTTTCTAATTAACCCACTTCCCACTCTTCTCATGCCACAAGCATCTTTTGTGCAATCCATCACTGATTCCCTAAATACATCCCATTCCTCCCCCACTCCCCTTACTTCCATTGTTCTCACCTTTTTCCATTCTGTACTGTCTCTCCTGGTACTTCCTCACACAAGTCTCCTTCCCAAGCTCACTTACTCTCACCACCCTCTTCACCCCAACATTCACTCTTCTTTTCTGAAAACCCATACAAATCTTCACCTTAGCCTCCACAAGATAATGATCAGACATCCCTCCAGTTGCACCTCTCAGCACATTAACATCCAAAAGTCTCTCTTTCGCGCGCCTGTCAATTAACACGTAATCCAATAACGCTCTCTGGCCATCTCTCCTACTTACATACGTATACTTATGTATATCTCGCTTTTTAAACCAGGTATTCCCAATCATCAGTCCTTTTTCAGCACATAAATCTACAAGCTCTTCACCATTTCCATTTACAACACTGAACACCCCATGTATACCAATTATTCCCTCAACTGCCACATTACTCACCTTTGCATTCAAATCACCCATCACCATAACCTCGTCTCGTGCATCAAAACCACTAACACACTCATTCAGCTGCTCCCAAAACACTTGCCTCTCATGATCTTTCTTCTCATGCCCAGGTGCATATGCACCAATAATCACCCATCTCTCTCCATCAACTTTCAGTTTTACCCATATTAATCCAGAATTTACTTTCTTACATTTTATCACATATTCCCACAACTCCCGTTTCAAGAGTACTGCTACTCCTTCCCTCGCTCTTGTCCTCTCACTAACCCCTGACTTTACTCCCAAGACATTCCCAAACCACTCTTCCCCTTTACCCTTGAGCTTCGTTTCACTCAGAGCCAAAACATCTAGCTTTTATTCACATTCATTCTTAACTTCCTCCATTTAACACACTTCCAAACTAAGTCACCAATGTCTGCAGTTTCTCACTCAAACTTGCCACCAGTGCTGTACCATCAGTAAATTACAATTGACTCACTTCCCAGGGTTTCTCATCCCCAACAGAATGCATACTTGCCACTCTCTCCAAGGCTCTCAATCTATCTCCCTCACTACTGCATCCATAAACAAATTAAACAAACATGGTGACATCATACACCCCTGCCACAGACAACCCTTCATTTGGAACTGTTCACTCTCCTCTCTTCCTGCTTGTACACATGCCTTACACCCTTGATAAAAACTTCTCACAGCTTCTAGCAGCTTTCCTCCAAACCATATATTTTTGAGACCTTCCACAAGGTATTCTAAAACCTTATTAAATGCTTTCTCCAGATCCATACATGTCACATACAAATCCACCCATTTCTCTGAGTATTTCCCACAAAATTCTATAGGGCAAATACCACATCCTCTACCACTTCAGAAACCACCCTGTTCCACCCCAATATCATGCTCCGTAAATGCCCTCACATCTCTCAATCAATACCCTTCCAAATAACTTACCAAGTACACAAAACAAATCTATGTCTGTAGTTTGCACACTCATCTTTATCCCCCCCTTGCCCTTATACACTGGCCCTATACATGCATTCTGCTAATCCTCAGGCACCTCGCTATCACCAAAAAATACCCCAGAAATCCTTACCAACCAACCAATAACACAGCCACCCCTTTTCTAAATAAATTCAAGTGCAATACCATCCACTCGAACCAACTTGCCACATTTCATCTTGCATAAGGCTTTCATTGCCTTTTTTTCTCATCACCAAAACACTCCTACCTTTCTCTCATTTCACATACCACCCATACCCAAACACCCTATATCTGCCATATCATAATCAAAAACACTTAAAAATCCTTCAAAACAATCACTCAATTTCCTCCTCACCTCATCACTAATTCTTACCACTTCCCTTCTGCCCATTCCCCAATGTTCCCAATTGTTCTCTTGTTTTCTGCACAATGTTTTCCTTCTTCCAACACACATTCTCCCTAAACTTACTGATACTCACTATCCCATCTTTCATCTGCACATTTTTTTCAACTTCCTTGTAAGTACTACCCATATGCCACTCTTTTCTCTTTCATTAACAACTTTACTTCTTCACTCCACCACTCACTATCTTTTCAAATCTGCCCACCTCCTACCTTTCGAATGCCACATGTATCCTTCGCACATGCGAGCACTGCCTCCCTAAATACCTCCCATTCCTCAACAGCTCCCCTTCCCTCATATTCTCTCACCTATTGCCATTCTACACTCAATCTCCCCAGCAATTTCTTCACATGTCTCTTTTCCAACCTCACTTACTCTCACCACTCTATCCTCACCACCAAAGTTTCCTCTTTTCTGAAAACCTGTAAAATTCTTCACTCATGACTCAAGAAGACATCCCATTTAAAGTCACATTCCAATTCATTCTTCCATGCACACTCAAAATATTTCACTCCTTCCCACCTCCAATTTGGTCTTTCACTTCTCCTTCCTCCCTCTACCTCTGACACAAATATCTTTTTTGTCAACCTTTCCTCACTCATTCTTTCCATATCTCCAAAACATTTCAACACAGCCTCTTATGGTCTCTCATCAACACTCTTTTAATCACCACACATCTCTCTAAGCCTTTCATTACATACTCGGATCAAATCACCTCACACTCCAAACATTCCATTTCTGACACATCCATCCTCCTCCATACAACCCTATTTATAGTACATGCCTCATATCCACATAAAGTTGCTGGAAGCACTATTCCTTCAAACATTCCCAATTTCACTCTCCAAGATAATGTTCTCTCTTTCTACAATTCTTCATCGCTCCCAGAACCTTCGCCCCCTCCCCATTCTATGGCTCACTTCCACTTCCATGACTACATTCGCTGCTAAGTCCACTCTCAGATATCTAAAACACTTCACTTCCTCCAATTTTTCTCTAATCAAACTTACATACCAAATAACTTGTCCCTCAACCCTGCTGAAGCAAATAAGCTTGCTCTTATCCTTATTTACTCTCAACTTTCTCCTTTCATACACTCAATCTCAATCACCAATTTCTCACTCAAATCAGCCACCAGTGCTGTATCATTGGTGAACAACAACAGACTCATTTCCCAGGACCTCTCACCCCTAACAGACTGCATACTTGTCCCGATCTCCAAAACTTTTGCATTTACCTACCTATCCACCCCATCCTTAAGCAAATTAAAAACCAGGGTGACATCACACACCCCTGCCACAGACCAATCTTCACTGGGACCCAATCACTCTCCTCTCATCCTACTTGTAATGACTTACACCCTTCATAAAAACTTCTCTGCTTCTAGCAACTTACCTTTCACACCATATATTCTTCAGACCTTCCAAAAAACATCTCTACCAACCCTATCATATGCCTTCCCCAGATCCATATATGCCACATACAAATCCATCTGTTTTACTAAGTATTTCTCACATACTTTCTTCAAAATAAACACCTGATCCACAAATCCTCTACTACTTTTATAACCATATTACTCTTCCCTAATCTGATGCCCTGTACATGCCTTTATCATCTCAATCAATACCCTTCCATACAATTTTCCAAGTATACTCATCAAATTTACACCTTTATCCCTTCTGCCTTTGTAAACTGGCACTATATACGGATTCTGCCAATCCTCGGGCACTTTACCACAAACCATACATACCATGAATATCCTTACCAACCAATCAACAACACAAGTCACCCCCTTCAGCACTTTAATATGTTCAAGTGCAACACCATATAGTCCCACTGACTTGCCAGATTACAGCTGCAAGGCTTTCACCACCTCTTCTCTCTTCTCCAAAACACTCTCTCGGCTCTCTCACTTTGCACCCCACCCCAACCAAAATACCCTACACCTGCCACTCTATCATCAAATATATTCAATAATACTTCAAAATACTCACTCCATCTCCTCTCATTCCATCACAAACTGTTATCACTTCCCCCTCCTCCCTTGAACTATGTTCCCATTTGTTCTCTTGTCTTTTGCACATTATCTACCTCCTTCCAAAACATCTTTATATTCTCCCTAAAGTTTAATCATACTCTTCCACCTTCACTCTCACTTGCCTCTTTTTCAACCCTTGCAACTTCCTCTTGACCTGCTACTTTCTCTTTTGCATCTCTCAGTCATTTGCACTCCTTCCTTGAAAGTACCATCCAAACATCTCCCTTTTCTCTTTTACTAGCAATGTTACTTCTTCATCCTACCACTTACCACCCTTTCTAATATACCTACCTTCCACCTTTCTCATGCCACATGCATCTCTTGCAAATGCTATCACTGCTTCCCTAAATACATCCCATTCCTCACCCACTCCCCTCAAGTCATTTGCTCTCACCTTTTGCCATTCCACAATCCATCTTTCCAGGTATCTATTCATATATCTCTTTCCTTAGCTCAATTATTCTCACCACTCTCTTCTCCCCTACATTCTCTCTTCTTTTGAAAACTTCAACAAATCTCCACCTTCACCTCCATAATATAGTGATCAGACATCCCACCAGCTGCCCCTCTAAGCATGTTTACATCCAGAAGTCTCTCTTTTCCATGCCTATTAATTAATAAATATTAGAATAGTGCTCTTTGATACTCTCTCCTACATGCATACACATACTTGTGTATGTATCTCATTTTAAACAAGCTATTCCTTATAACTCTTTTCTTTTTTGCACACAAATACACAATTTCCATTTAAAACAATGAATACCCCATGCAAAACAATCATATCCTCAGAAGCCAAATTACTCGCCGTCGAATTCAAATCACTCACGACATATACCCATTATCATGCACCAAAGCTACTGACACACTCACACACTCAGCTGCTTCTTAAATAATTGCCTCTCATTATCTTTCTTCTCATGACCACGTGCATCTATCTATCTATCGATATATGTCCATTTACAACCATTTATACCCTCAACTGCCACATTACTCACCTTTGCATTCAAATCACCCATCACTATAACCCGGTCTTGTGCATCAAAGCTACTGGCACACTCACTCAGCTGCTCCCAAAACACTTGCCTCTCATGATCTTTCTTCTCATGCCCAGGTGCATAGACAACAATAATCAGCCATCTCTCTCCATCCACTTTGAGTTTTACCCATATCAATCTAGTTTACTTTCTTACTCTCTATCACATACTCCCAAAAACCCTGCTTCAGGAGTAGTGCTACTCCTTCATTTGCCCCAGACTTTACTCCTAAAACATTTCCAAACCACTCTTCCCCTTTACCCTTGAGCTTCGTTTCACTCAGAGCCAAAACATCCAGGTTCCTTTCCTCAAACATACTACCTATCTCTTCTTTTTTCTCATCTTGGTTACATCCACACACACTTAGACACCCCAATCTGAGCCTTCGAGGAGGATGAGCACTTCCCGCATGACTCCCTCTTCTGTTTCCCCTTTTAGAAAGTAAAAATACAAGGAGGGGAGGGTTTCTAGCCCCCCCGCTACCGTCCCCTTTAGTCACCTTCTACAACACACGGGGAATGTGTGGGAAGTATTCTTTCTCTCCTATCCCCAGGGATAAGTTGGGGAGCTTGTAGATTTGTGTGCTGAAAAAGGACTGGTGATAGGGAATACCTGGTTTAAAAAGAGATATATACATAAGAGATAAGAGTGAGTGCTCAAATTACAGAGGTATAAGTTTGTTGAGTATTCCTGGTAAATCATATGGGAGGGTATTGATTGAGAGGGTGAAGGCATGTACAGAGCATCAGATTGGGGAAGAGCAGTGTGGTTTCAGAAGTGGTACAGGATGTGTGGATCAGGTGTTTGCTTTGAAGAATGTATGTGAGAAATACTTAGAAAAGCAAATGGATTTGTATGTAGCATTTATGGATCTGGAGAAGGCATATGATAGAGTTGATAGAGATGCTCTGTGGAAGGTATTAAGAATATATGGTGTGGGAGGAAAGTTGTTAGAAGCAGTGAAAAGTTTTTATCGAGGATGTAAGGCATGTGTACGTGTAGGAAGAGAGGAAAAAGATTGGTTCTCAGTGAATGTAGGTTTGCGGCAGGGGTGTGTGATGTCTCCATGGTTGTTTAATTTGTTTATGGATGGGGTTGTTAGGGAGGTAAATGCAAGAGTTTTGGAAAGAGGGGCAAGTATGAAGTCTGTTGGGGATGAGAGAGCTTGGGAAGTGAGTCAGTTGTTGTTCGCTGATGATACAGCGCTGGTGGCTGATTCATGTGAGAAACTGCAGAAGCTGGTGACTGAGTTTGGTAAAGTGTGTGGAAGAAGAAAGTTAAGAGTAAATGTGAATAAGAGCAAGGTTATTAGGTACAGTAGGGTTGAGGGTCAAGTCAATTGGGAGGTGAGTTTGAATGAAGAAAAACTGGAGGAAGTGAAGTGTTTTAGATATCTGGGAGTGGATCTGGCAGCGGATGGAACCATGGAAGCGGAAGTGGATCATAGGGTGGGGGAGGGGGCGAAAATTCTGGGGGCCTTGAAGAATGTGTGGAAGTTGAGAACATTATCTCGGAAAGCAAAAATGGGTATGTTTGAAGGAATAGTGGTTCCAACAATGTTGTATGGTTGCGAGGTGTGGGCTATGGATAGAGTTGTGCGCAGGAGGATGGATGTGCTGGAAATGAGATGTTTGAGGACAATGTGTGGTGTGAGGTGGTTTGATCGAGTGAGTAACGTAAGGGTAAGAGAGATGTGTGGAAATAAAAAGAGTGTGGTTGAGAGAGCAGAAGAGGGTGTTTTGAAGTGGTTTGGGCACATGGAGAGAATGAGTGAGGAAAGATTAACCAAGAGGATATATGTGTCGTAGGTGGAGGGAACGAGGAGAAGAGGGAGACCCAATTGGAGGTGGAAAGATGGAGTGAAAAAGATTTTGTGTGATCGGGGCCTGAACATGCAGGAGGGTGAAAGGAGGGCAAGGAATAGAGTGAATTGGAGCGATGTGGTATACCGGGGTTGACGTGCTGTCAGTGGATTGAATCAAGGCATGTGAAGCGTCTGGGGTAAACCATGGAAAGCTGTGTAGGTATGTATATTTGCGTGTGTGGACGTATGTATATACATGTGTGTGGGGGGGGTTGGGCCATTTCTTTCGTCTGTTTCCTTGCGCTACCTCGCAAACGCGGGAGACAGCGACAAAGTATAATAAAATAAATATAATACATAAGTATACGTATGTAAGTAGGCGAGATGGTCAGAGAGCATTATTAGATTCCGCGTTAATTGATAGGCGTGTGAAAGAGAGACTTTTGGACATTAATGTGCCGAGAGGGGTACCTGCAGGGATGTCTGATCATCATCTTGTGGAGACGAAGGTGAAGATATGTAGAGGTTTTCAGAAAAGAGAGAATGTGGGGGTGAAAAGAGTGGTGAGAGCAAGTGAGCTTGGAAAGGAGACTTGTGAGAGGAAGTCCCAGGAGGGATTGAGTGCAGAATAGAAAAAGGTGACAGCAAATGACGTAGGGGGAGTGGGAGAGAAATGGGATGTATTTAGGGAAGCAGTGATGGCTTGCGCAATAGATGCCTGTGGCATGAAAAGGGTAGAGTGGTGGGATGAAGAAGTAAGATTGCTAGTGAAAGAGATGAGAGCCATTTGGATGATTTTTGCAGGGAGGTAGTGCAAATGACTTGGAGATGAATAAAAGAAAGAGGCAAGAGGTCAAGAAAAAGGTGCAAGAGGTGAAAAAGAGGGCAAAGAAGAGTTGGGGTGAGAGAGTATCATTAAATTTTAGGGAGAATAAAAAGATGTTTTAGAAGGAGGCAAATAAAGTGCTCATCCTCCTCGAAGGCTCAGATTGGGGTGCCTAAATGTGTGTGGATGTAACCAAGATGTGAAAAAAGGAGAGATAGGTAGTATGTTTGAGGAAAGGAACCTGGATGTTTTGGCTCTGAGTGAAACGAAGCTCAAGGGTAAAGGGGAAGAGCGGTTTGGGAATGTCTTGGGAGTAAAGTCATGGGTTAGTGAGAGGACAAGAGCAAGGGAAGGAGTAGCAGTACTCCTGAAACAGGAGTTGTGGAAGTATGTGATAGAATGTAAGAAAGTAAATTCTGGATTAATATGGGTAAAACTGAAAGTTGATGGAGAGAGATGGGTGATTCTTGGTGCATAATGCACCTGGGCATGAGAAGAAAGATCATGAGAGGCAAGTGTTTTGGGAGCAGCTGAATGAGTGTGTTAGTGGTTTTGATGCATGAGATCGGGTTATAGTGTTGGGTGATTTGAATGCAAAGGTGAGTAATGTGGCAGTTGAGGGAATAATTGGTATACATGGGGTGTTCAGTGTTGTAAATGGAAATGGTGAAGAGCTTGTAGATTTATGTGCTGAAAAAGGACTGATGATTGGGAATACCTGGTTTAAAAAGAGAGATATACATAAGTATACTTATGTAAGTAGGAGAGATGGCCAGAGAGAGTTATTGGATTACGTGTTAATTGACAGGCGCGCGAAAGAGAGACTTTTGGATGTTAATGTGCTGAGAGGTGCAACTGGAGGGATGTCTGATCATTATCTTGTGGAGGCTAAGGTGAAGATTTGTATGGGTTTTCAGAAAAGAAGAGTGAATGTTGGGGTGAGAGGGTGGTGAGAGTAAGTGAGCTTGGGAAGGAGACTTGTGTGAGGAAGTACCAGGAGAGACTGAGTACAGAATGGAAAAAGGTGAGAACAATGGAAGTAAGGGGAGTGGGGGAGGAATGGGATGTATTTAGGGAATCAGTGATGGATTGCGCAAAAGATGCTTGTGGCATGAGAAGAGTGGTAAGTGGGTTGATTAGAAAGGGTAGTGAGTGGTGGGATGAAGAAGTAAGAGTATTAGTGAAAGAGAAGAGAGAGGCATTTGGACGATTTTTGCAGGGAAAAAATGAAACTGAGTGGGAGACGTATAAAAGAAAGAGACAGGAGGTCAAGAGAAAGGTGCAAGAGGTGAAAAAAAGGGCAAATGAGAGTTGGGGTGAGAGAGTATCATTAAATTTTAGGGAGAATAAAAAGATGTTCTGGAAGGAGGTAAATAAAGTGCGTAAGACAAGGGAGAAAATGGGAACTTCAGTGAAGGGCGCAAATGGGGAGGTGATAACAAGTAGTGGTGATGTGAGAAGGAGATGGAGTGAGTATTTTGAAGGTTTGTTGAATGTGTTTGATGATAGAGTGGCAGATATAGGGTGTTTTGGTCGAGGTGGTGTGCAAAGTGCGAGGGTTAGGGAAAATGAGTTGGTAAACAGAGAAGAGGTAGTAAAAGCTTTGCGGAAGATGAAAGCCGGCAAGGCAGCAGGTTTGGATGGTATTGCAGTGGAATTTATTAAAAAAGGGGGTGACTGTATTGTTGACTGGTTGGTAAGGTTATTTAATGTATGTATGACTCATGGTGTGTGATGTCTCCATGGTTGTTTAATTTGTTTATGGATGGGGTTGTTAGGGAGGTAAATGCAAGAGTTTTGGAAAGAGGGGCAAGTATGAAGTCTGTTGGGGATGAGAGAGCTTGGGAAGTGAGTCAGTTGTTGTTCGCTGATGATACAGCGCTGGTGGCTGATTCATGTGAGAAACTGCAGAAGCTGGTGACTGAGTTTGGAAAAGTGTGTGGAAGAAGAAAGTTAAGAGTAAATGTGAATAAGAGCAAGGTTATTAGGTACAGTAGGGTTGAGGGTCAAGTCAATTGGGAGGTGAGTTTGAATGGAGAAAAACTGGAGGAAGTGAAGTGTTTTAGATATCTGGGAGTGGATCTGGCAGCGGATGGAACCATGGAAGCGGAAGTGGATCATAGGGTGGGGGAGGGGGCGAAAATCCTGGGGGCCTTGAAGAATGTGTGGAAGTCGAGAACATTATCTCGGAAAGCAAAAATGGGTATGTTTGAAGGAATAGTGGTTCCAACAATGTTGTATGGTTGCGAGGCGTGGGCTATGGATAGAGTTGTGCACAGGAGGATGGATGTGCTGGAAATGAGATGTTTGAGGACAATGTGTGGTGTGAGGTGGTTTGATCGAGTGAGTAACGTAAGGGTAAGAGAGATGTGTGGAAATAAAAAGAGCGTGGTTGAGAGAGCAGAAGAGGGTGTTTTGAAGTGGTTTGGGCACATGGAGAGGATGAGTGAGGAAAGATTGACCAAGAGGATATATGTGTCGGAGGTGGAGGGAACAAGGAGAAGAGGGAGACCAAATTGGAGGTGGAAAGATGGAGTGAAAAAGATTTTGTGTGATCGGGGCCTGAACATGCAGGAGGGTGAAAGGAGGGCAAGGAATAGAGTGAATTGGAGCGATGTGGTATACCGGGGTTGACTTGCTGTCAGTGGATTGAAGCAAGGCATGTGAAGCGTCTCGGGTAAACCATGGAAAGCTGTGTAGGTATGTATATTTGTGTGTGTGGACGTATGTATATACATGTGTATGGGGGGGGGGCCATTTCTTTCGTCTGTTTCCTTGCGCTTACCTCGCAAACGCGGGAGACAGCGACAAAGTATAATAAAATAAATATAAAAATATGACTCATGATGAGGTGCCTGAGGATTGGCGGAATGCGTGCATAGTGCCATTGTACAAAGGCAAAGGGGATAAGAGTGAGTGCTAAAATTACAGAGGTATAAGTTTGTTGAGTATTCCTGGCAAATTATATGGGAGGGTATTGATTGAGAGGGTGAAGGCATGTACAGAGCATCAGATTGGGGAAGAGCAGTGTGGTTTCAGAAGTGGTAGAGGATGTGTGGATCAGGTGTTTGCTTTGAAGAATGTATGAGAAATACTTAGAAAAGCAAATGGATTTGTATGTAGCATTTATGGATCTGGAGAAGGCATATGATAGAGTTGATAGAGATGCTCTGTGGAAGGTATTAAGAATATATGGTGTGGGAGGCAAGTTGTTAGAAGCAGTGAAAAGTTTTTATCAAGGATGTAAGGCATGTGTACGTGTAGGAAGAGAGGAAAAAGATTGGTTCTCAGTGAATGTAGGTTTGCGGCAGGGGTGTGTGATGTCTCCATGGTTGTTTAATTTGTTTATGGATGGGGTTGTTAGGGAGGTGAATGCAAGAGTTTTGGAAAGAGGGGCAAGTATGAAGTCTGTTGGGGATGAGAGAGCTTGGGAAGTGAGTCAGTTGTTGTTCGCTGATGATACAGCGTTGGTGGCTGATTCATGTGAGAAACTGCAGAAGCTGGTGACTGAGTTTGGTAAAGTGTGTGAAAGAAGAAAGTTAAGAGTAAATGTGAATAAGAGCAAGGTTATTAGGTACAGTAGGGTTGAGGGTCAATTCAATTGGGAGGTGAGTTTGAATGGAGAAAAACTGAAGGAAGTGAAGTGTTTTAGATATCTGGGAGTGGATCTGGCAGCGGATGGAACCATGGAAGCGGAAGTGGATCATAGGGTGGGGGAGGGGGGCGAAAATTCTGGGAGCCTTGAAGAATGTGTGGAAGTCGAGAACATTATCTCGGAAAGCAAAAATGGGTATGTTTGAAGGAATAGTGGTTCCAACAATGTTGTATGGTTGCGAGGCGTGGACTATGGATAGAGTTGTGCGCAGGAGGATGGATGTGCTGGAAATGAGATGTTTGAGGACAATGTGTGGTGTGAGGTGGTTTGATCAAGTAAGTAACATAAGGGTAAGAGAGATGTGTGGAAATAAAAAGAGCGTGGTTGAGAGAGCAGAAGAGGGTGTTTTGAAATGGTTTGGTCACATGGAGAGAATGAGTGAGGAAAGATTGACCAAGAGGATATATGTGTCGGAGGTGGAGGGAACGAGGAGAATAGGGAGACCCAATTGGAGGTGGAAAGATGGAGTGAAAAAGATTTTGTGTGATCGGGGCCTGAACATGCAGGAGGGTGAAAGGAGGGCAAAGAATAGAGTGAATTGGAGCGATGTGGTATACCGGGGTTGACGTGCTGTCAGTGGATTGAATCAAGGCATGTGTATGGGGGTGGGTTGGGCCATTTCTTTCGTCTGTTTCCTTGCGCTACCTCGCAAACGCGGGAGACAAAAAAAAAAAAAAAAAAGACAAGAGAACAAATGGGAGCATCGGTGAAGAGGGCAAATGGGGATGTAATAAAATAATGTGGTGGTGTAGTGAGAGGGAGAAGGAGTGAGTATTTTGAAGGTTTGTTGAATGTGTTTGATGAAAAGAGTGGCAGATATAGGGTGTTTTGGTCGAGGTGGTGTGCAAAGTGAGAGGGTAAGGGAGAATGATTTGGTACACAGAGAAGAGGTAGAGAAAGCCTTGTGTAAGATGAAAGCCGGCAAAGCAATGGGTTTGGATGGTATTGCTCTGGAATTTATCAAAAAAGGGGATGACTGTGTTGTTGACTGGTTGGTGAGGATATTCAATGTATGTATGGTTCATGAAGTACCTGAGGATTGGCAGCATGCATGCATAGTGACACTGTACAAAGGCACAGGAAATAAAGGTGAGTGCTCAAATTACTGAGGTATAAGTTTGTTGAGTATTCCTGGTAAATTATATGGGAGGGTACTGATTGAGAGGGTGAAGGCATGTACAGAGTATTAGATTAGGGAAGAGAAGTGTGGTTTCAGAAGTGGTAGAGGATGTGTGGATCAGGTATTTGCTTTGAAGAAGGTGTGTGAGAAATACTTAGAAAAAAAAATGGATCTGTATGTAGCATTTGTGGATAAGAAGAAGGCATATGATAGGGTTGATAGAGATGCTTTGTGTAAGGGATTAAGAGTATACGGTGTGGGAGGTAAGTTGCCAGAAGCA
This sequence comes from Panulirus ornatus, assembly GCF_036320965.1. Taxonomy (NCBI): domain Eukaryota; kingdom Metazoa; phylum Arthropoda; class Malacostraca; order Decapoda; family Palinuridae; genus Panulirus; species Panulirus ornatus. The sequence goes on along the minus strand of NC_092225.1, from coordinate 81,861,857 downwards.
GTGAAAAGTTTCTATCAAGGATGTATTGGCATATGTACAAACAGGAAGAGAGGAAAGTGATTGGTTCCTAGTGAATGTCAGTTTGTGGCAGGGGTGCATGATGTCTCCATGGTTGTTTGATGTGTTTATGGATGGGATGGTTAGGAAGGTGAATGCAAGAGTTTTGAAGAGAGGGGCAAGTATGAAGTCTGTTGTGGATGAGAGGGCTCGGGAAGTGAGTCAGTTGTTGTTCGCTGATGATACAGTGCTGGTGGCTGATTCGGGTGAGAAACTGCAGAAGTTGGTGACTGAGTTTGGTAAAGTGTGTGAAAGAAGAAAGCTGAGAGTAAATGTGAATAAGAGCAAGGTTATTAGGTTCAGTAGGTTTGAGGGACAAGTCAATTGGGAGGTAAGTTTGAATGGAGGAAAAACTGGAGGAAGTGAAGTGTTTTAGATATCTGGGAGTGGATTTAGCAGCGGATGGAACTACAGAAGTGGAAGTGAGCCACACAGTGTGGGGGAGGGGGCAAAGGTTCTGGAAGCATTGAAGAATGTGTGGAAGGCGAGAACATTAGCTCGGAGCAAAAATCGGTATGTTCGAAGGAATAGTGGTTCCAACTTTGTTATACGGTTGCGAGGCATGTGCAATAGATAGGGTTGTGCAGAGGAGGGTGGATGTGTTGAAAATTAAATGTTTGAGGACAATATGCAGTGAGGTGGTTTGATCAAACAAGTAATGAAAGGGTAAGATAGATATGTGGAAATAAAAAATGTAATTGAGAGACCAGAAGAGGGTGAACTGAAATGGTTTGGTCATATGGAGAGAAAGAGTGAGGAAAGATTGACAAAGGGGATATATGTGTCAGAGGGGAGGGAATGAGGAGAAGTAGAAGACCAAATTGGAGGTGGAAGGTTAAAGTGAAAAAGATTTTGAGCGATCGGGACATGAACATGCAGGGGGGTGAAAGGAGTGCAAGGAATAGAGTGAATTGGAATGATGTGGTATACCGAGGTGGACGTGCTGTCAATGGATTGGCGGAATGCATGCATAGTGCCACTGCACAAAGACAAAGGGGATAAGATAAAGGTGAGTGTTCAAATCACAGAGGTATAAATTTGTTGAGTATTCTCTGAAATCATATGGGAGGGTATTGATTGAGAGGGTGAAGGCATGTACAGAGTATCAGATTGGGGAAGAGAAGTGTTCTCTTGTCTTATGCACTTAATTTACCTCCCTCCAAAACATCTTTGTGAAGTTCTGGGGTAAACCATGGAAAGTTTTGTAGGGCCTGGATGAGGGGAGGGAAGTGTGGGTTCGGTGCATTACAAATGACAGCTAGAGACTGAGTGTGAAGGAATGTGGCCTTTGTTGTCTTTTCCTAGTGCTACCTCGCATGGTGGTGGCTGGAGGGTGGGGGGATGGAAAGGGATGCTATTTCATGTGTGGCAGGGTGGCGATGGGAATGGATGAAGGCAGCAAGTATAAAAATACACGTGTATATATGTATATGTCTGTGTATGTATATATATATGTAAACGTTGAAATGAATAGGTATGTATATGTGCGTGTAGGCTTTATGTATATACATGTATATGTGGGTGGGTTGGGCCATTCTTTCGGCTGTTTCCTTGTGCTACCTTGCTAACACGGGAAACGGCGATTAAGTATCATCAATAAAGAGCAAGGTTATTAGGTTCAGTAAAGCTGAAAGACACATAAATTGGGATACAAGTTTGGCCCCTTCACCAATGTTCCCATTTGTTCTCTTGTTTTGTGCATGTTATTTACCTCCTTCCAAAACATCTTTTTATTCTCCCAAAAATATAATGATACTCCCACCCCAACTCTCATTTGCCTTCTTTTTCACCTCTTGCACCTTTCTCTTGACCTCCCAGTCATTTGCACTACTTCCCTGCAAAAATCATCCAAATGCCTCTCTCTTCTCTTTCACTAACAACCTTACTTCTTCATCCCACCACTCGCTACCCTTTCTAATCTCCCCACCTACCACCTTTCTCACGCCATATGCATCTTTTTCACAAGCCATCACTGCTTCCCTAAATACATATCATTCCTCACCCACTCCCCTCACATCATTGCTATCACCTTTTGCCATTCTACAATCAATCTCTCCAGGTACTTTCTCACACAAGTCTCCTTCTCCTCAACATTATCTCTTCTTTTCTGGAAACATCTACACATCTTCACCTTCGCCTCCACAAGATAATGATCAGACATCCCTCCAGCTGTCCCTCCCAGCACAACCTTTGCCTCCTCAAGATAATGATCAGACATCCCTCGAGCTGCCCCTCCCAGCACATTAACATCCAAAAGTCTCTCTTTTACATGCCTATCACATACATACACTTACATATATCTCTCTTTTTAAACCATGTATTGCCAATCACCAGTCTTTTTTCAGCATAGAAATCCTCAAGCTATTCACCATTTCCATTTACTGAACTCCCATGTACACCAATTATACTCTCAACTGCCACATTACTCACCTTCATTATACCCTCAACTGCCACATTACTCACCTTCACATTTAAATCACCCATCACTATAACCCAGTCTCGTACATCAAAGCTGCTAACACATTCACTCAGCTGCTCCCAAAACACTTGCCTCTCATGATCTTTCTTCTCATGACCAGGTGCAAAGGCACCAATAATCACCCATCTCTGTTCATCCACATTCAGTTTTACCCACATCAATCTAGAATTTACTTTGTTACACTCTATCACATACTCCCACAACTCCTGCTTCAGTAGTAGTAGTAGTAGTAGTAGTAGTAGTAGTAGTAGTAGCAGCAGTAGTGGTGGTAGTAGTAGTGGTGGTAGTAGTAGTGGTGGTAGTAGTAGTGGTGGTGGTAGTAGTAGTAGTAGTAGTAGTAGTAGTAGTAGTAGTAGTAAATTTTCTTTTTTTTTTTTTTTGCTTTGTTGCTGTCTCCCGCGTTTGCGAGGTAGTGCAAGGAAACAGACGAAAGAAATGGCCCAACCCACCCCCATACACATGTATATACATACACGTCCACACACGCAAATATGCAGACCTATACATCTCAATGTACACATATATATATATATATATACACACACAGACACATACATATATACCCATGCACACAATTCACACTGTCTGCCTTTATTCATTCCCATCGCCACCTCGCCACACATGGAACAGTAGTAATAATATAGTAGTAATAATAATAATAATAATAATAATAATAATAATAATAATAACCAATCACTCTCTTCCTACTCGTACACATGCCTTACATCCCCGATAAAAACTTTTTACTGCTTCTATTAACTTACCTCCCATGCCTTATACTCTTAAATCCTTCCACAAAGCATCTCTATCAACCCTATCATATGCCTTCTCCAGATCCACAAATGCTTCATACAAATCCATCGGTTTTCCTAAGTATTTCTCACATACATTCTTCAAAGCAAACACCTGATCCACACATCCTCTACCACTTCTGAAGCTACAATGCTCTTCCCCAATCTATGCTCTGTACATGCCTTCACCCTTTCAGTCAATACTCTCCCATATAATTTCCCAGGAATACTCAAAAAAACTTTTTTTTTTTTTTTTATACTTTGTCGCTGTCTCCCGCGTTTGCGAGGTAGCGCAAGGAAACAGACGAAAGAAATGGCCCAACCCCCCCCATACACATGTACATACACACGTCCACACACGCAAATATACATACCTACACAGCTTTCCATGGTTTACCCCGGACGCTTCACATGCCTTGATTCAATCCACTGACAGCACATCAACCCCTGTATACCACATCGCTCCAATTCACTCTATTCCTTGCCCTCCTTTCACCCTCCTGCATGTTCAGGCCCCGATCACACAAAATCCTTTTCACTCCATCTTTCCACCTCCAATTTGGTCTCCCTCTTCTCCTCGTTCCCTCCACCTCCGACACATATATCCTCTTGGTCAATCTTTCCTCACTCATTCTCTCCATGTGCCCAAACCATTTCAAAACACCCTCTTCTGCTCTCTCAACCACGCTCTTTTTATTTCCACACATCTCTCTTACCCTTACGTTACTTACTCGATCAAACCACCTCACACCACACATTGTCCTCAAACATCTCATTTCCAGCACATCCATCCTCCTGCGCACAACTCTATCCATAGCCCACGCCTCGCAACCATACAACATTGTTGGAACCACTATTCCTTCAAACATACCCATTTTTGCTTTCCGGGATAATGTTCTCGACTTCCACACATTTTTCAAGGCTCCCAAAATTTTCGCCCCCTCCCCCACCCTATGATCCACTTCCGCTTCCATGGTTCCATCCACTGACAGATCCACTCCCAGATATCTAAAACACTTCACTTCCTCCAGTTTTTCTCCATTCAAACTCACCTCCCAATTGACTTGACCCTCAACCCTACTGTACCTAATAACCTTGCTCTTATTCACATTTACTCTTAACTTTCTTCTTCCACACACTTTACCAAACTCCGTCACCAGCTTCTGCAGTTTCTCACATGAATCCGCCACCAGCGATGTATCATCAGCGAACAACAACTGACTCACTTCCCAAGCTCTCTCATCCCCAACAGACTCCATACTTGCCCCTCTTTCCAAGACTCTTGCATTTACCTCCCTAACAACCCCATCCATAAACAAATTAAACAACCATGGAGACATCACACACCCCTGCCACAAACCTACATTCACTGAGAACCAATCACTTTCCTCTCTTCCTACACGTACACATGCCTTACATCCTCGATAAAAACTTTTCACTGCTTCTAACAACTTGCCTCCCACACCATATATTCTTAATACCTTCCACAGAGCATCTCTATCAACTCTATCATATGCCTTCTCCAGATCTATAAATGCTACATACACATCCATTTGCTTTTCTAAGTATTTCTCACATACATTCTTCAAAGCAAACACCTGATCCACACATCCTCTACCACTTCTGAAACCACACTGCTCTTCCCCAATCTGATGCTCTGTACATGCCTTCACCCTCTCAATCAATACCCTCCCATATAAATTACCAGGAATACTCAACAAACTTATACCTCTGTAATTTGAGCACTCACTCTTATCCCCTTTGCCTTTGTACAATGGCACTATGCACACATTCCGCCAATCCTCAGGCACCTCACCATGAGTCATACATACATTAAATAACCTTACCAACCAGTCAACAATACAGTCACCCCCTTTTTTAATAAATTCCACTGCAATACCATCCAAACCTGCTGCCTTGCCGGCTTTCATCTTCCGCAACGCTTTTACTACCTCTTCTCTGTTTACCAAATCATTTTCCCTAACCCTCTCACTTTGCACACCACCTCGACCCAAACACCCTATATCTGCCACTCTGTCATCAGACACATTCAACAAACCTTCAAAATACTCATTCCATCTCCTTCTCACATCACCACTACTTGTTATCACCTTCCCATTTACGCCCTTCACTGAAGTTCCCATTTGCTCCCTTGTCTTACGCACCCTATTTACCTCCTTCCAGAACATCTTTTTATTCTCCCTAAAATTTACTGATAGTCTCTCACCCCAACTCTCATTTGCCCTTTTTTTCACCTCTTGCACCTTTCTCTTGACCTCCTGTCTCTTTCTTTTATACTTCTCCCACTCAATTGCATTTTTTCCCTGCAAAAATCGTCCAAATGCCTCTCTCTTCTCTTTCACTAATACACTTACTTCTTCATCCCACCACTCACTACCCTTTCTAAACAGCCCACCTCCCACTCTTCTCATGCCACAAGCATCTTTTGCGCAATCCATCACCGATTCCCTAAATACATCCCATTCCTCCCCCACTCCCCTTACTTCCATTGTTCTCACCTTTTTCCATTCTGTACACAGTCTCTCCTGATACTTCCTCACACAGGTCTCCTTCCCAAGCTCACTTACTCTCACCACCTTCTTCACCCCAACATTCACTCTTCTTTTCTGAAAACCCATACTAATCTTCACCTTAGCCTCCACAAGATAATGATCAGACATCCCTCCAGTTGCACCTCTCAGCACATTGACATCCAAAAGTCTCTCTTTCGCACGCCTGTCAATTAACACGTAATCCAATAACGCACTCTGGCCATCTCTCCAACTTACATAAGTATACTTATGTATATCTCGCTTTTTAAACCAGGTATTCCCAATCATCAGTCCTTTTTCAGCGCATAAATCTACAAGCTTTTCACCATTTCCATTTACAACACTGAACACCCCATGCATACCAATTATTCCCTCAACTGCCACATTACTCACCTTTGCATTCAAATCACCCATCACTATAACCCGGTCTCATGCATCAAAACCGCTAACACACTCATTTAGCTGCTCCCAAAACACTTGCCTCTCATGATCTTTCTTCTCATGCCCAGGTGCATATGCACCAATAATCACCCACCTCTCTCCATCAACTTTCAATTTTACCCATATTAATCGAGAATTCACTTTCTTACATTCTATCACATACTCCCACAACTCCTGTTTCAGGAGTATTGCTACTCCTTCCCTTGCTCTTGTCCTCTCACTAACCCATGACTTCACTCCCCAGACATTTCCAAACCACCCTTCCCCTTTACCCTTGAGCTTCGTTTCACTCAGAGCCAGAACATCCAGGTTCCTTTCCTCAAACATACTACCTATCTCTCCTTTTTTCACATCTTGGTTACATCCACACACATTTAGGCACCCCACTCTGAGCCTTCGAGGAGGATGAGCACTCCCCGCGTGACTCCTTCTTCTGTTTCCCATTTTAGAAAGTTAATACAAGGAGGGGAGGATTTCCGGCCCCCCGCTCCCGTCCCCTCTAGTCGCTTTCTACGACACGCGAGGAATACGTGGGAAGTATTCTTTCACCCCTATCCCCAGGGATAATATACATATATATATACACACACACACACACACAGACACATACACACACATACGCACATACACACACACACACACACATACATATATATACATATGAAAAATGTAAGAAACAATTTAGAAAACAAACTTTTAGCTTGAAATGAATGAAAAAATGAACGTCACATAATGGTTCAACCTCTGGCTATGGAAAAGGAAATGTACAATTTATTCACACAAACGTCAATAGCAGTTCTCATCAATTTCACCACTCTATCAATAAGCTTCAATGTCTAAGCTACATTTTTCTCCAACTTCACTATTTTCTTACGCCCCTGTAATTTGAAAACTCACCTTTATCCCCTTTGCCTCTGTACAGCGGCAATATGCATGCATTCCGCCAATCCTCAGGCACTTCACCATGATACATACATACACTGAATATCCTTACCAACCAATTAACTAGTTACCCCTTTTTTTAATTAATTCCACTGTAATAACATCCAAATCCGCCCCCTTGGTGGCTTTCATCTTCTGCAAAGCTTTCACTACCTCTTCTCTCTTTACCAAACCAACCTCCCTAACCCTCTCACTTCGTACACCACCTCGACCAAAACACCCTATATCTGCCACTCTATCATCAAAAACATTCAAAAAACTTTAAGATACTCAATCCATCTCCTTCTCACTTCATCACTACATGTTATTACCTCCCTATTTGCCCCCTTCATCGATGTTCCCATTTGTTCTCTTGTCTTACGCACTTTACCTCCTTCAAAAACATTTCTTTTATTCTCCCTAAAATTTAATGATATTCTCTCACCCCAACTCTCATTTGCCCTCTTTTTTTTACCTTTTACTTTCTTTTATACTTCTCCCAATCATTTGCACTACTTCCCTGCAAAAATCTTCCAAGTATATATATGAATGAAATGATAAGAGATGAAAGCAAAACTAAGGATAGTGGGTGCATAGATGTAGTGTGCTAGTGTGGTATGGTGTCTAATGGCAAACCTGTTTGCGAATGATGCTGTGTAGTTTGCCTAAAGTATAGAGGAGTTGCAGAAGGTTTTAAGTGTATTTTATAATGTTCACATGAGAAAGACTGAAAACAGGAGGCCTGATTGGCCCATGACTGGGTTGTCTGAAAAAAACTATTTCACTTGATAAGAAAATTTTCCACTCATTACTTATCTAAGCCATCACTGACTCCCCAATGCTGCACATTAGCCTTCTAGTGTCCCCATTAACACTGTCACTTATACATTTATTTGTGGTGTTAATCTCAAAGTATTCCTGACTTCAAAAAATAAATGAGTGTGTTAGTAGTTTTGATGCATGTGACCAGGTTATAGAGATGGGTGATTTGAATGCAAAGGTGAGTAATGTAGCAGTTTAGGGAATAATTGGTGTACATGGGGTGTTCAGTGTTGTAAATGGGAATGGTGAAGAGCTTGTAGATTTGTGTGCTGAAAAAGGACTGATGATTGGGAATACCTGGTTTAAAAAGAGAGATATGCATAAGTATACGTATGTAAGTAGGAGAGATGGCCAGAGAGCGTTACGGCATTACGTGTCAATTGATAGGAGCGTGAAAGAGAGACTTTTGGATGTTAATGTGCTGAGAGGTGCAACTGGAGGGATGTCTGATCATTATCTTGTAGAGGCGAGGGTGAAGATTTGTAAAGGTTTTCAGAAAAGAAGAGAGAAAGTTGGGGAGAAGAGAGTGGTGAGAGTAAGTGAGCTTGGGAAGGAGACTTGTGTGAGGAAGTACCAGGAGAGACTGAGTCCAGAATGGAAGGTGAGAACAAAGGACATAAGGGGAGTGGGGGAGGAATGGGATGTATTTAGGGAAGTAGCAATGGCTTGCGCAAAAGATGCTTGTGGCATGAGGAGTGTGGGAGGTGGGCAGATTAGAAAGGGTAGTGAGAGGTGGGATGAAGAAGTAAGATTATTAGTGAAAAAGGAGAGAGAGGCATTTGGATGATTTTTGCAAGGAAATAATACAAATGACTGGGAAATGCATAAAAGAAAGAGGCAGGAGGTCAAGAGAAAGGTGCAAGTAGTGAAAAAGAGGGCAAATGAGAGTTGGGATGATAGAGTATCATTAAATTTTAGGGAGAATAAAAAGATGTTTTGGAAGGAGGTAAATAAAGTGCATAAGACAAGGGAACAAATGGGATCATCAGTGAAGGGGGCTAATGGGGAGGTGATAACAAGTAGTGGTGATGTGAGAAGGAGATGGAGTGAGTATTTTGAAGGTTTGTTGAATGTGTTAGATGATAGAGTAGCAGATATAGGGTGTTTTGGTCGAGGTGGTGTGCAAAGTGGAAAATGATTAGGGAAGTTAGTGCAAAGTTAGGGAAAATGATTTGGTAAACAGAGAAGAGGTAGTAAAAGCTTTGCGGAAGATGAAAGCCAGCAAGGCAGCGGGTTTGGATGGAATTGCAGTGGAATTTATTAAAAAAAGGGGGTGACCGTGTTGTTGACTGGTTGATAAGGTAATTTAATGTATGGAATGTTTGCATAGTGCCATTGTACAAAGGTAAAGGGGATAAAGGTGAGTGCTCAAATTACAGAGGTATAAGTTTGGTGAGTTATCCCTGGGGTTAGGGGATTAAGAATACTTCCCACGTATTCCCTGCGTGTCGTAGAAGGCGACTAAAAGGGAAGGGAGCGGGGGGCTGGAAATCCTCCCCTCTCGTCTTTTTTTTTAATTTTCCAAAAGAAGGAACAGAGGGGGCCAGGTGAGGATATTCCAAAAAAGGCCCAGTCCTCTGTTCTTTACGCTACCTCGCTAACGCGGGAAATGGCGAATAGTTTAAAAGAAAAGAAAAGAAGTTTGGTGAGTATTCCTGGGAAATTATATGGGAGAGTATTGATTGAGAGGGTGAAGGCATGTACAGAGCATCAGATTGGGGAAGAGCAGTGTGGTTTCAGAAGTGGTAGAGGATGTGTGGATCAGGTGTTTGCTTTGAAAAATGTATGTGAGAAATACTTAGAAAAGCAAATGGATTTGTATGAGCATTTATGGATCTGGAGAAGGAATATGATAGAGATGCTCTGTGGAAGGTATTAAGAATATATGGTGTGGGTGGCAAGTTGTTAGAAGCAGTGAAAAGTTTTTATCAATGATGTAAGGCATGTGTACAAGTAGGAAGAGAGGAAAGTGATTGGTTCTCAGGGAATGTCGGTTTGCGGCAGGGGTGCGTGATGTCTCCATGGTTGTTTAATTTGTTTATGGATGGGGTTGTTAGAGAGGTGAATGCAACAGTTTTGGAGAGAGGGGCAAGTATGCAGTCTGTTCTGGATGAGAGAGCTTGGGTAGTGAGTCAGCTGTTGTTTGCTGATGATACAGCGCTGATGGCTGATTTGGGTGAGAAACTGCAGAAACTGGTGACTGAGTTTGGTAAAGTGTGTGAATGAAGAAAGTTGAGAGTAAATGTGAATAAGAGCAAGGTTATTAGGTACAGTAGGGTTGAGGGACAAGTCAATTGGGAGGTAAGTTTGAATGGAGAAAATCAGGAGGAAGTGAAGTGTTTTAGATATCTGGGAGTGGATTTGGCAGGGGATGGAACCATGGAAGCGGAAGTGAGTCATAGGATGGGGGATGGGGTGAAATTTCTGGGAGCATTGAAAAACATGTGGAAGGCGAGAACGTTCTCTCGGAAAGCAAAATTCGGTATGTTTGAAGGAATAGTGGTTCCGACAATGTTATATGGTTGCGAGGCGTGGGCTATAGATAGAGTTGTGCAGAGAAGGGTGGATATGTTGGAAATGAGATGTCTGAGGACAATATGTGGGGTGAGGTGGTTTGATCGAGTAAGTAATGAAAGGGTTAGAGAGACGTGTGGTAATAAAGAGTGTGGCTGAAAGAGCAGAAGAGGGTGCTTAGAAATGGTTTGGTCACATGGAGAGAATGAGTGAGGAAAGACTGACAAAGAGGATATATGTGTCAGAGGTGGAGGGAACGAGGAGAAGTGGGAGACCAAATTGGAGGTGGAAAGATGGAGTGAAAAAGATTTTGAGTGATCGAGGCCTGAACATGCAGGAGGGTGAAAGACGTGCAAGGAATAGAGTGAACTGGAACGATGTGGTATACTAGGGTCGACGTGCTGTCAATGGATTGAACCAGGGCATGTGAAGCGTCTGGGGTAAACCATGGAAAGTCCTGGGGGGGGGCTGGATGTGGAAAGGGAGCTGTGGTTTTGGTGCATTATACATGACAGCTAGAGACTGAGTGTGAACGAATGTGGCCTTTGCTGTCTTTTCCTAGTGCTACCTGACGCACATGCAGGGGGAGGGGGTTGTCATTTCATGTGTGGCGGGGTTGGCGACGGAAATGAATATAGGCAGAGAGTATGAATTACGTACATGTGTATGTATGTATATGTCTGTGTGTGTATATATATGTATACGTTGAGATGAATAGGTATGTATATGTGCGTGTGTGGACATATATGTATATGCATGTGTATGTGGGTGGGTTGGGCCATTCTTTCGTCTGTTTCCTTGTGCTACCTCACTAACACAGGAGACAGCGACAAAGTATAATAAAAAAAAATATTAAAACATTTATCAAAATGACTTTTGAAGGTATCTATAGTTCTAGCATTCACTATGTCTGATGGTAACTTATTCCAGTGCTCAACACACACAGAGAAAAGAAACTTTTCCCCCGTCAGTACTACATCTTTTTAGCTTTGAGTTATATTCCATTTGTCCTAGTAACCATATTTTTTTTTTTTTTTTGTATTTCAAAATGGTGTTCTAGTTTACTTTACCAAACTTGTTCAGAATTTTGAATACTTGGATTAAGTCGCCATGAAGTCTACGATTTTTAACGGAGAAGAGATTCAATAATTTTAGCCTCTCTTCACATACCTAATTTCTAAAGGATGGGATAAATTTTGTAGCACGTCTTTGTACTTGCTCTAATTTTTCCTCATCTTTCTTATAGTATGAGGACCAAAACAGGACAGCATATTCAAAGCGTGGTCTTACTAGAGAATAATAAAGCACAGGCATTGTTTCTGGTGTCTTATAATCCATGTTCCTGGCTATGAAACCTAACATTTGGTTACCTTTTTTACTTGCTGCTTGACACAGTTTAGGGGTATTTCAAATTGTTGCTAATTACAACTGCAAGGTCCTTTTCTTCCTTTACTTTAATCAGAGAGTTTCCAAAAAGTTTGCAATCTTAACATATTCTCTTGTCTCCAAAGTGCATAACTTTACACTTGTCTACATTAAACTTCATATGCTATCTGTCTGACCACTCTGCTAGTAAGTTAAGATCTCTTTGAATCATTTCACACTGCCACATGTTAACAGCTCTACCTCCGAGTTTAGTATTGTCAGCAAATATGGAAATCTTAGATATGAGACCGAGTTCTAGGTCATTAATGTATATCATGAAAAGAACTGGGCCTAGGAACAACCCCTGTGGCACACCACTCATTACATCTAGACAATCTGAAGTTTTACTGTTTAATACTACACGCTGCTTTCTTCTGGTAAGCCAGTCTCTGATCCATGTACAGAGTTCTTCACTGATTCTGTGAGCTTTGAGTTTATGTAACAGTCTCGTGAGGTATTTTACTGAAAGCCCTTTGGAAATCTAAATATACTGCATCAGACAGTAATTTTTCATCCCAATTCTGTTAACATTTAAAAATTCCAGCAAATTCGTTAGGTAGGACCTTCTATAGTGGAAACCGTATAGATTGTCCGATATACTTTTGTGTTCTTGGATTATTTTCTTCCATCATTTTACCTAACACTGATGTAAGGCTAACTGGGCAATAGTCTAAGGCACATTTTTTGTCTCCTTTTTCAAATAGGAATAACATTTGCTAGTTTCCAGTCAGTTGGTACCTAAACATCTGATGAGGATTTGTCAAATATCTTTTTGTTGTGGGGTATATCAGCTGTCTCTTGACCTCCTTTAAAATTGTTGGAGCAAAGTTATCTAGGCAGGTGGATTTGTTAGGATTAAATTGGTCCAGATATTTAAGTACTTCAGAGACCTTTATTTCTCTTATCTTCAACTCTTCTTCATCAGATCCTTGAAACATTTTCATTGGTTGTGGTATTCGAGATGTTTTTTTAATTGTGAATACAGATCTAAAAGAATAATTGAGTATAGGAGCCATTTCCTTATCGTCAGTACTTAGTGTGTCATGGTCGTTTCGTAACGGTCCAATTCCATCTTTTACTATCTTCCTCTGTCTTATATATCTGAAGAATTCCTTAGGATTTTTCTTAACTATGAAGGATATTCTTTTTTCTTCGTCGTGTTTGGTGAATTAGTCCTTCAATTCATCCATGAGGGTTTTGAAATAATGCAAGTTCTCTTTGTAATTTGTGGGATAGGTTCATTTTCTATCTTGAATTGTGTGTTTTTAAAATTATTCCAAATTTCCTCTATTGCGTAAACGTCAAGAAGTTTTGTCCAATTGGTACTGCAAATTTCTCGTCTGTTATCAAAATTTGCTCGTCTGTAATCTGGGATCAAGAGTTAGTTGTCATTTATTTCATAATCTAAATTAATCTCTAATCTTATCAAACTGTGATCGCTGTTTGACAAATTCTTGCCTACTTCACAAGAGTTGATGAAGTTCATGTCACTGGTGAGGACAAGATTAAGAATGTTTTTTACCTCTAGTTGTTTTTTAAATTACTATTCTAAAAAAGCATCTTCAGTCAGTTTTGTTAGTCTCGTTCCCTCTCAGTCACCTGTCAATGCGTTCCAGTATATGTTAAGACTGTTGAAGTCTCCTACTATTATAACCTCTTTAATGTTTTTATAGTTTTGATTTCACTGTATAATATCTTATCATCATCTTTTTGTTTAGGAGGTCTGTAAATAATGCCAAGACGTAGTTTACTTTTGAACTCATCAATAATGTCAATATAAAGAGAGTCGTAAGTGTGTGTCTAAGCATAGGCAACTGAAGGTAAATGCAAGTAAAATTAAAGTGTTTGAAAGGAAACATGAGTGAAAGTACAGATTTAGGAGACGGTGAAAGTATATATTATGCAAAACTATACAAAGAGTGAAAGAGGAAAGCGTGCTAAACTGTGTTTTGGATATAGGGGAGAAAGACTGGAAGAAGTGAGAGAAGTTAAGTATTAAGGAACTGTCTTGGGTAAGTTTAAAGACAGAAGGAGAGATAAGGGAGAGAGCAGTACAAGGTGGAAGAGTCACTGGGTCCCCTAATAGGATAATGAAGGGTAGAGGAGTAAGTATACAGCTGAAACATGGATAATGAAGGGTAGAGGAGTAAGTATACAGCTGAAACATGGATAAGGAATGAGTCATGGAGGTCAAGAATTCAGGCTGTCAAAATTAGCTATTTGAGAGGAGTATGTATTATGACCAGACAGAATGAAGTAAGAGATAAGGGGTGTACAAGAATTTGGTAAAGCACAAAATACAAAGGGAATGAATTGTAGAGGGGGTGAAATTACATACTATTAGGTGGTTTGGGCATGTGGAAAGAATGCAAGCCTGGGACTTCACAAGGACAGTGTATGACAGTACAATTAAAAGGGTCTGTGTAAAAGAAAAAACCACCTGTGACATGGGGAAACAGAGTGGAAGAAAACAGGAGGGAGAGCAATGGTGGAAGAACGTGGAATAGTGTATGCTAGGGAAACGTAGGGGCAAGGATGAATGGCTACTCTTTTACCTTGGCCATCCCCTTGACTGGACTTCTCAGAGGGAACAGGTTTCAGAGATACAGATAGATAGAAGTTTGACGTAGGAAGTAGAGTTGATGAATCAAGAGGAGGAAGTGAAAGGAAGATGAAAAGAGTATTTTGAAGATCTGATGAATGTGGGAGAAGGTGAGGCAGCAGTTTTTACATGGATGGGTATGGAAGATGGAAGGAAAAGAATACAAATGCAGGGGCCTGTGGCACGGGGAGAGGTAAAATGGGAGGCAATGAGTTTAATGGTGGGAAGGCACCTGGAGTGGATGGGACTATAGTTGAAATAATGAAGTATGGAGGAGAATGTGTGGTAGAGTGGATGCATTTCTTATGCAAATTAGCATGGACACAGAGGGTTGCACATGAGGTTAGGGTGATAGCTATTACTGTTCCTTCACTCAAAGGATAAGGTGCTAAGGATGCATGAAGCAATTATTGGGGAATAAGTCCAGTTAGTATACCAAGAAGAGCGTGTGCAAGAGTTTTGACTGATAGAGTGACTAAGTGACTGAATGGATAACAAGTGAGGGACAAGGTGTTAGGAAAGGTAGGAGATGTGTGGATCTGATTTTTGTGGGGCGAATGCCTGTGGAAAAGTGTCATGCAAAAGGTGCAGAGCAGTAGGCAGCTTTTATGGATCTAGATATATAGAGAAAGGGTGTAATTGTTGGATGATGGTGTAAAAGCCTTCTATGGAGTGCATGGAGAGTTGAGCGAAAGTCTTAGTATACATGTGGGTGTGAGGCAGGGCTGTGTGATGTCACCGAGGCTTTTTACCATACATATAGATGGAGTGAAAAGAGATGAAACCAAAACTTGGAAAAAGTGGTATAAGTCAAGATGGAGGGTGGTAATGAGGTACAGTTGCTCGTGATAAGCCTGTTTGCAGATGATACTGTGTTGTTTGCTGAGAGTGGAGGAGCTGAAGAAGGCTATAATAAGTGTGTTTCATGATGTGTTTAAGCATTGGTGATCTAAGGTAAATGTGAGTCAAGGTACAGTAATGGTGTTTGAAAAGAAAGAGGGGAGGAACAGATTTTGCAAAGCCCTACAGAGTGAGAAGAAAGTGTACTAAACACTGTAATAGATATGAGGGGAGAAAAACAAGAGCAGTGACAGATTTCAATTACCTAGGAGCTATCTTGGTTAAGTTTGGTGGTATGGAAGGAAAGATAAGGGAGAAATATAGACAAATAGATAGGTCAAAATATATTTAGATATACAGACAGATAGTTTTACTTTTCCAAAAGGAACAGAGAAGGGGCCAAGTGAGGATTTTTCCTCTTAGGCTCAGTTCTCTGTTCTTAAAGCTGCCTGGATAATGCAGTAAGTGGCTAATATGTGCAAAAAGAAAAAAAAAAAAGTTCAAAACATAAAGTACTTCCTTGCTTAAACACTGATATTTTCACAGATCCCTCCAGAAACATCATATGTACCTCACAATCACAAACCCAAGAGTATAGTTATACTAACAAAAACAGGGGATATCTGGGTTCAATAAAAAAAAGGTAGCTAGCCCTTGCTGAAAGGCACATCCCTGGGGCTTCACCCTCCATGCATGAAAATGTTAATACCATAGGTTTTCAGAGCAGTCCATAGTCATCCATTCCTATTCCTACTGACTATCCAATACCTATTCATCTATATAAGTTATCCAATTACCATAGTTAGTAAGCAAAGAAAGCTTGCCATCTGTATACTAATCAAAAACCACGTTATTACTCACTCAAGCCGACCATTTTGTCTGGAACCTGTATCTCTTCTGACTCCACCGACCCAAGACCACGATGGCCACCACCGCCGGGAGGGCCTCCACCACCTGGGGGACCACCGGGACCACCAAGTAAAGGTCCCCCTCCGAAGGGACCATCACTGCCTCCACTACTTCCTCCTCCACCGCCGCTGCTGCCACCACTGCTGCTACTGCCACCACCAGCACCGGCACCAGCACCGCTGCCACTGCCACTGCTGGCACCACCACCTCCACCACCTGGGGGTCGCTTGGCATCAGGACCTATAGGCAAAATACACATGTGAACCAAGCTGTTCCATATTTCCCCATTATCAAACCCTCCTGCTTAAGATCTAAATTCTTAGGCCATTACTGAAGTATGGAAAGCTGTAGTAAAATAGTTAAAATCAAATTCTATTTTGAACTTGTTTCACATGCGACTCGTTACACAAAATTGATTTTTTTGCAGTACAACAAAAAAATCAGTTTGAAAAATACATGATCATACACAATACATAATTTTCAGGCACTTACAAAAAACAACATTGGAGCAATGACATCATGTATGTATTTCTTTATTACTTACAACATGATGGGACAAAGAATTTTCACTAACCATAGTACTATAAAAAAAGATACAGAATAAAAAATATCTGGGTACAACATCAGCCAGTAACTGAACAAATTACATCTATGCAAATCACTGCTAGCTAAAGTAATATCAACATCGTATGTCTTGGATCACTCCCTAATACACCCAGTCCTTGCTTTATGCAGTACCAATAAATGTGATTTCACTATTCTGTAGGTGATCTACTTCTACTAGTCCCTCTTTTTATGTGGTCAAATTTTGCTACAATGCTATGTGTGAGGTAGAAAGTGTGCCAAAACTCTGGTCAGGGTTGGTGTGTGGAACAACTGTGAGTCCTCGGTGAAGGCTGCCAAGCTCTTGCCAGCAGTAAGTCTTGCAGTTACCACTGTTCTGTATAGACCTATGCTACTTGTGTGATTTGGGTATAGCTGCTCGTATGATTTTCCTATAACCCACTGAAATTGTGTTTGTTAATATGACATCCAAACGTCCAGCAACATCTTTACCAGAACCAGTAATCAAATGAAAGAGAATCTCTCTGACCTTAGAAACGAAGCCCAAAATCTTATAACACACTGACATTGGTAAGGGAGAACCAGCTCTTAAGCATACCTACAACCAGAAGAATGCAAAGGAAATTTCAGGAGCTGTAGTCCACTTTGCTCTGTTGTCTGCCAAAATAACCAAAAAGGTTAAAAATCCACTTTTGGAGGCGGAAAAATGCTCTCTTATACACAGAGCATGAGAAGAAAAGCAGTCTTATTAACTTTCAGCTCAGCTCTAAAGCTCAGCAGAGCATAAGAAAAGCAGTCTTATTAACTTTCAGCTCAGCTCTAAAGCTCAGAAGATTTGTGAACATGTATATGAAGAAGACAATGTAGCTAAGCCAAAGCCATTTAAAGCAAGTATAGGATGGCTACCAAAACTTACTTGACATGAGAAGCTACATAACATGTAAGTACTAGAAGAAACCACTAGCGCTGACCACAAAGCTGCTGCACACATTCCATTTTTCTCATAGAGTTTATTGGTTCATTATATGCAATTTCTCTTTTAGAGAGGTTTTCACAGAACGTAATCCCCACATAACAGGAGGGATGGGTGTATAATGGTTTCTCTTTATACAACTGTTTCTCTCACTTCTTTAAGGTAGCATCAGGAGCAAATGAACAATGACTACACTTGCATACCTCTTGAAATATTTGGGAACCTTCATCCTCAAAGCCTGAGCCAGGCCTAGGCTGTTGGATATGACTGTAATGTATATAGCACTGAAACCAAAGCATTCCATACACAGCGAAGTCCCACACCTTGCACCATGGTTTACCTTGACAACTTCAAATACCCTGTTTCAACCAAATGTAGTATGTCACCCCTATTATACCACACTGATCTATTTAAATCTGTTTCGTGCATGCCTTTTTTTCTAATCTTAAAGAAAAGTGCCAAACTCATAAGTATATGTTATATTATTGCTGCTCAGTTATGCAAAGCATAAGCATGGTAGGAATCTGACAAGGAAACTAGCAGAAATAAGTACAGGCTTTAATAAAAAAAAATATGAGATTTTGCTGAAGAATCTATAACAAATTGCTGAGGATCATGAAAAAACCATTACCTCTAAATGTTACACGTCATATATTACCATTGGAAAATTCTTAAAAAAAATCACTTCTTTTTGAAAACGTAATATCCTAAATATAGAACTCCTTACAAACCTACCTATCAGTATCTCTCATGAAATTTTGTCAAGTGGTAGGGCACATGCATAATAACTAATCATACCCACCAAGGATGAGCTCCAGCCTGCTATATACAAGTAGAGACAGGGAAGCATGATGTGCAGGGGTCAGAGTGATATATCTATTCAAATGGCATAAATTTTGGGTCTGCCAAATTTTTTTTAGTTTAAAAGCATTTAGTAGTGTAAACTTCCTAGATTCAAATTGAATGACCATGAGTGTTCCCAACCTTAACTAATCAATTTTCTCCAATTACTGGGCTTTTATTTTTTAAGATATTCATTCTTCAAGAGTTAGTAGCTAAAATTGGGAAGTAAAAAGTTAGCATGGTTTTACCATGTAAAAGTGTATCTCTGACTTGATAAAAGAAAGGAAAGTTTTAATGTATCTAAAAAGCAACACAAACTTTGTTTGATATTTAAATTCTCATTACTGAGAGAGAGAGAGAGAGAGAGAGAGAGAGAGAGAGAGAGAGAGAGAGAGAGAGAGAGAGAGAGAGAGAGAGAGAGAGAGAGAGGGAGAGAGAGAGGGAGAGAGGGAGGGAGAGAGAGAGGGAGAGGAGAGAGAGGGAGAGGAGAGAGAGAGAGAGAATCTTGTGAGGGATCTTGTGGGCTTCATTTTCTGGAAAGAGCATCAATAATGTAAAAGGAAATTACTATCAAGGCAGTCATCACTCATGGTCATATTGTCCTGTTCTTGTATGCTGTGTGTGTGATTATGATGACCACATTTCATAGGTAATGGGGGTTATATCTAATGCAGAGCGAGGGTTGGCCAACATTAGCTTTGATGACCATTGGAAGGAATCAATATTTTTTTTGTACCTTGTGGGATCACAGTATTCTATATATTCTACATGGGTCTGACACAGACAAATTCTAGCTTCTGGTAGTATTTCTTTAGCTTTTCCAGCAGCTATCTTATTCTTGCACAACCTCTTAAGACATCTATATTATTGAATATTTCATAAAAAAAATATTCCAGCAATCACTTGCACTATCTGATCAGATAAAGGACTAAGAATCATTTCTGTTGTAATACTCAAAATTGTATAATGGGAAGATTGACTCTTGAGAAGTGCATAGTGGTGTTGATGTTTTATAAACCTCCAAAGGATATTAGTAATCCAGAACAAAAAAAACTTGAGAACAATGAAAGAACAATAAGGATGTTACACAAAGTAGTAAAACAATCACTTCATAGTTGCTATTTATACAAAGGATTGATCCATCCTGTGTGGCTCTGCTGCCAAAGAGAGGGCCAGTTCAGGCAATAGAGTAATGGCTCCTCCCACGAACCCAGCAAATTTAAAGCATACTTTTCTGACTAAAATTTTTGTGTGACTCTGCCACCATTGAGAGGGAGGGCTTAGGTGGTATTGTATTGGCCCCTCCCAGTACCCAAGCAAACTCAAGGATCATCTTGTCCCCTACCCTTGGAGCTACTCATTAAGTTGTTGATAACAGCTGCCCAAGGTGATACTTCCATCCCGACTGAGGAGCATTAAAGTGGTGCTCACAACCATCTTACACTCTCCATGTCAGGATTGCTAGTCTTACTTTCTCTCTCCATGTCAGGATTGCTGGTCTTACTATTCTGTCTCATCAAAAAGGGACTACCAAGCCAGTCCTACCACCATCATCTTTCAAGCACCATACACCCACTCAAGCCTTGCTTATTATCATTATTACTTTTTTCACATTACTATTGCCAATTCCTATCCACTCATGGCAGAGTCCATTAAATCTATGTCCCCTAATCCCCTGCATCATGGGGCGCTAAGAATCACCGGGTTTCTCCCTGACTCTACTGCCAATGAGAGGGAGGGCTTTGGCAATAGTAGTACCAACCCCTCCTACGATCTTTCCCTCTCTCTCTGAGACCTTCCTCATTTTTTATTGGCTATACCAACATTCGTAGTCTCTATAGTAACCTTTCCTCAGTTGAAGATCCCCCATCCAGTACCCCTCCTATTATCTTACTTCTCTCTGAGACACCGTTATCTAATGATATTCTCACTTGTCACTTTTTCATATATAACTATAACCTCTACTTGCAAGTCCATTTCAAAGGTGGTGATTGTGCTTTTTCCAACATAAACACACCTGTTGCACACCTCAAGGACCTTGAGTCTCCAAACTTTGATGTTATGTAACTCAAGGTCTGTCTCCCTACTACCACAATTTTCCTGTTTTGCCTAGTGCTATCCTAATTCAAAATTTTTTTTATCCTTGACTATCTAAACTCCTGCAATGAGAGTGTGACATCCTTTCATCCACAAGCCAAGATCCTCTACCTCAGGGATTTCAACGTTCATTACAGGAAATGGTTGAATTCCTCCCATATGGACAGTGGAGGGATTGAAGCCATTAGGTTCTCAATTCTCAATGATTTAGAAGACATTATCCCACCTTTCCCATATACCTGACTGTTGTGACCACTCTCCTAATATTTTGGATTTGTTTTTCACCCCTAGTCCATCCTGCTGTATCCTTACTTGACAGTCAAAAATGGTCCGATTCATAAACTGTCCCAGGCTAACTCTCAAACCTGACCTTCTCACCCTACACCGTAATGTTGGTTCACTTTCCCCTCTTCTATGGGTATTACTTTGGTTTTTCCTACCAAAAGCTGACTGCTTGAGTCCCCCCAACACTTAGCTAGACCACACAAAACTTGGAACTCAAGGGTGGGCTATTTTGATACATGCTTCTTTCCCTACACGTCGAAGCTTTGGAACTCTCTACCTTCTCATTCTTTCCCAATACCAATGACCTGGCACATTCAAAAGACAGGTCCTTCACGTCTGCAAAAATTCATAACTACTTTCCCTTGTCTATTCTTTTTCCGCTTCACAATTCTCCCTTTATTTCAATTAAGGCCTGGTCTTGATGTGGACTTTTGTCTGTGACTGGAGCCTTCAACATAAAAGAAAAAAAGTCTTAGAGAAGACAGAAAAATTAGAATGAAAGCTTGGGCAAATCTGTCATCAAAACACTAACAAAGCAAAGTCCTACATTGTACTATAGTTTTTTCTTTCATATTGTACTACAGCCTGGTATGAGCTCAAATAGGATTGTGTATAATAACCAGTCAGTCCTAACAAGATCCACATGGAGCAGACAAGAGGGAGAGGTGAAAAGAGATCTAATGTTTGGATATGTTGGGGGAAATAAAAAGCAAGACCGGAAGTTAACACAAATAGGAGTTCAAGATACTGAGGAATCAATTCAAGGATCATGAAGGGTGTCACAAAATGAGAGAGAAACTTAGAGATTTGATAGTCATTAAGGAAGAAAAAATCTCAATATAGTGGAGGAGTGGAGGGGTTTCAGAAGGTACAGAAGCAACAACAGTGAAGAAGGAATCCAGAAAGGTGAATTCATTAAAAATCAAATAAAGTCTGATGGGTATTTTCTACTTGCCCTAAAGACTGTTTAGTTAGAAGAAAGGGCTAAAACGTATAAAGAATCCATAACAATTGTGGGCAAGGAGGTGCAAAAGGAAAGGAATTAAACATATACAGAATCTACTGACTACAGCAGGCATGCAAGTGTAGGAGCAAATTCTATAGCAGATCAGAAGACACAAAGCATGAGGATTCAAGCAAAGTATCACATTCAGTGACCATACTTACCTCAAACCGAAATATGAAGATTTCTTTCATACCTAATGACACATATATACATACAGATGCTCTTATTTGACAATAATATGGCATCTGGCCTAAGAAGGCAATACTTCCCTTGGCTATAAAGTGGAAATTCTTCCTAGATCTAAATAGCTGTACAATAAATACGAAAATTTTTCACACACTTCTACTGCCAAGATAACAATTGCTCGACCCACGTTCTGGGAAACTGAATGTGCTTTAAAGTTCTAAATATGTAATGAGCTCAAAGCAAAGTTTCATCACATCATGAACTATCAAACTCTACCAATGCAACGATATACAGCAAGTGAAAAGTCACTTCCAGCGATGCTGAACAACTGGGAGTGGTGTCTATCAAAGAACTTCTCACTCTAATGGAGTCTGCATTTTCCTACAAATGGAAGCACAGTAACCTTGAACTGCAAGAGCCTTTACAAAAGTCCTAAGTAAAAACATGGAGTAATTATAATAAAAAATAAATGGATTAAACTTTGAAATGAATTTTATCTGATAAATATAACACACACTGTGCTTCAAATATCACTTCTTCCAGAATGGTTATCTAGACCTATCACAAGATTCAAAATCTCAGTTGTTGACTAGAAATGACACAATGGTGGTTACATACTGGGGGTCAGACAGTAGTATGACTTCTGCAGCAGTTGCAAGGCACTCACTGCCTCCAGCTACATTGCCACTGGCATCCCTCTCTGCCAGAGACTACAGCTCACCTCTACACCATCCTACTTTATCCAGCAAACTAATCAGTATTTGCCAATCTCTTGTCTGCCAGATGACACGACTACAACATGAATACCAGTGAAATTTTTGAGGGCCTACCCCAAAGCCTAAGCAGGGCCCAGGCTGTTGGACTGGATCATTGGTTGAGAAAGATATTGGAAAATGCAGCCTGCAGATCCATATAGCTCCCACAAACTGGTTGGTCTGGTACACTTTGTAGGTACTTGTCCAGTGTGCTCTTAAACTTCTCTACTAAGCATCCCATGATGTTCCTAATGTTAAAAGGCAAGGTGTTAAAGAGTCTTGGGCCCTGGATGTTTAAATTCATATTTTTTTTTCATACTGCATCTCTGGATTTTAGTAGTAGTATTCTACAAAATCTTCCATGCCTGTCATGCCAGTGGATGTCATTTCTGAATACCAGTTGGAAACCATACCCTTCTAGGACTTTCTAGGTGTAGATGATGATATACCTTTCCCATTTGCTCTCCAATGAGTACAGCCTCAAGAGATTGCATCCATTCCCAGTAATTTAGTTCCTTTACTTTAAATAAAATGGGCTGTGAAAGCCTCCTGAACACATTTCAATTTCACAATTTTGCCTAACATGTAGGGCAATGTTAAAATACAGCAATATTCAATTTGCCGTAATTTGCACCTTGAATAACATCCTCACTATTTTTTTTTCTTCCCTTGTCTTAAGGTCTGCATGATCCAGTCTACTATCCTTCTGCGTGTGGGAACTGTTGTTTTGTTCTGTTCGACAAAAGTTAGGTCATTACATTATTACTCTGAGGTCTTTCACATTCATCTGGTTTATGATAGCATCCAGTATTCTATAAATTCTTAAAGGCTTTGTTTCTGGTGGTCCACAGGTTAATGCAACAACCAGATATGGTTTTCAATCTTGACACCGTGTGCTTCTACTCCATCATTTGAAGAGTCAACAGTTCAGTTCTTATAAAAGTATCTCCTGTATACAGTCCTACTCCTCCACATGATCTCATCCTGTGCAGATTGTAGTTTGGGATCCACACCTCACTATTAATAAGGTCTTTTAAAGTGTGTTTCAATGAGTCACAAATATTTCTGAATTAGAAATCTAATGTCATTTTCTCCTCTGGTGGTTCTATACTTTGTCTATGATTAAAAAAGGGCAAGCATTGTGATGGGCAGGTGGAATACATCTTAGTGTTCCTGATATATAGTACAGATTGTACCTCTATAACCTGGCAATCTGTGGTCCAGCAACTCCCATGGTCCCGCACATTTTGATTCTGTCACCATTAGTTTGTGGATCTCCCACCAGGGCAGTGCTGTCAGCAGTGCTAAGGCACCAAAATCTGTTTACACTGCAGGCAAGCAAGCTAATTAACAGTCCTGTTAATTTCTTGTATTTTTTTTTGTTGTTGAAAATGAAAGCCAGAAACGTTTAAAGTTTCAGAAAACTTTGAAAGGTGCCAGGAGTACAGAATTTGACAGTGCACTTATAAAATGGTTTAAGCTCCCACATAATGAAGGAGTAAGCACTTCTGGGGAGATGCTTATAGAGCAGGCCAAAGATTTTCATAGAGAACTAAAGCCACACTATGACTGAATATTTGCAAGGATAGTTACACAAGTTTAAGAGGAGACATGGAATTTCAGCACAAAGTGTGTGCGGTGACAAGCACAGTCCTGACAAAGAAGCTTACAGCGTATGACTGCATTCAAAGAATTGATAAAACTCCAATTCTCTATAAAACAACCAACAACATGTGCAGGGCGAGTGTATGAGCTGGCTGCCTGGCTGGGACTGACGCAATACAAGCTGGCAGCCGTGACGATAACAACAATACAACAATAGTAACAAGTCAACCAAAGCCAACTACCAACCTCTGGTCATTTGTTACATTAACTACATCAAAAAGCTGTGACAAAGTTTGTGGATGAATTTGCAAAGTTAGTGGCAACAGAAAACTTGGCCCCAGAACAAATATATAATGCTGCAGTATCTGCCCCGTTTTAATGTTGTATGCCACGAAAAACCCTTGCTCAAGGTACTGAGGGGTCTCCATCTGGGAGTACTTCTGATGTAACAATGAAAACCTTGTTTGGAAGCATTATTGGTTGTATTATTTCCTGTTTTATGCTTTGTTCTACCTTCAATAACACAGCAATATGCATGTGGAATGAGCTGGCAAGACAAGGGGTCAAGCATATATAAACATAGGAGTTCCCTTAGGGATCAGTTTCTGCTTTCCATCATTTTCTGAATGGTAAAATCTGCATCCTTCCCCATACCAGCATTTACCTTTCTTAAGCCAATTCAAACATTTTTTACGGTTTAAATTTACATTTTCCCAATTAGCATATGCCAGTCTTGCCTTATATACAATTTCATTTTACATAGTATCTACAGACTCTGTGCAACACTTGGATTAGTTGTTCACTCACTGCTTTGTATTTCACATTACCCATAAATCCGGCCAGGCCCACACGTTTCCTGGCTTCCACTTTCTTCCTCCTCATGCCTTCAATACATAATTCAGTGTCTATGTCTTCTCCTATACCTATGTCTGTGCTACAAGTTTCCAGGCCTCCATTTTCTTTCCTTTCATACCAAGTCAGTGTCTGCCTCCTATGTTTGACTTTGGTTAAAATTTCCTGAACTCAGCAGTCAATGGAAATTTCCACACTGGACTCTCTTTCTTATAAATAGCTACAGATGCTCTTACACAAACTAATATGGCATTTTGCCAAAGCAGACAATGCTCCCCAAGGACAAACAGCAGAGTTCCTTCCTATATTTGAATAACAGCTGAGTAAATACAGGAGTTTTTCATCCAATGGTATTGCTATGATTGCAGGTGGTCTACATGCATTCTAGGAATTTCAATGTATATTATAGTTTTAAGTATGAAAGATATCTGTAGCATACCTGTATGTCAGCTTTTGGAATAAATATGATCTCATCAATATACTAAGCATCAGGCTTCAAATATTACTTCTTCAGGGTGCTCATGTTGACCGATTACAAGCTACCACACCAAGGATACAAGATCTGGATTGTTGATCATTAGTGGCACAACTCTCTGATCACATGAAATGCCATGTACATTAGGTACATGGCATTAAAATCTTTGTTCCTTTCATGAATTTTTTCTTTTATTTTACATTGTTGCTGTCTCCAGCATTAGCGAGGTAGCGCAAGGAAACAGACGAAAGAATGGCACAACCCGCCCACATACACATGTATATACATACACGTCCACACATGCACATATACATACCTATACATTTCAACATATACATATATATACATACAGACGCACACACACATATATCATTATTTATTCATTTTTATTTTGCTCTGTCGCTGTCTCCCGCGTTTGCAAGGTAGCACAAGGAAACAGACGAAAGAAATGGCCCAACCCACCCCCATACACATGTATATACATACACGTCCACACACGCAAATATACATACCTATACATCTCAATGTACACATATATATACACACACAGACGTACACACACATACACTTGTACATAATTCACACTGTCTGCCCCTACTCATTCCCATCGCAACCCTGCCACACACGGAATAACATCCCCCTCCCCCTCATGTGTGCGAGGTAGCGCTAGGAAAAGACAACAAAGGCCCCATTCGTTCACACTCAGTCTCCAGCTGTCATGTAATAATGCCCGAAACGACAGCTCCCTCTCCACATCCAGGCCCCCCAGAATCTTCCATGGCCCACCCCAGACGCTTCACATGCCCTGGTTCAATCCAGTGACAGCATGTCGACCCCGGCATACCACATCATTCCAATTCACTCTATTCCTTGCCCGTCTTTCACCCTCCTGCATGTTCAGGCCCCTATCACTCAAAATCTTTTTCACTCCATCTTTCCACCTCCAATTTGGTCTCCCACTTCTCATGTTCCCTCCACCTCTGACACATATATCCTCTTGGTCAATCTTTCCTCACTCATTCTCTCCATGTGACCAAACCTTTTCAATACACCCTCTTCTGCTCTCTCAACCACGCTCTTTTTATTTCCACACATCTCTCTTACCCTTACATTACTTACTCAATCAAACCACCTCACACCACACATTGTCCTCAAACATCTCACTTCCAGCACATCCACCCTCCTGCACACAACTCTATCCATAGCCCACGCCTTGCAACCATACAACATTGTTGGAACCACCATTCCTTCAAACATACCCATTTTTGCTTTCCGAGATAATGTTCTCGACTTCCAAACATTCTTCAAGGCTCCCAGAATTTTCACCCCCTCCCCCACCCTATGATTCACTTTCGCTTCCAAGGTTCCATCCGCTGCCAAATCCACTCCCAGATATCTAAAACTCTTTACTTCCACCAGTTTTTCTCCAATCAAACTTACCTCCCAACTGACTTGACCCTCAACCCTACTGTACCTAATAACCTTGCTCTTATTCACATTTACTCTCAACTTTCTTCTTTCACACACTTTACCAAACTCAGTCACCAGCTTCTGCAGTTTCTCACATGTATCATCAGCGAACAACAACTGACTCACTTCCCAAACTCTCTCATCCACAACAGACTGCATACTAGCCCTTCTTTCCAAAACTCTTGCATTCACCTCCCTAACAACCCCATCCATAAACAAATTGAACAACCATGGAAAAATCACACACCCCTGCCGCAAACCTACATTCACTGAGAACCAATCACTTTCCTCTCTTCCTACACGTACACATGCCTTTCATCCTCGATAAAAACTTTTCACTGCTTCTAACAACTTGCCTCCCACACCATATATTCTTAATACCTTCCACAGAGCATCTCTATCAACTCTATCATATGCCTTCTCCAGATCCATAAATGCTACATACAAATCCATTTGCTTTTCTAAGTATTTCTCACATACATTCTTCAAAGTAAACACCTCATCCACACATCCTCTACCACTTATGAAACCACACTGCTCTTCCCCAATCTGATGCTCTGTACATGCCTTCACCCTCTCAATCGATACCCTCCCATATAATTTACCAGGAATACTCAACAAACTTATACCTCTGTAATTTGAGCACTCACTCTTATCCCCTTTGCCTTTGTACAATGGCACTATGCAAGCATTCCGCCAATCCTCAGGCACCTCACCATGAGTCATACATACATCAAATAACCTTACCAACCAGTCAATAATACAGTCACCCCCTTTTTTTAATAGATTCCACTGCAATACCATCCAAACCCGCAGCCTTGCCGGCTTTCATCTTCCACAAAGCTTTTACTACCTCTTCTCTGTTTACCAAATCATTTTCCCTAACCCTCTCACTTTGCACACCACCTCGACCAAAACACCCTATACCTGCCACTCTATCATCAAACACATTCAACAAACCTTCAAAATACTCACTCCATCTCCTCACATCACCACTACTTGTTATCACCTCCCCATTAACCCCCTTCACTGAAGTTCCCATTTGCTCCCTTGTCTTACGCACTTTATTTACCTCCTTCCAAAACATCTTTTTATTCTCCCTAAAATTTAATGACACTCTCTCACCCCAACTCTCATTTGCCCTCTTTTTCACCTCTTGCACCTTTCTCTTGACCTCCTGCCTTTTTCTTTTATACATCTCCCACTCATTTGCATTTTTTCCCTTCAAAAATTGTCCAAATGCCTCTCTCTTCTCTTTCACTAATAATCTTACTTCTTCATCCCATCACTCACTCCCCTTTCTAATCAACCCATCTCCCACACTTCTCATGCCACAAGCATCTTTTGCGCAAGCCATCGCTGCATCCCTAAATACATCCCATTCCTCCCCCACTCCCCTTACCTCCTTTGTTCTTACCTTTTTCCATTCTGTATTCAGTCTCTCCTGGTACTTCCTCACACAATCCTCACACAAGTCTCCTTCCCAAGCCCACTTACTCTCACCACCCTCTTCACCCCAACATTCTCTCTTCTTTTCTGAAAACCCATACAAATCTTCAGCTTCGCCTCCACGAGATAATGATCAGACATTCCTCCAGTTGCACCTCTCAGCACATTAACATCCAAAAGTCTCTCTTTCAAGCGCCTCTCAATTAACACTTAATCCAATAACGCTCTCTGGCCGTCTCTCCTACTTACATATGTATACTTATGTATATCTCGCTTTTTAAACCAGGTATTCCCAATCACCAGTCCTTTTTCAGCACATAACTCTACAAGCTCTTCACCATTTCCATTTACACCACTGAACACCACATGTATACCAATTATTCCCTCTACTGCCACATTACTCACCTTTGCATTCAAATCACCCATTACTATAACCCAGTCTTGTGCATCAAAACCACTAACACACTCATTCAGCTGCTCCCAAAACACTAGCCTCTCATGATCTTTCTTCTCATGTCCAGGTGCATATGCACCAATAATCACCCATCTCTCACCATCAACTTTCAGTTTTACCCATATCAATCTAGAATTTACTTTCTTACACTATCACATACTCCCACAACATACACACACACACATATATATATATACATAAAAATTTCAAAGTATACATACTTAAACATACACGCAGACATATACACATGTACATATTCATAATTGCTGCCTTCAGCCATTCCCGTCGCCACCCCACCACACAGGAAACAGCACCTCTCTCCAGCAAGGTAGCACCAGGAAAAGACAAAAAGGCCACATTTGTTCACACTCAAGTCTCTAGCTGTCATGTGAAATGCATCAAAACAACAGCTCCCTTTCCACATCCACGCCCCACAGACCTTTCCATGATTTACCCCAGATGCTTCACATACCCTGGTTCAATCCACTGACAGCAGGTCAACCCCGATGTACCACATCGTTCCAATGCATTCCTTTCACCCTTCTGTATTTTCAGGAGCTGATCACTCAAGATCCTTTTCATTCCATCCTTCCACCTTCAATTTGGTCTCCCGCTTCTCCTTGTTCCCTCCGCTTCTGACATATATATCCTCTTTGTCAATCTTACCTCACTCATTCTCTCCATTGTCCAAACCATTTTAACACACCTTCATCTGCTCTCTCAACCATTATTTTTAATGTCCATATATCCCTCTTACTCTTACATTACTTACTTGATCAAATCACCTAACACCACATAGTGTTCTCAGACGTTTCATTTTCAACACATCCACCCTCCTCCACACAACTCTATCTATAGCCCATGCCCAGCAACCACACAACATTGTTGGAAGCACTGTTCCTTCAAACATACTCATTTTTGTTCTCCGAGACAATGTTTTCGCCTTCCACACATTCTTCAATGCTCCCAGAACCTTCGCCCCCTCTCCTACTTTGTGACTTACCTCCACTTCCATGGTTCCATTTGCTGCTAAGTCCACCTCCAGATATCTAAAACACTTCACTTCCTCCAGTTTTTCTCCATTCACACTTACTTCCCAATTAACTTTTCCCTCTACCCTACTGAAACTAATAACCATGCTCTTATTCACATTTACTCTTAACTTTCTCCTTTCACACACTCTACCAAACTCAGTCACAAACCTCTGCAGTTTCTCACCTGAATCAGCCACCAGCGCTGTATCATCAGTGAACAACAACTGACTCACTTCCCATGGCCTCTCATCCACAACAGACTGCAAACTTGCCCCTCTCTCCAAAACTCTTGCATTCACCTCTGCCACCTGCCACAAACCAACATTCAACGGGAACCAATCACTTTCCTCTCTTCTCACTCGTACACATGCCTAACATCCATGGTAAAAACTTTTCCCTGCTTCCAGCAACTTACCTCCCACACCATATACTCTTAAAACCTATCTACCCTATCATATGCCTAACCAACATTCAATAGGAACCAATCACTTTCCTCTCTTCCTGCTCATACACATGTCTTACATCCATGGTAAAAACTTTTCACTGCTTCTTGCAACTTACCTTCCCACCATATACTCTTAAAACCTTCCACAATGCATCTCTATCTACCCTATCATATGCCTTCTCCAGATCCATAAATGCTACATACAAATCCATCTGTTTTTCTAAGTATTTCCCACATACATTCTTCAAAGCAAACACCTGATCCACAAATCCTCTACTACTTCTGAAAGGGTAAGAGAGATGTGAGGTAATAAAAAGTGTGTGGTTGAGAGAGCAGAAGTGGGTGTGTTGAAATGGTGTGGGCACATGGAGAGAATGAGAGAAAAGATTGACAAATGATATATGTGTCAGAGGTGGAGGGAACAAGGAGAATCAGACGACCAAATTGGAGGTGGAAGGATGGACTGGAAAAGATTATGAGTGATCAGGGCCTGAACATACAGGAGGGTGAAAGGCGTGCAAGGAATAGAGTGAATTGGAACAATGTGGTATACCGGGGTCGATGTGTTGTCAATGGACTGAACCAAGGCATGTGAAGCATATGGGGCAAACCATGGAAAGGTCTGTGGGGCCTGTATGTGGAAAGGGAGCTGTGGTTTTGGTGCATTACACATGACAGCTATAGACTGAGTGTGAACAAATGTGGCCTTCTATGTCAATTCTAAGGGAGTTCAGATGATTTACTGAAGCTTTACAATACTAAACATGCTCTCTGGAAAACAATCTTCCTTATCAGATATAAACAATTCATAAAGTATCATATCCCTGGCTGGTGACACTGATGCTCAATATTAATAAAAATATTAAATGAGTTTAGGTATTTTATAGGTGTGAGTTCACTTCGTAAACACAAACTTTTTCATCTTTTTTTATTTTGTGCCTGTCCACTGTTTCCGTCATTAGTGAGGTAGCACAAAGAATAGATAAAGACTGGCACATTCACTAATATCCTTTCTCGAGCAGTTACACCGAAACTACAGCTCCCTGTCCACAAGGCCTTACAGACCTTTCCATGGTTTCCCCTAGCCTCTTAGCACACCCTGATTCAGTCAACTCACAGAATGTCACCCCTTATATACATCATTCTAATTCACTCAATCATGTCAACCCCTATACAACACATCATTCTAATTCACTCACTCATGTGCAAACCTTTTACCCTCCTGTATGTTCAGGCCCGGACCACTCAAAATATTTTTCACTCAATTTCACCTCCAATTTGGTCTCCCCCTACTCCTTTTCACATCTACTTCCAAAGTATATATATCTTCTTTTTCAAACTCTCCTCTCATTCAGTCCATATGTCCAAACCATTTCAGCACTCCCTCCAGATTCTTAACCATTCTCTAATTATCATCATACCTCTCTCTTATCCTTTAATTACTTACTCCAATGGATCATATCACCTCAAACTACATATATCAAATATTTCACTTCCATGACCTTCACCCTCCTCTGAATATCCTTATCTATATCCCAAGACTTGCATCCATGCAACATCATTGGGTTTTTCCTCATTCTTCAATGCTCCTAGAAACTTCATCCCCTCATCTACCCTATCACTCACTGCAGTTTCCATAGTTCCATTCCCTGCCATATCCTCCCCTAATTACATAAAACAACTAACTGCTGAATAAACCTACTAATCTGACCTTTATTCACAAGTGCTCTCAACTTCCTTGAGTTTCCCCAAACAACAAAAGCATTGAAAACCACCATATCCTGGAGGCTTACAGAAGGGGCAAAAAAATAAATCTATAATATCTTAGAAGATCAAAGCTGTCTAATGAAATTTTCATATTAGTTTTTGCTATTCTGTAACAAATCTTTATAAATTTGAATCACAATCTCCGTCCAGATGATGTAATGCTATGCTTAAAAGATGATGGTTTTCCAGAGGAAAAAAATTCTTTTGCAAGATGAAAGAAAATCGTAAAAAAAAAAGCAAGTGACATAGGACTCATCTTATCCAGGAAGAAATAACTTCTGATGGGAGTTTATCACAAAGTCATATTTAGATATTGTGACAAATTCATAAGAATATGCACAAAAAAGAAATAAACTTTAAAAAACTTCATTAGTTGCCTGGATCTCCTATGGTACGGTAGGTGTATTTCACCAATTATACTGCACTCCTGGATTCTCGTGATATATGAAGGTATTAAGAGTTCACAGATACTGCAATCTTCTGGTGTAGGTAGGCACATAAAAAAGTTGTTTCAATGCTTGTTCTAAAAAAAATGTAAATTGTCTCATATGAATCAAAAGATAATTTTAGAACTGACATTTCACTGACAAATCATATAAACATTGTACAAATCCTTCAACTGAATTAAAAGTCTAAATCCTTTCAAGTTCACATACACTGGAGTTCACTAGTTATGGAGACACTATTGCCGTAACCACCCCCTTAAGAGAGTTCCAGTTGGGAACACACATTAGAGACATAGACCACACACCGGTGGAAAGTTATATATTTTCAAATATTCATATTTTTCTTTTTCAACATTTTATACAAAAACTTCACCGAGTACATCCTGAGACACACGAGTTATAATAATACGGATTCTAACATGAATATTTTTCATTTCTGGATTGCCTGCAAGATTCACAGCAAGCCGATCTACTTTACTATCCCCCTCTCATGAATTCAGGCATTGTCTGAGCCTGCCCAATGGTCATCTTTGTTTTAATAGGTCAATGTAGATATTTCTAAATGTGAAACATGGCAGTGCCACATTTCCCACCCTTGTTCATATTTCCATAAACATGAAAATTATTCACTGTAAAAGCATATTCCTTTTGAATTTAATAATCTTAACAATCCATCTTAGTGCTGTTTCCTTTTGAATTTAATAATCATAACATGGTTGGTAAGGTTATTTAATGTATGTATGACTCAGGGTGAGGTGCCTGAGGATTGGTGGAATGCGTGCATAGTGCCATTGTACAAAGGCAAAGGGGATAAGAGTGAGTGCTCAAATTACAGAGGTATAAGTTTGTTGAGTATTCCTGGTAAATTATATGGGAGGATATTGATTGAGAGGGTGAAGGCATGTACAGAGCATCAGATTGGGGAAGAGCAGTGTGGTTTCAGAAGTGACAGAGGATGTGTGGATCAGGTGTTTGCTTTGAAGAATGTATGAGAAATACTTAGAAAAGCAAATGGATTTGTATGTAGCATTTATGGATCTGGAGAAGGCATATGATAAGAGTTGATAGAGATGCTCTGTGGAAGGTATTAAGAATATATGGTGTGGGAGGCAAGTTGTTAGAAGCAGTGAAAAGTTTTTATCGAGGATGTAAGGCATGTGTACGTGTAGGAAGAGAGGAAAGTGATTGGTTCTCAGTGAATGTAGGTTTGCGGCAGGGGTGTGTGATGTCTCCATGGTTGTTTAATTTGTTTATGGATGGGGTTGTCAGGGAGGTGAATGCAAGAGTTTTGGAAAGAGGGGCAAGTATGAAGTCTGTTGGGGATGAGAGAGCTTGGGAAGTGAGTCAGTTGTTGTTCGCTGATGATACAGCGCTGGTGGCTGATTCATGTGAGAAACTGCAGAAGCTGGTGACTGAGTTTGGTAAAGTGTGTGAAAGAAGAAAGTTAAGAGTAAATGTGAATAAGAGCAAGGTTATTAGGTACAGTAGGGTTGAGGGTCAAGTCAACTGGGAGGTGAGTTTGAATGGAGAAAAACTGGAGGAAGTGAAGTGTTTTAGATATGTGGGAGTGGATCTGGCAGCGGATGGAACCATGGAAGCGGAAGTGGATCATAGGGTGGGGGAGGGGGCGAAAATTCTGGGAGCCTTGAAGAATGTGTGGAAGTCGAGAACATTATCTCGGAAAGCAAAAATGGGTATGTTTGAAGGAATAGTGGTTCCAACAATGTTGCATGGTTGCGAGGCGTGGGCTATGGATAGAGTTGTGCGCAGGAGGATGGATGTGCTGGAAATAAGATGTTTGAGGATAATATGTGGTGTGAGGTGGTTTGATCGAGTAAGTAACGTAAGGGTAAGAGAGATGTGTGGAAATAAAAAGAGCGTGGTTGAGAGAGCAGAAGACGGTGTTTTGAAATGGTTCGGGCACATGGAGAGAATGAGTGAGGAAAGATTGACCAAGAGGATATATGTGTCGGAGGTGGAGGGAACGAGGAGAAGAGGGAGACCAAATTGGAGGTGGAAAGATGGAGTGAAAAAGATTTTGTGTGATCGGGGCCTGAACATGCAGGAGGGTGAAAGGAGGGCAAGGAATAGAGTGAATTGGAGCGATGTGGTATACCGGGGTTGACGTGCTGTCAGTGGATTGAATCAAGGCATGTGAAGCGTCTGGGGTAAACCATGGAAAGTTGTGTAGGCATGTATATTTGCGTGTGTGGACGTATGTATATACATGTGTATGGGGGTGGGTTGGGCCATTTCTTTCATCTGTTTCCTTGTGCTACCTCGCAAACGCAGGAGACAGCGGCAAAAAAAAAAGAAAAAAAAAAAAATTTCTTTGAGCTATGTTTAAGTACAGGGTAAAGGATTCTGAAGAATTTCAGTGGCTTGTCGTATATGTTTGGGGGTTGACTTAAATGGAGTTCTTAAAAGGAGAATCTTTCATTTGAAAAGTTAGGGACTGGGTTGTTCAAGTAACTACAATGATATACAGCAAGGTATACGCCCATCCCTCACTTTATGTGGGATCACTATGAGCAATTTCACTATTATGCAAGGAACCTTCTTCTATCAGTCCCTCTTTTTGTATAGTCAAAATTCACAACTATACAGGAGTCTGCAGTAGAAACTACAATGTGGGTATGTACAGTAATAAGTGCACCAAAACTTTAGAGAGGATTGGTAGTTGGAGTAAGTATGGTTCCCGGGTAGAATGTGACAAGTTCCCGCCAGCAGGTTGGGTGAGTTAGTAGGTCTCTCAGTTATCACCATTGTGTGTGGATCTGTGCGCTACTTAAATGACTTTGATATAACTGCTACTGTGATTTTTCCTGCAACACAATGTATTTGTTTTAATTAATGTGGCACCCAAACATCCAGCAACATCTTCCCCTACAACAAAACCAGCAGTTAAATAGAAGAGAACCTCTCTAACCTTAGAAAAGAAGCTAGAAATATTATGACATACTGGTGCTGGTGAGGGAGTGTCAGCACTTGGGCTTGCTTACAACCTGAATGAATCTACAATCCATACAATAAAAAAAAATAACATTCCAGACTTTTGATATTTCTGTAAATCTTTGTTAATTGTGAATGTACTAATATGATGAAAATCTGGTTAAAATACATATGGGTCATTACATTTACAATGGTGTACAATTCCCATTTTTCTCTAGGTTTATTGGTTCACTATATGCAATTTCTATTTGGGCAAGGTTTTTGAAGAACGTAACTCCCACAGACAGTGAGAGATGGGTGTATTTTTTTCATGGGGGTTTACTATTTGCTCAAGAGAGAATTTGTCATAAGTATAAACAGTTCTCTCTTTTGCAGGTGTCTATCCAAGCAATATCTGGTTAGATTCACTGCTCTAAAGTTGTTTCCAACCTGTTTCCATCGTATGTGTGATACGTTTAAGTCCTTTCATAAGATCATGTTTAGGAATGGCTTTCTTATAAGATTTCTGTGTGTTTTGCATTTCTTATGGTTTTGCATCTGAAGGCTCACAAATTTGTATGATGAACAAGTTTTGCTTTTCTTATCAACTTACACCTCTAATTTATAATTTCAAAGAATTTAGGAACTTAATTAAAGAACCTTTAATTTTCAATACAATCCCTCCATATATTCTTCTTTCCCATCACATCTGTGTAGCTTGTAATTTGATATCTAAGCCTCTGTTCCAGTGATCATTATTAAGAGATTCTCTGAAAGCTGCAAATATTACATTTGCCTTATTAGTAAGCTAATCATGAAGGAGATTATATTTGTTTTGTGTAATGCAAGTGCCTATACAATGATATATGTTAAGGATGACACGTGTCTTGCTTATAAGGTGCTATGAGGGTTTAACACTTTCATGCAGTCAGCTAAAAGTAAAGGTGTATGATAATCATCTATCTATGATGTTTTGATCTTATATGTTTTATATGCTTTAGTTTGTAAATGACTGCTCTATAACAGCCTACAAACCAGACAGTAAATCTTATACCAACATCATTGATACAGCGAGTTTGAAGAAATACACTCTATTGCCAACAAATATATGCTTATAATACAGTATAATGCCATTTTTGGTCTTCCAGATTTCTCACAAGCATTAGTTTGTAAATGACTGCTCTACAATGCTATATACACCAAAAACAACACTGCAAAATGAGTCTATTAGCTGCTGCTACAAATATTATCATATAATTATACTTGATCTTGTTTCCAAAGTCAGCAAGGTAGCGCCAGGAAACAGACAAAGAAAGACTCATCCACTCATATACACATATATATACAAATCTTTCCACCTCCAATTTAGGAGAAGAGGGAGACCAAATTGGAGGTGGAAAGATGGAGTGAAAAAGATTTTGTGTGATCGGGGCCTGAACATGCAGGAGGGTGAAAGGAGGGCAAGGAATAGAGTGAATTGGAGCGATGTGGTATACCGGGGTTGACGTGCTGTCAGTGGATTGAATCGGGGCATGTGAAGCGTCTGGGGTAAACCATGGAAAGCTGTGTAGGTATGTATATTTGCGTGTGTGGACGTATGTATATACATGTGTATGGGGGTGGGTTGGGCCATTTCTTTCGTCTGTTTCCTTGCGCTACCTCACAAACGCGGGAGACAGCGGAAAAAAAAAAAAAAAATATACACATACACGCACACACACGTACATATACATACTTGTATCAACATACACACATATACATACACAGATACACACATATATACACATGTACATATTCATACTTGCTTGCATTCATTCATTCCAAGCACCATCCTGCTCCACAGGAAACAGCACTACCACCCCTGCATCAGTGAGGTAGTGCTTGAGGGGGGCTACATCTGCTCACACTCACTCCCTTGCTGTCATGTGCAATGCACCAAAACCACAGCTCCCTATCCACATCCAGGGCCCACTGACCTTTCCTGGGTTTATCCTCACATTTTCTCATGCCCTGGTTCAGTCCGCTGACAGCACATCAACCCCAGTATACCACATCGTTTATTGTTATGTTACTGTTTTCCTCACATATTTCAATTTCTCAAAGAGGAAACAGCACAGATATCAATAAACATTAATATTTGCATACTTTCAGGTAATATGAAGTATTTCTTTTTACCTATATTTTCTGACCTACACTTCCAATCATATAATGTATATGTAGCCCCATAAACAGATCACTGAGAACATGAACAAGGCCAAAAAGTTTAAGAACCACTATACTAAAGCGTTAAAAAGGGTTAGAATTTTTTCTGGTGTTTTGTAGTTCATGTTCCTATCCATGAAATCTGGAATCTGGTTTCCTATTTAACTTCTGCGAGACACTGTTTAACATACTTCAGACTGTCATAAATAACACTAAAAGCCATCTCTTTCCTTACATTTGCTTGCAGGTCTGCTCACACTCACTCCCTAGCTGTCATGTGCAATGCACCAAAACCACAGCTCCCTATCCACATCCAGGGCACACAGACCTTTCCTGGGTTTATCCTCACATTTTCTCATGCCCTGGTTCAGTCCACTGACAGCACATCAACCCCGTTATCTGTTACTGTTTTCCTCACGTATTTCCATTTCTAAAAGAGGAAACAGTACAGATATCAATAAACATTAATATTTGCATACTTTCAGGTAATATGAAGTATTTCTTTTTACCTATATTTTCTGACCTACACTTCAAATCATATAATGTATATGTAGCCCCATAAACAGATCACTGAGAACATGAACAAGGCCAAAAAGTTTAAGAACCACTGTACTAAAGCATTAAAAAGGGTTAGAATTTTTTCTGGTGTTTTGTAGTTCATGTTCCTATCCATGAAATCTGGAATCTGGTTTCCTGTTTAACTTTTGCGAGACATTGTTTAACATACTTCAGACTGTCATTAATAACACTAAAATCCATCTCTTCCCTTACATTTGCTTGCAGGTCTCCAGGTATCTGATAATCATATCTCATACTTCTAAATAAGAAGTGCATACCTTTAAGTTTTTCTCAAAAAAAAAAAAAAAAAAAATCATCTGCCATTTGTTTCACCACTTTGCTAACTTGTTAAGATCTCTCTGAATCATTTCAATCATTAACAGCTCTACTTACCATCCTTTTAGCACCCATGAATTTGGAGGCCTTATATATGAGAACCAATTCTATATCATTAATGTATAGTATGAAAAGAATAGGACCACCAACCCCCAAGGTAAACCATTTATCATGTTCAGCCATTCTAAGGCTCTACTATCTAAAAC
The DNA here is from genome assembly GCF_036320965.1 of Panulirus ornatus. Lineage (NCBI taxonomy): Eukaryota > Metazoa > Arthropoda > Malacostraca > Decapoda > Palinuridae > Panulirus > Panulirus ornatus. Next base: position 81,822,565 of record NC_092225.1, on the reverse strand, counting down.
TATACAGATGTTACTTTCTGCTAAAAAGAAAAAAAAAAAAATCACTATTCCAAGCACATGGTTCAATCCCCTACTCCATATAATTAATTTTACATAGCTGTCTAATACTTTATCTAGGTCTTTTTTAAAGTCAACGCACATCACATCAGATGGTACTTTTGAGTCCAAGCTGCCTTATGTAACAATGAAAAATTCTAGTTACAGTAAACTCTCAATTTAACAGACCTTGATATAATGGACTTTGGATTTAACGGGTCTTCAGATACTAAATAAAGACTAATGTATTACTACCACTATGGTCACAACAAAATACTCTTCAACTGTTATTCAAAAGTTTGACTATCATATAATTTTGCAATCCTTACAATTCAAAATGGCATCAAGTGATAGAGGGGTTAAAAGGAAGTGTGTGTTCTTAAATGAGGCACAGAAATAGGATACATTTAACTAAACAGACTTCCAACATTAATGGACACCCTTTCCAACACCCTTATCCCCCTATTAGTCCGATAAAGAGGGTTTATTTGTTTCCGCATCAATGAACACCCTTTATGGCACCCCTTACCCCCTGTCAGTCCATTAAATCAAGGGTGTACTGTAATTTGTTGGACAAGATATTCTGCTGTTGAAGCATGCTGGTTGTTTGATAGCTCTTGATCTGAAAGGGTTAATTTTGTTTCTATCTTTTTTACCATTTTACACAGAGCTGACACAAGGTTAACTGGGAAGTGATTTGATGATATTCACCATTTTCCAGTCTTTCGGTAACCTACCTTCCATTAGAGATTTGCTGAATCCCCTCTTTATAGAAACTATCGAATGTTGCCTGACCTCCAAAAAATTCTTAGGGTAAGGATCTCAAGAACAGTCAATTTGTCAGGGTTTAATTGGTCTTAATACTTTAGTACCTCATAACTCTTGATTTTCATAACCTTTAACTTTTCATCTTCAGACCCTCAAAACATTTTTGTAGTTGAGGCATGCAGATTGTTCATCAACTGTATACATGAATTTGAAGGATCTATTTCATATGAATGCCATTTCCTTGTCGTCATAAGTTACTTTATCTCACTCAGTTGTTAGTGGTCCTACTGTAACTTTTACATTCTTTCTGTCTTCTATACTTGAAGAATTCCTTGTGGTTGCTTTTAACATTCAGCAAATCATTTTCATGTTCATGTTTACTTTGTCTTAAGGTCTTTTAACACTCCTTTTGTACTTTCATTAGTTCCTGAAAATATTCCAACATCTTTAACTTACTTGATTTTCTTTAATGCATTTCCTTTTGCAAAATAGTTTGCCTTTTTCCTACTCATTCACACTGGATTACATTTACACTAGCTCCACCTCTCTTCAAATTCTAGTAACTGTTTACTCTCAACATAAAGTAATTTGACTTTAGAAATACTCCTCATCTGTTCTACTGTTTCATTATCAAGGAGTTTTATCAAACTGATACCGGTAATTTCATGTCTTATTTTCGAAGAGTTTGCTTGCCTGTGATGTGGGATCAAGAGATTATCATCCCTTATTTCAAATCCTGTATTTACCTCCTGTTTAATAATATGGTTGCTGTGCTGCTGTCGAGATTAAGCTTAGTGATATTTTGGCCTATATTTCACTTATTGTTTAAATGAACAAAAAAAAAGCGACAATCAAGTTAATCATCTATTTCATTCTTGATCACCAGTAAACATTATTATCATTACTATTCTACTTTGTCGCTGTTTCCACATTAGTCAGGTAACGCAAGGAAACAGATGAAAGAATGGCCCAACCCACCTATATACACAAGTATATTTTTTTTTTTTTTTTTTTTTTTATACTTTGTCGCTGTCTCCCGCGTTTGCGAGGTAGCGCAAGGAAACAGACGAAAGAAATGGCCCAACCCCCCCCCCCCCATACACATGTACATACACACGTCCACACACGCAAATATACATACCTACACAGCTTTCCATGGTTTACCCCAGACGCTTCACATGCCTTGCTTCAATCCACTGACAGCACGTCAACCCCTGTATACCACATGACTCCAATTCACTCTATTTCTTGCCCTCCTTTCACCCTCCTGCATGTTCAGGCCCCGATCACACAAAATCTTTTTCACTCCATCTTTCCACCTCCAATTTGGTCTCCCTCTTCTCCTCGTTCCCTCCACCTCCGACACATATATCCTCTTGGTCAATCTCTCCTCACTCATTCTCTCCATGTGCCCAAACCATTTCAAAACACCCTCTTCTGCTCTCTCGACCACGCTCTTTTTATTTCCACACATCTCTCTTACCCTTACGTTACTTACTCGATCAAACCACCTCACACCACACATTGTCCTCAAACATCTCATTTCCAGCACATCCATCCTCCTGCGCACATCTCTATCCATAGCCCACGCCTCGCAACCATACAGCATTGTTGGAACCACTATTCCCTCAAACATACCCATTTTTGCTTTCCGAGATAATGTTCTCGACTTCCACACATTTTTCAAGGCTCCCAAAATTTTCGCCCCCTCCCCCACCCTATGATCCACTTCCGCTTCCATGGTTCCATCCGCTGACAGATCCACTCCCAGATATCTAAAACACTTCACTTCCTCCAGTTTTTCTCCATTCAAACTCACCTCCCAATTGACTTGACCCTCACCCCTACTGTACCTAATAACCTTGCTCTTATTCACATTTACTCTCAACTTTCTTCTTCCACACACTTTACCAAAGTGTGAGAACAATGGAAGTAAGGGGAGTGGGGGAGGAATGGGATGTATTTAGGGAATCAGTGATGGATTGCGCAAAAGATGCTTGTGGCATGAGAAGAGTGGGAGATGGGTTGATTAGAAAGGGTAGTGAGTGGTGGGATGAAGAAGTAAGAGTATTAGTGAAAGAGAAGAGAGAGGCATTTGGACGATTTTTGCAGGGAAAAAATGCAATTGAGTGGGAGATGTATAAAAGAAAGAGACAGGAGGTCAAGAGAAAGGTGCAAGAGGTGAAAAAAAGGGCAAATGAGAGTTGGGGAGAGAGAGTATCATTAAATTTTAGGGAGAATAAAAAAAGATGTTCTGGAAGGAGGTAAATAAAGTGCGTAAGACAAGGGAGCAAATGGGAACTTCAGTGAAGGGCGCAAATGGGGAGGTGATAACAAGTAGTGGTGATGTGAGGAGATGGAGTGAGTATTTTGAAGGTTTGCTGAATGTGTTTGGTGATGGAGTGGAAGATGTGGGGTGTTTTGGTCGAGGTGGTGTGCAAAGTGAGAGCGTTGGGGAAAATGATTTGGTAAACAGAGAAGAGGTAGTAAAAGCTTTGCGGAAGATGAAAGCCGGCAAGGCAGCAGGTTTGGATGGTATTGCAGTGGAATTTATTAAAAAAGGGGGTGACTGAATTGTTGACTGGTTGGTAAGGTTATTTAATGTATGTATGACTCATGGTGAGGTGCCTGAGGATTGGCGGAATGCGTGCATAGTGCCATTGTACAAAGGCAAAGGGGATAAGAGTGAGTGCTCAAATTACAGAGGTATAAGTTTGTTGAGTATTCCTGGTAAATTATATGGGAGGGTATTGATTAAGAGGGTGAAGGCATGTACAGAGCATCAGATTGGGGAAGAGCAGTCTGGTTTCAGAAGTGGTAGAGGATGTGTGGATCAGGTGTTTGCTTTGAAGAATGTATGTGAGAAATACTTAGAAAAGCAAATGGATTTGTATGTAGCATTTATGGATCTGGAGAAGGCATATGATAGAGTTAATAGAGATGCTCTGTGGAAGGTATTAAGAATATATGGTGTGGGAGGCAAGTTGTTAGAAGCAGTGAAAAGTTTTTATCGAGGATGTAAGGAATGTGTACGTGTAGGAAGAGAGGAAAGTGATTGGTTCTCAGTGAATGTAGGTTTGCGGCAGGGGTGTGTGATGTCTCCATGGTTGTTTAATTTGTTTATGGATGGGGTTGTTAGGGAGGTGAATGCAAGAGTTTTGGAAAGACGGGCAAGTATGAAGTCTGTTGGGGATGAGAGAGCTTGGGAAGTGAGTCAGTTGTTGTTCGCTGATGATACAGCGCTGGTGGCTGATTCATGTGAGAAACTGCAGAAGCTGGTGACTGAGTTTGGTAAAGTGTGTGAAAGAAGAAGGTTAAGAGTAAATGTGAATAAGAGCAAGGTTATTAGGTACAGTAGGGTTGAGGGTCAAGTCAATTGGGAGGTGAGTTTGAATGGAGAAAAACTGGAGGAAGTAAAGTGTTTTAGATATCTGGGAGTGGATCTGGCAGCGGATGGAACCATGGAAGCGGAAGTGAATCATAGGGTGGAGGAGGGGGCGAAAATCCTGGGAGCCTTGAAGAATGTATGGAAGTCGAGAACATTATCTCGGAAAGCAAAAATGGGTATGTTTGAAGGAATAGTGGTTCCAACAATGTTGTATGGTTGCGAGGCGTGGGCTATGGATAGAGTGGTGCGCAGGAGGATGGATGTGCTGGAAATGAGATGTTTGAGGACAATGTGTGGTGTGAGGTGGTTTGATCGAGTAAGTAACGTAAGGGTAAGAGAGATGTGTGGAAATAAAAAGAGCGTGGTTGAGAGAGCAGAAGAGGGTGTTTTGAAATGGTTTGGTCACATGGAGAGAATGAGTGAGGAAAGATTGACCAAGAGGATATATGTGTCAGAGGTGGAGGGAACGAGGAGAAGAGGGAGACCAAATTGGAGGTGGAAAGATGGAGTGAAAAAGATTTTGTGTGATCGGGGCCTGAACATGCAGGAGGGTGAAAGGAGGGCAAGGAATAGAGTGAATTGGAGCGATGTGGTATACCGGGGTTGACGTGCTGTCAGTGGATTGAATCAAGGCATGTGAAGCGTCTGGGGTAAACCATGGAAAGCTGTGTAGGTATGTATATTTGCGTGTGTGGACGTATGTATATACATGTGTATGGGGGTGGGTTGGGCCATTTCTTTCGTCTGTTTCCTTGCGCTACCTCGCAAACGCAGGAGACAGCGACAAAGTATAATAAAATAAAAATATATATATATATATATATATATATATATATATATATATATATATATATATATATATATATATATATACATATATATATATATTATCCCTGGGGACAGGGGATTAAGAATACTTCCCACGTATTCCCTGCGCGTCGTAGAAGGCGACTAAAAAGGGAGGGAGCGGGGGGCTGGAAATCCTCCCCTCTCTTTTTTTTTTTTTCCCCAAAAGAAGGAACAGAGGGGGCCAGGTGAGGATATTCCAAAAAAGGCCCAGTCCTCTGTTCTTCACACTACCTCGCTAACGCGGGAAATGGCGAATAGTTTGAAAAAAAAAAAAAAAATATATATATATATATATATATATATATATATATATATATATATATATATATATATATAATATATATATATATATATAAACGCCCACACACGCACATATACATACTTATACATTTCAATGTATACATACATATACGTTCCTACCACCACATTGCCAAACATGAAATGGCACCCTCCCTCCCCCTGCGTGAACATGAGATAGCACTAGGAAAAGAAAACAAAGGCCACTTTCATTCACACTCAGTCTCTAGCTGTCATGTGTAATGCACCAAAACCACAGCTCCTTTTCCGCATCCAGGCCTCACACAACTTTCCATGGTGTACCCCAGATGCTTCACATGCCCTGGTTCAATCAGTGACAGCACATCCACCCCAGTATACCACAGAATTCCAATTCACTCTATTCCTTGCACGCCTTTCATCCTCCTCTATGTTCAGGCCCCGATCACTCAAAATCTTTTCCACTCCATCCTCCCACCTCCAATTTGGTCTCCCATTTCTCCTCATTCCCACCTCCTCTGACACATACATCCTCTTTGTCAATCTTTCTTCACTCATTCTCTCCATGTGACCAAACCATTTCAATACACCCTCTTCTGCTCTCTCAACCACATTCTTTTTATTACCACACATCTCTCTTACCGTTTTATCACTTACTCAATCAAACCATCTCACATCACATATTGTCCTCAAGCATCTTATCTCCAATGCATCCACCCTATCTACGGCCCATGCCTCACAACCATATAACATTGTTGGAACCACTTTTACTTCAAACATACCCACTTTTGCTTTCCAAGATAAATTTCTCGCCTTCCACACATTCTTCAATGTTCCCAGAACCTCCGCACCCTCCCCCACCCTGTGACTCACTTCCACTTCCATGGTTTCCTCCGCTGCCAAATCCACTCACAGATATCCAAAACACTCCACTTCCTCCAGTTTTTCTCCATTCAAACTTACCTCCCAATTGACTTGTCCCTCCACCCAACTGAACCTAATAACCGTGCTCTTATTCACAGTTACTCTCAGCTTTCTTCTTTCACACAATGTCACCAACTTCTACATATTCCAGTTTATACTTTGATTGTTAAAATAACCCAATTTCACCTACTTGTTCACTGTTTCATCATACAGCATTTTAATATCTTCCTTTAGATTAGCAGGTCTGTGTATGACACTAAAACACAGTCTATTTCATCTTCACTTAGGCAGTTTTCAAAACCTTGTAACACACACACACACACTTACTTTGGAATACATATACCAATAATGATGGTTGCATAAACTGTGCCCAAAAGAGAATCTTCTGTGAACATTTTACATCCCAATATAATCAATTCAGCATGTAAATGTTCATTTCCATAGTTTACTAATGTGTCAGACACTGTAATAATCTTCGATTTCTCTGTGATATTACATCATGTCAGCTTGTTTTATTTTGAGGTAATGCTCTAAGCATTTGTGTACATTAAGCTAATTTTCCTTTGCATTTCATGAGCATCTCAGAAATATATCTTCTGGACACAGTTTACACAACCATCATTATTGGTATGTGTATTCCTGTGTGTGTGTGTGTGTGTGTGTGCGTGTGTTACAGCATCAGTGAGAAAGGGAACCATGCCTCCCTGTACTTGGCTGGTGACCTAGCTGACCGATCCTGTCCTGACCCCCTTTTGCCTTGTTCCCTACTTCTACCAGGGTATTGACCTCAAGCTGTCCTATTCTGCCTTTTTTCCTACCTGCCTCATTCTCAACCCATGCTAGTTAACCTGTCCTCTTCTCATCTTCCGTCACTGCATTGTTACATGCCTCTGCCTGTGACTTAAAGAAGAAATCGTGAAGACCCTGCTACTTTTCATGCACAATCCACCACATGATGAAAATGAAAACAATCATTCTAATGATGAGCCAGAAGATCTGTATGACTATTCTAATGAAACAGTCTCCTCCAGATGAAGATGGTTTAATACCTCATATCATCAGATTTTGTGCTGCAAGCAACTATGAGTCACAGCCTGGGACTGGAAGGTAGGACAGTTTTACCCTCAGCCTTTTAATTTTCACAAAAGCAATAGTGATATTTTCAAAAATGTAGGAACCCATGATCAAAGTGCTGACCTAGATTACAGTATTTTATGGTATCTTTCGATGAACCAATTATGAAGCTTACTGAAAGTGTGAAACAAATTAGTAACATGTTTTGTCAGCGGCATATTATGCATCTGTGTTTGCATAAAGTGCTGTAGCCACTTATTTCCGTGTCAGTAGCAGGTTAGAAGAAATTGGATCATAGGGAGGATGAAAAGAATATAAGCAAAGATTATAAAATAAGGACTTTCTTTTTTTTTTAACAGCAACAGATTTCTATTCACTATTTACCAAGGGTGGTGTGAATATTGACTGAAGTCACCCAGTGTCTTCCAACCCATAGCCCAGGTTGGGCTCAGGCAGCTGGATTGGGTTGCTGGTTGACCAAGCTGTTGGAAGCCACAGGCCTTAAGCCTAAGTAGGCCCAAAAGCCTGCTTCATCTGGTACACTCAAAGTACTTATCCAGTGCAATCTACTGTGTATCCTTCGCTGTTTCTGATGGTAGCAGGAAATGAGTTGAAGAGTTTTAGATCCCCAGGCATTTAAAAGCTATTCTTTTGTGCATATCACACCTTTAGATTTCATAAGTCATATTCTACAAAGTCTGCTATGCCTGTTGTGTCATTAAGATGTTATTTCTGAATGTAAGCCGAGACACACACCTAAGATTTTCCACGTATGGATAGTGCTCCTGGTAATTTGGCTTCTTTACCATATTAATATGGGCTATGAAAGATCTCTCAGCACCTAATTCAGCAATTTTGCCCTACTGCTGTAGTAGTAAATATTATCTATTTATGATCCTATTTTAATTCTTCTCTCTTACTTAAATGTATGCATGAAGCTGGGAAGCTATACAAACAGAGAAGACTGATAAGGAATGTTTGTCTAACAGGCTGGCTAGAAGGCCTAAACATGCACCCTTGTGACCCTTTGCAGATGATGCCATCTACAATTCCCACAACATTTCTCAATGGTACTATATTCATTTCCATGAATATTTTGTGTGAATCTTATTACAAAAAAGTCATAAAGAATAGCTTAAAAAGTAATGTTTATTTTGTGGCAAGTGCATATCTAGCAGGGTCAGTGTGGCTGTGTGACAGATTGTGCTGGATCATCATGTAATACTTATCCTCTACAAGCAGTAATGCATGATCCTAAACTTACCCCTATATTAGATTTATATTCTCTATACCATGACCTATGTTATTTTCAGAACACTTTCCATTAATACTAAAATTCCCAAATTTCTAGCTAGAGGTAGGAGAACACTTTTTGAGCAGATAATAAAATATTAAGAATAAGTAGTTTATAACAGAGAGCCAAATTATAAGGTGAAAATCAAAATGTACTGGTAATGAAGCGGGTACAATAAACTAAATTTTAATGCTACTGTGTGTAAATTCTACAAAGTCAACTTACCTGATAAGCGATCCATGCCACCTTCTGCCTCTTCAAGGGGGCGCTTTTGACCAGACGGTTGGATCTTAGCAGCGATCTGTAAATCAACAAAATGTATTATCACTAAAGGGGATGTGAATTAAGTATTGTAGAGTGCAGAATGAAATACACTAAGGGTCTGGTAAATGGATGTAAAATTCAAAGACTGAGTGTAAGAATGTTTAGACCACAGGAGAGGATATGTCAAGACCTCTACATAGGACTGTGAGAAGACAGGATGTAGATCATAAGTGATGCAGGATAAAGTTGAAAAAGATATAGCAAACACAAGCATCTAGAGTTATGCACAGATAGGGAAGCATGGAAGAGAAACTGCAATAGCCACTCTCATGGGCTGGGAGGAAAAGCACAGAAATCAATCAGACTAAGTGAGAAAAACTTACAAAATAATTTCATATGCTGAAATATAAAACAAAAGAATCAAGCTGTATCCATATGTGTGATGTTTCTCACTTTTCAAGCTGGCTGGTATAAGCACAAATAAAATGCACTTTAAAAGGTTCAGTCCCTATGTATCCTCTAACAACAGAAATATGAGGAATTCATATCAAAATGACCATAAGAGTATGGAAAGTGTCTTAACACTCTCCCTTACTATCCTAAATAAACTTAGGCTGAGCTTTTGAGTATATAATTATCCTATGTCAACATTTCCCTATTCCAGTTATGTTTTCCATCATTCCCAGTAAAGGAGGGTATAGTTGGTGCCGTTTCTCTTGACTGACAGCATCACATGCTCTTATCTGCATCTACAGACAACAGCAAAGTGAGGCGTCTCTCAGAGGTGAAACTGTCTGGCTCACTTTTGCTTTCTTTCCACTATTTTTTCACTCTAATATGCTAAGTAGTGATGAATTTGACAGTAATGACTAAATATACAATGAAGGTAATACAAGCTCTGAATCGCATAGTCCACCTGGGGTGGATCAAAGTGAAGTTAACTTACCTCTTATTGCATATGAAAAACCATTTACTGTAGCTGGTTATACGACAAATGAAAATCAAAGTATGTAGCAGTATGTCTAGTTTCATTGATACAGTAATGAACTAGTTTACATGACAGTTGAAAAGACAAGTAGGCATGCAAATCAATGGTGATGACAGCATCACAGAATAACTGAAGTAATAAATGATACGCTATCAAAAGTAATGAAATACATAATAGGACATGCATTTCTTTAACAAGATGTCATTTTCTTTTTTTTTTTATTGCATATTTCAAACTAAAGTTCATAAAGGTACATTTTCTATCAATTTTCAATCTAAATCATTTTCGTAACTAATAACTTGAATTCACAGTTAAAAACTGAATTTTGGAATATCTTGGGAGAGAAAGAAAAAGAGAAAGGGAACGGATAGGGGATAAAAGAACTTACTAATATTTACTGCTATCCTTATGCAAAAGAGCCTGCACAGACTTAGATGCTTTAAGAAATTCAAGCAATCATTATAACGACAGAACAGACTAAATGGTGACTCTAAACATCTCTGTCTACACACTGGGAATAAATGGTGACAAAGTCTGTTACTCTCTCTCTCTCTCTCTCTCTCTCTCTCTCTCTCTCTCTCTCTCTCTCTCTCTCTCTCACATCTGCTCAGTTTTATTTCAAATATGGTGACATTTAAGCCACAGGCCATTCGACTTTTAATTAAATCAATCATAAGGGCTCTTTAGCAATCATAACAAGAACATTTCAAGTTTTGCGAATGTCTGCGTTAGGCAGTGGGCCATTAACAGCAGCCACCCACAGTTTAAGTGGTTTCTGGAACCATATTACACCCTCCAAGTTAGGACTGCTAGTTTTACTCTGCATAACCAAAATGAAACTACCAAGTTATTCCTGCCATCATCTCCCTATAAGCACCATACACCTACTCAAATCTCACTTATTTTCTTCACTCTCATTGCCTTGTCATCTCTTGTCCGCACAATCTTTTTTTTTTTTTTTTAAATATAATAATGGTAGAGTCCAACCAAACAATGGTCTCCAGTCCCCAGCGAATCTGCAGGTTGCTGCCTGTCTCTACTGCCATTGAAACGGAAGGCCCCCTCCATAACCTTTCCCCTCTAATACACCTGCCTCTTTTTCTATTTACTATACCAACATTTACGGTCTTTCTAGCAAGCTAGCTTTTGTTGAACATCAGTCTTACACATGCTTTGCTACATGAAAGATGAGCAAAAACAAAAACTACTTAGACAATAAATTCATACCTTGAGGAATAAAAAAATGCTTAGACAATACATCCATGGTGTATTTGTGTTGTAAACGCAGAAATATAAATAATAGCATTTTTCAGTAAAGAAAAACCATATCTACACAAACAGCATAAAAACTGAAAAAAATCTTCATGACAGACAAAATCTTATTCAATAATAATATATCTTCCAAACCAGGAAAGGAACAGTAACACTTATATATCTGGAATTTTAATTCATGTGCATGAATGACTGGCCTTAAAAGTACTTTTAAATTCCTTTCATTCACAATTGTTAAATCTTTAGATAAGTTTAAAAGTTTTTACCTAAATGACTAAGTATTACTGTAGCACTCAAGTATGTCTAAGTATTGCTGTAGCACTTAAACTGAAGGACCAAATGTTACACAAAAGTAATTGGCTTTAAAAGTTTAAGTGCCTCCCAACACAAAGCCAAGGAGACACTGTCATGCTTAAATTACTATTTTCATTGTTACTGTGCTGTTTTGGATCTTAAGCAGCTGTAGTATAATAATAATATAAATCAAAAATGAAAAAGGTATTGTATGAAATGGGGAGTAACTGTAATTGTAACTTGTAAGTCAACTTTACTTCCACAAGAATGGCAATCTTATACCTTCAGAAGGCAGTTACAATCCTAGGAATGTTTCATGTTGCTAAGTTGTCATGGGAGAATGAAATCACAGTAACAATTCATGATTCAACAAAACTTTTAATTTACAAGAATAAAGAATTCATCTAGAATAGTATTTACAATCATTTTACTAAATCAAGACTGCCATCACACTGATGATTAACTGATCTTGTAGATTTGTAATGTAGTCGAACCTGAAGGCTACTCAGCTGCAATATTAGAAGGTGTGGTAGATGGTCACAGAAAACAACAGTCCCTATAGCCTGTGTTAAAGGGTAATGCTTGATTGTTTAATTTCATTATATACAAAATTTCCTTTCCCATATAATGTTAGAAGTTCATTACTTAAAATTTTCCTTTCTTATTACGATCAACACAAATTATGCTCTAACTGTTTTTTCAAGTCATTAGGCATTAATCAGACACATGCATATAAAATCAAATTATTTTGTAGCATCACATGAATCCTCCAGTTCCATCTAATGTGATAATTAATGCCCATCATTTACTGCCTTCTGATTAAATTTCATGACTTATCAACAATTGTGTACTTATTACTTTCATCTATTCCTCCATCATGTATGATTATTCTATCTCGTCTTAAACAATTGGGCTAAATATCAGTGAAAAGTTTTTATCAATGATCTAAGGCATGTGTACGAGTAGGAAGAGAGGAAAGTGATTGGTTCTCAGTGAATGTAGGTTTGCGGCACGGGTGCGTCATGTCTCCATGGTTATTTAATTTGTTTATGGATGGGGCTGTTAGGGAGGTGAATGCAAGAGTTTTGGAAAGAGGGGCAAGTATGCAGTCTGTTAAGGATGAGAGAGTTTGGGAAGTGAGTCAGTTGTTGTTCGCTGATGATACAGCGCTGGTGGCTGATTCGGGTGAGAAACTGCAGAAGCTGGTGACTGAGCTTGGCAAAGTGTGTGAAAGAAGAAACCAGAGAGTAATGTGAATAGAGCAAGGTTATTAGGTACAGTAGGGTTGAGGGACAAGTCAATTGGGAGGTAAGTTTGAATGGAGAAAAACTGGAGGAAGTGAAGTGTTTTAGGTATCTGGGAGTGGATTTGGCAGTGGATGGAACCATGGAAGCGGAAGTGAGTCATAGGGTGGGGGAGGGGGCAAAAGTTCTGGGAGCATTGAAAAATGTGTGGAAGGCGGGAACATTATCTTGGAAAGCAAAATTGGGTATGTTTGAAGGAATAGAGGTTCCAACAATGTTATATGGTTGCAAGGCTTGGGCCATAGATAGAGTTGTGCGGAGGAGGGTGGATGTGCTGGAAATGAGACGTTTGAGGACAATATGTGGTATAAGGTGGTTTGATCTAGTAAGCAATGAAAGGGTAAAAGAGATGTGTGGTAATAAAACGAGTTTGGTTGAGAGAGCAGAAGAGGGTGTTTTTGAAATGGTTTGGTCAAATGGAGAGAATGAGTGAGGAAAGATTGACAAAGAGGATATATGTGTCAGTGGTGGGGGGAGCGAGTAGAAGTGGGAGACCAAAGTGGAGGTGGAAAGATGGAGTTAAAAAGATTTTGAGTGATCGGGGCCTAAACATGCAGGAGGGTGAAAGGCAAGTATGGAATAGAGTGAACTGGAACAATGTGGTATACCGGGGTCGACATGCTGTCAATGGACTGAACCAGGACATGTGAAGCGTCTGGGGTAAACCATGGAAAGTTTTGTGGGGCCTGGATGTGGAAAGGGAGCTGTGGTTTCGGTGCATTATACATGACAGCTAGAGACTGAGTGTGAATGAATGTGGCCTTTGTTGTCTTTTCCAAGTGCTTTTCCAATTTTACCTCGCACACATGCGGGGGGAGGGGGTTGTCATTTCATGTGTAGCGAGGTAGTGACATGAATGAATAAGGGCAGACTGCATCAATTATGTAAATGTGTATATATGTATGTGTGTGTGTGTGTGTATATGTATACGTTGAGATGTATGGGTATGTATATTTGCGTGTGTGGACATATATGTATATACATGTGTATGTCGGTGGGTTGGGCCATTCTTTCATCTGTTTCCTTGCACTACCTCGCTAATGCGGGAGACAGCGACAAAGCAAAATAATAGTAATAATAACGTTGAGATGTATAGGTATGTATATGTGCGTGCGTGGACGTGTATGTACATACATGTGTATATGGGTGGGTTGGGCCATTCTTTCGTCTGTTTCCTTGCACTACCTCGCTAACGCAGGAGACAGCAACAAAGTATAATAAACAAATAAAGAAATCAATTTCTTTTTAATTTGTTCAAAACAATAAACATTCTTTTAATGTACACTAGTAAACAGATGAATAAGTTCCTACCTAAACTCTGACAGTTTTACATCAGTTGTTTCAAAGGGACCTTGGTCTCACTTTATGAACCAACTTTGTGAGTACATTTAAAATGAAAAAAGTAATTATGTAAGAGAGGAAGTCCTTATCTCACATTAGCACATTGGATATGTATAAAAATGTTAAGACTTTATGGGTGCAAATTTGATGAAAATATATTATTAGGCACACACTCCTATTTTGATAATGTTTGGTTGATAATAATTGTCTGTCAGTCTCTCTATGTAGCTGCCTATTTTGCCTATTTATGCAGCAGGGAAAGGAATTCTAAATTTGTGGAAACATCTTTTGGACTCTGCTTCCATATAGCTAATTTACCCTTTTGCATTTTGTCAGCATTTGAAATAGCACATGCATGGCTTGTTCAGTTCAATTAACCCTCTGACTCTTTCCAACATTTGACGTCTTGTAAACAAGTTTCTTGATAAGGCATCTGGTTGTTCTACTTTTAACATCTTTCTAAGACAGTCCAACCAGGGATTGTGACAGGAGTCGGACTGGAAAACCTGTTGGATGGGACACTGAGAAACATCTGTGGCCATCCAGAGTTGAGCCCATATTGGTTCAAATTCTGGTCGTGGCAGTTGGTTTGCATTCATCCTACCTGTTCATCTTCCCATATGAGCCTCATAGTTGGTTTAGTGAAGAAGGGATTGGTGCAAAAAAATCTTGTGTACCCATGAAATGTGGCAAGGTGACTAAAGTGAATGGTACTGTGGATGAATTTGTAAAGAAAGGAGGGTGATTGTGCTGTTGATTGGTTAGTGAGCATTTTCAATGCATGTATGGATCATGGTGAAGTGCATTAAGATTAGCAAAATGCATATTTAGCATGGCCGAATAAAGGCAAGGGAAGAAAAAGGCAAGTGTTCAAACTACAGATATAAGTTTGCCAAGAGTACCTGTTACATTGTATGGGAGTGTTGACTGAGACAGTGCACAGAGCATCAAATTGGGGATGAACAATGTGGTTTCAGGAGTGCTTTGAAGAAGATGCGTGAGAAATACTTAAAAGAAACAGAATGATCTTTATGTGGCACTAATGGATCTTGAGAAAGCATATATGGTTGATTGAAATGCCTTGTGGAAAGCCTTACGAACGTATGGCATGGGAAGAAAGCTGCAAAAAGCAATGTTTTCATGAAGAGGTTAAGGAGTATGTACAAGTAGAAAGAGAGAAGAGTGAGTAGTTCCAAGTGAAGGTTAGTCTGCAGCTATGGTGTGTGTGATGCCACCACTGCTGTCTAATTTGCTTTTGGATAGGATGGTGAGGATATATGCAAGGGTCTTGGAGAAAGAAGTGAGTATGCAGTCTGTAGAGGGCGGGAAGGCCTCAGAGCGAGTCATTGTTGTTTGCTGATAACATTGCACTGGTAGCAGATCAAGTGAGAAACTGCAAAAGTTGGTGAACAAGTTTGGGGGAGTGTGTGAAAAGAGGAAGTTGTAAGTTAAATGTGAATAAAAACAAGATATCTAGGCCTAAACAGGTTAGTTTGGGGAGTGAGTTTGACTGGAGAAAATTTGGGACATGTGAAGTGTTTCATATACCTTGAAGTGGACATGGTAGCAAATGGAATCATGGAAGCAGAAGCAAGTTATAGGGTGGGAGAGGGGGTTAGGTTCTTGGAGCACTGAGAAATGTGTGGAAAGAGAGGTAATGTTATCTGGGAGGGCAAAAATGGGTATTCTAGAAGCAATGCTGTATGGGTGTGAAACATGGGCTGTAGATGAAAATGTTTTGAGGGTAAATGTGTTGAAAATTAAATTTTCGAAGACATTATGTGGTGTGAGGTGGTCTGACTAAGTAATAAAACGGGGTGAGAGAGGCGTAGTAATAAGAAGAGGGTAATTGTGAAAGCTGAAAAGAGTGAGCTGAAATAGTTTGAAAATAAGGAGAGAATGAGTGAAGAGAGATTGACAAAAGTGGAGAGGAAAAGGAGGAGAACAAACTGGAGATGGAAGGCTGGAATGAAAACATTTTCAGTGGTTGGGGTCTAAATAAACAGTAGGATCAATGACATGCATGGGATACAGTATATTGGAACTATGTGGTATACAAGAGTTGACATGGTGTCAATGATCTGAGCCTGGGCATGAGATGTGGCCAGGGGAAAACCATGGAAGGGTCTGTGGGGCCTGGTCGTGGATTGAATCCTGCAGTTTTTCCGCAATGCACATAACTTGAGAATGGATGTGAAGATATGCTGCCTTTCTCCATCTGTTCCTGGTACTAATGATGGCCAGGTATGTATACATGTATATATATATACATACATCATATATCACATTATACTTAGTCGCTGCCTCCCGCGTTAGCAAGGTAGCACAAGGAAACAGACGAAATAAAGGCCAAACCCACCCACATACACATGTATATACATAAACAATCACACACACACATATAAATATCTATACATTTCAACATATACATACACAGACATATGTACATATCCATACTTGTTGCCTTCATCCACTCCTGTCGCCACCATGCTTCACAAGAAATGGCACCCCCCCTCCCCCCTATGCGCATGCAAGGTAGTGCTAGGAAAAGACAACAAAACAAAGGCCACATTCATTCACACTCCATCTCTGGCTGTCATGTGTAATGCACCGAAACTACAGCTCCCTTTTCACATCCAGGCCCCACAAAACTTTCCATGGTTTACACCAGACGCTTCGCATGCCCTGGTTCAATCCATTGACAGCACCTCAACCCTGGTATTCCACATCGTTCCAATTCACTCTATTCCTTGCACGCCTCTCACCCTCCTGTATGTTCAGGCCCTGGGCGCTCAAAATCTTTTTCTCACTCTAGCCTTCCATCTCCAATTGGGTTTCTGGCTTCTCCTTGTTCCCTCCAACTCTGACACATATATCCTCTTTGTCAATCTTTCCTCACTCATTCTCTCCATATGTCCAAACCATTCCAATTTCAACACACCCTCTTCTGCTCTTTCATTTTTTTTAATTTCCACACATCTCTCTTACCCTTTCATTACTTACTTGATTAAACAGCTTCACACCAAATATTGTCCTCATTTCCAACACATCCACACTCCTCCACACAACCCTATCTATAGCCCGTGCTTCGCAAACATATAACACTGTTGGAACTACAATTCCTTCAAACATACTCATTTTTGCTCTCCGAGATAACATTCTTTCCTTCCACACATTCTTCATCGCTCCCAGAATCTTTGCCCCCTCCCCACCCTGCGACTTACTTCCACTTCCATGATTCCATTCGCTGCTAAGTCGACTCCCAGATATCTAAAACACTTCACTTCCTCCAATTTTTCTCCATTCAAACTTTCATCCCAATTAATGGTTTTATAATTTGTTTATGGCAGGGGTGGTTAGGGAGGTAAGTGCAAGAGTATTGCAGTCTGCTGGGAATGAGAGGGCCAGGGAAGCGATTCAGTTGTTGTTCGCTGATGATACAACTCTAGTGGCTGATTAGAGTGAGAAATTGCAAGTTGGTGACTAAGTTTGGAAACAGTTTGTGGGTAAAGATGAGGGTAAATACAAACAAAAGCAAGGTTCAGTAGGGTTGAGGGACAAGTTAACTGGGATAATTTAATTGGGAGGGGATGCTGTTTCATGTGTGGTGGGGTGGTGACGGGAATGGATGAAGGCAGCAAGTATGAATATATTTTTATTCATTTTTTATCATTTTTAATTTTTTAATGTTTGAGGACAATGTGTGGTGTGAGGTGGTTTGATCGAGTAAGTAACGTAAGGGTAAGAGAGATGTGTGGAAATAAAAAGAGCGTGGTTGAGAGAGCAGAAGAGGGTGTTTTGAAATGGTTTGGGCACATGGAGAGAATGAGTGAGGAAAGATTGACCAAGAGGATATATGTGTCGGAGGTGGAGGGAACGAGGAGAAGAGGGAGACCAAATTGGAGGTGGAAAGATGGAGTGAAAAAGATTTTGTGTGATCAGGGCCTGAACATGCAGGAGGGTGAAAGGAGGGCAAGGAATAGAGTGAATTGGAGCGACGTGGTATACCGGGGTTGACGTGCTGTCAGTGGATTGAATCGAGGCATGTGAAGCATCTAGGGTAAACCATGGAAAGCTGTGTAGGTATGTATATTTGCGTGTGTGGACGTATGTATATACATGTGTATGGGGGTGGGTTGGGCCATTTCTTTCGTCTGTTTCCTTGCGCTACCTCGCAAACGCGGGAGACAGAAAAAAAAAAAAAAAAAAAAAAAAAAAAAAAAAAAAATTGCTTTGCCTCTGTCTCCCGCGTTAGCGAGGTAGCGCAAGGAAACAGACGAAAGAATGGCCCAACCCACCCACATACACATGCATATACATACACGTCCACACATGCAAATATACATACCTATACATCTCAATGTATACATATATATACACACACAGACATATACATATATACACATATACATAATTCAAACTGTCTGCCTTCATCCATTTCCATCGCCACCTTGCCACACATGTAATAACAACCCCCTACCCCCTCACGTGTGCAAGGTAGTGCTAGGAAAAGACAACAAAGGCCACATTCGTTCACACTCAGTCTCTAGCTGTCATGTAATAATGAACCGAAACCACAGCTCCCTTTCCACATCCAGGCCCCACACAACTTTCCATGGTTTACCCCAGACGCTTCACATGCCCCAGTTCAATCCATGACAGCAAGTCGGCCCCAGTATAACACATCGACCCAATTCACTCTATTCCTTGCACGCCTTTCACCCTTCTGCATGTTCAGGCCCCGATCACTCAAAATCTTTTGCACTCCATCTTTCCACCTCAAATTTGGTCTCCCACTTTCCTCGTTCCCTCCACCTCCGACACATATATCCTCTTGGTCAATCTTTCCTCACTCATTCTCTCCATGTGAACAAACCATTTCAAAACACTCTCTTCTGCTCTCTCAACCACACTCTTTTTATTAACACACATCTCTCTTACCCTTACATTACTTACTCGATCAAACCACCTCACACCACATATTGTCCTCAAACATCTCATTTCCAGCACATCCATCCTCCTGCGCACAACTCTATCCATAGCCCACGCCTCGCAACCATACAACATTGTTGGAACCACCATTCCTTCAAACATACCCATTTTTGCTTTCCGAGATAATGTTCTCAACTTCCACACACTCTTCAATGCTCCCAGAATTTTTGCCCCCTCCCCCACCCTATGATTCACTTCCGCTTCCATGGTTCCATTCACTGCCAGATCCACTCCCAGATATCTAAAACACTTTACTTCCTCCAGTTTTTCTCCATTCAAACTTACCTCCCAATTGACTTGACCCTCAACCCTACTGTACCTAATAACCTTGCTCTTACTCACATTTACTCTCAACTTACTACTTTCACACACTTTACCAAACTCAGTCACCAGCTTCTGCAGTTTCTCACGTGAATCAGCCACCAGCGCTGTATCATCAGCAAACAACAACTGACTCACTTCCCAAGCTCTCTCATCCACAACAGACTTCATACTTCCCCGTCTTTCCAAAACTCTTGCATTCACCTCCCTAACAACCCCATCCATAAACAAATTAAACAACCATGGAGACATCACACACCCCTGCCACAAACCTACATTCACTGAGAACCAATCACTTTCCTCTCTTCCTACACGTACACATGCCTTATATCCTCGATAAAAACTTTTCACTGCTTCTAGCAACTTGCCTCCCACACCATACATTCTTAATACCTTCCACAGAGCATCTCTATCAACTCTATCATATGCCTTCTCCAGATCCATAAATGCTACATACAAATCCATTTGCTTTTCTAAGTATTTCTCACATACATTCTTCAAAGCAAACACCTGATCCACACATCCTCTACCACTTCTGAAACCACACTGCTCTTCCCCAGTCTGATGCTCTGTACATCCCTTCACCCTCTCAGTCAATACCCTCCCATATAATTTCCAAGGAACACTCAACAAACTTATATCTCTGTAATTTGAGCACTCACCTTTGTCCCCTTTGCCTTTGTACACTGGCACTATGCAGGCATTCTGCCAATCCTCAGGCACCTCACCATGAGTCATACATACATTAAATAACCTTACCAACCAGTCAACAATACAGTCACCCCCTTTTTTAATAAATTCTACAGCAATACCATCCAACCCCGCTGCCTTGCCAGCTTTCATCTTCCACAAAGCTTTTACTACCTCTTCTCTGTTTACCAAATCATTTTCCCTAACCCTCTCACTTTGCACACCACCTCGACCAAAACACTCTATATCTGCCACTCTATCATCAAAAGTATGAATACGTATGAATATGTACATGTGTATATATGTATATGTCTATGTATGTATACGTTCAAATATATATAGGTATGTATAAGTGCGTGTGTGGGCATTTATGTATATGTCTGTGTATGTGGGTGAGTTGGGCCATTCTTTCGTCTGTTTCCTTGCGCCACCTTGCCAACGCAGGAGACAGCAACTAAGTATAATAAAAAATAATTATATATTTTTTATTACATTTAGTCGCTGTCTCCCGCGTTAGCGAGGTTGTGCAAGGAAACAGATGAAAGAATGGCCCAGCTCACCCACATACACATGTATACATATAAAACTTTCTATGGTTTACCCCAGATGCTTCACATGCCCTGGTTCAATCCATTGACAGCATGTCGACCCCAGTATAACACATCATTCCAATTCACTCTATTCCTTGCACACATTTAGCCCTGCTGTATGTTCAGTCCTCGATCACTCAAAATCTTTTCACTACATCCTTCCACCTCCAATTTGGTCTCCCACTTCTCCTTCCCTCTACCTCTGACACATACATATAATGGTGTGAGGTGGTTTTATCAAGTAAGCAATGAAAGGGTAAAAGAGACGTATGGTAATCAAAAGTGTATGGTTGTGAAAGTAGAAGAGGGTGTGCTGAAATGGTTTGGATATGTGGAGACAATGTGTGAGGAAAGATTGAGAAAGAGTATATATATGTGTCAGGGGTAGAGGGAACAATGAGAAGCAGGGGACCACATTGGAGTTGGAAGGATGGAGTGAAAAAGATTCTGAGTGATCGGGGCCTCAACTAGAGGTGGGTGAGAGACATCCAAGGGATAGAGTGAATTGGAATGATGTGGTATACTGAGGTCGACGTGCTATCAATGGACTGAACCAAGGCATGTGAAGCATCTGGGGTAAACCATGAAAAGGTCTGTGGGGCCTGGATGTGGATATGAAGCTGTGGTTTTGGTGCATTACACATGACAGCTAAATTCTGAGTGTGAATGAATGTGGCCTTTTTTTGTCTGTTTTCCTGTTGCTACCTCGCTGAAGCAAGAGGTAGCAATGCTGTTTCCAGTGGGGCAGGATAGTGACTTGAATGGATGAAGGCAAGCAAGTATGAATATGTACAAGAGTATATATGTTTGTGTGTGTGTGTGTGTGTGTGTGTGTGTGTGTGTGTGTGTGTGTGTGTGTGTGAGCATATATGGGCATTTATGTGTGTAGACGAGTGGATGGGCCATTCTTCGTCTGTTTCCTGGCACTACGTCATTGATGTGGGAAGCAGCGATTATGTATAATAAATAATGGATATCAAATATATTCTTATATACATATTATATCTATTACAGTTTGTCACTGTCCCTCGTGTTAGCGAGGTAGCGCAAGGAAACAATGAAAGAATGGCCTAACCCACCCACATGCACATATACATAAAAGCCCACACACGCACATATACATACCTATACACTTCAACGTATACATACACATACATACACAGACGTATACATATATATACATATATATCTTTCTTTTTCTTTCACACTATTCGCCATTTCCCGCGATAGTGAGGTAGCGTTAAGAACAGAGGACTGGGCCTTTGAGGGAATATCCTCACCTGGCCCCCATCTCTGTTCCTTCTTTTGAAAAAAAAAAAAAAAAATATATATGTATATATATATATATATATATATATATATATATATATATATATATATATATATATATATATAAACAAATTAAACAACCATGTTGTTTAATTTGTTTATATATATATATATATATATATATATATATATATATATATATATATATATATATATTTTTTTTTTTTTTTTTTCATACAAACCTCCAACAGCTAGGATCGAACCTGGGACCCCTTGTGCAAGAGGCAGGCATGCTAACTGCTAGGCTAAGGGACTGTACAATAGGAAACAACTATTCGAAATACTAAGTACTTGAATACCCTTCGTCTCACAATGGTGAGCAACGGGTGAAACGAAGGGTATTTGAGTACTTAGTATATACACGTTGTATGATCGGGGCCTGAACATGCAGGAGGGTGAAAGGAGGGCAAGGAATAGAGTGAATTGGATCGATGTGGTATACCGGGATTGGCGTGCTGTCAGTGGATTGAATCAGGGCATGTGAAGCGTCTGGGGTAAACCATGGAAAGTTGTGTGGGGCCTGGATGTGGAAAGGGAGCTGTGGTTTCGGGCATTATTGTGTGGCAGCTAGAGACTAAGTGTGAGCGAATGGGGCCTTTGTTGTCTTTTCCTAGTGCTACCTCGCACATATGAGGAGGGAGGGGGATGGTATTCCATGTGTGGCGAGGTGGCGATGGGAGTGAATGGGGGCAGACAGTGTGAATTGTGTGCATGGGTATATATGTATGTGTCTGTGTATGTATATATATGTGTACATTGAGATGTATAGGTATGTATATTTGCGTGTGTGGACGTGTGTGTGTGTATACATTGTGTATGGGGAAGGGTTGGGCCATTTCTTTCGTCTGTTTCCTTGCGCTATTCGCAAACGCGGGAGACAGCGACAGAGCAAAATAAAAAATAAAAAATAATATACATGTTTACCAAATGGCGTCCTAACTTCGTCTCTTCGATGTATATCAACTGACTTTTATTTCTCTTTTGTCTCCCCTGATGATGTGATTATTACACGAAAGTGCACTTGAGAACTTATCGTGTTTCATTTTCCCCGTGGACTCATAGGAATTTATATTTTTATTTATATTAATTTTGCTTTGTCGTTGTCTCCCGCGTTAGCGAGGTAGCGCAAGGAAACAGACTAAAGAATGGCCCAACCCACCCACATACACATGTATATACATACACGTCCACACACTGCACATATACATACCTATACATCTCAATGTATACACATATATATATATACACACAGACATATACAAATATACACAAGTACATAACTCATACTGTCTGCCTTTATTTATTCCCATCGCCACCTCGCCACATGGAATAACATCCCCCTCCCCCCTCATGTGTGCGAGGTAGTGCTAGGAAGAGACAACAAAGGCCACATTCGTTCACACTCAGTCTCTAGCTGTCATGTGATAATGCACCGAAACCACAGCTCCCTTTCCACATCCAGGCCCCACACAACTTTCCATGGTTTACCCCAGACGCTTCACATGCCCCAGTTCAATCCATGACAGCAAGTCGGCCCCAGTATAACACATCGATCCAATTCACTCTATTCCTTGCACGCCTTTCACCCTTCTGCATGTTCAGGCCATGATCACTCAAAATCTTTTTCACTCCATCTTTCCACCTCCAATATGGTCTCCCGCTTCTCCTCGTTCCCTCCACCTAAACACATATATCCTCTTGGTCAATCTTTCCTCACTCATTCTCTCCATGTGACCAAACCATTTCAAAACACCCTCTTCTGCTCTCTCAACCACACTCTTTTTATTTCCACACATCTCTCTTACCCTAACATTACTTACTCGGTCAAACCACCTCACACCACATATTGTCCTCAAACATCTCATTTCCAGCACATCCATCCTCCTGCGCACAACTCTATCCATAGCCCACGCCTCGCAACCATAAAACATTGTTGGAACCACTATTCCTTCAAACATACCCATTTTTGCTTTCCGAGATAATGTTCTTGACTTTCACACATTCTTCAAGGCTCCCACAATTTTTGCCCCCTCCCCCACCCTATGATTCACTTCCGCTTCCATGGTTCCATCCGCTGCCAGATCCACTCCCAGATATCTAAAACACTTTACTTCCTCCAGTTTTTCTCCATTCAAACTTACCTCCCAATTGACTTGACCCTCAACCTTACTGTACCTAATAACCTTGCTCTTATTCACATTTACTCTCAACTTTCTTCTTTCACACACTTTACCAAACTCAGTCACCACCTTCTGCAGTTTCTCACATGGATCAGCCACCAGCGCTGTATCATCAGCAAACAACAACTGACTCACTTCCAAAGCTCTTTCATCCACAACAGACGGCATACTTGCCCCTCTTTCCAAAAATTCTTGCATTCACCTCCCTAACAACCCCATCCATAAACAAATTAAACAACCATGGAGACATCACACACCCCTGCCACAAACCTACATTCACTGAGAACCAATCACTTTCCTCTCTTCCTACACGTACACATGCCTTATATCCTCGATAAAAACTTTTCACTGCTTCTAGCAACTTGCCTCCCACACCATACATTCTTAATACCTTCCACAGAGCATCTCTATCAACTCTATCATATGCCTTCTCCAGATCCATAAATGCTACATACAAATCCATTTGCTTTTCTAAGTATTTCTCACATACATTCTTCAAAGCAAACACCTGATCCACACATCCTCTACCACTTCTGAAACCACACTGCTCTTCCCCAGTCTGATGCTCTGTACATCCCTTCACCCTCTCAGTCAATACCCTCCCATATAATTTCCAAGGAACACTCAACAAACTTATATCTCTGTAATTTGAGCACTCACCTTTGTCCCCTTTGCCTTTGTACACTGGCACTATGCAGGCATTCTGCCAATCCTCAGGCACCTCACCATGAGTCATACATACATTAAATAACCTTACCAACCAGTCAACAATACAGTCACCCCCTTTTTTAATAAATTCTACAGCAATACCATCCAACCCCGCTGCCTTGCCAGCTTTCATCTTCCACAAAGCTTTTACTACCTCTTCTCTGTTTACCAAATCATTTTCCCTAACCCTCTCACTTTGCACACCACCTCGACCAAAACACTCTATATCTGCCACTCTATCATCAAAAGTATGAATACGTATGAATATGTACATGTGTATATATGTATATGTCTATGTATGTATACGTTCAAATATATATAGGTATGTATAAGTGCGTGTGTGGGCATTTATGTATATGTCTGTGTATGTGGGTGAGTTGGGCCATTCTTTCGTCTGTTTCCTTGCGCCACCTTGCCAACGCAGGAGACAGCAACTAAGTATAATAAAAAATAATTATATATTTTTTATTACATTTAGTCGCTGTCTCCCGCGTTAGCGAGGTTGTGCAAGGAAACAGATGAAAGAATGGCCCAGCTCACCCACATACACATGTATACATATAAAACTTTCTATGGTTTACCCCAGATGCTTCACATGCCCTGGTTCAATCCATTGACAGCATGTCGACCCCAGTATAACACATCATTCCAATTCACTCTATTCCTTGCACACATTTAGCCCTGCTGTATGTTCAGTCCTCGATCACTCAAAATCTTTTCACTACATCCTTCCACCTCCAATTTGGTCTCCCACTTCTCCTTCCCTCTACCTCTGACACATACATATAATGGTGTGAGGTGGTTTTATCAAGTAAGCAATGAAAGGGTAAAAGAGACGTATGGTAATCAAAAGTGTATGGTTGTGAAAGTAGAAGAGGGTGTGCTGAAATGGTTTGGATATGTGGAGACAATGTGTGAGGAAAGATTGAGAAAGAGTATATATATGTGTCAGGGGTAGAGGGAACAATGAGAAGCAGGGGACCAAATTGGAGTTGGAAGGATGGAGTGAAAAAGATTCTGAGTGATCGGGGCCTCAACTAGAGGTGGGTGAGAGACATCCAAGGGATAGAGTGAATTGGAATGATGTGGTATACTGAGGTCGACGTGCTATCAATGGACTGAACCAAGGCATGTGAAGCATCTGGGGTAAACCATGAAAAGGTCTGTGGGGCCTGGATGTGGATATGAAGCTGTGGTTTTGGTGCATTACACATGACAGCTAAATTCTGAGTGTGAATGAATGTGGCCTTTTTTTGTCTGTTTTCCTGTTGCTACCTCGCTGAAGCAAGAGGTAGCAATGCTGTTTCCAGTGGGGCAGGATAGTGACTTGAATGGATGAAGGCAAGCAAGTATGAATATGTACAAGAGTATATATGTTTGTGTGTGTGTGTGTGTGTGTGTGTGTGTGTGTGTGTGTGTGTGTGTGTGTGTGTGTGAGCATATATGGGCATTTATGTGTGTAGACGAGTGGATGGGCCATTCTTCGTCTGTTTCCTGGCACTACGTCATTGATGTGGGAAGCAGCGATTATGTATAATAAATAATGGATATCAAATATATTCTTATATACATATTATATCTATTACAGTTTGTCACTGTCCCTCGTGTTAGCGAGGTAGCGCAAGGAAACAATGAAAGAATGGCCTAACCCACCCACATGCACATATACATAAAAGCCCACACACGCACATATACATACCTATACACTTCAACGTATACATACACATACATACACAGACGTATACATATATATACATATATATCTTTCTTTTTCTTTCACACTATTCGCCATTTCCCGCGATAGTGAGGTAGCGTTAAGAACAGAGGACTGGGCCTTTGAGGGAATATCCTCACCTGGCCCCCATCTCTGTTCCTTCTTTTGAAAAAAAAAAAAAAAAAATATATATGTATATATATATATATATATATATATATATATATATATATATATATATATATATATATATATAAACAAATTAAACAACCATGTTGTTTAATTTGTTTATATATATATATATATATATATATATATATATATATATATATATATATATATATATATATATATATATATATATTTTTTTTTTTTTTCATACAAACCTCCAACAGCTAGGATCGAACCTGGGACCCCTTGTGCAAGAGGCAGGCATGCTAACTGCTAGGCTAAGGGACTGTACAATAGGAAACAACTATTCGAAATACTAAGTACTTGAATACCCTTCGTCTCACAATGGTGAGCAACGGGTGAAACGAAGGGTATTTGAGTACTTAGTATATACACGTTGTATGATCGGGGCCTGAACATGCAGGAGGGTGAAAGGAGGGCAAGGAATAGAGTGAATTGGATCGATGTGGTATACCGGGATTGGCGTGCTGTCAGTGGATTGAATCAGGGCATGTGAAGCGTCTGGGGTAAACCATGGAAAGTTGTGTGGGGCCTGGATGTGGAAAGGGAGCTGTGGTTTCGGGCATTATTGTGTGGCAGCTAGAGACTAAGTGTGAGCGAATGGGGCCTTTGTTGTCTTTTCCTAGTGCTACCTCGCACATATGAGGAGGGAGGGGGATGGTATTCCATGTGTGGCGAGGTGGCGATGGGAGTGAATGGGGGCAGACAGTGTGAATTGTGTGCATGGGTATATATGTATGTGTCTGTGTATGTATATATATGTGTACATTGAGATGTATAGGTATGTATATTTGCGTGTGTGGACGTGTGTGTGTGTATACATTGTGTATGGGGAAGGGTTGGGCCATTTCTTTCGTCTGTTTCCTTGCGCTATTCGCAAACGCGGGAGACAGCGACAGAGCAAAATAAAAAATAAAAAATAATATACATGTTTACCAAATGGCGTCCTAACTTCGTCTCTTCGATGTATATCAACTGACTTTTATTTCTCTTTTGTCTCCCCTGATGATGTGATTATTACACGAAAGTGCACTTGAGAACTTATCGTGTTTCATTTTCCCCGTGGACTCATAGGAATTTATATTTTTATTTATATTAATTTTGCTTTGTCGTTGTCTCCCGCGTTAGCGAGGTAGCGCAAGGAAACAGACTAAAGAATGGCCCAACCCACCCACATACACATGTATATACATACACGTCCACACACTGCACATATACATACCTATACATCTCAATGTATACACATATATATATATACACACAGACATATACAAATATACACAAGTACATAACTCATACTGTCTGCCTTTATTTATTCCCATCGCCACCTCGCCACATGGAATAACATCCCCCTCCCCCCTCATGTGTGCGAGGTAGTGCTAGGAAGAGACAACAAAGGCCACATTCGTTCACACTCAGTCTCTAGCTGTCATGTGATAATGCACCGAAACCACAGCTCCCTTTCCACATCCAGGCCCCACACAACTTTCCATGGTTTACCCCAGACGCTTCACATGCCCCAGTTCAATCCATGACAGCAAGTCGGCCCCAGTATAACACATCGATCCAATTCACTCTATTCCTTGCACGCCTTTCACCCTTCTGCATGTTCAGGCCATGATCACTCAAAATCTTTTTCACTCCATCTTTCCACCTCCAATATGGTCTCCCGCTTCTCCTCGTTCCCTCCACCTAAACACATATATCCTCTTGGTCAATCTTTCCTCACTCATTCTCTCCATGTGACCAAACCATTTCAAAACACCCTCTTCTGCTCTCTCAACCACACTCTTTTTATTTCCACACATCTCTCTTACCCTAACATTACTTACTCGGTCAAACCACCTCACACCACATATTGTCCTCAAACATCTCATTTCCAGCACATCCATCCTCCTGCGCACAACTCTATCCATAGCCCACGCCTCGCAACCATAAAACATTGTTGGAACCACTATTCCTTCAAACATACCCATTTTTGCTTTCCGAGATAATGTTCTTGACTTTCACACATTCTTCAAGGCTCCCACAATTTTTGCCCCCTCCCCCACCCTATGATTCACTTCCGCTTCCATGGTTCCATCCGCTGCCAGATCCACTCCCAGATATCTAAAACACTTTACTTCCTCCAGTTTTTCTCCATTCAAACTTACCTCCCAATTGACTTGACCCTCAACCTTACTGTACCTAATAACCTTGCTCTTATTCACATTTACTCTCAACTTTCTTCTTTCACACACTTTACCAAACTCAGTCACCACCTTCTGCAGTTTCTCACATGGATCAGCCACCAGCGCTGTATCATCAGCAAACAACAACTGACTCACTTCCAAAGCTCTTTCATCCACAACAGACGGCATACTTGCCCCTCTTTCCAAAAATTCTTGCATTCACCTCCCTAACAACCCCATCCATAAACAAATTGAACAACCATGGAGACATCACACACCCCTGCCGCAAACCTACATTCACTGAGAACCAATCACTTTCCTCTCTTGCTACACGTACACATGCCTTACATCCTCAATAAAAACTTTTCACTGCTTCTAACAACTTGCCTCCCACACTATATATTCTTAATGCCTTCCACAGAATAAGAGCAAGGTTATTAGGTACAGTAGGGATGAGGGTCAAGTCAATTGGGAGGTGAGTTTGAATGGAGAAAAACTGGAGGAAGTGAAGTGTTGGAACAACTATTCCTTCAAACATGCTCATATTTGCTCTCCAAGCTAACGTTGTTGCCTTCCACACATTCTTCAATGCTCCCAGAAACTTCGCCCCCTCCCCAACCCTGTGACTCATTCCCGCTTCAATGGTTCCATCCGCTGCCAAATCCACACACAGATATCTAAAACACTTCACTTCCTCCAGTTTTTCTCCATTCAAACTTACCTCTCAAATGACTTGTCCCTTAACCCTACTGTACCTAATAACCTTGCTCTTATTCACATTTACTCTCAGCTTTCTTCTTTCACACACTTTATCAAACTCAGTCACCAACTTCTGCAGTTTCTCACCCAAATCAGCCACCAGCACTGTATCATCAGCAAACAACAACTGACTCACTTCCCAAGCCCTCTCATCCACAACAGACTGCATACTTGCAGCTCTCCCCAAAACTCTTGCATTCATCTCCCTAAGAACCCATTCCATAAACAAATCAAATAACCATGGAGACATCATGCACCCCTGCAGCAAACTAACATTCACTGGGAACTAATCACTTTCCTCTCTTCCTACTCATACAAATACCCTACATCCTCGATAAAAACTTTTCACTGCTTCTAGCAACTTAACTCCCACTCCATATATTCTTAATACCTTCCACAGAGCATCCCTATCAATTCTATCATATGCCTTCTCCAGATACATAAATGCTACATGCAAATCCATCTGATTTCCTAAGTATCTCTCACATACATTCTTCAAAGCAAACACCTGATCCACACATCCTCTACCACTCCAGAAACCACACTGCTCTTCCCCAATCTGATGCTCTGTACATGCCTAAATAAAAGTTTGATTAGATTATAGCCCCCTGGACAGACACAAAAAGGTAGATGAAAGACCTTATGATCAATTCATAGAAGTTTGTAATAAAAAAGATTCGATCAGTAGAAGATATTAACATACCAAATTCTAAGCGGAGAGGATCCCTTTCCAGTAGCTCTGAGTATGTGCTTGTAACTGAATCTGCTTCAGTGCCCTAATAAAAGTATGAACATTTTTGATTTAGTTCTAGAAATAAATGAAGATCTAATCAATATTATCCCCCTTGCAAGAAGAACATGATAGATTTAGTTATAGCAACAAATACTAATGTTGAAGTTGGAGAAAAGTCTGGAAAAAGTGATCACTGACAATTATGTTTGAATCAATTGTCAACATTGCCTGTTAATGCAAACATGATTTAAGAACAGTAAATCTTAACAAGCTTCACACTGCTCTTGACAAGGAAGTCCGAGATGAAATATCTAATAAAAAAAAAAAACTATATGAATGTAGTTTAGGAGAGCTTCAGTTGAACTTTCAAAGTATTGGAGTAATACATGTGCCAAAATGTTGTAGATGGTATTTTTCTAGAACAAAGGTGAAATGTTGTATTTAAGTAGCACATAAGAAAGTAAAAGAGACCAATAACTAACAAAATGGAGTAATTCATGTAGGTTAGTGTAGAGAAACTGAAGCTTATTTGTCAATGTTGATATTAAGCAAAATTTTGTAAAAAGAAAAAAGAAAGTTTTACAGTCCTTAATCTCCTTCCTAATTGCTATCATGTTAATCATAAACTCTTCATAACTCAAGCTTCTTGATCATGATGACAGGAAGAAAAGTATGTTACAGTACTGCAGGGGGAGGAGGAGTAATGATAGAAGCAAGAGAGTCATCACCCAGGAAACTGATCCATTAATCACAGAAAACGGTGCTTTGGTTTAAGAAAACGTGCCCATGTCAAATAACCCAAATACCTTTCCTTGCTTCTGTATTTACAATGGAAGACACAACTTGAGCACTGAATCCATTTCCACTTCCTAAGAGGAAAACATTTTGCAACATACTAATAAGAAGTTGAAGCTATACTATCTGCACTACAGTATTACAATACAAGGAAAACAAGGCCCAGATAGCCTAGCCCTAGGACAAAGAGGCAAAAAAATGAGATAAGTTAAAACCCTGACTGCTATTTCTAAGATCTCTACTACAGGATAAGTTCCAGAGAAATACAAGTTTGCTATTGTAACATCGACATCTAAAAGAATTAAATCAATGCCCAGAAGTTATTGTCCAAACAACTTAACCTCTGTAGTTGCTAATCTCATCGAAATGATCATTTGGGATACGACCGTAAACCATTTAGAGGACAACCTCTTAATAAATGATTCTTAGCATAGATTTCCATTAAATCACTCACATTAGACAAATCTGCTTGATTTTTCTAATCTAAAAATCAACACATACAATGGAAATAAAGCAGCTTATGTCATCAATTCAAATTTTAAAAAGGGATTCAATTAACTTTCACATCAAAGGTTTCCAACAAAAATTAGATACCATTACAAATGAGACTTCACTTCAGTGGTCAGGAATTTGGTTACTCATCATCATAAACAGAATGTCAAGACATAAAAAGCAGTGTGCCATAAAGGATCCACCTAGGACCAGGTTTCTTATATATAAGTTTGAATGGAGAAAAACTGGAGGAAGTAAAGTGTTTTAGATAGCTGGGAGTGGATCTGCCAGCGAATGGAACCATGGAAGCGGAAGTGAATCATAGGGTGGGGGAGGGGGCGAAAATTCTGGGAGCCTTGAAAAATGTGTGGAAGTCGAGAATATTATCTCGGAAAGCAAAAATGGGTATGTTTGAAGGAATAGTCATTCCAACAATGTTGTATGGTTGCATGGCGTGGGCTATGGATAGAGTTGTGCGCAGGAGGGTGGATGTCCTGGAAATGAGATGTTTGAGGACAATGTGTGGTGTGAGGCGGTTTGATCGAGTAAGTAATGTAAGGGTAAGAGAGATGTGTGGAAATAAAAAGAGCGTGGTTGAGAGAGCAGAAGAGGGTGTTTTGAAATGGTTTGGGCACATGGAGAGAATGAGTGAGGAAAGATTGACCAAGTGGATATATGTGTCGGAGGTGGAGGGAACGAGGAGAAGTGGGAGACCAAATTGGAGGTGGAAAGATGGAGTGAAAAAGATTTTGAGTGATCGGGGCCTGAACATGCAGGAGGGTGAAAGGAGGGCAAGGAATAGAGTGAATTGGATCGATGTGGTATACCAGGGGTGACGTGCTGTCAATGGATTGAACCAGGGCATGTGAAGCGTCTGGGGTAAACCATGGAAAGCTGTGTAGGTATGTATATTTGCGTGTGTGGACGTATGTATATACATGTGTATAAGGGTGGGTTGGGCCATTTCTTTCGTCTGTTTCCTTGCGCTACCTCGCAAACGCGGGAGAGCGACAAAGCAAAATAAAAAAAAAATTATATATATATATATATATATATATATATATATATATATATATATATATATATATATATATATATATTTTCTATATTTATATTTATATTTATATTCCACACATTTGCAAATGAGTGGGAGATGTATAAAAGAAAGAGACAGGAGGTCAAGAGAAAGGTGCAAGAGGTGAAAAAGAGGGCAAATGAGAGTTGGGGTGAGAGAGTATCATTAAATTTTAGGGAGAATAAAAAGATGTTCTGGAAGGAGGTAAATAAAGTGCGTAAGACAAGGGAGCAAATGGGAACTTCAGTGAAGGGCGCAAATGGGGAGGTGATAACAAGTAGTGGTGATGTGAGAAGGAGATGGAGTGAGTATTTTGAAGGTTTGTTGAATGTGTTTGATGATAGAGTGGCAGATATAGGGTGTGTTGGTCAAGGTGGTGTGCAAAGTGAGAGGGTTAGGGAAAATGATTTGGTAAACAGAGAAGAGGTAGTAAAAGCTTTGCGGAAGATGAAAGCCGGCAAGGCAGCAGGTTTGGATGGTATTGCAGTGGAATTTATTAAAAAAGGGGGTGACTGTATTATTGACTGGTTGGTAAGGTTATTCAATGTATGTATGACTCATGGTGAGGTGCCTGAGGATTGGCGGAATGCGTGCATAGTGCCACTGTACAAAGGCAAAGGGGATAAGAGTGAGTGCTCAAATTACAGAGGTATAAGTTTGTTGAGTATTCCTGGTAAATTATATGGGAGGGTATTGATTGAGAGGGTGAAGGCATGTACAGAGAATCAGATTGGGGAAGAGCAGTGTGGTTTCAGAAGTGGTAGAGGATGTGTGGATCAGGTGTTTGCTTTGAAGAATGTATGTGAGAAATACTTAGAAAAGCAAATGGATTTGTATGTAGCATTTATGGATCTGGAGAAGGCATATGATAGAGTTGATAGAGATGCTCTGTGGAAGGTATTAAGAATATATGGTGTGGGAGGCAAGTTGTTAGAAGCAGTTAAAAGTTTTTATCGAGGATGTATGGCATGTGTACATGTGGGAAGAGAGGAAAGTGATTGGTTCTCAGTGATTGTAGGTTTGCGGCAGGGGTGTGTGATGTCTCCATGGTTGTTTAATTTGTTTATGGATGGGGTTGTTAGGTAGGTGAATGCAAGAGTTTTGGAAAGAGAGGCAAGTATGAAGTCTGTTGTGGATGAGAGCTTGGGAAGTGAGTCAGTTATTGTTTGCTGATGATACAGCGCTGGTGGCTGATTCATGTGAGAAACCGCAGAAGCTGGTGACTGAGTTTGGTAAAGTGTGTGAAAGAAGAAAGTTAAGAGTAAATGTGAATAAGAGCAAGGTTATTAGGTACAGTAGGGTTGAGGGTCAAGTCAATTGGGAGGTAAGTTTGAATGGAGAAAAACTGGAGGAAGTAAAGTGTTTTAGATATCTGGGAGTGGATCTGGCAGCGGATGGAACCATGGAAGCGGAAGTGAATCATAGGGTGGGGGAGGGGGCGAAAATCCTGGGAGTCTTGAAGAATGTGTGGAAGTCGAGAACATTATCTCGGAAAGCAAAAATGGCTATGTTTGAAGGAATAGTGGTTCCAACAATGTTGTATGGTTGCGAGGCGTGGGCTATGGATAGAGTTGTGCGCAGGAGGATGGATGTGCTGGAAATGAGATGTTTGAGGACAATGTGTGCTGTGAGGTGGTTTGATCGAGTAAGTAATGTAAGGGTAAGAGAGATGTGTGGAAATAAAAAGAGCGTGGTTGAGAGAGCAGAAGAGGGTGTTTTGAAATGGTTTGGGCACATATATATATATATATATATATATATATATATATATATATATATATATATATATATATATATATATATTTTCTTTTTTTTTTGCTTTGTCGCTGTCTCCCACGTTTGTGAGGTAGCGCAAGGAAACAGACGAAAGAAATGGCCCAACCCACCCCCATACACATGTATATACATACACGTCCACACACACAAATATACATACCTACACAGCTTTCCATGGTTTACCCCAGACGCTTCACATGCCCTGATTCAATCCACTGACAGCACGTCAACCCCGGTATACCACATCGATACAATTCACTCTATTCCTTGCCCTCCTTTCACCCTCCTGCATGTTCAGGCTCCGATCACTCAAAATCTTTTTCACTCCATCTTTCCACCTCCAATTTGGTCTCCCACTTCTCGTTCCCTCCACCTCCGACACATATATCCTCTTGGTCAATCTTTCCTCACTCATTCTCTCCATGTGCCCAAACCATTTCAAAACACCCTCTTCTGCTCTCTCAACCTCGCTCTTTTTATTTCCACACATCTCTCCTACCCTTACGTTACTTACTCGATCAAACCACCTCATACCACATATTGTCCTCAAACATCTCATTTCCAGCACATCCACCCTCATGCGCACAACTCTATCCATAGCCCATGCCTCGCAACCATACAACATTGTTGGAACCACTATTCCTTCAAACATACCCATTTTTGCTTTCCGAGATAATGTTCTCTACTTCCACACATTCTTCAAGGCTCCCAGGATTTTCGCCCCCCTCCCCCACCCTATGATCCACTTCCGCTTCCATGGTTCCATCCGCTGCCAGATCCACTCCCAGATATCTAAAACACTTTACATCCTCCAGTTTTTCTCCATTCAAACTTACCTCCCAATTGACTTGACCCTCAACCCTACTGTACCTAATAACCTTGCTCTTATTCACATTTACTCTTAACTTTCTTCTTTCACACACTTTATCAAACTCAGTCACCAGCTTCTGCAGTTTCTCACATGAATCAGCCACCAGCGCTGTATCATCAGCGAACAACAACTGACTCACTTCCCAAGCTCTCTCATCCACAACAGACTTCATACTTGCCCCTCTTTCCAAAACTCTTGCATTCACCTCCCTAACAACCCCATCCATAAACAAATTAAACAACCATGGAGACATATATGTTTCTTTTTTACAGTGAAGGCTCCAGTCACAGGCAAAAGTCCACATTAAGGTCAAGCCTTGTTTAAAACAAAGAAAGGATTATGAAAGAGGAAAGCATTTATCAACAATGGAAGAAGTGAAAAACCTGTCTTAAAATGTACTAGGTCATAGTTACTGGGAAAGACACAACGTGTAGGGTAAGAATGGAGTAACTGTTTAGAAGAAAGAAGTTTTGGCATTTAAACTCGACACCTAGTTTCTTAGAGGCACACTTAAGTATTTCTGTAATGTGGAGTCTCCAAGAAAGTGGATGTTACAGTAACACCAAGTGTGTTCAGTGAGGCAGAATTAATAAACCTTCAAAGGAGAGAGTTAAGTTGTGAGGACTTTTTGAGCTGTCTACCCCACTGATTATCTTGTCCAAGTTTAAGTTCATTGGGGAAGTTGTGTCAAGACGAGATGCAGATTGTGAAAGTAGGAGCAACAGAACTGAAGAATGTTGAGGAATGCAGTGTTGAATTGTTCGTATATGAGTGCATTTGGTTATTTGAGGGAGAGAGGAAACTGCTGATAATAAGGAAAGAAAGTATAGGGAACAGGACAGAACCTTGAGGGACGCAGGTGTTGATGGAGAAAGGGGAGGAGGCTGATCCATCAACAACCACAGAGATAGATCAGCCACAGAGGAAGCATGAGATAAGGAAGCAAAGCCAAAAGGAGGGTGCTTGGAGATGAGACCCCAAGGCCAAGCCTTGTCGACACTTTGGATATGTCAAGGGGGCATACATAGGATTCTCCAAAATCTTTCAGGGATGATGACCACACATTATTAAGATAGGAAAATATATAACCTGTGGATCTTGCCTTATATATGCCATACTGGTGATCAGAGAGAAGACTGTGTGATTCAAGGTGTTAAAGGATATGGAAGTTGAGAAGGGATTCACAGACTGGAAATGGTAGATGACAAGCAATGGGATAATAATTCGAGGGGTTGCAACTGTCACCTTTCTTATGGGGGGTATGTACCAATACATGCTTCCAAGAAGGGAAAGTTCTGTTTTCTAAACTGAAAAAGAACAAACGAGCAAGCACAGGTTCAAGTTCCGAGGTTCACTCTTTCAATACATGGGAATTGATGCCACCAGTATCGTAAGCCTTGCTTATATATATATGAGAGAGAGAGAGAGAGAGAGAGAGAGAGAGAGAGAGAGAGAGAGAGATAGAGAGAGAGAGACAGAGAGAGAGAGAGAGAGAGAGAGAGAGAGAGAGAGAGAGAGAGAGAGAGAGAGAGAGAGAGAGAGAGAGAGAGAGAGAGACAGAGAGAGAGAGAGACAGAGAGAGAGAGAGACAGAGAGAGAGAGAGACAGAGAGAGAGAGAGACAGAGAGAGAGAGAGACAGAGAGAGAGAGAGACAGAGAGAGAGAGAGACAGAGAGAGAGAGAGACAGAGAGAGAGAGAGACAGAGAGAGAGACAGAGAGAGAGACAGAGAGAGAGACAGAGAGAGAGCTTTTCAAACAGTCTGGAAGGAAATTACTGGGAAGAGAAAAGAATTAGTAAGAGCATCAGGGGTGAAGGAATGTTAAAGTCATCCAAGGAAGAGTCAGAGGAAAAACAAGAACCAGAGAGAGTTCCTTTGTCCACAGGAGTGACAGGTATAGTACCGTCTTGATACGAGAGTGAAGGAAAGGTAAAGTGACAGAAGTTGTTAGCAATGCCCTTAGCTTGAGACCAGGAAGACCTTTTGGTGGAGGATGAGGAGAGATTATCGCACTTCCTTTAAATAAAGGAATGCTTTGCCTCGTGGATAATGTCCTTGCAGTGATTACGGGCAATGAGAAAGCTGAATAAGAGATGGAGGAAGGGGGAGATCAATCAAGCCTATTATGCCTGGTTCCTTGCTTAAACGGCCTCACAACAGGAATGGTTGAACCATGGGTTAGAAGAAAAGGTCATCTTGGAGGAATAAATGATTCCACTCCTGCAACAATGACTTCTGCTATGCATTTGGGGATGACAGAAGCATTACCACATAAGAAACAGCAATTTACCCAAGGAAAGTCAGAAAACAATTTTAGTCAGCTTTGTTGAGCTGCAATATTTAGGTTTAAAAGGGGCTGCTGGAGGGGAATGTGCCATTGGAATGGAAACATTTATGTGAGTGTGATCAGAAGAACTAATTGGGGGCAAGATGACTACTTACAGTGGGATGGATTAGAGGTGAAAAACAGGTCCAGAATATTAGGAGAGTGGTCACAGTGGTCAGGAATAAGGGTAGGGTGGGAGATTTTTTCTAGATCATAAAGAATGGACAATGTGAGGGCTTTGATCCTGCCAGCATCCATATGGGATGCATTCAACTACTACCTATAGAGAATGCTGAAATCCCCTATGTAGATGATTTCAGCTTAAGGGTGGGAAGATGCTACAGTCTCATGGCAGGAATTTAGATAGTTGAATTTGGAATTTGGAGAGGCAAATAGGCAAAACTGAGGAAAAATGTGGTGGTTGGGAGACAGAACATGAGCCACATAAAGTTTAGAGGCTAAAGTCCATGAGGCATGCAACAAGTGTGTTGATGTTGGAATAAGCACAGACATCACCTCTGAACTGGAATCATAAGTGGAGAGTAGAGTATAGCCTGATATGAAAAATGGGCTAGACTGAACATCATTAGACAACTGGGTATTACACATAAGTAAGACATTAGGAGAGGTACTACACAGATGGTGTTCAGTAGAAGTGAGGTTGCTACAGAGACCACGAATGTTGGTATAACGAAGAGAAAAAGAGGAAAGTCTATTTGAGATGGAAAGGTCAAGAAAGGGCCTGGTGCTACTACTGTCTGAGCCTTCTCTCTCACTGGCAGTAGAATTAGGCAGAAACCTGGAAATTCTCAGCAACCCATGATGCCAGGAACTGGGGGCCATGGATTTGTTAGATTCTACTGTATCACTGTCGTATTCAATAAAATGACTATGCAGATAGGTGGCATGTGGCAGCAAGACCTTATGAGACAAAAGTAAGTCAAGTGCATGGCGCTTGTAAGAAGTTGGCAGCCGGGAATCCTAAAAAGGAATCCCATTTTGATGAAGCTTAGTAAGACTGGCAATCCTAAAAAAGGAGAGTACAAGATGGCTCCAGGCACCACTTCAACATTCCATAGTCAGGATGGTAGTGCCACCCTGGGTGGCGGCTGTGAGCTGCCTATGAAAATAGCGATAATGAGCTGCATTGTTAAGATATCGAAGTTCACAGAGGATACAGAGTTGAGAAATAAATCTACTAGAGAAATTAAATGTCTGCAGCTTCAATTAGGCAAGGACAAACTGATGGTCTGGACTTGTAGGTGTCAAATGAATTTCATTATCTTAAAGTGCAAAGTTTTACATACCAGTAGGAAAAACAAGCAAGCAAACTACAGCATGAACTTTGTTCAGCTACAAAATATAAACAGGAAAAAAGACTGGTGTAATAATCTTTGGTTACCTAAAATCTAGAGTGCAAAGCACAAGAGTAAAGGGAAAACAAAATTCTTGGCTTCAATGGCAAGGCTATCAAATACAAGTCCAATGAAATTATCCTAACTCATTACAAGTCATTGAACTGTCTTCATCTTGAATATCGTGTTTAGTTTTGGTCAACCTACTTGAGAAAAGACAAAATGGAGAGTAAAGATGTGCACCACCATGTTAATTTCTCAACTGAAAAACAAAGCCAATGACAACTAACAATGCCTTAAACCTATTCATCCTAGGAAAAGAAGTGGTTAAGAGGTGATCTAATACAATTATTCAAAATTTGTGGTTTTGATAATCTCAATCTACCATGCTACTTAAGGATAGCTATGTCTGATTTCATTTGTAACAATGGATACATACATTTGAGTAAACACCTTATCTCAAATGAAGTACTTTTTCTTCAACAGGAATGTTAACATATGGAATGATTTATCAGGTAGAGTAGTTGAATGAAGTACCACTGTTACATTAAAGAAAATGCAAAAAAAATTGCTTCAAATCCCTAGTTACATGAACGTTTAGCTTTTTCTCTGAAACAACCATATGTCTTTTCACTCATATGACACTATTCTGAGTTTCTGATACCTTCCACTATAACAAGAAGCCTTGTTATGACCCAATGGTCTGTTGCTGTTTGACTTCCTTTCCATTTGTCCCCTGCTTATTTAGGTCATTTTCATTAATTGTGAATAATGTAAATTTTCTCTATTTCTTTTTTTCACTTGCAGAGGCTATTATCTGATGATACACACAGTAAAGGGGTTACAGTACAATTAAATAAATCTTCATATATGAATTTTTAAAGTACTTTTAAAGTCAATCATTTGTGTGCAAACTTTACACTCCATCAATGTAAATGGTGGGGCCCCAGCTCATGCACTCATTAGGCCAGGGAAGTCGTCATAAGTATTTGGTGCTGTTGGCCAATCTATCATCATCAAATATAACTTTCCTTTCCGTTCTATGTTCATTACTTTCTGAATCACTTCCATGACTATGAATTTTTTTTAAAATCATGTACTTATCATCACTATCATCCATTTTTTTGGGCATTCATTATGTACCATGCATTCATATTAAATGGTACACATCTGTGACACCACTTTATCTGCTCATACTTTCATCAGTTCAAATATTTTTTTCAATCATTAATAAATTTTCGGCTTTAAATCTTTTTATTCTTATGAGAAAAAGGACCCCATCCACAATCCGGCGAGGTGCCTGCATTACAATAGTACCAGTTTCAACTGGCATCACATCTATGGGCATCATTTAAGACTGTTTACATTACTTCCAGAGTTTAACAACCTTAATAATATATTCAAAAAATCTAATAGTATTATTAATCATATCATGTTACTCTAAAACTAAAAAATAAGTTATATATTTGAATATAAAGCTCAAGTGTTCATTTTTCTTCCATAAAACCCTTCCATTCTCATCTCCATCACAACTTATTCAACAATTCCATCCCATTTACAACTTATCCCATATTCCCATCCACTTTTGTAATCTAGAATCAATCTAACAATAACAACATCCTTAAACTTATTCTTTCCATGAACATAAAACCATTACCTCTATATAT
Organism: Panulirus ornatus; assembly: GCF_036320965.1. Classification (NCBI taxonomy): domain Eukaryota; kingdom Metazoa; phylum Arthropoda; class Malacostraca; order Decapoda; family Palinuridae; genus Panulirus; species Panulirus ornatus. The sequence continues at coordinate 81,781,757 of NC_092225.1, read as the reverse complement.
TTCACTACAGAACTTTATAATCACACTGTTTTCCATGATCTGTTCTCTTTCAAATATCTTGTCTTCTCAAAAGTTCCTTTCAACAATATCATTAAACTGCCCAAGAAATTCAGGCACATGAAAATCTATCTCATCCTTCCTGCATCGACTTTTTGCCATACTATCAGCCAGTCCCTTTCCAACACATCCAAATACCCAAAAGAATGAAACATGTCTTCTCTATTTTCTACAATCATAAAACTGCATCTAATCACTTCAGTACAACCCTTTCCATAATAATCTTCCTCTAGCTTATCAAGAGCAAACTTACACACACACACACACACACACACACGTAATACACATGACAGCTAGAAACTGAGTGTGAACGAATGTGGCCTTTGTTGTCTTTTCCTAGCACTACCTCGTGCACATGCGGCAGGTTATGTATATAATATATATTCATTATACTTAGTTGCTGTCTCCTGCATTAGCGCGGTGACGTAAGGAAACAGACGAAAGAATGGCCCAACCCACCCACACGCACATACATATACATAAACGCCCACACATGCACATATACATACCTATACATTTCAACATATACATATATATATATATATATATATATATATATATATATATATATTCTATCCCTGGGGATAGGGGAGAAAGAATACTTCCCATGTATTCCCTGCGTGTCGTAGAAGGCGACTAAAAGGGGAGGGAGCGGGGGGCTGGAAATCCTCCCCTCTCATTTTTTTTTAATTTTCCAAAAGAAGGAACAGAGAATTGGGCCAGGTGAGGGTATTCCCTCAAAGGCCCAGCCCTCTGTTCTTAACGCTACCTCGCTAATGCGGGAAATGGCGAATAGTTTGAAAAAGAAAAGAAATATATATATATATATATATATATATATATATATATATATATATATATATATATATATATATATATATACACAGACATATACATATATACACATGTACATATTCATACTTGCTGCCTTCACCCATTCCCGTCACCACCTCGCCATACATGAAATAGCACCCCCCCCCCCCCTGCAAGGTAGCGCTAAGAAAAGACAACAAAGGTCACATTCGTTCACACTCAGTTTCTAGCTGTCATGTGTAATGCACCGAAACTACACCTCCCTTTCCACATCCAGGCCCCACAGAACTTTCCATGGTTTATCCTATACGCTTCACATGCCCTGGTTCAATCCACTGACAGCACATCCACCCCTGTATACCACATCATTCCAATTCACTCTTTCTTGCATGCCTTTCACCCTCTTGTATGTTCAGGCCCTGATCACTCAAAATCTTTTTCACTCCATCCTTCCACCTCCAATTTGGTCTCCCACTTCTCCTTCTTCCCTCCACCTCTGACACATATATCCCATGTGTCAACCTTTCCTCACTCATTCTCTCCATATGTCCAAACCATTTCAACACACCCTCTTCTGCACTCAACCACACACTCTCTATCACCACACATCTCTCTTACCCTTTCATTACTTACTTGATCAAACAACCTCACACAACATACTGTCCTCAAACATTTCCTTTCCAACAAATTCACACTCTTCCGTACAACCCTATATATAGCCCATGCTTTGCAACCATATAACACTGTTGGAACCACTATTCCTTCAAACATACCCATTTTTGCTCTCAGATATAAAGTTCTCACCTTCCACACATTCTTCATCGCTCCCAGAACCTTCGCACCCTCCCCAACCCTGTGACTCACTTCCGCATCCATGGTTCCATCCACTGCTAAGTCTAATCCCAGATATTTAAAACACTTCACTTCCTCCAGTTTTTCTCCATTCAAACTTATCTCCCAATTAACTTGTCCCTCAACCCTACTGAATCTAATAACCTTGCTCTTATTAACATTTACTCTCAACTTTCTTTTTGCACACACTTTACCAAACTCAGTCACAAACTTCTGCAGTTTCTCACTCGTATCAGCCACCAGCGCTGTACCATCAGCAAGTGACAAGTGACTCACTTCCCAAGTCCTCTCATCTACAGCAGACTGCATACTTGCCCCTCTCTCCAAAACTCTTGCATTCACCTCCCTAATCACCCCATCCATAAACAAATTAAACAACCATGGAGACATCACGCACCCCTGCCGATACCTACATTCACTGGAAACCAATCACTTTCCTGTCTTCCTGCACGTACACATGCCTTACATCCTCGGTAAAAACTTTTTACTGCTTTTAGCAACTTTACTCCCAAACCATATACTCTTAAAACCTTCTACAAAGCATCTTTATCAACCATATCATATGCATTCTCTAGATCCATAAATGCTACATACAAATCCATCTGTTTTTCTAAATATTTCTCACATACATTCTTCAAAGCAAACACCTGATCCACACATCCTCTACCACTTCTGAAACCATGCTGCCCTTTCCCAATCTATGCTCTGTACATGCCTTTACCCTCTCAATCAATAAACTCCCTTATAATTTTCCAGGAATACTCAACAAACTTATGCCTCTGTAATTTGAACACTCACCTTTATCCCCTTTGCCTTTGTAAAAAGGCACTATGCATGCATTCCACCAATCCTCAGGCACTTCACCATGATCCATACATACAGTGAGTATCCTTACCAACCAATAAACAACATATATATTATCTATTCATCTATTATACATAATCGTCACCTCCCATGCCAGCGAGGTAGTGCCAGGAGACAAAGAATAGCCCATACACTCGTATACACATACATATACATAAACATCTATATACATACCACAATATACATACATATATATCTTTACATATGTATATATTCATACTTGACAGCCTTCATCCATTCCTGTCGTTACCCCCACTCCACAGGAAACACCATCACTACCCCCTCACATCATCAAGGCAACAGCAGGAAAACAGACAAAAAAGGCCACAATTGTTCACACACAGTCTCTAGCTGTCTTGTGTAATGCCCCAAAACCACAGTTCCCTATCCACATCCAGGCCCCACAGACATTTCCAAGGTTTACCCCAGATGTTTCACATGCCCTGGGAAACAGTACAGAAGCATTCCAAATGATACTGCATTAGAATATGTTTGAAGGGAAATGTTGGGAACATAAATCCATTTCAATCTCCCTTAACAACGAATAACAAAAGCCACACACTGACTATCATAATGAAATGATGAACATGTCTTCAAAAGCCATTTGATACATGTAATGAATATTCATATATGATGCTTCTGTAGCAAGTGGAGTTTGTAATAATACACAAAGAACTAATGCCTTCAAGCAAGGCTTCATCATCAGCAACCAGTGCAGCACATAACACAATCTTAGTGATATGCTCTCACTGGAAGTTTGTTGTTTCTCCCTAGTGAAGCTGAGGACTATATTACTTTTTCTTTTAATTTTCAAATGATAATATTTCATTTCTTGAGAGAAACTGTTTTTTCACTTAGGAGATCAGAAAGTAAGGTATTGGTGTCCCATTGTCAAGCTGGGTACAGCAAAACAAATTCATAAAAATACATAAAGAAAAGCACTGAACTACTGATATACAAAATCTAATTAGATGACAGTCTTTTACAGAATCACAGCTGTATTTCACCGACTTTAGTATTCAGAGTTTAGGGATCCCAGCAATTTTCTGAACCATAGAAATTTTGATGAACTTGGCCAGTCGCCTTTATTATGAATCAAAGGTGTTTCTGAACCATAAATTGCCAGATTAAAGACATTTCACTGTACTAAAAATCTTGTATCTAAACTGACAATTACATTAAAAATAGTTTGTGGCCAAAGTAATACATCACATAAGGCCCTCTTGACAGCAGGATTCACACCACTTCTACTAGATGGGGAACTTGGGATGCTATACATTCATATATTTCATTACATGACACACTAATATGTCCTAACAAAGTAATTTTGTTCTAAATCTTTAACTTTTAACTTGGAAGAAGGGCATGCATAAATATTTACAAATTTCTCCTTACAGAGAGTCGTGTACTTCATCTACATGAACTAAATGATAAAGCATACCAAGTGTTATTACGTACTTAACCTTCTCGATCTAATGTATTACAAACCTAACAATTCTGCAAGCCTATTCATCACAAATCTGTTTGCAATATACATGTGAATTATTCAACTTTTACTTGTGAATTTGTCCCCAAGGGTCCCAGGTACGATCCTGGCTGTTGGAGATTGGTATGATTTTTTTTTATTATACATAATCGGTTTCCCACATCAGCGAGGTAGCGCCGAAACAGACAAAGAATGGCCCATCCACTCATATTGTACACATATATGTACATAAACGCCCACATGCGCACATAAAAATACATATACATATCAACATTAACATACATATGCATAAACATATGCAGACATTACATATATACACGTGTACATACATTACATATATACACATGTACATACTCATACTTGCTTGCCTTCATCCATTCCAATCACTACCCTGCCTTAAGAAAACAACATCGCAATTCCTTGTTTCATCAAGGCAGCGCCAGGAATACTGACAAAAATGTCACATTCGTTCACACTCAGTCTCTAGCTGTCATGTGTAATGCACCAAAACCACACATCACTATCAACATCCATGCCCGGCAGACCTTTCCATGCTTTACCCAAGACGTTTCACATACCCTGGTTCAGTCCACTGACAGCACGCACGTCAACTCCAGCATATCACATAATTCCAATTCACTCTGTTCCTTGCATGCCTCTAACCCTCCTGTATCTTCTGGCCATGATCACTCAAAATCTTTTTCACCCCATCCTTCCACCTCCAATTTGGTCTGCTTCTCCTTCCCTCTACCTATGACATATATATCCTTTGCCAATCTTTCCTCACTAATTCTCTCCATATGTCCAAACCATTTCAAGACATCCTCTTCTGCTCTCTCAACCACACTTTATATTTCCACACATCTCTCTTAACCTTACGTTACTCACTCAATCAAACCACCTCACACCACATATTGTCCTCTTACCTTTCATTACCAACACATCCATCCTCCTCCACATAATTCTATAACATTGTTGGAACCACTATTCCTTCAAACATACTCATTTAAACTCTCCAAGATAATGTTCTCTGTTTCCTCACATTCCTCATCGCTCCCAGAACTTTCGTCCCCTCCCCCACTGTGACTAACTTCCGCTTCAATGGTACCATCCGTTGCTAAATCCACTCCCAGATATCTAAAACACTTTAGTCCCTTCAGTTTTCTCCATACAAAATTACCTACCAATTGACTTGTCCCTCAACCCTACAGAATTTAATAACCTTGCTTTTATTCACAATTACTCTTAGCTTTCTTCTTTCACATACTTGACCAAACTCAGTATCAAACCTCTGAAACAGCCACCAGCGCTGTATCATCAGCAAACAACAACTGACTCACTTCCCAAGCTCTCTCATCCCCAACAGACTTCATACTTGCCCCTCTCTCCAAAACTCTTGCATTCACCTCCCTAACCACCCCATCCATAATCAAATCAAACAACCATGGAGACATCATGCACCCCTGCCGCAATCCGACATTCACTGGGAACCAATCACTTTCCTCTCTTCCTACTTGTACACATGCCTTACAACCCGGATAAAAACTTTTCACTGCTTCTAGCAACTTACCTCCAACACCATACACTCTTAAAACTTTCTACCAAGCATCTCTATCACCCCTATCATATGCCTTCTCCAAATCCATAAATGCTACAGACAAATACAAAGCATCTCTATCACCCCTATCATATGCCTTCTCCAAATCCATAAATGCTACAGACAAATACAATCATTTTTTCTAAGTATTTCTCACATACATTCCTCAAAGCAAATACCTGATCGATACATCCTCTACTACTTCTGAAACCACACTGCTCTTCCCCAATCTGATGCTCTGTACATATATATATATATATATATATATATATATATATATATATATATATATATATATATATATATGTTTGCTTTGAAGAATGTATGTGAGAAATACTTAAAAAAGCAAATGGATTTGTATGTAGCATTTATGGATCTAGAGAAGGCATATGATAGAGTTGATAGAGATGCTCTGTGGAAGGTATTAAGAATATATGGTGTGGGAGGCAAGTTGTTAGAAGCAGTGAAAAGTTTTTATCGAGGATGTAAGGCATGTGTACGTGTAGGAAGAGAGGAAAGTGATTGGTTCTCAGTGAATGTAGGTTTGCGGCAGGGGTGTGTGATGTCTCCATGGTTGTTTAATTTGTTTATGGATGGGGTTGTTAGGGAGGTGAATGCAAGAGTTTTGGAAAGAGGGGCAAGTATGAAGTCTGTTGTGGATGAGAGAGCTTGGGAAGTGAGTCAGTTGTTGTTCGCTGATGATACAGCGCTGGTGGCTGATTCATGTGAGAAACTGCAGAAGCTGGTGACTGAGTTTGATAAAGTGTGTGAAAGAAGAAAGTTAAGAGTAAATGTGAATAAGAGCAAGGTTATTAGGTACAGTAGGGTTGAGGGTCAAGTCAATTGGGAGGTAAGTTTGAATGGAGAAAAACTGGAGGAAGTAAAGTGTTTTAGATATCTGGGAGTGGATCTGGCAGCGGATGGAACCATGGAAGCGGAAGTGGATCATAGGGTGGGGGAGGGGGCGAAAATTCTGGGAGCCTTGAAAAATGTGTGGAAGTCGAGAACATTATCTCGGAAAGCAAAAATGGGTATGTTTGAAGGAATAGTGGTTCCAACAATGTTGTATGGTTGCGAGGCGTGGGCTATGGATAGAGTTGTGCGCAGGAGGATGGATGTGCTGGAAATGAGATGTTTGAGGACAATGTGTGGTGTGAGGTGGTTTGATCGAGTAAGTAATGTAAGGGTAAGAGAGATGTGTGGAAATAAAAAGAGCATGGTTGAGAGAGCAGAAGAGGGTGTTTTGAAATGGTTTGGGCACATGGAGAGAATGAGTGAGGAAAGATTGACCAAGAGGATATATGTGTCGGAGGTGGAGGGAACGAGGAGAAGTGGGAGACCAAATTGAAGGTGGAAAGATGGAGTGAAAAAGATTTTGTGTGATCAGGGCCTGAACATGCAGGAGGGTGAAAGAAGGGCAAGGAATAGAGTGAATTGGATCGATGTGGTATACCGGGGTTGACGTGCTGTCAGTGGATTGAATCAGGGCATGTGAAGCATCTGGGGTAAACCATGGAAAGCTGTGTAGGAATGTATATTTGCGTGTGTGGACGTATGTATATAGATGTGTATGAGGGTGGGTTGGGCCATTTCTTTCATCTGTTTCCTTGCGCTACCTCGCAAACGCGGGAGACAGCGACAAAGCAAATATATATATATATATATATATATATATATATATATATATATATATATATATATATATATTCCCTGGGGATAGGGGAGAAAGAATACTTCCCACGTATTCCCTGCATGTCGTAGAAGGCGACTAAAAGGGAAGGGAGCGGGGGGCTGGAAATCCTCCCCTCTCTCTCTCTCTTTTTTTTTTTTTTCCAAAGGAAGGAACAGAGAAGGGGGCTGGATGAGGATGTTTCCTCAGAGGCCCAGTCCTCTGTTCTTAACGCTACCTCGCTGATGCGGGAAATGGCGAATAGTATGAAAGAAAGAAAGAAATATATATATATGAACATGTACATGTGGTCTACAAGTTCATCTGTGATTGTCACATGTCTGCTTCATGAATACATCATCTATATGCAAGTTGTACCTCTCTAATCTGGGTCCGTGGTCCGGCAACTCTCATGGTCTGGCTGGTTATGTATCTGCCACCTGGGCAGTACTAAGGCACCATAATCTGTTTACAATGCAGCCTAGCTAATCAACAGTAGTTAATTCCTTATATTTAGTGTTTTGCTGAAATGAAAACCAGAAAAGTTTAAGGTTTTGTAAAACCTTGAAAGGTGCCAAAAGTACAGAATCTGATAGTGCACTTGTGAAGTAGTTTAAGCTCCCATGTAATGAATGTACAAGCATTTCTGGGGAGACACTGAGCAGGCCAAAGATTTTCACGGAGAACTAAAGCTAGTCTAAGACTGTGAATATTTGCAGAGATGGTTACACAAGTATAAGTCGAGACATGAAATTTCAGCACAGTGTGTACAGAGAAAAGCAGTGCTAACATGGAAGCTTGTAGTGTAAGGTCATATTAAAGAATCTCATAAAAACTCCAATTGTTTACCGCAAAACTATCAGCAATATGTACAGGGCAAGAGATAGTGTATGAGCCGGCTGCCTGACTGGGACTGACACAGCACGGGCTGGCTGCATTGACAACAATAAAACGAAAATAGTCGACTAAAGCTAACTACCGACCTATTGCCGTTTGTTACATTAACTACTCATCATGAAGCTGCAACAAATTTTGAGATAAATTTGCACAGTTAATGGAAGCAGAAAACTATACCCCAAAACAAGTGAACAATGCTAGAGAATCTGCCCTGATTTGGCAATGTATGCCATGAAAAACCTTTGCCCTAGATACTGAGGAGTCTCCTGGGGGTACTTACTTCTGATGTAAACTAATGTAATAATAAAAACCTTGTTTGAGATTCAATGCTTGAATTATTTCCTATTCTAAACCTTGTTCTACCTTTGATAGCACAGCAATATGTATGTGGAATGAGCTGGCAAGACTAGGGGTCAGGAATATGTTTACAAAGGGGTTAACTTTGGGGTCATTTTCTATTTTCCATCGATAACCAGGTCTCAAGGTCGCCGGATGAAAGAAGTTTAACCTGTGTGTGTATATACATACATATTCTATTGATTTTTACTGTTTATTATACTTTGTCGCTGTCTCCCATGTTAGTGAGGTAGAGCAAAAAAACAGACGAAAGAATGGCCCTACCCACCCACATACACATGTAAATATACACACACGTCCACACATGCACATATACATACCTATACATCTCAACGTATACATAGATATACATACACAGACACATACATATATACACATGTATATAATTCATACCTGCTGCCTTTATTCATTCCTATTGCCACCCCACCACACATGAAATGACAACACCCTCCCACCGCACGCAAGGTAGTGCTAGGAGAAGACAAAGGCCACATTCCTTCACACTCAGTCTCTAGCTGTCATGTGTAATGCACCAAAACCACAGCTCCCTTTCCACATCCAGGCCCCACAAAACTTTCCATGGTTTGCCCCAGACGCTTCAAGTGCCCTGCTTCAATCCACTGACAGCACGTTGACCCAGTATACAACAAAGTTCCAATTCTCTATATTCCTTGCATGCCTTTCACCCTCCTGCATGTTCAGACCCCGATCACTCAAAATCTTTTTCCCTCCTTCCTTCCACCTCCAATTTGGTCTCCCTTTTCTCCTCGTTCCCTTCACCTATGACACATATATCCTCTTTGTCAATATTTCCACACTAATTTTTTCCATGCAACCAAATTATTTCAACACACCCTCTTCTGCTCTTTCAACCAAACTCTTTTCATTACCACACATCTCTCTTACCTTTTCATTACTAATTCAATCAAACCACCTCACATCACATATTGTCCTCAAACATCACATTTCCAACACATCCACCCTCCTTCGCACATCCCTATCTATAGCCCATGCCTCGCAATCATATAACAGTGTTGGAACCACTATTCCTTCAAACATACCCATTTTTGCTTTCCGAGATAATGTTCTCACCTTCCACACATCTTTCAACGCTCCCTCCCCAACCCTGTGACTCACTTCTGCTTCCATGGTTCCATCCACTGCCAAATCCATTCCCAGATATCTAAAACACTTCTCTTCCTCCAGTTTTTCTACATTCAAACTTAACTCCCAACTGACTTGTCCCTCAACCCTACTGTACCTAATAACCTTGCTCTTATTCACATTTACTCTCAGCTTTCTTCTTTCACACACTTTACCAAACTCAGTCACTAGCTTCTGCAGTTTCTCACCCGAATCAGCCATCAGTGCTGTATCATCAGTGAACAACAACTGACTCACTCCCCAAGCTCTCTCATCCACAACAGACTGCATACTTGCCCCTCTCTCCAAAACTCTTGCATTCACCTCCCTAACAATGCCACCCATAAACAAATTAAACAACCATGGAGACATCACGCACCCCTGCCGCAAACCGACATTCACAGTGAACCAATCACTTTCCTTTCTTCCTACTTGCATACATGCCTTACATCTTCAATAAAAACTTTTCACTGCTTCAAGCAACTTGCCTCCCACACCATATACTCTTAATACCCTCCATAGAGCATCCCAGATCCATAAATGCTACATACAAATCCATCTGTTTTTCTAAATATTTCTCACATACATTCTTCAAAGCAAACACCAGATCCAAACATCCTCTAACACTTCTGAAACTACACTGCTCTTCCCAATCTGATGTTCTGTACATGCCTTCACCCTCTCAATCAATACCCTCCCATATAATTTCCCAGGAACACTCAAACTTATACCTCTGTAATTTGAACACTCACCTTTATCCCTTTTGCCCTTGTACAACGGCACTATGCATGCATTCCGCCAATCCCCAGGCACTTCACCATGAGCCATACACACAATGAATATCCTCACCAACCAGTCGACAACACAGTGACCTTTTTTAATAAATTCCACTGCTTTTCCAGCTTTCATCTCCCAAAAAAGCTTTCACTACCTCTTCTCTGTTTACCAAATAAAACATGATAAGTTCCCAAGCGCACTTTCATGTAATAATCACATCATCAGGGGAGACAGAAGAGAGAAATATACAAGTTATTTGATATACAACTTAGAGACATAGCTTGGACACCATTTGGTAAACATGTGATCGGACAATTACATGGTTACCAAATGGCGTCCTAGCAACATCTCTTCGTTGTATATCAACTGACTTATATTTCTCTCGTGTCTCCCTTGATGTTGTGAGAAATTACACAAAAGTGCACTTGGGAACTTATCATGTTTCATTTTCCCCGTGGACTCATGCAAAATTGTGATCCTTTCCAATATATATATATTCTTTTTCAAACTATTCGCCATTTCCCGTGTTAGCAAGGTAGCGTTAAGAACAGAGGACTGGGCCTCTGAGGGAATATCCTCACCTGGCCCCCTTTTCTGTTCCTTCTTTTGGAAAATTAAAAAAAAAAACAAGAGGGGAGGTTTTCCAGCCCCCCGCTAACTCCCCTTTTAGTCGCCTTCTACGACACGCAGGGAATACGTGGGATGGATATATATATATCTATATATATATATTTTTTTTTTTTTTTTTTTTTTTTATACTTTGTCGCTGTCTCCCGCGTTTGCGAGGTAGCGCAAGGAAACAGACGAAAGAAATGGCCCAACCTCCCCCCCCCCCATACACATGTACATACACACGTCCACACACGCAAATATACATACCTACACAGCTTTCCATGGTTTACCCCAGACGCTTCACATGCCTTGATTCAATCCACTGACAGCACGTCAACCCCTGTATACCACATGACTCCAATTCACTCTATTCCTTGCCCTCCTTTCACCCTCCTGCATGTTCAGGCCCCGATCACACAAAATCTTTTTCACTCCATCTTTCCACCTCCAATTTGGTCTCCCTCTTCTCCTCGTTCCCTCCACCTCCGACACATATATCCTCTTGGTCAATCTCTCCTCACTCATTCTCTCCATGTGCCCAAACCATTTCAAAACACCCTCTTCTGCTCTCTCAACCACGCTCTTTTTATTTCCACACATCTCTCTTACCCTTACGTTACTTACTCGATCAAACCACCTCACACCACACATTGTCCTCAAACATCTCATTTCCAGCACATCCATCCTCCTGCGCACAACTCTATCCATAGCCCACGCCTCGCAACCATACAACATTGTTGGAACCACTATTCCTTCAAACATACCCATTTTTGCTTTCCGAGATAATGTTCTCGACTTCCACACATTTTTCAAGGCTCCCAAAATTTTCGCCCCCTCCCCCACCCTATGATCCACTTCCGCTTCCATGGTTCCATCCGCTGACAGATCCACTCCCAGATATCTAAAACACTTCACTTCCTCCAGTTTTTCTCCATATATATATATATATATATATATATATATATATATATATATATATATATATATATTTCACCCCTATCCCCAGGGAAATCCCTGGGGATAGGGGTGAAAGAATACTTCCCACGCATTCCTCGCGTGTCGTAGTGTCGTAGAAGGCGACTAGAGGGGACGGGAGCGGGGGGCCAGAAATCCTCCCCTCCTTGTATTTTTTAACTTTCTAAAATGGGAAACAGAAGGAGTCACGCGGGGAGTGCTCATCCTCCTCGAAGGCTCAGACTGGGAAATGTGTGTGGATGTAACCAAGATGTGAAAAAAGGAGAGATAGGTAGTATGTTTGAGGAAAGGAACCTGGAGGTTTTGGCTCTGAGTGAAACGAAGCTCAAGGGTAAAGGGGAAGAGTGGTTTGGGAATGTCTTGGGAGTAAAGTCAGGGGTTAGTGAGAGGACAAGAGCAAGGGAAGGTGTAGCAGTACTCCTGAAACAGGAGTTGTGGGAGTATGTGATAGAATGTAAGAAAGTAAATTCTCGATTAATATGGGTAAAACTGAAAGTTGATGGAGAGAGATGGGTGATTATTGGTGCATATGCATGAGAAGAAAGATCATGAGAGGCAAGTGTTTTGGGAGCAGCTGAATGAGTATGTTAGTGGTTTTGATGCACGAGACCAGGTTATAGTGATGGGTGATTTGAATGCAAAGGTGAGTAATGTGGCAGTTGAGGGAATAATTGGTATACATAGGGTGTTCAGTGTTGTAAATGGAAATGGTGAAGAGCTTGTAGATTTATGTGCTCAAAAAGGACTGGTGATTGGGAATACCTGGTTTAAAAAGCGAGATATACATAAGTATACGTATGTAAGTAGGAGAGATGGCCAATGAGCGTTATTGGATTACGTGTTAATTGACAGGCGCACGAAAGAGAGACTTCTGGATGTTAATGTGCTGAGATGTGCAACTGGAGGGATGTCTGATCATTATCTTGTGGAGGCTAAGGTGAAGATTTGTATGGGTTTTCAGAAAAGAAGAGTGAATGTTGGGGTGAAGAGGGTGGTGAGAGTAAGTGAGCTTCGGAAAGAGACTTGTGTGAGGAAGTACCAGGAGAGACTGAGTACAGAATGGAAAAAGGTGAGAACAATGGAAGTAAGGGGAGTGGGGGAGGAATGGGATGTATTTAGGGAATCAGTGATGGATTGCGCAAAAGATGCTTGTGGTATGAGAAGAGTGGGAGGTGGGTTGATTAGAAAGGGTAGTGAGTGGTGGGATGAAGAAGTAAGAGTATTAGTGAAAGAGAAGAGAGAGGCATTTGGACGATTTTTGCAGGGAAAAAATGCAATTGAGTGGGAGATGTATAAAAGAAAGAGACAGGAGGTCAAGAGAAAGGTGCAAGAGGTGAAAAAGAGGGCAAATGAGAGTTGGGGTGAGAGAGTATCATTAAATTTTAGGGAGAATAAAAAGATGTTCTGGAAGGAGGTAAATAAAGTGCGTAAGACAAGGGAGCAATTAGGAACTTCAGTGAAGGGCGCAAATGGGGAGGTGATAACAAGTAGTGGTGATGTGAGAAGGAGATGGAGTGAGTATTTTGAAGGTTTGTTGAATGTGTTTGATGATAGAGTGGCAGATATAGGGTGTTTTGGTCGAGGTGGTATGCAGAGTGAGAGGGTTAGGGAAAATGATTTGGTAAACAGAGAAGAGGTAGTAAAAGCTTTGCGGAAGATGAAAGCTGGCAAGGCAGCAGGTTTGGATGGTATTGCAGTGGAATTTATTAAAAAAGGGGGTGACTGTATTAATGACTGGTTGGTAAGGTTATTTAATGTATGTATGACTCATAGTGAGGTGCCTGAGGATTGGCGGAATGCGTGCATAGTGCCATTGTACAAAGGCAAAGGGGATAAGAGTGAGTGCTCAAATTACAGAGGTATAAGTTTGTTGAGTATTCCTGGTAAATTATATGGGAGGGCATTGATTGAGAGGGTGAAGGCATGTACAGAGCATCAGATTGGGGAAGAGCAGTGTGGTTTCAGAAGTGGTAGAGGATGTGTGGATCAGGTGTTTGCTTTGAAGAATGTATGTGAGAAATACTTAGAAAAGCAAATGGATTTGTATGTAGCATTTATGGATCTGGAGAAGGCATATGATAGAGTTGATAGAGATGCTCTGTGGAAGGTATTAAGAATATATGGTGTGGGAGGCAAGTTGTTTGAAGTAGTGAAAAGTTTTTATCGAGGATGTACGGCATGTGTACGTACGTGTAGGATGAGAGGAAAGTGATTGGTTCTCAGTGAATGTAGGTTTGCAGCAGGGGTGTGTGATGTCTCCATGGTTGTTTAATTTGTTTATGGATGGGGTTGTTAGGGAGGTGAATGCAAGAGTTTTGGAAAGAGGGGCAAGTATGAAGTCTGTTGTGGATGAGAGAGCTTGGGAAGTGAGTCACTTGTTGTTCGCTGATGATACAGCGCTGGTGGCTGATTCATGTGAGAAACTGCAGAAGCTGGTGACTGAGTTTGGTAAAGTGTGTGAAAGAAGAAAGTTAAGAGTAAATGTGAATAAGAGCAAGGTTATTAGGTACAGTAGGGTTGAGGGTCAAGTCAATTGGGAGGTAAGTTTGAATGGAGAAAAACTGGAGGAAGTAAAGTGTTTTAGATATCTGGGAGTGGATCTGGCAGCGGATGGAACCATGGAAGCGGAAGTGGATCATAGGGTGGGAGAGGGGGCGAAAATTCTGGGGGCCTTGAAGAATGTGTCGAAGTCGAGAACATTATCTCGGAAAGCAAAAATGGGTATGTTTGAAGGAATAGTGGTTCCAACAATGTTGTATGGTTGCGAGGCGTGGGCTATGGATAGAGTTGTGCGCAGGAGGATGGATGTGCTGGAAATGAGATGTTTGAGGACAATGTGTGGTGTGAGGTGGTTTGATCGAGTGAGTAACGTAAGGGTAAGAGAGATGTGTGGAAATAAAAAGAGCGTGGTTGAGAGAGCAGAAGAGGGTGTTTTAAGTGGTTTGGGCACATGGAGAGAATGAGTGAGGAAAGATTGACCAAGAGGATATATGTGTCGGAGGTGGAGGGAACAAAGAGAAGAGGGAGACCAAATTGGAGGTGGAAAGATGGAGTGAAAAAGATTTTGTGTGATCGGGGCCTGAACATGCAGGAGGGTGAAAGGAGGGCAAGGAATAGAGTGAATTGGAGCGATGTGGTATACCGGGGTTGACGTGCTGTCAGTGGATTGAATCAAGGCATGTGAAGTGTCTGGGGTAAACCATGGAAAGCTGTGTAGGTATGTATATTTGCGTGTGTGGACGTATGTATATACATGTGTTATGAGGGTGGGTTGGGCCATTTCTTTCATCTGTTTCCTTGCGCTACCTCGCAAACGCGGGAGACAGCGACAAAGCAAATATATATATATATATATATATATATATAATATATATATATATATAATATATATATATATATTCCCTGGGATAGGGGAGAAAGAATACTTTCCCACGTATTCCCTGCATGTCGTAGAAGGCGACTAAAAGGGAAGGGAGCGGGGGGCTGGAAATCCTCCCCTCTCTCTCTCTCTCTTTTTTTTTTTTTTTTTCCAAAGGAAGGAACAGAGAAGGGGGCTGGATGAGGATGTTTCCTCAGAGGCCCAGTCCTCTGTTCTTAACGCTACCCTCCCTGAGCGGGAAATGGCGAATAGTATGAAAGAAAGAAAGAAATATATATATATGAACATGTAATGTGGTCTACAAGTTCATCTGTGATTGTCACATGTCTGCTTCATGAATACATCATCTATATGCAAGTTGTACCTCTCTAATCTGGGTCCGTGGTCCGGCAACTCTCATGGTCTGGCTGGTTATGTATCTGCCACCTGGGCAGTACTAAGGCACCATAATCTGTTTACAAATCAGCCTAGCCTAAATCACAGAGTAAATTCCTTATATTTAGTGTTTTGCTGAAATGAAAACCAGAAAAGTTTAAGGTTTTGTAAAACCTTGAAGGTGCAAAAGTACAGAATCTGATAGTGCACTTGTGAAGTAGTTTAAAGCTCCCATGTAATGAATGTACAAGCATTTCTGGGAAGACACTGAGCAGGCCAAAGATTTTCACGGAGAACTAAAAGGCTTATCTAAGACTGTGAATTTTGCAGAGATGGTTACACAAGAATAAGTCGAGACTTGAAATTTCAGCACAGTGTGTACAGAGAAAAGCAGTGCTAACATGGAAGCTTGTAGTGTAAGGTCATATTAAAGAATCTCATAAAAACTCCAATTGTTTACCGCAAAACTATCAGCAATAGTACAGGGCAAGAGATAGTGTATGAGCCTGGCTGCCCTGACTGGGACTGACACAGCACGGCTGGCTGCATTGACAACAATAAAACGAAAATAGTCGACTAAAGCTAACTACCGACCTATTGCCGTTTGTTACATTAACTACTCATCATGAAGCTGCAACAAATTTTGAGATAAATTTGCACAGTTAATGGAAGCAAAAACTATACCCCAAAACAAGTGAACAATGCTAGAGAATCTGCCCTGATTTGGCATGTATGCCATAAAAACCTTTTCCCTAGATACTGAGGAGTCTCCTGGGGGACTCTTACTCTGATGTAAACTACTGTAATAATAAAAACCTTGTTTGAGATTCAATGCTTGAATTATTTCCTATTCTAAACCTTGTTCTACCTTTGATCCACAGCAATATTGTAGTTTGAATGACTGCAAGACTAGGTCAGGAATATGTTTACAAAGGGGTTAACTTTGGGGTCATTTTCTATTTTCCATCGATAACAGTCCCAAGTCTCCGGATGAAAACGAAGTTTTTACAAACCTGTGTGTGTATATACATACAAATACTATTGTTTTTACTGTTTATTATACTTTGTCGCTGTCTCCCATGTTAGTGAGGTAGAGCAAAAAAACAGACGAAAGAATGGCCCTACCCACCCACATACACATGTAAATATACACACACGTCCACACATGCACATATACATACCTATACATCTCAACGTATACATAGATATACATACACAGACACATACATATATACACATGTATATAATTCATACCTGCTCCTTAATTCATTCCTATTGCCACCCCACCACACATGAAATGACAACACCCTCCCACCGCACGCAAGGTCGTGCTTAGGAGAAGACAAAGGCCACATTCCTTCACACTCAGTCTCTAGCTGTCATGTGTAATGCACCAAAACACAGCTCCCTTTCCACATCCAGGCCCCACAAAACTTTCCATGGTTTGCCCCAGACGCTTCAAGGCCCTGCTTCAATCCACTGACAGCACGTTGACCAGTAGACAAACAAATACCAATCTCTATATTCCTTGCATGCCTTCACCCTCCTGCATGTTCAGGCCCCGATCACACAAAATCTTTTTCACTCCATCTTTCCACCTCCAATTTGGTCTCCCTTTTCTCCTCGTTCCCTTCACCTATGACACATATAACTCTTTGCTAATATTTCCACACTAATTTTTTCCATGCAACCAAATTATTTCAACACCCCTCTTCTGCTCTTCAACCAAACTCTTTTCATTACCACACATCTCTCTTACCTTTTTCATTACTAATTCAATCAAACCACCTCACATCACATATTGTCTCAAACAAACATTTCCAACAGCAATACCACCCTCCTTCGCACATCCCTATCTATAGCCCATGCCTCGCAATCATATAACAGTGTTGGAACCACTATTCCTTCAAACATACCCATTTTTGCTTTCCGAGATAATGTTCTCGACTTCCACACATTTTTCAAGGCTCCCAAAATTTTCGCCCCCTCCCCCACCCTATGATCCACTTCCGCTTCCATGGTTCCATCCACTGCCAAATCCATTCCCAGATATCTAAAACACTTCACTTCCTCCAGTTTTTCTACATTCAAACTTAACTCCCAACTGACTTGTCCCTCAACCCTACTGTAACCTAATAACCTTGCTCTTATTCACATTTACTCTCAGCTTTCTTCTTTCACACACTTTACCAAACTCAGTCACTAGCTTCTGCAGTTTCTCACCCGAATCAGCCATCAGTGCTGTATCATCAGTGAACAACAACTGACTCACTCCCCAAGCTCTCTCATCCACAACAGACTGCATACTTGCCCCTCTCTCCAAAACTCTTGCATTCACCTCCCTAACAATGCCACCCATAAACAAATTAAACAACCATGGAGACATCACGCACCCCTGCCGCAAACCGACATTCACAGTGAACCAATCACTTTCCTTTCTTCCTACTTGCATACATGCCTTACATCTTCAATAAAAACTTTTCACTGCTTCAAGCAACTTGCCTCCCACACCATAATACTCTTAATACCCTCCATAGAGCATCCCAGATCCATAAATGCTACATACAAATCCATCTGTTTTTTCTAAATATTTCTCACATAACATTCTTCAAAAGCAAACACCCAGATCCAAACATCCTCTAAAACACGTCGAAACTACACTGCTCTTCCCAATCTGATGTTCTGTACATGCCTTCACCCTCTCAATCAATACCCTCCCATATAATTTCCCCAGGAACACTCAAACTTATACCTCTGTAATTTGAACACTCACCTTTATCCCTTTTGCCCTTGTACAACGGCACTATGCATGCATTCCGCCAATCCCCAGGCACTTCACCATGAGCCATACACACAATGAATATCCTCACCAACCAGCGACAACACAGTGAACCTTTTTAATAAATTCCACTGCTTTTCCAGCTTTCATCTCCCAAAAAAGCTTTCACTACCTCTTCTCTGTTTACCAAATAAAACATGATAAGTTCCCAAGCGCACTTTCATGTAATAATCACATCATCAGGGGAGACAGAAGAGAGAAAATATACAAGTTATTTGATATACAACTAGAGACATAGCTTGGACACCATTTGGTAAACATGTAGGACAATTACATGGTTACCAAATGCGTCCTAGCAACATCTCTTCGTTGTATATCAACTGACTTATATTTCTCTCGTGTCTCCCTTGATGTTGTGAGAAATTACACAAAAGTGCACTTGGGAACTTATCATGTTTCATTTCCCCCGTGGACTCATGCAAAATTGTGATCCTTTCCAATATATATATATTCTTTTTCAAACTATTCGCCATTTCCCGTGTTAGCAAGGTAGCGTTAAGAACAGAGGACTGGGCTTGAGGGAATATCCTCACCTGGCCCCCTTTTCTGTTCCTTCTTTTGGAAAATTAAAAAAAAAACAAGAGGGGAGGTTTTCCAGCCCCCCGCTAACTCCCCTTTTAGTCGCCTTCTACGACACCAGGGAATACTGGGAGGATATATATATATCTATATATATATATAATATATATATATATAATATATATATATATATATATAATATATATATATATATATATATATATATATCTATATATATATATAATATATATATATAATATATATATTTTTTTTTTTTATACCTCGTCGCTGTCTCCCGCGTTTGCGAGGTAGCGCAAGGAAACAGACGAAAGAAATGGCCCAACCCACCCCCATACACATGTACATACACACGTCCACACACGCAAAATACATACCTACACAGCTTTCCATGGTTTACCCCAGACGCTTCACATGCCTTGATTCAATCCACTGACAGCACGTCAACCCCTGTATACCACATCGCTCCAATTCACTCTATTCCTTGCCCTCCTTTCACCCTCCTGCATGTTCAGCCCCGATCACACAAAATCCTTTTCACTCCATCTTTCCACCTCCAATTTGGTCTCCCTCTTCTCCTCGTTCCCTCCACCTCCGACACATATATCCTCTTGGTCAATCTTTCCTCACTCATTCTCTCCATGTGCCCAAACCATTTCAAAACACCTCTTCTGCTCTCTCAACCACGCTCCTTTTTATTTCCACACATCTCTCTTACCCTTACGTTACTTACTCGATCAAACCACCTCACACCACACATTGTCCTCAAACATCTCATTTCCAGCACATCCATCCTCCTGCGCACAACTCTATCCATAGCACACGCCTCGCAACCATACAACATTGTTGGAACCACTATTCCTTCAAACATACCCATTTTTGCTTTCCGAGATAATGTTCTCGACTTCCACACATTTTTCAAGGCTCCCAAAAATTTTCTTCTCGGCACCACTCCCCCACCCTATGATCCACTTCCGCTTCCATGGTTCCATCCGCTGACAGATCCACTCCCAGATATCTAAAACACTTCACTTCCTCCAGTTTTTCTCCATATATATATATATATTATATATATATATATTATATATATATATATATCTATATATATATATATTTCACCCCTATCCCCAGGGAAATCCCTGGGGATAGGGGAGAAAGAATACTTCCACGCATTCCTCGCGTGTCGTAGTGTCGTAGAAGGCGACTAGAGGGACGGGAGCGGGGGGCCAGAAATCCTCCCCTCCTTGTATTTTTTAACTTTCTAAAATGGGAAACAGAAGGAGTCACGCGGGAGTGCTCATCCTCCTCGAAGGCTCAGACTGGGAAATGTGTGTGGATGTAACCAAGATGTGAAAAAAGTGAAGATAGGGAGTATGTTTAGGAAAGGAACCTGGAGGTTTTGGCTCTGAGTGAAACGAAGCTCAAGGGTAAAGGGGAAGAGTGGTTTTGGGAATGTCTTGGGAGTAAAGTCAGGGGTTAGTGAGAGGACAAGAGCAAGGGAAGGTGTAGCAGTACTCCTGAAACAGGAGTTTGGGAGTATGTGATAGAATGTAAGAAAGTAAATTCTCGATTAATATGGGTAAAACTGAAAGTTGATGGAGAGAGATGGGTGATTATTGGTGCATATGCATGAGAAGAAAGATCATGAGAGGCAAGTGTTTTGGGAGAAGTGAATGAGTATGTTAGTGGTTTTGATGCACAACCAGTTTATAGTGATGGGTGATTTGAATGCAAAGGTGAGTAATGTGGCAGTTGAGGGAATAATTGGTATACATATGGGTTCAGTGTTGTAAATGGAAATGGTGAAGAGCTTGTAGATTTATGTGCTCAAAAAGGACTGGTGATTGGGAATACCTGTTTAAAAAAGCGAGCTAACAATAATTATACGTAATGTAAGTAGAGAGATCGCAATGAGCGTTATTGGAATACGTGTTAATTGACAGGCGCACGAAAGAGAGACTTCTGGATGTTAATGTGCTGAGATGTGCAACTGAGGGATGTCTGATCATTATCTTGTGGAGGCTAAGGTGAAGATTTGTATGGGTTTTCAGAAAAGAAGAGTGAATGTTGGGGTGAAGAGGGTGGTGAGAGTAAGTGAGCTTCGGAAAGAGACTTGTGTGAGGAAGTACAGGAGAGACTGAGTTACAGAATGGAAAAAGGTAGAACAATGGAAGTAAGGGGAGTGGGGGAGGAATGGGATTGTATTTAGGGAATCAGTGATGGATTGCGCAAAAGATGCTTGTGGTATGAGAAGAGTGGGAGGTGGGTTGATTAGAAAGGGTAGTGAGTGGTGGGATGAAGAAGTAAGAGTATTAGTGAAAGAGAAGAGAGAGGCATTTGGACGATTTTTGCAGGGAAAAAATGCAATTGAGTGGGAGATGTATAAAAGAAAGAGACAGGAGGTCAAGAGAAAGGTGCAAGAGGTGATAAAAGAGGGCAAAATGAAAGTGGGGTGAGAGAGTATCATTAAATTTTAGGGAGAATAAAAAGATGTTCTGGAAGGAGGTAAATAAAGTGCGTAAGACAAGGGAGCAATTAGGAACTTCAGTGAAGGGCGCAAAGGGGAGGTGATAAAAAAGTAGTGGTGATGGAGAAGGAGATGGAGTGAGTATTTTGAAGGTTTGTTGAATGTGTTTGATGAAAGAGTGCGATATAGGGTGTTTTGGTCGAGGTGGTTGCAAGTGAGAGGGTTAGGGAAAATGATTTGGTAAACAGAGAAGAGGTAGTAAAGCTTTGCGGAAGATGAAACCCGGCAAGGCAGCAGGTTTGGATGGTATTGCAGTGGAATTTATTAAAAAAGGGGGTGACTGTATTGTTGACTGGTTGGTAGGTTATTTAATGTATGTATAAACTCATGGTGAGGTGCCTGAGGATTGGCGGAATGCGGCATATGCCATTGTACAAAGGAAAAGGGGGAAATAAGAGTGAGTGCTCAAATTACGAGGTATAAGTTTGTTGAGTATTCCTGGTAAATTTTTATGGGAGGGTATTGATTGAGAGGGTGAAGGCATGTACAGAGCATCAGATTGGGAAGGCAGTGTGTTTTCAGAAGTGGTAGAGGATGTGTGGATCAGGTGTTTGCTTTGAAGAATGTATGTGAGAAATACTTAAAAAGCAATTGGATTTGTATGTAGCATTTATGGGATCTGGGAAGGCATATGAAGAGTTGATAGAGATGCTCTGTGGAAGGTATTTAGAATAATGGTGTGGGGGGAAAAATTTTTGAAGAGTGAAAAGTTTTTATCGAGGATGAAAGGCATGTGTCTGTAAAAGAGAGGAAAGTGATTGGGTTCTCAGTGAATGTATTTTTGCGGCAGGGGTGTGTGATGTCTCCTGGTTGTTTAATTTGTTTATGGAGGGGGTTGTTGGGAGGTAAATCAAGAGTTTTGGAAAGAGGGGCAAGTATAAAGTCTGTTGGGGATGAGAGAGCTTGGGGAAAATGAAGTCAGTTGTTGTTCGCTGAGATTACAGCGCTGGGGGGCTGATTCATGTGAGAAACTGAGAAGCTGGTGACTGAGTTTGGTAAAGTGTGTGAAGAAGAAAGTTAAGAGTAAATGTGAATAAGAGCAAGGTTATTAGGTACAGTAGGGTTGAGGGTCAAGTCAATTGGGAGGGTGAGTTTGAATGGAGAAAAACTGGAGGAAGTGAAGTGTTTTGATATCTGGGAGTGGATCTGTGCAGCGGATGGAACCATGGAGCGGAAGTGGATCATAGGGTGGGGGAGGGGGCGAAAATTCTGGGGCCCCTTTAAGAATGTGGGAAGTCGAGAACAATTATCTCGGAAAGCAAAAATGGGTATGTTTTAAGGGAAAAGTGGTTCCAACAATGTTGTTGGTTGCGAGGCGTGGGTATGGTAGGTTTTGCGCAGGAGGATGGGTGGCTGGAAAGAGATGTTTTTGGGGCAATGTGGGTGTGAGGGGTTTGATCGGTAGTAAAGTAAGGGTAAAAGGATGTGTGGAATAAAAAAAGGGGTGGTTGAGAGAGCAGAAGAGGGTGTTTTGAAAAAGGGTTTTGGGGACATGGAGAGTGAGTGAGGAAAAAATTGACCAAGAGGTTTGTGTCGGAGGTGGGGGAAACAGGAGAAGGGGAGACCAAATTTAGGTGGAAAATGGAGTGAAAAAAGATTTTTTGTGTCGGGGGCCCGAACATGCAGGAGGGTGGAAGGGGAAGGTAGAGTGAATTGGACGATTGGTTCCGGGGTTGAGTGTGTAGTGGATTGAATAAGGCATGTGAAAAATCTGGGGTAAACCATGGAAAGCGTGTAGGTATGTTTTTTGCGTGTGTGGACGTATGTATAAATGTGTATGGGGGGGGTTGGGGCCATTTCTTTTCTGTTTCCTTGCGCTACCTCGCAATCAAAAAAAAAATGCCCAATAATATAGCGGGGGAGACAGCGACAAAGCAAATATATATATATATATATAAATATATATATATATATATTATATATATATATATATATATATTCCCTGGGATAGGGGAGAAAGAATACTTTCCCACGTATTCCCTGCATGTCGTAGAAGGCGACTAAAAGGGAAGGGAGCGGGGGGCTGGAAATCCTCCACTCACGCTCTCTCTCTCTTTTTTTTTTTTTTCCAAAGGAAGGAACAGAGAAGGGGGCTGGATGAGGATGTT
The DNA here is from genome assembly GCF_036320965.1 of Panulirus ornatus. Lineage (NCBI taxonomy): Eukaryota > Metazoa > Arthropoda > Malacostraca > Decapoda > Palinuridae > Panulirus > Panulirus ornatus. The sequence continues at coordinate 81,757,893 of NC_092225.1, read as the reverse complement.
TCCTCAGAGGCCCAGTCCTCTGTTCTTAACGCTACCTCGCTGATGGGGGAAATGGCGATAGTATGAAAGGAAAAGAAAAGAGAGAGAAAAAGAAGAAAAGAGAAGAAAAAAAAAGTTAGAAAAAGAAAGAAAACTAGAAGAAGAAAGAAAGAAAGAAATATATATATATGAACATGTAATGTGGTCTACAAGTTCATCTGTGATTGTCACATGTCTGCTTCATGAATACATCATCTATATGCAAGTTGTACCTCTCTAATCTGGGTCCGTGGTCCGGCAACTCTCATGGTCTGGCTGGTTATGTATCTGCCACCTGGGCAGTACTAAGGCACCATAATCTGTTTACAATTGATGCTAGTAATCAACAGTAGTTAATTCCTTATATTTAGTGTTTTGCTGAAATGAAAACCAGAAAAGTTTAAGGTTTTGTTGATACCTTGAAAGGTGCCAAAAGTACAGAATCTGATAGTGCACTTGTGAAGTAGTTTAAAGCTCCCATGTAATGAATGTACAAGCATTTCTGGGGAGACATGAGCAGGCCAAAGATTTTCACGGAGAACTAAAGCTAGTTTAACTGTGATTATTTGCAGAGATGGTTACACAAGTATAAGTCGAGAAATTGAATTTCTGCACAGTGTGTACAGAGAAAAGCAGTGCTAACATGGAAGCTTGTAGTGTAAGGTCATATTAAAGAATCTCATAAAAACTCCAATTGTTTACCGCAAAACTATCAGGCAATATGTACAGGGCAAAGATTAGTGTATGACCGGCGGCCTGACTGGGAATGACACAGCACGGGCTGGCTCTGCATTGGACAACAATTTAAAAACGAAAATAGTCGACTAAAGCTAACTACCGACCTATTGCCGTTTGTTACATTAACTACTCATCATGAAGCTGCAACAAATTTTGAGATAAATTTGCACAGTTAATGGAAGCAGAAAAAAAACTATTACCCCAAAACAAGTGAACAATGCTAGAGAATCTGCCCTGATTTTGGCCAATGTTTGCCTTGAAAAAACCTTTGCCCTAGATACTGAGGAGTCTCCTGGGGGTTACTTACTTCTGATGTAAACTAATGTAATAATAAAAACCTTGTTTGAGATTCAATGCTTGAATTATTTCCTATTCTAAACCTTGTTTACCTTTGATAGCACATGCAATATGTATGTGGAATGAGCTGGCAAGACTAGGGGTCAGGAATATGTTTACAAAGGGGTTAACTTTGGGGTCATTTTCTATTTTCCATCGATAACCAGGTCTCAAGGTCGTCCCGGATGAAGAGTTTAAACTGTGTGTGTATATACATACATATTCTATTGATTTTTACTGTTTATTATACTTTGTCGCTGTCTCCCATGTTAGTGAGGTAGAGCAAAAAAACAGACGAAAGAATGGCCCTACCCACCCACATACACATGTAAATATACACACACGTCCACACATGCACATATACATACCTATACATCTCAACGTATACATAGATATACATACACAGACACATACATATATACACATGTATATAATTCATACCTGCTGCCTTTTTTCATTCCTATGCCACCCACCACACTGATATGACAACACCCTCCCATCGGCACGCAAGTAAGTGCTAGGAAGAAGGACAAAGGCCACATTCCTTCACACTCAGTCTCTAGCTGTCATGTGTAATGCACCAAAACCACAGCTCCCTTTCCACATCCAGGCCCCACAAAACTTTCCATGGTTTGCCCCAGACGCTTCAAGGCCCTGCTTCAATCCACTGACAGCACGTTGACCCAGTAAACAACAAAGTTCCAATTCTCTATATTCCTTGCATGCCTTCACCCTCCTGCATGTTCAGGCCCCGATCACACAAAATCTTTTTCACTCCATCTTTCCACCTCCAATTTGGTCTCCCTTTTCTCCTCGTTCCCTTCACCTATGACACATATATCCTCTTTGTCAAATTTTTCCACAACACTTATTTTTTCCATGCAACCAAATTATTTCAACACACCCTCTTCTGCTCTTTCAACCAAACTCTTTTCATTACCACACATCTCTCTTACCTTTTTCATTACTAATTCAATCAAACCACCTCACACCACACATTGTCCTCAAACATCTCATTTCCAGCACATCCATCCTCCTGCGCACAACTCTATCCATAGCACACGCCTCGCAACCATACAACATTGTTGGAACCACTATTCCTTCAAACATACCCATTTTTGCTTTCCGAGATAATGTTCTCGACTTCCACACATTTTTCAAGGCTCCCAAAATTTTCGCCCCCTCCCCCACCCTATGATCCACTTCCGCTTCCATGGTTCCATCCGCTGACAGATCCACTCCCAGATATCTAAAACACTTCACTTCCTCCAGTTTTTCTCCATATATATATATATATCTATATATATATATATTATATATATATATATATATAATATATATATATATTATATATATATATATTATATATATATATATATTATATATATATATATTATATATATATATATATATATTATATATATATATATTTTTTTTTTTTTTTTTTTTTATACTTTGTCGCTGTCTCCCGCGTTTGCGAGGTAGCGCAAGGAAACAGACGAAAGAATGGCCCTACCCACCCACATACACATGTAAATATACACACACGTCCACACACGCAAAATACATACCTACACAGCTTTCCATGGTTTACCCCAGACGCTTCACATGCCTTGATTCAATCCACTGACAGCACGTCAACCCCTGTATACCACATGACTCCAATTCACTCTATTCCTTGCCCTCCTTTCACCCTCCTGCATGTTCAGGCCCCGATCACACAAAATCTTTTTCACTCCATCTTTCCACCTCCAATTTGGTCTCCCTCTTCTCCTCGTTCCCTCCACCTCCGACACATATATCCTCTTGGTCAATCTTTCCTCACTAATTCTCTCCATATGTCCAAACCATTTCAAGACATCCTCTTCTGCTCTCTCAACCACGCTCTTTTTATTTCCACACATCTCTCTTAACCTTACGTTACTCACTCAATCAAACCACCTCACACCACACATTGTCCTCAAACATCTCATTTCCAGCACATCCATCCTCCTCCACATAATTCTATAACATTGTTGAACCACTATTCCTTCAAACATACCCATTTTTGCTTTCCGAGATAATGTTCTCGACTTCCACACATTTTTCAAGGCTCCCAAAATTTTCGCCCCCTCCCCCACCCTATGATCCACTTCCGCTTCCATGGTTCCATCCGCTGACAGATCCACTCCCAGATATCTAAAACACTTCACTTCCTCCAGTTTTTCTCCATATATATATATATATCTATATATATATATATTATATATATATATATATATATAAATATATATATATATATATAATATATATATATATATGTTTGCTTTGAAGAATGTATGTGAGAAATACTTAAAAAAGCAAATGGATTTGTATGTAGCATTTATGGATCTAGAGAAGGCATATGATAGAGTTGATAGAGATGCTCTGTGGAAGGTATTAAGAATATATGGTGTGGGAGGCAAGTTGTTTGAAGTAGTGAAAAGTTTTTTATTTTTTTTTTTTTTTTATACTTTGTCGCTGTCTCCCGCGTTTGCGAGGTAGCGCAAGGAAACAGACGAAAGAATGGCCCTACCCACCCACATACACATGTAAATATACACACACGTCCACACATGCACATATACATACCTATACATCTCAACGTATACATAGATATACATACACAGACACATACATATATACACATGTTATACTCATACTTGCTTGCCTTCATCCATTCCAATCACTACCCTGCCTTAAGAAAAACAACATCGCAATTCCTTGTTTCATCAAGGCAGCGCACAGGAATACTGACAAAAATGTCACATTCGTTCACACTCAGTCTCTAGCTGTCATGTGTAATGCACCAAAACCACAGCTCCCTTTCCACATCCAGCCCCACAAAACTTTCCATGGTTTGCCCCAGACGCTTCAAGGCCCTGCTTCAATCCACTGACAGCACGTCAACCCCTGTATACCACATCGCTCCAATTCACTCTATTCCTTGCCCTCCTTTCACCCTCCTGCATGTTCAGGCCCCGATCACACAAAATCCTTTTCACTCCATCTTTCCACCTCCAATTTGGTCTCCCTCTTCTCCTCGTTCCCTCCACCTCCGACACATATATCCTCTTGGTCAATCTTTCCTCACTAATTCTCTCCATATGTCCAAACCATTTCAAGACATCCTCTTCTGCTCTCTCAACCACGCTCTTTTTATTTCCACACATCTCTCTTAACCTTACGTTACTCACTCAATCAAACCACCTCACACCACACATTGTCCTCAAACATCTCATTTCCAGCACATCCATCCTCCTCCACATAATTCTATAACATTGTTGAACCACTATTCCTTCAAACATACCCATTTTTGCTTTCCGAGATAATGTTCTCGACTTCCACACATTTTTCAAGGCTCCCAAAATTTTCGCCCCCTCCCCCACCCTATGATCCACTTCCGCTTCCATGGTTCCATCCGCTGACAGATCCACTCCCAGATATCTAAAACACTTCACTTCCTCCAGTTTTTCTCCATATATATATATATATAATATATATATATATATATATATGTTTGCTTTGAAGAATGTATGTGAGAAATACTTAAAAAAGCAAATGGATTTGTATGTAGCATTTATGGATCTAGAGAAGGCATATGATAGAGTTGATAGAGATGCTCTGTGGAAGGTATTAAGAATATATGGTGTGGGAGGCAAGTTGTTTGAAGTAGTGAAAAGTTTTTATCGAGGATGTAAGGCATGTGTACGTGTAGGAAGAGAGGAAAGTGATTGGTTCTCAGTGAATGTAGGTTTGCAGCAGGGGTGTGTGATGTCTCCATGGTTGTTTAATTTGTTTATGGATGGGGTTGTTAGGGAGGTGAATGCAAGAGTTTTGGAAAGAGGGGCAAGTATGAAGTCTGTTGTGGATGAGAGAGCTTGGGAAGTGAGTCACTTGTTGTTCGCTGATGATACAGCGCTGGTGGCTGATTCATGTGAGAAACTGCAGAAGCTGGTGACTGAGTTTGATAAAGTGTGTGAAAGAAGAAAGTTAAGAGTAAATGTGAATAAGAGCAAGGTTATTAGGTACAGTAGGGTTGAGGGTCAAGTCAATTGGGAGGTAAGTTTGAATGGAGAAAAACTGGAGGAAGTAAAGTGTTTTAGATATCTGGGAGTGGATCTGGCAGCGGATGGAACCATGGAAGCGGAAGTGGATCATAGGGTGGGGG